>NC_057861.1:455187329-456387329 GCF_019393635.1 Dromiciops gliroides
GTAATAAACTCTGTTCTGATCCTAAATGTGGTAGTTAGTGAGTTTCCTTCAACACATCCCTAAATATCGTAGGCACTGATGACAGTTGCCTTAAAATTTCCATCTGAAGATGGTGTCCTTAGGGGAGGGAAAGGGATTGAAAGAAGGAAGCTTTATCAGGTTAGTTGATGATGGCTAGACTTCTGGAAAAACAAAACAAAACAAAAAACCAGCAAGCCTGATATTTCACTTCAATATGATGGTAGCTAGAAATAGCAGCTGGTGGCAAAAGTGAGATTTTTCATTACAAGAGGAAGTGCTTCTGTTCTGTGCACTAATGGTAGTGTTGTAATCTATCAGCATCATAAGGGGGAACAGCATGGTTTAAGAAAGCCAGCTAGAAGACTTACAATCTCAAACAGTCATTTCTAATGCTTTAGAAAAGTTCTAGAGGTTTGCAGAAAGAAAAACGATTCTCCCAACTCTACTTAAAATGAGCAAGTTTTCCATGCAAAGCTATTTTGGGCTATAAAAAGACAATAACTCTAATCAAGTATATAGATTCATTAAGGACCATACTAGATCTAGGTCAGATATGTGACCCTCCAATCTGGGTGCAGTTAGCTGAGGCAATACTATCTCATCATTACTATCTTGAATTTATTGTCCATGAAATAGGCTGTTGCCTGCTTTTCTATCAAAACAAATATAAAGACTAATCTGGCACGTAAAAATATAAGTCAGACTATTGAATCCTTTTAGCTGCTGTAGATATACTACAGAGCAAAAATAAAAGTCTATAGGAGATTTTTATATCTTCATAAAATAATGGATTTTCTTTCCTAAAGATCCATTACACAGAATAAGTTATATTAATTTCAGGAAATGGAAACCAATTTTTGCATGTTGGCCTTTCTTTAAATGTCATCTTGGAGGGAAAGTTTTAAACAGGGTCAGTTTTTTGCTTATCTGGATCAGAGTTAGCCATGAAAACAGGGGGACAGACTTGTAAATGTTATATATCTGATTAAAATGTCAGTATTGTCAAAGTGGTTTGGGTACAAAAAGTAAATTCATGCACTTTTTATTATATATGTATGTCTATATGTATACATAATGTGTGTGATGTGTGTACACATATAAATATATAATGGATTATTTTTACATACTGTTTTTATCTTTTTTTAAATACTTCACATTATAAAGATTAGTAAGGAAGAACCCTGTCAGATGAAAGGCATCATTCTAGTGGGAGTAGTTAGAAAAGTGTTTACGATGTAAAATTAAAATATTATCTTTAAATATCATTTTTATCATTTTTAACTTTTGTTTGTCCATTGGTGGTTAGAAGTGGAAGGTTATAGTTGTCATAAAGTTAATTAAATTAACCCTCAATTAGACCAGTTCTACTTTTAGTTTTGGTGTGAGGTGTTGAATTCAATCAGGGATTTTTCCTTTGCCTCACAAAGCATGCCATTTCTCAACCTAATGCACTCCAGCTATAATTTTCTGTTAATGCCTCACTGATGTATTCTTTATTTGCTGTTATTTGCTATTAGAAAATAATATCTTATGGAAAATTGAGTCCAAAACCAAGAATAGGAAACCAAACCTCTCTTCTATCTCTCCATTTTGTTAGAATTTTGAGGGACTGTCAGTGTGTAGACACCTCTCCTCCAGCAGTGTGTGAAGCTGCCATCCTGCTACATCTGCCGGACAATCCAGATGCTGCATAATATGAAACCCAGGCCCCCCAATTTTGACTATTTCCGCTACCTCTTTTTGTGCTTAGGTGGAAGGAAGTGGTCTGGGGAGATCAATTAAAGAAGGGCAAACATCTTGTCCCGTTTCGATCACTGTTTGTCTCTGTGCTTTTGCTATCTTCTTTCACTGGCACAGCTTTTATACCTAAAAAAAAAAAGTGTTTGTAACTGAATATGCTATAAGCCATGAGGAAATTTCTATAGTATCCAAGGAGAAGAAAAGAATCCATATATTTTAGTGGTTTCCTCTAATCACAGCTATCGAGTGATAGAAATTCTGATCTGATAACAATGTACGTGCCACATTGGCATCAGAGCCTGTTTATGCAGGTAATGGCTGGTTTAGGATACCTCTGAACTGTCACGTACCATTTGAATTAATGAGGCCATACAGGTCTAAGGTCCTTAAAAAGGCCCATCTAGATTAGGGTCTATTAAACCTGCAGCTAGCTGCTTAGAATTGTAAAAGTGACAACAGAAGCTTTTTTTGATTTAGGTATCCCCCCCCCTCCTTGGAGGAAATTGCCAGATATTTCCTTACTGCTCAGCAAGCACCCATGTCTTACCCACAGCGAAGAATCTTCTATCAATTTGTTCATGCAAAAATTGTGATTTTTTTAAAACAACAAAAGTCCCAAGAAAAGCAATGTCAAAAATAAGATTTGAGGAGAGAGCTAAAACACTGAAAAAGCTATTACTGAAAATTGTAAATATATCAAAATTCTGATGCTGTTATCTTTGGGGGGCACTTGATTCTCTTTTTGTTTTACAGTAAGCTTGGTACATATGTATTAGTTTTAATAATGGGAACTAATAGGAAGTACAAAAAAATCTGACTTCCATCTTCAAGGAGATAACTAATTTCATAGGTCCGTGGCTTTACAGATAGAACTCTTAGAGATCATCTGTTCTAACCCCTGTTCACTGTTATGACATAACCTTACATTTAGCAAAGAGGATAAGAAATTATAGTATGTAAAAAAGATACAAAAGTGAGCATTTCATGTGTCCAATACTAATATCAGCATTATTCAAGTAGAGCATGGCTTCATAATAAATGCCTTATTCTGATGTGATCTGTATTGTTTTGCTATCTCTTTTGGTGCATCCTACATCATTTCTAAATTATATGAGACTATAGTTTAGTTGAATTATGGAAATTCCTCCCTTGGTGGACTTTAAAATGTTTTGAAGGAAAGGAATAAAGTTAATAAAGAAAAGAAAAGAGGAAATATAAAGAAGAAAACAAAGATAAGGAAAAAGATACTAAGAAAGAAAAAAGAAGGAAGAAAGGAGAACTAAATAAAATTAAGATAAAGAAGAAAAGTAAAGAAATAGAAAGAAGGAAAAGGAAACAAAACTAAAGTAGGGAAGAAGGGAGGGAGAAAGGAAGAAAGCAGGGAGGTGGGCAAGCAGGAGGCAAGGAAGAAAGGAAGGAAGTGAAGAAGGAAAGGAAGGAAAGGAGGAAGGAAGGAAAGGAGGAAGGAAGGAAGGAAGGAAGGAAGGAAGGAAGGAAGGAAGGAAGGAAGGAAGGAAGGAAGGAAGGAAGGAAGGAAAGAAGGAAGAAAAGAAGGAAAGAAGGAAAGAAGGAAGGGAAAGAGGGAGGGAGGAAGGATGGAAAGAAGGAAGGGAGGCATCAAGCAGGAGAGAAGGAAGGAAGGAAGGAAGGAAGGAAGGAAGGAAGGAAGGAAGGAAGGAAGGAAGGAAGGAAGGAAGGAAGGAAGGAAGGAAGGAAGGAAGGAAGGAAGGAAGGAAGGAAGGAAAAAAAAGAGATGCTACAAAATCAATTGAACATCATAAAATCTATTAAGTGCCTAGCATTTAATTTACTGCACATTAACAAGAAACGGCCCAAATACAAGATTATGTGGAAGTAATTCTGATGATTGTAATAAGGCCTGACACTTGTGACACTTCAGACATGCAGCCACCAACAGTCCCACCGCAACAAAAGAGCTCCCAGCACAACCCATTTCCATCGTCAGAAGAGTTGTGAATTCACAGCTTTGCACAGCAGGTGTGGCAGCACATCTTTGCACCCCTAAGTACACACGCTCATTGGATCTGACAGGTTAGACAATAGCACAAAACCCCCATCACTGATGACCAAACAAAGACTTCATTTCTGAAGAGACAAAGCTCCGTGCTCAATGTGTTGTCACTAATAACTTTTCCAAGAGGAAAACAATGTATATTTTATTAATGAAAAACAAATCAAGGGAGGGAAGATGAATGTCTTGGCTTTTCTGACATTTGCTATAATTTGCTTTCTCTTCCCTTCTGTGCCCTTAATATTTACCTTCATATCAATCTTGATGCAATTTTGTTAATTAGTTGTGGGGCAGGCAGCAAGAACCAGAAACCACCATGATCCTGTTTAAACCTAGATTCTTTGTGAAGTGAAATTTTACCATTTCAAATAAGTTAAATATATCTGAAAACAGATTCTTTAATTAGAAGCAGAGCTAACTAGGGAAGCTGGACTTCAGGGCACCCTTCCTATGGTGACACGGCACTTGGCAAATGTATTTTGGGGCAGGAAAAAACAAAATTAAAAAAAAAAAACTAGCAACCTGATTTTCTATTCTACTTCATCACAGCTGAGTATTAAAAAAGTGAGGCTGGAGATGTGCATATTTACCATAAGGGAATGAACTGAGCATTAATGGGCTCTGGAGGCTTATTTGGAGACAGCTGCACTTATCATGAATCAGGAAAGGGAAATAGCAGCCCTGGTGTGCTGTAGGTCAGTCACAAATGTCGACTTCAGAGAGCTATAAATCTCTAGCATTACTTCAGCCGCCGACTCTCAGAACACCCTTCTAGCGTTTTCCTATAATTTAAAGATTATGTAAGGTGTATAGTGAGTGTGTTCGATGAAAATATTAATTTAGGGATAAATCCTGTAAATGCTCTCGAGCAGCGGCTTCCATAGAGCAAGGCCCATCTTCGGGTATGCTTCAAATAGGGCTCTCTGCTAGTTTTGTCAACAGTAGGAGGTCATGGAAGGCTGCCAAATACAACAAGCCTTTTTTTCAATAAAATGCTTTCAGTTCAAAGTAGTCACAAAATATCCTCCTGTACTGTTTTATGGCTGATATTTAAACTTTGATAGATTATCTTTTGCTGACAATTCCTTGAGTCAGAAATCTTAATCACAAAATGAATTGGGGCAAAGAAAGTAATTAATCAGAGAAAACTCCTCCTGGTGGGCCCAAATATATTTCATAGACCTGAGTGAATGCATATGAGAGACAGACAGACAGGGAGACAGAGACAGAGAAATAGACAGAGACAAAGACAGAGAGACAGAAACAGAGACAGGGTGACACAGAGAGACACAGAGAGATACAGAAACTGAGACAGGCACAGAGAGACAGTCTGAGACAGTAACTGAGACAGAGAGACCGAGGTAGAGTGAAAGACAGAGAGACAAAGAGATAGACAGAAAGAGCAAGAGACAGACAGACTGACAGAGAGATAGACAGAAACAAATTCAATGTGTTATTCAACCTCAGATTTCTCTCTCTCTCACACACACACACACACACACACACACACACAAACTTTTTATTTTTTAAGAAAAGAGAGGAAACATTTCTAGCCAGCAAATATTTTCATTACAACAAATATGAAGAAGTAGGATAGTTTTCAGCTCTCAATATAGGCTAATTGTCAGTAAAATTTAGTCTTGAAACCTGGGCCCAATAGATCTACATGTCTCTGGGAAATATGATGAGCTGCTTTTAAACTGATGAGATGAAATATTAGATGATTACTGGAGAGTTGTATCATACCTTCCGAGAGCCTAAAAAGAAACAAATATATGTTTAAGTATCAGCCAGGTGGAACGTGCTAAAATGGTTTTTGTTTCTATCTAAAAAAGAATATCCATATGTTCCATCTGCTCTTTAAAAAGACTATAATGACTTTTTGCAATTTTCAAAAATATTTTTCAAGAAATGTTATAGTCATGATAGTTTTGAGATGTTACTGAAAACCTATACTTATATCTCTCAAATTTCCATTTATTGGTAAGCAAAAGTGGCTTGCTAGCACAATTTTTAACTTAGAAATAACTTTTAGAAAATTAGCTACTCTGCCTATGAAATTGGCAGGGGTTGCAGACCCTGATTTGAAGAGTTTTCTTTTTGTGTGTGTGTGTGAGGCAATTGGGGTTAAGTGACTTGCCCAGAGTCACACACTAGTGTCAAGTATCTGAGGCCAGATTTGAACTCAGTTCTTCCTGAATCCAGGACCAGTGCTTTATTCACTGTGCCACCTAGCTGTCCCGAAGAGTTTTCTTTTAAAGATAGTGATCCAGGGCAGCTAGGTGGCGCAGTGGATAGAACAACAGCCCTGGAGTCAGGAGTACCTGAGTTCAAATCTGGCCTCACACACTTAACACTTACTAGCTGTGTGACCCTGGGCAAGTCACGTAACCCCAATTGCCTCACTAAAAAAAAAAAAAATTGTATATTAAAGATAGTGATCCATGAATGGTATCATACCACTCTTCATTCCCTTATCACAGATTCACATCAGCCCAATCTCTCTGCCTTTCCATTAGGCTCTTTGAAATTCCCATCTATAGTTAAACTGCCTTCATTTTTAACCAGAAATTACTTTGTGTATATTTTACATTGTTTTATGTATGTAATTGTTTGTTTTCCTAATAGACTGTAAGCTCCTCAAGGGGAAGGATCTTAGATACTATCCTTGTATCCCGAGGTTCTAGCATAGTTTGTAAAGGATTATTGGATTTTATCTTCTTAGCATTAAATGTTTGTTGTTTGGGAAATGTGTCTAAAAGAGAACAGAAGCTCTTGGGGAGCAATAAATCTGTAGAATGGCTATTGTGTCTCTTCACATTGACTTTCCCCATTTCTTTGCTATAATTATCCTTGTTGTTGTTCTTGTTGTTGAGTGATTTCAGTAACCCCATTTAGGGTTTTCTTGGCAAAGACACTGGAGTGATGTGCCATTGCCTTCTCCAGCTCTTTTTTTTTTTTTTTTGGTGGGACAATGAGGGTTGAGTGACTTGCTCAGCGTCACACAGCTAGTAAGTGTCAAGTGTCTGAGGTCGAATTTGAACTCAGGTCCTCCTGAATCCAGGGCTGGTGCTTTATCCACTGTGTCATCTACCTGCCTCTCTCCAGTTCATTCTAAAGATGAGGAACTGAGGCAAACAAGATTAAGTGACCTGCCCAGGGTCACACAGCTAGTCAGTAATTGAGGCTGTAATGATTGGAATAACGCCACCTGCTGGAGACTTACTGTAGAAGAGTTCCGCCCATGAAGTGAAGGTCTTTGAGGGCAAGACCAGGAGTCTTTTCTTTGGCATCAGGAAGTGACATTGGCTAGTGGGAAGAGGAAAGAAGAGACTGGCACTCAGTCTCACACTCTTGCCTTTGGACTCTGGTGGAGAGCGGAGCTAGAAATGCGCTCTCCCTTTAATAGAGAGATGAATGTAGGCCTTTCTCTCTCTTTACCAAATTCTTATTCTCCTTAATAAATGCCTAAAAGTCTAACTCTTGCTAAAGCTTATAATTTATTGGCGACCACTCATTAGACATTTTAGACAGTTTAGCTAGAATTTTAGCCCTGAACAAGGCCAGATTTGAACTAATGAAGACGAATTTTCCTGACTCCAGGCTGGGAAGTACTCTATTGTTACCCTTATTTTGTTTAATTTGATGTAAATGTAAATTGTATTTTTGATCATGTATTAGACAGTCCTCATAAGTGTAGTTTAATAAGAAAATGATTTACTTTATATTTCTTTTAATTATAAGATATATTCAAATAGTCAACAAGCACATACTGTCACAATCTGCCGGGCCCTATACAGAGTGATGTCTACAAAAACAAACAAAAGAACCAATGTCTGTCTTCAAGGTGTTTACATTCTGTTGAGGAAGACAGTGAGTACACATGTACATATATTAAAAAATAGACATAAGGTAATTTGGAGGAGGGACACTAGCAGCTGGAGGAATAGGGAAAAGCTTTGTGTAGAAGGGAGTTCTTGAGTTGAGCTTTGAAAGAAATCAAGGATTATCAGAGCTTCTCAGTTGAGGAGAAAAGATGTTAATCTAAATCAAAATCTTTAACAGGATCACTATAAAACACCCAGGGACAAGTTTCTGGGTTTTTCCTTTCCCACCAAGCATGGTAAATGTGCTTTCGTACTCGTCTTAATATTTTCTGACTTAAAAAAAATTTAGAAACATGAACTTGTACATTTTGAACTCTAAAACCTCCTGGGCCTCCATCTATCCTGGCACTATCTGTAAGCTGTGCATGTATGGCTTTATTATTTCCCCATTTTAAGTGTTCAATTCCTCTTTAAAATCACATTAAGAATATAAATTTGAACATCAAAAATATGATTTTGTACGATAGTATCAGAATTTGTTCTTTGTAGCACAAGGCCACTTTCATTTAATATTAAGCATTCATCCTCTCGCATTTTTCTATTTTTGAAAACTATTTGAAATGAATAGACACACGCCATAGGGTTCTAGACCCTGTAGAATCCTAAGGCCTGCGGCAGACTGAAATATCGCAGCCTCTTCAGTGTACGGCTGGCCGACACTGCCAGGAGAACATTTGAAGTAGATGCAGCTCCAGGAGAGGCCGATCTTCACAGAAAAGACTGAATTTCTGAAAAAAGGACCATTTTTTTCTCCCTAATCACAGTCAAGCATTAAAGACTTTAAAACATGGCTGTGATCAGAAAAAAAAAAAAAAAAGCCCAGTATTTTTTCCTGACATACTTATTTTTTTTTCCCCCTGTAAAGACCAGTGTCTGCAACAGCTTAGGTTGAAGGGCTTATAGATTCTAAAAATTCCCATATTAAAAGTTGCTAGCTATATGATCATCCTAAGTCCTGAGGCCTATTCTGTTCTTAAATGCAGCCAAAGTTATAGAAAAAAAAAAGTCCAAAGATAATTTTGAATTGATATATGGGAGACTATAGCTTAGAAATCCTGCCATTCAGCATAGCTAGGCCATTTACCTATCCAACTATATCTCTACCTAGTGGCAGGCACCTTCTATCTCTGTCTCTGTCTCTATCTCTCTGTCTGTCTGTATGTCTTTCTGTCTCTCTCTCTCCTCATTCTCTGTCTCTCCCTCTCTCTTCCTCTCCTACTCTCCCATTACTTTGTCTTGTCTGTGTCTGTGTCTTTCTGACTCTCTCCCTTTCTCTCCTATCCCTAGCTTTCATTATTCTGTCTCTGTCTTTGTCTTAACTGTCTCTTTAAATCTTTCTTGTTTCTGTCTCTCTTTGTCTTTCTGTCTGTCTCTGTCTCCCTCCCTCTGCTGATTCTGTTTCTCCATCTCTCCCTAGCCTTCTCCCCATTACTGTCTCTGTCTTTCTCTCTTTCCCTATCCCTTGTTACTCTCTGTCTTTGTCTCTGTCTATATCTATCTGTTTCTGTCTCTCTGTCTTTGTCGGTCTGTCTTTGTCTCTCTCTTTCCCCATCCTTCTCCTCCATTACCCTCTTTCTGTCTCTGTTTGCATTTGTCTGTCTCTATTTCTCTCTCTCTCTCCCTCTCTTTGACTGTCTCTCCCTCTCTTCCCATCTCCCTCTTTCATTACTATCCCTGTCTCTGTCTGCTGTCTCTCTGTCTTTGTCTGTCTGTCTCTGTCTCTTTCTATCTCTTTCCCTCTCCTTTGTTCCCATTACTCTGTCTCTGTCTCTTTCTTCCTCTTACATGCTTGGGGAACATAAATTATATGTGAGAGAGTAAGAGTCAAAGTGTTTGCACACTTCTATCTTTGTCATAGCACAGTTTGGGGTTTTTACTCAACATTTAGCTCAGAGTTGAATCTGTATTGTAATGCATGAAACAAAAGACCCCATGTCCTTAGTTGATATGGGATAAGGACTCCAGCATTCTATATTAAAAAAAAAATCAAAACCTTTCAAGCCCTTTGTTTCATGAATAGGAATATACCTTTAATGGTTCAAGCATTAAGAAATGGAATAAAGGCTTGAGCACCAGAGACAAATTGCTCACACTTAGGACAAGTCATTTAGTGCCACGTGAAAAGGTATGGCAGGTCAACACTGGTTGAGAGCCACTAAGTACATCTAAGCAGGGCAGCTTGTTAAATTTATAAAAGCAGAAGAGTAATATTAGATTTCTTTTCCCTGCCCTGCCCCCAAGCCCTGCCTATGGAACCTACCTTACTGAGCTGTTGTGAGGATCAAAAGAAATATTTATAAAGTGTTTAGCATAGTGCCAGGTACTAAGTAGGTGCTATATAAATGCTAATTTCCCCTCTCAGATCCAATACTGCTTTCAACAATCTTCATGTCCTCAGGATACTCCCCTGAGTGCTAAGTCATAGAGCATAACCTCTCTTTTGTATAATTCCAGCTCTCCTTTTCCACTGTAAGGCATCAATCTTGTATCCCATGTCCTCCAACTATCGATATCTTCCAGCCTGGAAAATCTTATCAATCCTGGTGAAGCAGTTTTAATGAACTACAAGTGGGCAATGTAACATAAGATATTTTTTCAAAAAAAAATCTTGCTATGTCATTGGCTGCCTTTAGATATACCTAAGTTCTAGAGCAAATTAAGTCAGAGTTCAGAAGTATTCTGACCTGGAGACTACCCCTGGAGTTCTGTGTTCAGTGCTTTAAGTATTAGAATAACTCCATGTAGAATAGAACCAAAAGTGAAATGGTCTTTTCCAATAAGTAGAGTGTTCTCCATCACTTTCTAGGTATGTTGTCATACATGAGAGTCTTGTTCAGACATGGTCTAGATTAGAAGACTTCTGAGATCCTTTCCAATTCTGAGATTCTGTGATTTTATGATACTGTGAGATTTATTTTTCCTTTTAATGGTGGAACTAAAGTTGCCACTATCAGTCAGGATAGTGATATATCTCTTTAAACTCTACCCATAAGATAAAATTTCATCAATGCCATTAAACGGCGATATTCCCATATGATAGGAGTTTTAAAAAACAAACAAAAAAACCCTTTATCAGCCAACATTTTGTTTCAAAATGACAGTTTGAGGGGGTTTTGGGAGGGGGGGTTGTTTGTTTGTTTTTGTGGGGCAATGAGGGTTAAGTGACTTGGCCAGGGTCACACAGCTAGTTTGTGTCAAGCATCTGAGTCTGGATTTGAACTCAGGTCCTCCTGAATCCAGGGCCAGTGCTTTATCCACTAAGACACCTAGCTGCCCCCTAAAATGACAGTTTGAATCAACAGTTTTGAAAGACAGCATGGTAAAGAGGTGAAAGTGCCAGGATACCTGTGTTTGAATCCTGACCATGACATTTACTATCTATGTGACCCTGCCTAAAATGTTATTAGTTTTCTTATCTGTACAATGTACATTTTAGGAATATACCTAAGCATCATCTTGGAACCCTGGTGGTCCATTGATATAATTTTTCCCCCTAACAGGCAACTTGCTAATAAGCCCAAAGTGAGCAAAGTATTAATGCAATTCTTCATTTGGAAGCCTGAGAAGCCTGCTTTAGGAAGAGTTGTGATGACCTGTAATGGAAATGTTTTGGAGACACTTTGTAGCATGCAAAGACTTCTGTATTTTGTTTTCTTCTATTAACCATGTGCTGAATGGGGTCTCATGATTGACTATAGGTGTTGAACTGGAACTGGGGGGGGCGGAGGGTACATAAAAAAGACCTTACTTGACCTTGCACTCTTCCTATTGGTTTGATTTCTATTAGGCTGATTTCTTCCTAGTAGGGCATCTGTTGACAGACAAAGATTTAAATGTTGCACAGCACCTCCCTCAGCTGCCTTCATGGCCATTAGAACAAACTGTTCTTATATGCACATGAAAAGTTTAATCTGGAAGTTAAAGCCTTGTAAACTTTGAAAAGTTAGAAGAGTGATCTTTTCCAGAGTCTAAGGGTACAAGAGTTTAGTTCAGTCCAGGTTTTTCAGTCAGTCCAACATCAATGCTTTAGGACCCAGCCCAGCAATAGTTGAATCAAGGATTGGGTTGGAAGCCCTGACATATGTAGGTGTGAAATTGGAGAGACCAATGCTATGTAGAAACTGTCTTATGTCTGAGCCCATCCTTATCAGAAATTGAGTTATCAGGGAGATTTTCCCCCAAAGGTATTGTGGGTGGGGTTTATACTTCATTCTGGGTCTTCAAAGTAATTATCCATCATTTTTATAAAAGTTAATTGATGTTAATTGGTTAAATGGAACTGGGATATTAGCCTCTGATAGCACCTTAATAAAGCCAGTTGACTGGGTTACTGATGGATAATGAGGAGAATTCATCCAGAATGAGAACTTGAGGCAAAGACATTAGAGAAGAGATACCTCTAACCCCTAAGAGGTACCTCTAGAGCCCTGAAGGAAAGATGAAGCTGACCTTGCACTGAAATAGTAGGACTAGAGAATTCACTACACTAATTTGACCAAAAATCAGAGTTTTCCAGAAAATCAGAAGGCAATCAAACATTGGCCCATTTGTTATGTCAAGTGTGGCTTTTTTTAGAAAATAAATTTAGTAGGAATGAAACTAAAATGTTTCATTATCAGCTTTCTTGAGCCTATGTATCATGTTTTTTTTTGTTTGTTGTTTTGTTTTTGAAATCCACATTGAAATTCCAGGTGTCTGTAGAAGTGGACAATAATATAGGCACAAAGAGTATGGTCTGGGCCTACCCATGTGTGCTGACATGCTAAGGCCACATTTTATGTATGTTTATGGAAAACAGCCCCAAATACCACAAACTAATCAATTTTTTGTATAATGTATAATATTTCTATATTTTCAAAGTTTTGTTGGTTTATTTTTGTTTGGAGATGTTGTTGTGGTTGTGGTTGTGGTTGTGGTTGGCTTTGACTTAAGATGCTGAAGATAGCAATGAAGGCAGTATCTCCTAACTCCTGAGGTCATACTATTATCAAGTAAATGTTTTATTGTTACATTTTCATGAAATTCAGGGTCTTTCCCAGAGTTTATTTGATTTTTATAGACATTTTAAACCGGAAGAAAGTCATTGTGAGAGCATTAAGTTTCTGAGTTATTCCTCTGTGAAATGTTTGGTGCTTCTGTATTGATTTTAGGAAACATGTGAACCAAATCCATTTATCCATTTTTGGCTTGGAAATGAAAAAGCTTTGGATCACTTGGAAATCTCAGTAACAGATGGTTGATGAGTTTTAAGGTGACTGAAGAACTTTTATTGAAAATGCATTTTAAGTGTCCTTCTCCTTGGGGATAGTACACAAGTCCAGACTGGAAACCAGAAGATTGAGATCTAGACCTTATTTTATATTTAACCTTGAAAAAGTTACATCTCTGAACTTCCCTTTTTTAAAAATATCTCTAATAAGAAGGAAATAACTTGATAATTTCTAAGGTTCTTCCAAACTCTGAAAAACAGATTTTATAAGCTGACCTTCAGACATATTGAAGGAAAAGTACTGACTTCTGAAAAATATTTAGCCTCTATACTGAAATATCTAATTATCATTATCATTCAATAGCATTTATTACAGTACTGTCATACTCGCTTCATAGAATTATAAAAATATCTGCTTTGTCCTTTGGCAGTTTACTAAATTGGTAAGTAATTAGAGCTTATCACTTCCTGGAGAGGAAAAGTCATTCTAACTGAGATTCTAAGAAATAGGAAATGCTAGGAAGGTTATTTCCTTAGTCAAATGATTGTGTGTGTGTGTGTGTGTGTGTGTGTGTGTGTGTGTGTGTGTATGTGTGTGCATGTACACACGAGTTTCCGTGCCCTTCTGACTTCTTTCTCAGTTGATTTTGCTGGATTTTCATTCAGATCAGACCTACTGAATTTGGATTTGCCAGAGTTCTGTCCTAGGTCTCCTTCTACATTATTTTGTGTGTTGATCTCAACAATTACCATAGATTCAACTATCATCTATTTGCAGATAATTCTAACATCTACTTATCATTCCTAGCCTCTCTGATAACCCCCAGTCTCACATCTAAAACTATCTATTCAACATCTCAATCTCAACATATTTAAAACTGAAATTATTCCCCACCCCCAAATCTCTCTTTTCTTCCTAGATTTCTTATTACGATTGCTGGTACCACCATCCTCCTAGTCACCCAGGCTTACCAACTAGGTGTCATCCTCAAATCATCACTTGCTCAACACTCCCATATTCAATCTGTTGCCAAAGTCCATTGATTTTTACCTTTGTATCACTTCTTACATACATTCCCTATACTTCTCTGACAACCCCAGTTCCCTGGTACAGCTCCTTATCACTTCAGTCCTCTCTATTATAACTGTCTGCTGGATGGTCTCCCTGCTACAAGTCTCTCCCAATTACAATCCATCCTCTATTCAACTGTCAAACTGATTCTTTCTTTCTCTCTTTCTTGCTTTCTTTCTTGGTGAGGCAATTGGGGTTAAGTTACTTGCCCAATGTCACATGACTAGTAGGTGTCAAGTGTCTGAGGTGGGATTTGAACTCAGGTCCTCCTGACTCCAGGGCTGGTGCTTTATCCACTGCACCACCTAGCTGCCCCCAAACTGATCTTTCTTAAGCAAAGGTCTGACCATGTCACTACTCTACTCAATAAACTCTGGTGGCTCCCTATCACCTTTAGGATCAAAAATAAAATACTGTTTGACTCTTCATAGCCTGCCCCACTCCTAGCTTTCCAATTTTCTTACAACTTAAACCTTACCACATATTTATGGTCCAGTGACACTGGCCTCCTTGTGGTTTCTTAAACAAAACACACTTGCCAAATGCAGGTATCTTCACTGGCTATCTCCCATGCTTGGAATACTCTCCTGTTTCATCTCTGCCTTCTGTTTTCACTGGCTTTTTACATATTTTGACTGTTATGGGGCTAAAATTCTAGCTAAACTGTCTAAAATATCTAATGAGTGGTCGCCAATAAATTATAAGCTTAACAAGAGTTAGGCTTTTAAGCATTTATTAAGGAGAATAAGAATTTGGTAAAGAGAGAGAGAAAGGCCTAGATTTCTATCTATTAAAGGGAGAGCACATTTCTAGCTCCCTTCTCCACTGGAGTCCTCAAGAAAGAGCACGAGTCAGAGTGCCCAGCTCTTCCTTCTTCCTCCCACTATCAAATGTCACTTCCTGACGCCAAAGAAAAGACACATGTTCTTGCCCTCAAAGACCTTCTTTTCATGGCGGAATTTTTCTACAGTAAGTCTCCAGCACCTTCTTTTCATGGCGGAACTTTTCTACAGTAAGTCTCCAGCAGGTGGCGTCATTCCAATTGTTACATAGCTCAAACTTCACCCTGTAGTGGGATGCTTCCCTTCTCTGCCTTAATTCTGATGCCTTTGTTCTGTTAATTATTTCCAATGTATCCTGTTTATGGCTTGTTTGTTCATAATTGTTTGCATGTTATCTCTTCTATTAGACTGTGAACTCCTAGAGAGAAGAGATTATCTATAACATTTCTCTAAATCCCCTAGACATAACATAATGTCTAGAATACAGTAGCCACTTAATAAATATTTATTGATAGACTGATTGACTCAAAGAGCAAGAGCAGAAAAATCTTATGATTTTTAAGTTTAAAAAGTAATGTTAAAATTCATTTATCCTCCTAAGAGGAAGAAATAAAACCTTAGCTGAGGAGTCCAGATGAAACCAGAAAAAGAACAAAGTGAAAAAAACTTCACAAACTCAGGCCAAATGGGCATTTAGTTCCACTTGTAGGTGAACAATAAATCAATTACCACTCATTTTTTTTTTAAAAAGCCTAGGCCTTATGTTAGACTCTGGGCAGACAAAAAAAACAAACAAAATGACCTCAGAGTGCTTACATTTTATTGGGGAAAACAACATACACACAAATAAGTAAATATTAAATATATTCAAAATAAACCAATATGACTGGAAAGTAGAATGTATGAAGGAGAGTTGTATGTAAAATACTGGCTATGTAGTCTGACTTTTTTAGGGAAGGAGAGAAGGGAAAAAAAATTTGGAACTCAAATTTTTTTAAAAAATGAATATTAAAGTAAATGAACCTTAAACTCATCAGAATAGTCTCAAAGACTTTAATTTCATCAGAGTTGTCTCAAGGAGGGATTGATATACACACCCAATTGTGTGGAGTAATATATCTAAACTGGGCAGCAAATGAGTCTTACACTCATCAGAATTGGCTCAAGGAGGGATTAACATACACACCAAATTGGGTGGAGTAATCTATCTAACCCTGCAGGAAAGTAGGAGGGGAAGGGGATAAGGAGGGAGGGGTAAAAGAAGGAAGGGCAGATTGGGGGAGGGGGCAGTCAGAAGCAAATTCCTTTTAATGAGGGATAGGGTGAAAGAAGATAGAAAATAGAGTAAATATCATGGGGAAGGGAATAGGATGGAGGGAAACAGTTAACAATAGTAACTGTGAAAAAGAGAAAAGGAAAAAAAAATTGTACGAAAAAGATTTATAGCAACTCTCTGTGGTGGCTAAGAATTGGAAATCAAAGGAAAGTCCATTAATTAAGGAATGACTGAAGAAGTTGTGGTATATGATTGTAATGTAATATTATTGTGCTATAAGAAATGATAAGCAGGATGATTTCAGAAAAATCTGAAAAGACTAATATGAACTGATGTATAGTGAAGTGAGCAAAACTAGGAGAACATTGTGTACAGTGACAGCATTATCACTCTGTGAGCAATTGTGAATGACTTAACTATTCTCAGCAATTCCATGATCCAAGATAACCCCAAAGGACTAATGATAAAACATACTATCTACCTCCAGAGAAAGAACTGATATTGATTGAACACAGACTGAAGCATACTATTTTGTGCTTTCTCTTTTTTTTTACTTGAATCTTTTTATTTAAAATGACTAATATGGTAATGTTTTACATAATTGCAAATGTATAACCTACACTGATTGCTTTCAGCCTTGGGGAGGAGGGAGGGAAGGGATGAAGGGAATGAAACAGGGATAGAATTTGGAACTCAAAACTTTAAATAAATAAACAAACATACAAATAAGTGAATGAATGAATAAATGAAGAATGAATGAATGAATGAATAAATGAGGAAAAAATAATAAAAAAGGGAATATTAAAATTGTCTTTACATGGAATTAGAAAAACTATTAATAAAAGAAAATTATGAAAGGGACAAATAAGATAAACAAATATAGTAATAATATTTTTTTAAAGGAAAGACATTCTGGTCATCTAGCACTGAAGGTATGATTTACCACATTCAGTCATATGGCCAAATCACATGCATGTTCTCTTGTAAATGTGCCTTGACTATAGGTGTTCACTTTGTATATTTCCTGGTCATATGCATTCCCTAATCTCAATATCTCTCCAGGATGTTCCCTAGACATGTCTATTCTTTCCACCGATAGATTTTTGCATTTGTAGAGGAATATGCCCAGTTTTATTGAAGGGGTTTTTGTTTGTTTGTTTTTATTTTTTTACTACATTTCATTAAATGTTTTTGCTTTGAACTAATTTTGTTTTCTGGTAAGCACATTGGTAGAGGTTCATGATGGATTGGGATCTACTGAGTAACTTGAACCTGGGAAAGCCTTGATTGATGAGACACTATTTGAGTTGGGGTAACCTTAGGTATAGATCGACTATGCATATTGAACACTGAGCTCCATACACATCATCTCAAGACTCACCAGTTACAACCTAATTTATAGACCAGGATTCTCATACAAGTTATACTTCCTATCAGGAAGTCCTGTACTAGCAAATACTATTTTCTGTTGGCCATTACTGTCTTGGCATAAAATTACTCCTAGACCTTCTAGGGTAGCATCAGCATGTAATATAAATGACTTTCTTGGAACACCATAAACCAGCACTGGTATATATATATATATATATATATATATATATATATATATATATATATATATATATATCAGTCATTGGGCCAAGTATGTAAAAGCCTATTCATACCTCTTATACCAATAATCTCTAATTGGTGCTAGAGTATTCATTTTAAGTTTCCCCTTTGCCCATATAATGTGATCATTCTCATATGTGTCCCCAAGAATGAAAAGGTTCACCAATGTTGGCTTGCTTCTTCACAAATTTCAGAAAATAACAAGCAAATCTCAGAAAAGTCTCCATATTCCTTTGGACAATCCAGCTAAGAAATTACTTCTGGCTTCTTGGGATTAGTACTTTCTTCCTTATGAGACTCCCTTGCCAGTCTTTTTAGGACTGGTATTTAATACCTTCCTGGTTCATGAGTGAGGAGATGTTATAGAGTCAGTTGAGTCCAATTTCTCTCTTTGTAGAGCTCTCTTTGTGTTCCCTGCCCTCTACTCAAAGAACTTCATTATCTTTAGCATCATAGCACAAACAACATGTTCTCCCTTCCAAGCATGAGCAGGTGCCCCCACCCCGTGTGTCCTTTTGAAAAACCAAACCTCTGCCTACTTATAGCCCTCCACCCTACCCCTCAGGTAGGCAAGCACTGCTCCACAATTCTGCAACTGTGTGTTCTGTTCTACAGCTGTCATTTTAAGATTTCCAATGTGATTATTATCTTCTAAAGCAGTTTTCCCGCAAACAACACAAATTCAGAGGGCCAAATGCCTCTATACATTGAAAACTTTCAAACTCAACATGGGTTTACTGTGCAGCCTCTTCTTAACCAAATTGTCTACCCAGACATTTACTTTTGAATATGGCCAATATGGGCACTTGTTTTCTTTGACTATGCATATTTGTTACAAATGTGTTTTTTCCCTTTTGTTTTCTTTTCAATTAAGGGTATGGGAGGGAGATAAATACATGCTTACAAATCTAATTTAAGCAGTAAAAAAAGAAAAAAGTTAACACTCATATCATAAAGCATCATAGTCAAAATTAAGGAAAGCATGATAATTTGGAGAAGTATCAAGGAGTAGATAGCATGATATTTAGCTTTTACTTTGATTTCAATGCCAGTATTTTAGATAGCATAATATTTAGCTTTTACTTTGATTTCACTGCCAATATTTTTTTTTATCCACCCATAGGCTAGAGTATGATCTCTTACCATGTCCAGCCAAGAATCACATCTCTCCTTTCTCTCCATGCTACCTCTGCACCCATAGGAATGGAAGGAAGGCAGTTCTATTGAATACTCCTAAATTCCCTCATATCTCAATGCAGTGAGGATGAGATTTTAGCCTACTCATTTCAAGACTTAGGAAGTTAATGTTCACTCCTGGAGTGTGATGATTCTTCACTGTGGGCTGATCATTTTTCCAGAGTGAGAAGAGACTGAAACTCTACCTGAATGCTCTTGTATATCAAAGATAAAGAAGAGATTTCCATAAAACTTACCCTAGTCCTAGGGAAGGAACTGAAGCTCCCACAACCAAGGACATACCATATTATTTTCTTTGCTCTTCCCCATTTTTCCTGGTCTCTATAATCATTTGTTTAATCTTCAGCCTGGCTAAACAATGTGAATTGAATTCTGATTCCCACTCCCCACTCCCCTGGATCTCAAGCATCCAAGAAAGAAGGTACAGATGAAGCCATAATGGAAATTTCCTAATACTGGAAGTCACCGGAAAACACCATTAAGAAAAGAAAATCAAATAACTATAACAAAGAAAACCTTTGTCATGATGTCTGTTCAGAAGACAAAAATAGAGATAATGCTAATTCAAGATAATACATAGACTAGAAAAATAATGCATAGAAAATAATGCCAATGAAATAGGAAAAGAAATAATTTTGAGGAAAGTGATTGCTACTATAGAGGCTGGTTCTCTTACACATTGTATTTTTACAAGTCGAAAAGCATTTATTCATCATGTAATACATGTCAGACAGTGGAGATAAAAAGAAAGTACAACGTAGTCCTTGCCCTCAAAAAGCTCACATTCTATTGAGGGAGATAAAATGCAAATGGATATCTACATGTATATATATACAGTGTTAATGAAAACTAATCTCCAAAGGAGGGCATTAGTGGTGGAGGAAATTGAGAAAAAAAATTAATAGAAGGTAGGATTTTCTTCTCATGAGTCATGAAAGTGGAGTCATCTTTGTCTTTTTAAAATTGAAAAGATCAAGCAAGAAAATCACTGAGATTAATGACTAAAAATTATATTTTTGAAATTTGCTACCTGGAAAATCTTAAAAACAGGGCTAGACACCAAGATGCTCATGATCCTAATTCATTAATGGATTGAGTCTTACACATCCAGACCATGGAGAGGAAGGAAGAACCAAAGGGTCTTTCCTCTATGCATCCAAATGTCTGTCATGTGAGGATTCAGATACTGTTTTTCTACCAAGGTCTAGGGAGAAGGAGAAATATAGATATAACCTGAGAGAAATGACAATGGGGATCCAGAGGGCTTTTCTGTCTATAGTGACATTTGACAGAGAAATTAGAGCTGGCACCATCCTCACTTTTATTCTTCCACTCAAATATCCTCTTGTCACACTGAATTCACAGAAGCATGCAGACAGAATAAAGAGGATTCAGGATGGTAGTGGTGGGGGTGGGACAGAGTCTTGCCAGGGATCTTAGATCTTGCTGTCTTCCCCTTTTGAAGATCTCTATTGTACAACAGTCCTGTCAGCATCTCTTATAACTGCTGGCTTGATAATTTCAACCTTGTTATCATTTAAGAGTTTTCCTTTCCTTCATCTCTGAATCATCAGAGTGTATAAGTTCATAGGCATGCTGTGTACATGGTAAGGGGACACAACAAACATGATGTTTAGAGTGAATACCTTTCAGAATAGGACTTGGTTTCCATTGATCTTCAGAGTTAGGAATATAGAGTTGAAAGAAATTGCCAGGGACCTTGGGACTATAGTTAATGGTTACAAGACTTGAGATATATTAGTTGGTCAGAGATGGAACCAAGGTTCACTGTGAGTAGAGAGATCAATTAGGTCTGGGAGTGGGGAATGAATGTGAGGTTTATTGATATTTAACATTTAAACCATAATTTGAACAATACTTTTAAAATCCAAATATTTATCTGAATTGAACCAAATTGACAATGGATCCAATAACAACTGAGAAACATAGCCAGAAATATTTCATGATAATTATTATTTGCAATATTTTTTCTAATTATAATTTGAACAACTATTCAATGGGCAAAAGTATCAAGAAATATTCATATTATTTCAAAAATCCCAAGCATATTGAGGATTATCATTTATTATTATTAATTAAAATATTATTAAATTATTAGCTGAGTAAAATATTTAGCCTGTACAAGTGTACTCTTCATTACAGAGTAATCCTAACTCATAATATCTGTGAGTATTAAGAAATATTATAAAATATACTAGCAATATACTCTGGGAAATGGAATATTACCAAGGTAAAAAGCTTTTGGAAGTTTGGAGGGTCTTTTTGTAATCCTACTAAAGAAAAATATCAGCTATCAGAAGAAAACTTTAGCAAATAAGGATCAAAATATGGAAACAGAAAAGGTGGAAAGCCACAAAAATCTAAATAGAACAAGTTCTGAAAGGGAAAAAAAAGTCCTCCTAAATGGCTAATATTATTATATTCATCATTATCATGGTGGAGACATCATAATTGTTGTTAGTATCAATTATGAAATGATCAGTGTTTTGTTTTTTTCTGGGGAAGGATAGAGAGGCCCAAGGTCTCTATGCTTACCTGAATTTTCTCATTATTCATGAGGCAAATGTAATAATAGTGTCACTAAAGAGTCATGTAAATAAATCACTATAAATATTCATCTTCTTAAAATATTTCTTTATTTTTTGCATATTAATGAACACTGTTAAGTCTTATTTGTGGGAATTTAAACTCACTAAGTTTTCTTCTCCCTTGTGCACCAAGATGATCAATGCCATTGTGGTTGACTGTTTGGTTTTGTATATTTTATGGGAGAATCTAGTGAAATAGAAAGTGAAACTGTCCAGCCTGAAACATTCAAGAGTCAGGCAGGGAAGCCTTCTCATTATCTAATTTATTAAGCTAAAAATGTCACAGAATTACAAAATTGGAAAACACCTTAGATATCATACAGGCTAAACCTTCTCCTTCTATTACACTACTTACTACATAGCTATGAAAAAAGGAATTGGAAATAGGATTAACTGCTTGGTGAAAGAAGTACAAGACCTTTCCCAAGCAATAAACTTTATGAAAATTAGAATGGAAAAAATAAAACCTCCATAAGACAAGAAATATTGAAAACAACATCAAAGGGAAATAAAAAAATAAAGGAACACATAAGGTTCATAGCAAAAATAACTCACCTGGAAAACAGATCAAAGAGAAAAAAAAGTTAAGACATTAGATGAGCTGAGTACTGTGACCAAAAAAAGGGGGGGAGGGGGGGGACCAGACATCAGATTTCAAGATATCTTCAAACAAACAAACAAACAAAAACTAAACCTTCCCAGATAGCTTAGAACCAAAGGACAAGGTGAAATTGATATAATCCTCTAGTCATTTCCTGAATGAAACCCCTAAATAAGTCCCAGGAATATAATAGCCAAAATCTAGAGAATCCAAATTAAAGAAAAAAATTGTTCATTTAGCCAAAAAAAAATTAAGTTCAAGTACCAAGGAGCCACAATTAGGAACACACACAATTTAGCAGTCACTCCTATAAAGGAGCAGAGAATTTGGAACATGATATTCCAGAAGGCAAAGGATATGAGCTTATAGCCAAGAATGACTTACCCAGAAAAAATGAGCATAATAGTACAGTGGGAAAAATAGATCTTTAATGAAATAAAGGGCTTCTAAGCATTCTTGATAGAAAGAGCAGAGTAATGGAGAAACTTTAAACTCCAGAGGAGTTAAAAGAAACACAAAAAAAAGGTAAACATGGATGAACAATGATATTTGACTAAAGAGGAACAGACTCCTTATAAGGATGGTACATGTGTCTCCTCTGAGCCCTATCATCATCAGAGGTAAGAGAGGGATCCTAATTAGACAACACCTGGGAGTGATTCTCCTAAGTCTTGATGATATTTAGAGAAGAATGGAAAGAGAGGAAAAGGGGAAGAGACAAAGGAAAAAGAGTAAAAACATAAGGTTAAGGACAATTATTTCACATAATTAGGATGCACAAGTAGACATCAATATAAAGGAGGTGAATGTGGGGAGGGGGGAAGCTGACACTTAAATCTATATTCACTCACACTAGTTAAAAGAAGAAATAATGCACACAGAATTAGGTAAAGAAATACAGCTCATTCAACAGGAAAATAGGATAAAATGTGAAGAAGGGGGAAGGGCAATTAAAAGGAGGATAGGTTAAGGGAAGGTTAGTTCTAAACAAAACCACCTCTAAGGAGATACAAATATATTTAAATGGCAAAAATGGGAATCTGAGAGCTTGTCTATAAATTGGGGAATGGATCAAGTTAATACTATTGTGTTGTAAGAAATAATGAAAAGGAGGATTTTAGAGAAGTCTGGGAAGACTTATATAAACAGATGCAGAATGTAATGTACAGGAGAGCAACTTGCACAATGACAACAATATGGTAAAGGTAAACAAATTTAAAAGAATTCTTATCAGCACAGTGACCAGCCACAATGGAGAGGACTAATGATGAAACATGCTACTTACTTCCTAATCAAGAGGTGAAGGTGGGCAGCTAGGTGGTGCAGTGGAAAGAGCACCGGCCCTGGAGTCAGAAGTACCTGAGTTCAAATCTGGCCTCAGACACTTAACACTTACTAGCTGTGTGACCCTGGGCAAGTCACTTAACCCCAATTGCCTCACTAAAAAAAAAAAAGAGGTGAAAGACTCAGAGTGTGCATGTGCACATGTAGACACACACACACATCCATTTGTTTTGATTGACTACAAGTTCATAATGGGGTTATTTTTGTTAGTTTAAAAGTGTTTGGAACGGTGGTAGGAGTCTACAAAAGCAACTTTGATAATTAAAAAACAAAATATACTTTAAAAATAAAGATAATATTATAAAATTATTAAGAATAAATGTTCCCAGGGCAGCTAGGTGGCGCAGTGGATAGAGCACCGGCCCTGGAGTCAGGAGTACCTGAGTTCAAATCCAGCCTCAGACACTTAACACTTACTAGCTGTGTGACCCTGGGCAAGTCACTTAACCCCAATTGCCTCACTAAAAAAAAAAAAAAAGAATAAATGTTCCCAAAGAAGAGATATGAGAAGATATTACCATCCAACTCCTATGCAGATAAGAGAGAACCTCAGATATAGGACATTGCATAATATATTTTCAGTCTTTAAAATATCTTAATTTGTTCTGCTAGATTTTTTTTCTTTTCCTCTTTTTCTTTTCTTTTTTCTTGACAAAGGTGTTATTTGAAATAATTCTCTAGGAGGAAAAGGAGAGATCCTGAAAGAGTATCTAGTGATGAAAAAAACAAAAGATTAACATTTTATTTTTTTAAAGGGAAGGAAAATGCTTGCCAGACAGTGGCAACCATGATCTTCTATACCTTAAGAGATAGGAATTTTTCTCCCTCTTCACCCTCCTCTCCTCTTTACTCTCACTAGGAATTTGTCCATTTGTATCTGGGTCTCAAGATGTGTATTGTTTCCCCCTTTTGTGCCGGGAATCTTTCTCAAAAATCTTATCTATTTATGTGCATTTGGGAGGAGGGAGAGCTTGCCTCAGTCAAATTAAGAAGGGAAAGTCACTGCTAGTGAGAATTGGTTGCTGATGAGATAAGCCAGCCTCTTGCTGAATCACCCACTATCTTTACCTTCTCAATAGAGCACCCAGAAATAGAAAGAAACACCTTTTGGGGGGATGATGATACAGGAATTTGATCTACATGTACATCTTTGTCAGTTTTTTTCAATGTGACTCCCCCACCCTGCTCCCGCCCCATGGAATCTAAAAGAGGACAAGTTGCATAAAAGAAAAAAAAAAAGATACTAGGTTTCCATGCAGGCAGCTAGGGTGCATAGTGGATAATAGAGTGCCAAGCTGGCAGTCAGGAAGATATGAGTTGAAACCAGTCTCAAACACTCACTTTCTGTGTGACCCTGGGCAAGTCACTTAACCCTTTTGACCTTATTATCTTCATCTGTAAAATATGCTGGAGGAGAAAGTAGCAAATCATTCCCAGTATCTTTGCCAAGAAAACTTCAAATGGGGTCATGAAGCATCAGACAAAAATGAAAAGTGACTAAACAACAACAGCAAAAGTTTTCCATGACTTTTAAATTCAATTTCACAGAATATTAAATTATAACATTTCCAAAGGTCTATGAGAGCCTTGAAAACTGGCATTTGTGTATTAATGTATTATATCTGAAGTATATCATGAATAGACTCAAATAGAAATTGCACAGACATTTTAGAAAATTTACTGTGTATAAATATATAAAATATGTGCCTACTCTCAATCCAGTGCCCTGGATTGAGATGATCTTTTTTTTTTTTTTTTTTTGTGAGGCAATGGGGGTTTTGTGATTTGCCCAGGGTCACACAGCTAGTAAGTGTCAAGTGTCTGAGGTCGGATTTGAACTCAGGTACTCCTGAATCCAGGGCTGGTGCTTTATCCACTGCGCCACCTAGCTGCCCCCGAGTTTCTCGATAAGGGCCAGATTCAGAGACAAGGATATATGAATCCAAGTCCCATTTATGACAATAATTTTCTATGTGACCCTTGATCAATCAATTATATATGAAATATATATATATGAAATCATGGGTTGAAGAAAAAAATAACATACAGACACACATAATCACACACACACACTCATACTCACACTCACACATGCTGACATGAAGTCAGATGCAAGTATATTCTCCCTCTCTTCCCCAATATCTATCTCCCATTATTTTGCTTTTCTGCTCCCAGTTTTATCAAACAACCCCTTGATATTGTAGAAAAGCTCAAATGTAAAAATTTAATGAAGGTGGCAGTATTGCCTGTAAAATACACTAATAATCCCTAGTGAACATCATTCTGGAAAAGGGTGAGCATGCTGGCTCAGCCTGTGGACATGACAGAAGCTGCAGTTATGAGCCATGGGTCACCATGTGGGTTAGTTTCCCTTGACCTCAGAGAATGTTACATGTGCTTCTAGAAGGGCAGGAATGATTTGGCCATGTGTGGTTATTTGATTACAACAAACATATGGG
This sequence comes from Dromiciops gliroides, assembly GCF_019393635.1. Classification (NCBI taxonomy): domain Eukaryota; kingdom Metazoa; phylum Chordata; class Mammalia; order Microbiotheria; family Microbiotheriidae; genus Dromiciops; species Dromiciops gliroides. The sequence goes on from NC_057861.1 coordinate 455,213,170, forward strand.
AAAAATGACTTAGACTGCTCAAATATTGGAACCATATGTTACTGCATGGGAAACTATGTCTTATTAAAAAAAAAAAACAAAAACAAAAACTGAGAATAGAGTTAGGGATGTACAACACAAAACCCTTAGTTACAAGGACTATTAAACATCCATCAGCTAAACAGATTGCAATCTTTCTATTCAATCTCAGTTTTCCTTGAGATATAAATGACCAAATAACTGACATTTTTATTTCTCAATGATAGAGAAAAATGAACGACATAACATCCTAAGAAAATTACACTCAGATAACAAATACACAGAATTAGAACTACCCTTACTTGCAAGAAGCTTATATTTAAAGGGGAGGAAACAAATGCATATAAAAAATAATATGCTTCATCCCACATTAATCCCTTGCCTCTTGCTGGTGTCTTAGGATATCTATCTATCCCTACTAAGATACTAACATACTACTGATAGATACTTCTAATCAATTACCCAAGTAGCCATTTGTGTTATGTACCCTGGATACAAATATTCCTAACCATGGCCCTTTAAAAGTATAACAACAGGTAAAAGCAAAGCAAGTCTTCAACATGGTAGGAACCATGAGATATTAGAAAGAACAATGGATTTGAAATTGGAAGGCAGAGGTTTAATTTCCATGTCTGCTGCTCACTATCCTGTGTATCATGGACAAGTCCCTTGAATTCACTGGGCATCCACTACCTCATCTATAGAATGAGGGAGATTGACTGAATAATCTGTTAGAGCCCTTCTAAATGTGAGATGTTCTACAAAAAAAAAAAAAAATGCAGCAAAACTATCTATCCAGCATGAAATACAGAAACCAAAAGGTACAAAACCCAGAAAGAATACTATCACAACTTCCTTAGTTTGTTAATAAGACCTCCATATTTATTTTGTGCCTCTCTATAGAGAAATTTGCCAGAAATTGGAAAAGAGTTCAAAGAAAGTGAGTTTCCTGTTCTTGTAGAGTTTCCATTTTAATAACGGGAATATTACGTGGATGAGGAGTCAAACTAGCTAAGAGCTCAAGTAAGGAAAGACTCTGCAAAAGCTGATTTACATATAAGATTAAGAAATAGGAAGACTATAAGGTAGCTAGGTAGCACAATGGATGAGTGCCTAGTTTGGAGTCAGGAAGACTGAGTTCAAATTTTGGCTTAGACACTTACTAGCTGTGAGACTCTGAGGAAGTCACTTAACCCTTTTTCCCTCAGTTTCCTCAACTGAAAAATGAGGTGGAGAAGGAAATGGCAAACCACTTCATTATCTTTGCCAAAAAAGTTCCCCAAACGGGGTCAGGAAGAGGTTTTGTTTTGTTTGTTGTTGTTGTTGTTTGTTTTTTCTTTTCTTTTTTGTTTTTTTGCAGGACAATGAGGGTTAAGTGATTTGCCCAGGGTTACACAGCTAGTAAGTGTCAAGTGTCTGAGGACAGATTTGAACTCAGGTCCTCCTGAATATAGGGCCTGTGCTTTGTCCACTGCACCACCTAGCTGCCCCTAGACCAAGATTTTTTTAATAGCAGAATGGGGGAATGGTGGTACTGCTAAGAAAAATGGTGAAGTTAGCAGGATCCAGTATATGGGAAAAGATGATAAACTTGTTTTCATGATAAATTATGGTACAAACCAATAAACTATGTTTCATTATGGTATTAAAAAGTAGAGGGCCCGAGTCTTGAGCTGGAGAGAGAGGTCAAAGTTTGATATATAGATTTGGAAGACATCTGCAGAATTGGAGCCACAGGAATGAATTAGGTTGCAAAGGGGGTGAGTATAAAGAAGTAAAGAAAACAAAAAACAAGTTCTTTGAGGACCTCCAAACTAAGGAGTTAAACACAGCAAAGAACTAATTAAGGGAGTGAGGGGAAGAGGGAACATTTTAGAAAGGTAGAAGGCAACCTATTTTAACAGAAAAACAATAATTCTTGGAGTTAGGACATGTGGCTTCAAATGCTAGATCATACATCTGTGAGATGGACATTAATGAGCAAGTCACTTAGCCTTTTTAACCTCAATTTTATCAGCTGTGCAAGGGGGATAATAATATTACAATATATACCTCACATGGTGGTTGTGAGGGAAGTTTCATAAATCTTAAAGTATTATGTAGATTTGAGTTTGTTTTTTTTTTTAAATTGAAAAGATATGGTATCTCTAAAGTCTAGGGATGAATACGGAGGAATGTTCAATAATATGAGATGATGAAGTAAGTTAATCAAAGATGATGCAGAAGAAGCAATGAGTTTTTTTTGGAGATATGATAGATAAATGTTTATAGAGTATTAGGTGTTAGATAATAAAGTAGAAATAAGAGGATTACAAAGGTAACTGAGACATCAGTTGAATAAAACTTATGCAAGAAAATTGGCACTACAGGAAAACAGAAAAGGGGATGGTAGCTTGATGAAATAGAGAAGTCAAGAGAATGTTTTATTATGATGGAAGTGATTTGAGTCCTGGAAATATGTGTAGGCAGTTTGTAAGAAACCAATGGACAGAGTGATAGTGAGGATTTGTAGCAAGAAGAGAAGATGGATTAAGATTTTGGATGAGGCAGAAAAATTAAGGGTTCAGTTAGTTGGGATTAATTTTGGATCCTGTCTCTGAGACTGGAAAGAATAAGAGAGATAGGGATGAGGATGGTAATTAAGATGGTGGTGATTATATTAATAGATGTAGAAAATGCACTTCAATAATTGTAGTCATCAGAGAACAAATCATTGTTTACTTCATATCATTGCTCTAGGGAATGTTCAAGGAATATAAACAAAAAAAATTGCTAAATTAGCTCTAGAACTACCTCAAATCATGGTGTGGTTGGCAAGTTAGCTTTAGAGAAATACTTTTAAAGGAAATCATGATGAAGACATTCATTAACTTATCTTTCCATGTGGTCATCAGAATTTTCCTAATACAATTCAAATGTAAGTGATTCAATTTCCCAGTTTGGCACTGGCAAACCATCTAGGTTTTACAAGCATAGCACAATATGGTCAGAATAAGGGCTCTGTAGACTTTCAGTTTGGTAGGCAGCCTAATATTTTTTTCTTCCACACTCTCATGGTCTTTCTGAAGAATTTTGAAATTCGTTTGAGACATGGGAGAAACTGGCCCAGGACTGCCCACATCAAAGAAGGCATTATGCCTTATGAGCAAAACAGAATTGCAGTAACTTAAAATAAATGTAAAATATGCAAATTTAGAGACATCTCCGTTCCATATGTTCATATGGACTATCTGTGACCAACCTGTGGTAGAGTCACAGTGAGACACACTGTACATTGACCACTTTGGTCCACTTTGTGGATAAAGATCAACAACTGACAGAACCAAATCCTGGTGACGACACAACAACCATCTACATTCTTGAACTTGACTAACAAAGACATTAAGACAACAATTATAGTCTAGTTCCATAGTTTAAAAAAAGTTTTCTCATGGCAAATATGAGGAAAATGTAGATGAAGAAAGAATAGGAAATAAAACAAAAAAACCACTGAAATTTAGAGGGGTTAGAGAAAGCTTCCAACAAAAAGGAGGAGAAAAAAAGAAATCTTTATAAGGAAAACTGTGCTGCAAAACTATCAGAAAGACTGAAGAAAAGACTAATGGGAAAGATTTTAATATAGTAAATAATGCTATAGGATAAAAGACAGAAAAGAAGCCTCAAGAAGAAAGAAATCATACTACAAATGCAACAATTAAATTCCCAGAATCAAGGTAAAAACTACTAAAAGAACTGCCAAAATACTTGAGAAGTTTTATGTGTGTATGTATATCATATATATAATCATATATTCTTTACTATAAAGTTAAAATCTAGCATATTAAATATATATACTAAAATTATATATACTAATATATATTGTTAATATATAATATATAGTAACATATGTACTAAGATATAATGTATACATACTAAAATTATATATGTATACATATATGTATATATATATATATATATATAAATATACACACACACACTAAAAATTTAAGACCCTGTCAGGTATGGAACAATAGAGATTCTTTTAATCCATGGGTAGGACTAGATTGTCTACTGAGGTCTCTTTCAATTCTCAGATTCTACAGATATATGATTGTTTTGTATTAAATTAAAAGAAAATTTTTTTGTAGGGCAGTGAGGGTTAAGTGACTTGCCCAAAGTCACACAGTTAGTAAGTGTCAAGTGTCTGAGGCCGGATTTGAACTCAGGTCCTCCAGAATCCAGGGCTAGTGCTTTATCTACTGTGCCACCTAACTGCCCCTGGATATATGATTTTTCACAAAGAGAAACTGGAACTCAAAAGAGAATACAACAAAAAACTTAAAATACAAGAAAATCAATGATTTTACACTGTAATCATGTAATAGGAAGCCACTGAAAATTATTGAATTGGAGAGCAGCAGGGTCACAATTACACATTTGAATATTCATTTTGAGAATAATTTAGAAGATGGATAGGGTGGGAAGAGCAGTAAAGTGGGGGCACCCAGGATGTAAAATTTATGCTTAATTAAAGAAGTAACAGGATACTGCTGCAGATTCTTGAGTTGGGGATCAACATGGTCAGATTTGAAAATTAGGAAAATTACTTTGAGAAAAGAGGTAAGATGATGAAGAAAAGGCAGCCAAATTCCTTTCTAAATAACTTTAAAACGATGCTTCAAAACAAATTCTGGAGCACCAGAACTGCCAAAAGAATAGGGTGAAACAATTTTCTACCCCAAGACAACTTAGAGGGTCGGAAAGAAAAGTCTGTCTCACCAAAGTAAGGGTTGAGCCCAGTGGACCAAATGTTATCCCCAGCAACCCAGCAGCAGGCCTTAGAGACAACTGAATCAATAGCTGTGGATTCCAGAGTTCTCAACTCACAGATAGTAAGGGGCTAGGAAAATTAACAGAAGGATGTTACAGGAACCCCTTTGTTGGTACTGGGTGACAGACTATGTCACATTGCCCATGTGTAGATCAGGATCATATTTCTGATCACAGTCCCAGGTCAAGGGGGAGAACTAGCAAACCAAAGTTTGGAGCCACAAAGGAGCAGGAAATTGGTCACAGCTTGAGGGCAGAAAAAAAGTAGTCACTCATAGAACAGAGAGCAGGCCAAGAGAGAAGTGACCATATCCCTACTTAAATCTTACCACCTTGGAAGAAATCAAAATTTATAGATCCTCAGAACTATCTCTGAAAATAGTTACACAAAAACCTTGAAGTTTGGGACAATGAACCTCTAACCTAGGAATAAAACTCAACTTTAATATAAAGTTAAAAGTTAAGAAAAAAAAACTTGGGAAAATGAGCCAAAAAAAAAGGAAAATAACTCAATCATGGAAAGTTACTATGGTGACAGGGAAGATGAAAACACAAATTAGAAGAAGACAACAAAGTCAAAACTTCTATATATGAAGCCTCAGAGGGAAAAAATATGAATTGGTCTCAGGCTCAAAAAAGAATTACTGGAAGAGCTCCAAAAAGATTTTCAAATTAAAAAATAGAGGTAAAGGAAAAATTGTGGAAAAGAAATGAGAATGATGCAAGAAAAAAAGAATCAGTAGCTTGGTTAAATATGTACAACAAATACTAAAGAAAATAATATCTTCAGAAACAGAATAGAGCAAATGGTAAAACAAGCACAAAAATCCACTGAAGAGAACTCCTTAAAAAGCAGAATTCACCAAATGGAAAAGGACAAAAGGCTTACTGAAGAAAATAATTACTTAAAAATTAGAATTCGGCAAGTAGAAACTAATGATTCCATGAGACAACAAGAAATAATAAAAAATAAAGTCAAAAGAATGAAAAAATAGAAGAAAATGTGAAATATGTCATTTTAAAAACAACTGACCTGGAAGATAAATGTAGAAGAGATAATTTAAGAATTGCTAAACTACCACAAAGCCATGATGTTAAAAAAAGAGCCTAGACATCATATTTCAATATATTATCAAAGAAAATTGGCCTGATATTCTAGAAAGAGAGTGTAAAATACAAATTGAAAGAAGCCACTGTTCACATACCAAAAGGGATTTCAAAATGAAAACTTCCAGAATATTATAGCCAAATTTCAGAGCTCCCAGGTCAAGGAGAAAACTTTGCTAGCAATCAAAAAGAAAGAATTCAAATATTGTGGGGACATAGTCAGGATAATAAAAGATGGAGCAGCTTCAATGTTAAAGAAATGGAGGGCTTGGAATATGATATTCCAGAGGACAAAGGAGCTAGGATTACAACAAAGAAACAATGAAACTAATGTAATCATTCAGGGGAAAATATGGATATTTAATGAAATAGAAGACTTTCAAGTATTCCTGATGAAAAGATCAGAACTGAATGGAAGGTTTGATTTTGTAGTACAAGACAAAAGAGAAGCATAAAAAGTTAATCAGGAAAGATAAATCATAAAATATTAAATAAAGGTAAATACTTAATATTCCTACATGGGAAGGTAATAATTGTAACTCCTGAGAAATTTCTCATTATTAGGGTAGTTAGAAGAACTATACATAGACAGAGGGTGTGGGTTTGAATTGAATATGATGAGATGATATCTAAAAATATAAAATTAAGGTGTGAAAAAGAGGAATGCATTTGGAAAAGGGGGAAAGTGATAGGTATATTGGGCTAAAAACATCTCACATAAAAGAGGTTTGAGAGATTTTATAGTGTAGGAGATTTCATATGTGGGCAGGAGCTCTTAAATCTTAATGTCATTAGGATTGGCTCAAAGAATAACACACTCAGGAATAAAAAAAATATCTTAATCTAAAGGAAAGTACAAAGAGAAGGGGATAAGAGAAGGCAGGTGAGAGCTTCACAGAAGGTTTGCTGTGGATTAGGAGAGGCAGTAGTTAGAAACAAAATACTTTTGAGGATGGACTGGAAGTAGAGAGAGAGAAGGATAAATGGGGAAAATAGAATGGAGGGAAACACACAGATAGTAATCAACTGAAAAAACTCTATAGTGCTTTTCTGTTTTCATTTAAAAATAATATTTTGTATTTGAAAAATATAAAAAAAAATTAAAACCTTTTGGAGTTCTTTCATACACAAAAAGATTGCAGAGACCAAGATTTGTCTTAACCTTTATATTAGAACATAAATCATTTACCAGATTAGACCCTTTCTGATCCTCTCCACTCCATAGTTGTTGGTTTTCACCATCTTCCCCAAATTAGTTTATATTTACTCTGTATATATTTTGTATATACTCATAAGTGTGAGTGGTAGCATTGGATTGTGGATAATGCATCAGCCTCAGAATCAGAAAGACATTGGTCCAAGTTTTTCTCTTGATATGTATTGGCTTTGTGAACATGGGCAAGTCAGCTACTACTTGTGACAATATGCTATAGACAGCTATCTGCATGGGTGAAGTTGTTTCATCATCAGTAGTTCCCTATTATGATGAAATTATATGTCTGGACCAATGAAGAAGAAAAGAAAAGACAAAGAAATAAAGAAACTATCTATGTGCATAGTGTTTGTCCTCAGTAGAATGTAATCTGTAAGAAGGCCAAGATTGTTTTCATTATTATATGTCTGGTATCCAGTATACTGTCTGGCACATAGTTCACATTCAGTAAATGTTTGTTGAATTGAATTGAAATGATCTGAGAATCAACACAGCTTACAGTTAATACTTTAAATTCAATAATCTAAAGAGATCTTTAAAAAGTTTTATAAAATTCAAACTTCCAATAGAAAGGACACAACTTGATAATATAACCCATATTACTAGGCAATTTAGAGAATCATATACAAGATTGCTCTTTGAGGCTCCAAAGCAAACATAAAGCCTGAGTAAATGAATACAGAGCTATTTATATAGAAACAAGATTAAAGATATAGATGTATCTTTAGGAAAGGATTTGAGAAGATGTTTCTAAGGAATAAAACATGTAGAAAACCAGTCATGGGAATATCTGTATAAAATCTTGACTCTTCTAATAATAATAAAAATTGATTTTTAAAAAATCAATGTATGCATAATTTTAGTTTAACAGATAGGAAAATACTAATTATTGATATGGGCATTAGTGTAGTCAATATATGGTGTAATCATTGAGTTATCAGAAAAAAAGATCAGAATTTTTTCTTTTTAAAGACAACATAAAAAAGGAAGAATATAATTGAAGAGGGTAGAGACATGATTGCAGAACAAAGTCAAGAACTCACCTGACCTCTCTCAAATTTCCCTCTAAAAAACTTTAAAATAATGCTTCAAATTGAATTCTGTAGCAGCAGAACCACTAAAAAAAAAGTCAGAGTGAAATATTCTTTCAGCCCAAGAAAACTTAGGATGCCCACAAGATGGCTCTGTCTTACCTGGGGAGTGGTTGGGTCTGAAGCCTAGTGCAGACCCTGTGACAGCAAACCAGCATATATTAGGGGCATCAGCAGCTTTGGGTGCTGTCAGCACACAGATGGGAAGGAGGTCAGACAATTGGTCAGGAGATTACAAGGGATATATTGCTGGTGCTATGTGCCAGACCATGTTGGTTTACCCACATATAGTTCCTGCTCACAACCCCAGGGTAAAGAGGAGCATATCAGTAATGATTATAGCTAGAAAGGAACAGGGTCTCTGGTGACTATTATAGGGTGGAGAAGAATGATGTGGTTGCTCACAAGGGAGCAGAGCCCCTGGTTCAGGTCCAAGGCAAAAAGGAGTATTAGTGCTTACTGCCCCAGAAGAAGAGCAGCCTAAGTCACATTTCCAGGGACATAAGGAACAATAGCACTTGCAGCTACAGGGGGAAAGGGGCCCTGGTCAGTTTCAGGGTAGAGGAGAGTATTTGAGGTCTCTCTCAGAGCAGGGCACAGGACAGGAGACCAGCGACTACAGTTTTCCTTAGATCACACTGCTTTAGAAGAACTGAAAACTTACAGACCACCAGAATTAGCTGTGAAAACAACATCATAGAAAACCTGAAATTTGGAACAGTGGCACTTCTACCACAGGAATAGATCACAACTTTAACATAATTGTTAAAAGTCAAGAATAATTAGAAAAACGAGCAAAAAAAGAACCAGACTAAAGAAAGTTACTATGATGACAGGGAATATCAACACACACCAGAAGATAACAAAATCAAAATAGCTACATGCAAAACCTGAAAGAAAAATATGAATTGAACACAAGTACCAAGAAAATTCCTGGAAGAGCTCAAAGGATTTTCACAATAAAATAAGAGATGTAGATGAAAATTGGGAAAAGGAGTGAGAGTGAGGCAAGAAAATGATGACATGAAAGCCAATATCTTAAGAAAAGAGGCACAAAAAATACTGAAGAAAACAACACCTTAAAAAACAGAATTAGTCAAATAGTAAAAGAAGTACAAAAATCCATTGAAGAGAAGAACTCTTTAAAAAGCAGAACTGTCCAAATGGAAAATGAATCCTAAAAGCTTACTGAAGAAAATAAATCCTTAAAAATTAGAATTGGGCAAGTAGAAGCTAATGACTCCATGAAACATCAAGAAACAATAAAACAGTCAAAAGAATGAAAAAAAGAAGAACATATGAAATGGAAAATACCTCAAAAAGAGGTAATTTAAGACTTATTGGACTATATGAAAGCCATGATAAAAAAGAGACCAACAATCATATTTGAAGAAATTAGCAAGGAAAACCACTAATATACTAGAACAAGAGATTAAAATAAAAATTGAAAGAATCTTCTGATCATGTTATTGAAGAGATTGCAAAATGAAAGCTCCCAAGTGAAGGAGAAAATATTGCAAGCAACCAGAAATAAACAATTCAAATATTATGGAGCTATAGATAGGATAACGCAAGATTTAGCAACTTCTACATTAAAGGAATTAAAGGCTTGGAATATGATATTCTGGGGTGCAAAGGAGCTAGGATCACAACCAACAATCACCTACTGAGCATAACTAAGTCTAATCTTTCAGGGGAGAATGGATATTTAATGAAATAGAGTACTTTTAAGCAATCCTGATAAAAAGATCAGAACTGAACAGAAAAATTGACTTTCAAAGATAAAACTCAAGAGAAGCATAAAAAGTTAAATGGTAAAGAGAAATCATAAGGTATTTAATAAGGTTAAACTATTTACATTGCTATATGAGAAGACTACTTATAATTACTAAGAACTTTATCATTATTAGGGTAGATAAAAGGAGACAGAGGGCATGGGTGTGAGTTGTCTTTGATAGGATGACTTCAAAAAATGAAATTGATTGGTAAGAAAGATGGATCCATTAAGAAAAAGGAAAATGAAGAGGCAGAGTAGGGAAAATTATTTCACACAAAAGAGGCACGAGAGGAAGAGCTTCCACAATAGAGGGGAAGATGGGGGGAGGGGTGCTGAACAATGCTACAACATTACTCTCATTGGAATTGGCTCAAATAAGGAATAACATACATAAGCAGTTGTATGCAAAACTCTAGCTTTCCCTACAAGGTAATAGGAACATAAGGAGATAAGAGAAATAGGGGGCTGATAGAAAGGAGGAGAAACTGGAGTAAACTGGAGGATGCAATGGTCAGTAAAAATGTCAATAACTTTTATAATCTATAAGAAATGGATGAATATTAACAAAAATATTATTGCATAGATTAATAGAAGAGGGAATAGGATACTTAAATAACCCTATGTTAGAAAAAAAATTAAAGAAGTCCAGCTACTTAAGAAAAAAGTCCCAAGGGGCAGCTAAGGTGGTACAGTAGATAAAATACCGGCCCTGGATTCAGGAGGACCTAAGTTCAAATCTGATCTCAGACACTTGACACTTACTAGCTGTGTGACCCTGGGCAAGTCACATAATCTTCATGGCCCTGCAAATACTACTACTACTACTACTACTACTACTAATAATAATAATAATAATAATAATAACAAGAAGAAGAAGTTATAATTGAATTCTGTCAAAGATTTAAAGAACATTTAGTTCCAATACTATTTAAACAATTTGGAAAAATAGACAATGGAGGAGCCCTACCAGATTACTTTTATGACACAAATACAGTGCTGTTACCTAAAACAGGGAGTGCAAAAACAGAGAAAGAAAACTATAGACCAATTTCCCTAATGAATATTAATGCAAAAATTTAAATAAAATTCTACCAAGGCAATTACAGCAATATATCACAAAGATCATACATTATGACCAGGTGGGATTTATACTAGGTATGCAGGGCTGAATCAATATTCAAAAAGTATCAGCATAATTGACTATATCAATTAAAAATCATATGGTTATCTTTATAGCTGCAGAAAAAAACTTGAAACACAATACTAATTCCTATTAAAAACAGTAAAAAGCATAGAAGTCAATGGAGCTTTCCTTAAATGATAAGTACTATCTATCTAAAACTATGCGCAAGGATTATCTATAATAGAGATAAGCTAGATGGCTTCCCAGTGAGGTCTGGGGTGAAGCAATGATGCACATTCTCACCAATATTATTCAATATTATACTAGAAACTTTTTTATCATAACTTTCAGAGGGTCTGGCAATTTTTATATTGTCTTTCCTTAATCTCTTCTCCAGATCAGTTGTTTTTCTGAGATGTTTCAGATTCTCTTCTATTTGTTTCTAATTTCATTATTTCTTGGTGTTTTATAATATCATTTGACTCTTTTTGCCCAATTCTTATTTTTAAAGAGTTATTTTCTTCCTTAAGATTCCCCCCAATTAGTTAACTTTCTTTTCATGATTTTCTTAGATTGCTTTTATTTTTCCTAATTTTTCCTTGATCTCTCATTTCATTTTTGAATTTCCCTTTAAGTTTTTCCAAGAACTTTTTATGAGCTTGTGACCATTTGATGTTACTTTTAGGGATAGGAGTGACTTTTTTTTTTAATACTTCAATCTGTATTCAGATACCATCAGTTTTCCTCTATAGGTGGGTTGTATTTTTCATAAGTCCTTCAGAGTTGTCTTAGATAATTGCATTGCTGAAAAGAACTAAGTCATTCACAACAGATTATTGTACAATATTGCTGTTATTTTGTATACAGTACATTTCACTTTGCATCAGCTCATGTATATCTCTCCAGGCTTTTCTAATAACATCGTGCTCACAATTTCTTACAGTACAATAGTGTTCTATCCTAATCTCATCCCACAATTTGTTCAGCCATTCCCCAATTGATGGGCATCACCCCAATTTAAAATTCAACTTTAAAAAAAAATCTCTTTTAAGATACCAACCTAGTAGTAGTATTGCTAGGTCAAAGTTTATGCACGGTTTTATAGCCCTTTGGCCATAGTTCCAAATTGCTCTACAGAATATTTGAAGCAGTTTGCAACTTTTTGAAGAGTGTATTAATGTCTCATTTTTCTCATATCCCCCACAACATTTTTCATTTTCCTCTGCTGTCCTATTATCTAATCCAATAGGTATGAGGTAGTACCTGTAATTGTTTTGACCTGAATCTCTCCAAATCAGTAGTGAGTTAGAGTATTTTTTTCATATGGCTATAGGTGGTTTTGATTATTTCATCTGAAAATTTCATGTCTTTTGATCATCTATCAATTGGAAAATGGCTCTTGTTTTAACAAATTGGAATCAGTTCTCTACATGTTTGAGAACTGAGGCCCATTAGACAAATTTGTTTCAAATTTTTTCACAGTTACTATTGTTAACTGTATTTTCCTGCATCCTATTCCCTCTCCTTGATATTTACTCTATTTTATATCTTCTTTCACCTACCCCTCCCCAAAAGTGTTTTGCTTCTGACTGTCCCCCCAATCTCCAGTCCCTTCCTTCACCCCCAACCCCATCCCCTTCACCTTCCACTTTCCTGTAGGGCAAGATATATTACTATACCCAATTGATTGTGTATGTTATTCCCTCTTTGACTCAGTTCTGAGAGTAAGGCTCACTCACTCCCCCACACCTCCCACATCTTCCCCTCAACTCCATAAGCATTTTCTTGCTTCTTTTAGATGAAATACTTTACCTCATTTCACCTCTCCCTTTCTCTTTCTTCCAGTGCATTCCTCTAACCCCTTAATTTTTTTAAAGATATCATCCTTTCATATTCAACTCACACCTGTGCCCTCTGTCTAAATATATTCCATTCAGTTGACCTAATAATGTGAAAGTTTTTATGAGTTACAAGTGTCATCTTCCCATGTAGGAATGTAAACCGTTTAACATTTTAATATCCCACATTATTTCCTTTTCCTGTTTACCATTTTATGCTTCTCTAAGGTCTTGTATTTGAAAGTCACACTTTCTATTCAACTCATTCTTTTCATCAAGAATGATGAAAGTCCCCTCATTGAATTCCCATTTTTCTGTCAATGATTGTACTCAGTTTTGCTGGGTAGGTGATTCTTGGTTGTAATCTCAGTTCCTTTGCCCTCTGGAATATCATATTCCAAGCCTTCTGATCCCTTAATGTAGAAGCTGTTAGATCTTGTGTTAAATGGACTGTGGCTCTACCATACTTGAATTGTTTCTTTCTGGCTGCTTGTAATATTTTCTGCTTGACCTGAGAGCTCTGAAATTTGGCTATAATATTCCTGGAAGTTATCATTTTCAGATCTCTATCAGGAGCTCATCAGTAGATTCTTTCAATTTCTATTTTACCTTCTGCTTCTGGAATATTAGAATAATTTTCCCTAACTATTTCTTGGAAGATGATATCTATGCTATTTTTTATCATGGTTTTCGGGTAGTCCAAAAATTTTTAAATTATCTCTCCTGGATCTATTTTCCAAGTCAGTTGTTTTTCCAATGAAATATTTCACATTGCCTTCTATTTTTTTAATTCTTTTGGTTTTGCTTTATTGTGTCTTGATTTCACATAAAGTCATTAGTTTCCATTTGCTCAATCCTAATTTTTAAGCAATTATTTTTTTTTTCAGAGAGCTTTTGTACCTTCTTTTCCATTTGGCGAATTTGGCTTTTCAAGATGTTGACTTTTTTCATGGCTTTCCCATATCTCTCTCATTACTCTTTCCATTTTTTCCTCTACCTCTCTTACTTTATTTTCAAAGTCCAGGAGTGGCTTTTTTTTTTTTTTTTTTGGTGAGTCAATTGGGGTTAAGTGACTTGCCCAGGGTCACACAGCTAGTAAGTGTCAAGTGCCTGAAGCTGGATTTGAACTCAGGTACTCCTGAATCCAGGGTTGATGCTCTATCCACTGGCTGCCCCAAAAGGTCATATCTTCTTTTTGTTTTATTTTGTTTTTGTCAGGAAATGAGGATTAAGTGATTTTCCCAGGGTCACACAGCTATTAAGTGTCACATGTTTTGAGGCTGGATTTGAAGTCAGGTCCTCCTGAATCCAGGGCTGGTGCTTTATCCACTGCATCACCTAGCTGCCCTGAGTCGCTTTTTTTTTAAACCTCACTTTTTTTTCTCTCAATATGAACTAAGATCTCATTTTATAACAAAGTAGTTATCTATGGTAAGGTTCTTTTTTCCTTTGCTTACTAATTTTTATATTTATTTTATTTTTACCACCTTATTATTATAGTCAGGTTACTAAGGTAATTTGGAGGAAAGTTTGAGACTGAGTTGTATATGATGGGTTGATTATAAAAAAGCAAAATTGGGTAGGAAAAGTAGAATGGAGCAATTTTATTATAAAAATGAAAACATTGAGTAAAAATAATATGGAGGTAAATCCACAAATAGTAATTATACCTTTGAATGTGAATGAGATGTTTATAGTAGCCTCTTTGTGTTGAGAAAGAACTGGAAATTTCTGGGATTCCTATCAGTTGGGGAATAGGCAAACAAATTGTGGTGTGTGGTTGTAATGGAATATTACTGTGCTATAATAAATGATGAGCTCAATGATCTTAGAGAGTCATGGGAAAACATGCATGAAATGGTGAAGAGAAAAGTGAGCAGAACCAAGGGAACACTGTTTACAGTAAAGCATTTTTTAAAGAACAACTTTGAGTGATTGTCATATTGACTATTATAAATATACAAATTAAAAATAAAGGACACATGAGATGCTATCTACATCCAGAGAAAGACCTGATAAATAGAAGTGTATATATAGAATAATTTTACATATTTATACCTATTTATGTCTAATGGTAGCCATACTCAGGGCAAGCGGGGGGAGAGGAAGGAAAAACATGGGAAAAATACATATTAACCTTATTATATATTTGAAAGGGATAGCAAAGTGAACATAATAGATTTGAAGTTTCATGTGCAATTATCTCTTTATTATACTGTTACAAAAATTCTTGTTTTATTTAATAAATTTAAATTAAAACTTTAATCAAAATATTGTACTAGAAATTTCATAAATGTTGGAGGGGATGTGGGAAAATTAGGACACATATAATGTTATAGTTGTAAACTTATCCAACCATTCTGGAGAGCAATTTGCAACTAAACACAAAGGGCTATAAAACCAAGCATACCTTTTGACCCAGCAATACGACTGCTAGGTTTATATCCCAAAGAAAAAAAAATTAAGGGAAAATGACCTATTTAAACAAAAATTTTTAGAATCTCTTTTTGTGTTTGTAAAGGAAATTGAAGGGGTATCAATAAATTGTAGAATGCCTTGTGGAATATTATTGTGCTATAAGAAATGATGAGCAGGATGATAAGAGAAAAACCTGGAAAGAAGTAAATGAACTGATGCAAAATGAAGTAAGCAGAGCCAGGAGAACCTTGTACAGAGTAATAGCCATATTTTATGATAATCAACTGTGAATAACCTAGCTATTCTCAGCAATACAGTGATTCAAGACTATTCCAAATTACTCCTTATGAAAACTCTTATCCACATCCAAAAAAAGAACTGAAAGCTTGAACACAGATCAAAGCATGCTATTTTTCTCGTTTTAAAAATGTTTGGGTTTTTTGCCTGCATTTTCTTTCACAGTATGACTAATATGAAAAATTTTTGCATGATTGCACATGGATAACCTACACCAAATTGTTTACTGTCTCAGGAAGAGGGGAGGGGAACAAATGAGGAGAAAATTTAAAACTCAAAATTTTTAAAATGTTAAAAATTATTTTACACGTAATTGGAAAAATTATTTTTCTTGCAGAGTTTTGTTTGTGATATAGAAATGCTGATGATGTATGTGGATTTGCTTCATATTTTGATACTTTGCTAAAATTATTTTTCAACTAACTTTTTAATTGTCTTTGGGATTTTCCAAGAACATCAATATATCGACTGAAAAGAGGGATAGTTTTACCACCTCATTCCCTACCCTGATTCAGTTATTTTATTTTTCTTCTCTTATTGCTATATCAATACAATATAATACGATATAGTACAATACAATATTGAATAAAATTAATGACAGGGGACATGCTTATTTCATACCTGATCTTATTATGAAGCCTTCTAGTTTATCTCCATTACAAATAATGCTTTTTGATGGTTTTTAATAAATGCTTTTTATCAATTTAAGGAAAAATCTAGAAGAAGGTAAAGGAGAAATAGTACTGGTTGTTGTAAGTATTTTCTCTCCCCTGTGCTATGCCCAAGGAGTTACTTGTAAGTATGGTGGGAAAGACTGAGCTTCTTTACTAGAGTCCTTGTGTGCTGTCTCTCATTAGCTCCAGATGTAGACAGTGACCAGATGTTTCAGTTTTTTTGTGATGCTGCTAGGATGCTGATAGCAATATACTAAGGCACCTGGACTTCCAAGATTTCCAAGGTCTTCCTCTGGGAAGGGGCCAAGGTCAAAGCTCAAGGTACTCTTCTTCTGCAACTCAAACAATATTTCTCTGTATCAGGGCCATTCTCCCTTCCGCTGTCAGATGCTTGCTTGACTTTGAATCTTTCTTGGACCTAAATTAGCTTGATATTTAATAGATGACACGTAGGGCCTAACCAAGTTTCCTCAATTCATATGAATATACTTCCTGAGTAATGTCCCTTTTAGTTCATTCCATGACCATTAGAGAAATCTAACTTAATAAAAGTTATTCCCCCATAGTTGTAATGCCTTTAATTGATCCAATTCAATCAAAAAGTGTTCTCAGCTGGTTAGGTACCAAGGAGGATAATTGTATTTATTTCTCAATTGACCCCACACTTAAACTAGGAATAAAGGTTAGAGGTCTGTGGGTAGGGGTGCCACCAAAAGGGGTGGGGAGTATCTGGGTTCTTCAGTGCAAGAACACAAAGAGCACTTCCAGTAAGTGTGGGAACAAGAACTATAATGACAGAAGGAAGAGGAGGGGGAGCAGGAGGAGGAAGAGGAGAACAAGAGACAGAGACAGTGCCACAGAGAGAGAGAGCTGAACAGAAGAATTTTATTTCAATTTTTCCATATACTTCTGTCTAGCATTTCCCACAGTCTCAGGACAGAGAGAAAACATGATGCTAATTAAGAAGATGAAGGATCAATTGCTACCAGAGAACCCCCCATTTCACCATCCCACCCTCCTAATAAGCCTGCCTCATTCCCCCCAGCTATCAGGATGGATGCAGGTACAAAGACAGATCAATTGACCTGTCAAAGCAAGAATTCAGTCACTCAGAGTACCTATACCATCCATAGGGCTAATGACTGCAAATCCAGGATTGATGATTACATTCCCTTTAGGCTCTCTAGTGACCTCAGTTCAGATCTTCCCCATTTCACGTCCCATGATTATATCAGCCCTTCTTTTGGCCCCCAAACCCTTTAAGTGACCCTGACCTTTCCAAGAAAATGGTATCAGTGCTGGCAGAAATGGCAAGGAAGGTTAGATGGTAGGTGTAGCGTCAATGTGGCTACCAAACCTCCCCAGAGACAAAAGAAGAAGCAGATACAGGAATCAGGGAGCTTGAAATAAATGACCCTTCTGTGTTATCCCCTTACAATGACAAAGAACATCAGAAGAATGGCAAGACTTACAGGTGAAGGGCAGTGGTGGGGGCAGAATGGGGTGAGGATTGCTATTTCAGGTGCTCCTCTTTGAGTCCTGCTTCAAACCAGGACTCTGGTAGAATGACTCTTTCACATGAGACCCAGTTGCATGTCATTGCTATTTAAGAGTAAGAAGGTAAGTAGGACCAAGTGAAGGGGTGGGGGACATGACTTCAGCAGTACTTTCTTCCCAATTTGCCCCTTTTTTTTCTGTTGCTTCTTCATTTGGATGTTTTAGCATTGAATTGTTTGAGGTCATAGAGTGAAATAGGAAAAATTCTGTGTTTTTGGAGTTTACCTTTTAGTCTTCAAAAGTCAGAGTCCCAATGTGAGATCTCCAACCTGTTCCCAGATATATTTTGAGGCATAACTTTGCAACTCTGATTTTCCAGGGTACCTTTCCAACAATTATTGACTCAGTCTATATATACCACTTTGTGACAATAATGCCTGTTTGATTACTGAACCTTCTTGCACCAACTGAGTTGGGATGATAATAGGGGCCTTTGCATAGAAAAAACAAGTAAATAAGAATATTCCTCTACCCCTTTCTTCTCCCTAACTTAAAAAAAAATGTATATAATCAATACAGATATTTGCTTAGTGCCTAATTAACATAGACCAGATCAGACTTCCTGCTCTTATCTTTCCAAAGTTGTTTATCAACAAAAAGTGTTTATCAAACACCTTTTTGCATGTGGTATATTATATAAAGAGAATATTAGAGATACTCTAGCCCTCCAGAAACCCATGATTCATAAACTGAAAAAAGGCTCCTGTGCTTTGGGGGAACTTTGATTCTCATATAAAAAATGGGGATAACTTCAAAGCTTAGTCTTGGATAAAAGCAGACATATTTGAATAGGAGTCTAGTTTCTCTTCTTACTATACTCAGATGGACAATGTTGATTCCATTATATAAACCAAGGTCATGAATTCAGGTTTTACTACCAACTTTCTGTGTGACCATGAGCAATCTTTTTCCCCTCCCTGGACCTTAGGTTCTTAATTTATAAAACAGCATTGTGTTTGAAATTTTACTTCTAGTATTATTAGGAGTATTTACTAGGTCATATTTTGTAAAATTATTTGAGTTCAGAAGAAAGAGATGAAATATTATGATTGATAGCATTTACTTATTTGAAATATACAACTTTGCCACCTTTCCCCTCTCTGTGAACTAGGAAGCATAGCTACCCCCAAAATATTACATACCATAGTTTTATAGCCTAAAAATTTTGAAAGTTCATTATAGCCTTAATATTACCAATATACCTCATGTAACACACAAATGTATTCTAGATTGATTGTAACTCAATTCCTTGTAAATTGTATAATTTTTAATGCACTCAAACTTGTTTCTAAAAGGAATCAACATGAATCCCTTTGTAAAAATAACCACTCTAATTCCTCTGTATAAGTCTGGATGCGCATGAAATTAATTAAAGCAAGGTGCCCCCTTCTAAAAAAATAAATATTAAATAAGGTGAAAAAACATAAAATATAACAGAAATAGCAAATGCTTTGATACTTAAAGTAGGCTTCTTTGGATTTACCTCAAATTTACTAAGTGTCAAAGTGGTAAAAGAGGTCAGAATAACAAACTAATCATACAACATACATGATGAAGAGGATAACTGTGATATAAAAAGAAAAAAGACATCAATAAAGCTTATTTTTAAAGTTAACCCAAAACTAGGTTTAACAAGAATGTATAAGTTGAAATAGTGAAGATACATTCAATTTTATTTATTTTAATCTTGCTCTAAAATATAATTATTCCTTTTATTCTTCTTACAAAGATTTTATTACCCAATTCCTGGTGCTCTTTCTATAGCAAATAAATGACTTCTTTTTTTTATTTTAAAGACACTTAAAGCTAATCCCAGGTTCTCACTTATTTGTGCCTGGAGAAATCTGAACTGAGATGCTTGCTATATGACAGAGATCAAAGGGAAACAGACTAAAGCAATTCAATCTTAATTGATGTGATGTCAAGTTCCTTCAGATTATAAAGTCACAAGCTACTTTCAAACTTTTTTATTCTTTTTTCAGAATGCCATGCGCATAGTAATCAAATACACATTTATTGGTTATGGCACAGATGACTTTGCATATTAGGTTTTGGCCATATAGAAATGGAACAAAAGGATCTAATGATTTATGTGGATGAACTTGTCCTTAAAGAGCACACTGGTTTTGCAACAACCTTTCTCTCCATCCAACTCAATCTGTTTTAGCCCACTGACACATCTGTATCTGTCTACCATTGTTGCTCTCTCACCTATCCCAATCCATCATAACTCCTGGATTGATTAGAACTGGAAGGGCTTTTAGAGAGCATGTAGGCCAATCTCTCTCATTTTATAAGTGAGGAAACTGAAACTCATAGAGGTTAAATGACTTCTTTTCCACCTTTGTGATGAAAAATAATATCCATAGTGTTTATCCATGTGGGTGAAAAGAGAAAATAAAAAAGAAAGTCATGGAAGAAAAGTGGTGAACAGGGATATATGGAACAAATAATTAATGGTTAAGATTTTGATCCCTGAAGGCACATTTATAGGAAAGGCAAGAAGATACATGCTATGGAAACAAGTATGGTATACAGGGGTATGGTTTATGTCTATGGACAAATACTCAAATCAATCAGGCTACCTATGGCAGAGCGAAACAACCAAACCATGGGTGAATTGTACTTGGGAATTAATAATTTAGGGGCATAACTATTAACTGGTTGGGAGCAGCCAGGATTTAGGAGAGGCTACATGTATGTAGTTGTTAGTGTATTTGGACTGCATGTCTTTTACTTCTTTGGCCATGAGTAAACATTATATAGAGATTTAAAATGTTTGTGTTCAACTGCATTTTACAATATTCATGTAATTAGAATTTACTGAAATATAACAGAATATGGAGAAAGTAGTTTTCCTGTTGAGTAGGAATTTTATAAGTCCAACAATCTAATTGGATTAACCACCTTGATGATACCCTCTAATTAATATAAGGCAAGCTGGCAGTATTCACCTAGTAGCAAAACTGGGGGCGGGGCAGGAGAAACATAGCAGCCTTCTGATAAGCATAGTGTTTTGTTTTTTTTGTTTTTTGTTTTTTGTTTTTTTAGTGAGGCAATTGGGGTTAAGTGACTTGCCCAGGGTCACACAGCTAGTAAGTGTTAAGTGTCTGAGGCCGGATTTGAACTCAGGTACTCCTGACTCCAGGGCCGGTGCTCTATCCTCTGCGCCACCTAGCTGCCCCCTAAGCATAGTGTTTAGTGTTTTTACCAAATATCACCTCTTTGATAGGTTACCTGTGTAAACACTAAACATGGGCTTGCCAATAGAGGAGATCTAATCACTGAAAGAAAGGGTCAGATAACTGAGCTCAGCACCTTCTGAGAATTAGACACAAACACAAGTATCTTATCAATACATTTAAATCGAATGTGGTTTTTTTTTCTTTCTTTAAGGTACATACCGTCAGGTTGTTAAGACACATTACTTAAAACTACATGCCCCATTTCCTTCTCAAACAAGTCATTTCTTTCCAGTAGATATGTGATATTTACATTGCTTTAAGATGAAATCCTTACAATACACTTTCTATTATGCCATATATTTCTTAAATTAAGATTGCAAATCAGTGCTTCTCATAAAATCTATTTCAATGCACTTATATCATAATCTACTAATAACGGTAACTGACTATGCTAAATCTTGCAAATACAATTATAAAAATTATGAAGTTCCTATCTTAAAGAAACTTACATTCTATTGAGAGCTATACACACAAGTTTACAATTAAGTACAACACACATTAGTTTCTGTAGAAAATATACAAAACAAAAATAAGGTAGTTTGCAGAGAGAAGCACTATCAACTGGGCAGATCCAGAAAGGCTTCGCGTCCAAGGGCATGTTAGAGCCAAGTCTTGTAGGCAACAAGGGATCTTAAAAAGTAGAAGTAAATATAGAATGCATTTCTGGTTCAGTGGACAGCCAGGCAAATCACAGGTGATGGATCATTAAGGGGAACAGGCATCTAGAGGGCCAGTCTGGTCAGCAGAGCACAAGAAAGGGAGTAACATATAAAGATGGAAAGGTAGGTTGGAGCCAGTTTGCCAAGGATTTTAGTTTGTTTTGTTTTGTTTTTTAATTTTGGTGAGGCAATTGGGGTTAAATGACTTGCCCAGAGCCACACAGCTAGTAAGTGTTAAGTGTCTGAGGCTGGATTTGAACTCAGGTCCTCCTGAATCCAGGGCCGGTGCTCTATCCACTGTGCCACCTAGCTGCCCTGACAAAGATTTTAAGAGGTATCATTATCCTAATTTTGCAGGTGAGAAAACAAAGGTTCAATAAGTTAAATGACTTGCCTTAGTCACCTATATAAGTAAAGGGAAAGCTAAGATTGGAATTCAGGCTTCCTGACCCTAAATCTGGCATTCTTCTTCTCTCTCTCTAAAAAAAAAACACCAAAAACCAACCAAACAAAAAAAACCTTTTGACAGACAGATAGACAGATAGATAGATGATAAATAGATAGATGATAGACAGAATATCCTTTAAAAGAAAATATTAGAGTCCTGTGATTCAAAGGTAAACATAATGTACTTGAATGAAATACAGAACCAACATTTGGAACCCATGATTACAGTATAAATATTTAGCAAAAGCAGAGTATGTGGTTGCCTATATATATATATGTAACGATTGGAATGACGCCACCTGCTGGATACTTACTGTAGAAGAGTTCTGCCCATGAAGCGAAGGTCTTTGAGGGCAAGACCAGGAGTCTTTTCTTTGGCAGGGAGGAAGTGACGCGGGCTAGTGGGAGGAGGAAGGAAGAGACTGGCGCTCAGTCTCGCGCTCTTTTCCTCTGGACTCTGGTGGAGAAGGGAGCTAAAAATGTGCTCTCCCTTTAATAGATAGAAATCTAGGCCTTTCTCTCTCTCTTTACCAAATTCTTGTTTTCCTTAATAAATGCTTAAAAGCCTAACTCTTGCTAAAGCTTATGATTGACTGGCGACCACTCATTACATATTTTAAACAGATTAGCTAGAATTTTAGTCCATTTAACAGATGGCTGACCACGAAGAGGAAAGCTAAACCTCAGTCTTCTTCTGATCTACTGGTTGGGTAAGAAATTTCCCCTCCCTCTCCCTTTAACTGCTAAGTACTGGCGTACTGGCTGTGTTTTCCCTTTAAATTTTTTCAAATGGACCTTTTAAACTCCCTAATTACCCTATTTTTGATTTTAGTCTGTTTAACCAGACAAATGGGAGATAAGATCATGTTAATGCTTTGTTTTTGTGGATTTTCTATTTTTCTTTTTCTTTTTGTTAAAAGAACCAGCAACTTACTCACACAAGGAAATATCTCTCCCTCTCCCAACCATGCTTTTTCAGAGAAACCTGAAGAGATTCCCGCAGCTTTTCCCAGTTCTAACACTAATTGTTGCTCTAATTTTGCATGCCTGGAGGCAATGACCCACCCTCTAGAAGCTTTTAATCCCCTAGCATCTGGAGGCAAAGTGGGGGAAGAGGAATCCAGGCCTGAGTTCAAAATCAAGTCTGATTCAAATTGCTCTGGTCCCTCCCCTCCTCTCCAGACCCCACCCTCTATTCCTCCCATGGCCAAGCCCATTGCTTCCCCTGCCTGGGAAGTCCAGAGAACTGATGCGCATGCTCAACTTTCTCTAACTACATTTGCAGCTTCAGGCTCAGCCCTTCCCCAGCCTGGCTGTGCTTCTGACACAACCTTAAAAAGCCCTTTAAATTCCAGATATGCTCGTTTTGTTCATAATTTTGCTAACCTGCTTTTGTCTTTAATTAGTAATCTTATAAAGCATTTGTATGGTGAAAAGACTGACAGACAATATAGAAGGGTTAAAGAAGAAAAACTTAAGCCGAATAAGAATGACAATCATCAACATAGTTCAAGACTCCGATTCTTTTGCCATGGAAGGGTATATATTTTACAGAAATGTAGAAGTAAGCAGCAAGGTATTGATATGAGTATTGGGGATTTTAGATATCAGAATCAAAAGTGTTCTAAATTCACTCAGATTATTAATAGTATCAGTTCAGAGGTTACATAGGATTTCTATGCTATTACATATACATTTTGAAATTAATGGTATGGGTTTATTTTCATAGAGATTTTAATGCTTTTGAGATTGTGTCTTATACTTAGTTTCTAAAACAAGGAGAATATTTGTAAAAGATTTTTATAGTCATGTGATCAAGTTTATATTTTATAATACTCTTATTGATATTAAGTTCATATTCATTTAGATTTCCTTAGTTTGAATTTCACTATATTTTATTGTTCCATGTGTATTTTCTTCTATTCATTTGTCTATCTAATTTTGAAACATTGCAAGATGGTTTTGATTTTATTATACAATGTTAATTCTAGGAGTATTGTGCTCCCATATTCTGAGTTATTTGTTTTTGTTATTTTTTCTCAACTGATTATTTGATCAAACTCTTTAAAGCATTTCCCTAGCAAATTGTTTGCCATGGCAAGTGTAAATTGATTCTAGAAGTATTATTTTTGATAAGCATATTCCAAAAAAAAAAAAAAAAAGAGGGGAACATTTGTAAAAGTTGTCTTTGAGATTGTGTTGTGCTTTAACTTGTATTTAAATATGTTCAGATTTTTCAAAAAAGTAATTGTATACTAAGTTAAAAAAGGGGTATTATTTGAAATTGTTGCATAATTATATATTGTGTTCTGAGTCAAGATGTATTCACATTTTTTGCAATCATTTATTATCCTCAATTTTTAAATCCATATGAGACTTGGATTATGGGAACTTATCATTTAAGACATTAATTGCCTTTATTCTGAGTTATCAGATGCCAGTTGGCCAAGATGCCATCCAATCACAAGAGGAATACATGCAAGAGCAGACACTGAACTGTCACATGAGGGGAGACATACATGAAGTCAAGGTATGGCCGAGGGAACGGCTTTTGACAAATGTTGAGGTTGGATTCTCTTGGTTTAATATTTTATTCTCTTTTTCCCCACAATATTGTACAGATGGCTGGAAGTATTGATCCCACTCATCTCACTTCTACACCTGGCTTCTATGCTCCCTCCTATATGCCTGATGCCATGGACCATTTCAATCCCATGCATCTGATTAAGTCTGACTCAGTTTCCTCCAATATGTTCGGTGGCATGGACATATATTCCATCCACCTATTTTAAGCCTGGCATACTGCATGGGCAGTATATATTGCTCAAGTGTAGGAATGCTCATATCTCATCATTTCTCTGTTCTTTTATGGTAACCCCCATAATTATCTCAGGTGTCATGATAAATACACTGTTGAATTTGGCCTTGACATCTGTTACCAATTATATAAGATTTTAAAATTTCTCATAATGGCATGAGGATAATTAGGCAGATGATGCAAAAAGTGATGAAACAAAGACAAAAATTATTTTTAATAATTAATATCGCAGCAATTGTCTTCTCAATTACCCTCCATAAGGGGGGGACTATAGTAATATTATAATTTTAAAGAATGGTTCAATTTTTGTTTTATTATGTTTCATGTGTAACAACTAAGATTATGAATTCCCTTAGACATGTTTTTGAGAACTTTCATTGTTTGATTTGATTATTGACAAAGCTATTTTAAAGTTGTGTTAAGCTCAATTTTGTAGGAAATTTTCCTGGCTTATTACCAGCATCCACACATCAACCCCTGAAAAGACTTCCATTCCACGACTACACCTAGAGGACATCTGAGAAAAGACTTTCAGAGACTTTAAATGAACAGTTTTGATTTCTTGTTTTTGTTGTTTTTTTCTCTTTCTGTTATAATATACACCATCTGTAACATGTATTCTCTGCAGAGGCCCTCCCTTTGCAAGACTAATGTCAAAGCGTCGGTTCATGAGGACAAAAAAAAAAATCGCCCCTCTGGACAAAACTTTCCTCTCTTCCTTTTCTATATTGTTGTTCACATATTATTAGTTAGCAATAGTTATTATATTGTTTTTACTGTTCCGTCAAGGAAACATTTTGTTTCTTGAGGAACAACAGGGGGGACTGTAACGATTGGAATGACGCCACCTGCTGGATACTTACTGTAGAAGAGTTCTGCCCATGAAGCGAAGGTCTTTGAGGGCAAGACCAGGAGTCTTTTCTTTGGCGGGGAGGAAGTGACGCGGGCTAGTGGGAGGAGGAAGGAAGAGACTGGCGCTCAGTCTCGCGCTCTTTTCCTCTGGACTCTGGTGGAGAAGGGAGCTAAAAATGTGCTCTCCCTTTAATAGATAGAAATCTAGGCCTTTCTCTCTCTCTTTACCAAATTCTTGTTTTCCTTAATAAATGCTTAAAAGCCTAACTCTTGCTAAAGCTTATAATTGATTGGCGACCACTCATTACATATTTTAGACAGATTAGCTAGAATTTTAGCCCTTAACATATATATATATATATATATATATATATATATATATATATATATATATATATATATATATATATATATATATATATATATATATATATATATATATATATATATATATATATATATATATAATTTGAAAGGATCTAAGAAAGAACGAGATCCATAGAGATGTCTCCCTTGCTATTGTAAATCAAGGCAAACATTCTCTTAAATGGAATTTAGATCTCTCTCCCCAAAAGGGAAGAAAGGAGAATGCTAAAGCCAGTTCTCCAGAAAACACAAAGGACATTTCTTGAGATTTAAAAGGGAAAGAAAACCAGAAAAAGAAAATACTTGTAAAAATTAAAGATTTTATTAAGCAGGGAAGAAAATCTAACATGATCAAGGGTGCTATTCAGCCTTTAACTGAATAGGAGTCCATGCAATAGATTGCAATGGTTTTTATATACAGTTCAAAAAAAGACAGGTAAGGGATTTGGAGGAAAGGTGCGCCCCCCCCCCCAGGGAGGGGTGTGAGTTTGTGTGTGTGTGTGTGTGTGTGTGTGTGTGTGTGTGTGTGTGTGTATGTGGACTTCCAGGGGTGGAGGATGTGGCCTTTGATACACAACTCAGTACACATTCTTGGTGATAGGCAGTTTAGTTCAAAGTCTAGAAGAGATCTCTTCAAAAAGCAAAAGGATTATTCCAAAGTTGGGGAATAGCTGAAGATAAGGTCCATATCCATAATCACATATCCTGCAGTCAGATAAGTCTTTGATTGACTTCAGGGCTACTGATTCCATACAGCTGGGTTATTCTTTTGTGTGTTAGCCAATGAAACCCGTCCTTATACAGTTGTTTTGGTTTTCTAGATAATTGGGTTGGGGGTGGGGGGTTTCAAGGAAATCAAATTACTCATTTTCACACCTTCTTGCCACAGTACTGATATCCCCACATTACTTATTCTGTTACATTGGGTTAGAGACAATAAAATGCAAATTTTGTCCAGGAGAGGTAATTGTGAGAATGGATAAGTAGAAAGAAACCTGGACTGAGTCAGAAAATTGTGGTCCTAATTGTGACTCTGCCATGAAGTATATTACTTTGGGCAAATCATTCTATTTCTCCTGCCTTCAGTTTCCACATCTGTAACATGAGAGATTTGGACTTTACAATTTCCGAGGCAGCTTTAAAAGCCTACCATTCTATAATCAAGCCATTATCAGCCTTTAACCTTTAACTTATATTAGCCAACAGCTCTCTTAAAGCTAGCAGACTTCTAAGGGAAAAGAGAATTTTGAAGAGGTCGGAGAGGGAAGATGGATGAGAACAACTGGAAGCATTGGGTCTTATCTAGATTCATTTCAATTGCTACACCACTAGAGACCTGGGTAACTGAGACCACAGCATGGAGACATCATATACTCAGCATAAGGAGCAGGCTAAGTGTTCTACAATTGAGGAACAGTGCCTGCCACCATGTGCGGCTTGATAAATGACTACTGGATGGATGAAGGAAGGGGTAGGGTTAACTTGATGTTATGAGAAACATAAATTCATGGAATTTGGGGGCTAAAAAAACCTCAAAGACTCTCTTCTAATCTCTTAATTTTACTGACTGGGAAAAGAAGACAGGGAACTTGAGTGACTTGCCCAAGGTCACCAAGATAGTAAACAAAAGAGCCCAGTTCTATTCATAGAGAGAACAATATAAGACCATTTTCCCTCTTGTCCTTTTAGGTTCATTGTGAAGAGTTTTCCTGTATTCAATGTCTTTTATTTGGGGACATTAGCGTTTGATATGAATCAGTCCTCAAAGCTCTAACTAGAATCAAGAACAAGGCAATGCATTTTAAAAATCCTGACAGGTCCCCCTCCCCCTCCAGAAGGCTCTTCTCTTCCCTTTTGGGTACAGTGAGTGACTGTGTCTGATTGGCATAGGAAAGTTCCCAATTAAGGATGGAGTGACGGATTCCGCTTGCTATTTCTAAAGTCTTGTGGGTAATACACTTTTATATGGTAGTTTGAGATGTGCCACCCTGAAATTCTTAATGTATGTCTCGCTTTAGTAAATGTCTCAGTGTTCCTTGGTATCCTTTTGTTTGCTGCCTATTTTCTGTCACAGGGACCACACAGCCTGGTCTGCATAAATCAGTCTAGAAAATACCAATGAAAACTGGGGCATGGGAGAGTCCAAACTCCTTTGGAAATTATGTTTGGTGTCCCTGTATTGAAGCCTGTCTACAGCACTTTTCCCAATCTACTTGCTAAATGTCATGATTTCTTCTGCTTAATTGTTATATCTGCTATAATTTAATTATCAATTTTTATTAACATCAAAACTTTTCTGGTAATTCAAACTAAGCCCTTGCTAAGAAAGGTCTTTGAAATGGCATTTTCATTATATATTTTGGAGCATGTCATCATGCATTGGTTTAGGCAATGTCTAAATATGCTACAGTGTCTTGTTCTCACGCTGTCATGTCACACGGGGCTGTTAGTTCCTGCTGGTTTTGCTCATAAACTTATTACTTATTGACTCCTGAATCAACTGTTCTTATTGCTCTTCCCATTCATGCCATATATATTAAGTGTATGATTTTAAAGGTAAAATTTAGTTATTGTATGAACAATTTCAGTGTAATATAATAGAGTAAACATGTAACTGAGAAACCTGGATTCAAATTCCAGTGCTACTTTGACCAGTTGTGAGATACTAGGCAAGGAAAGAAATTAGATATATGATAGATAGATAGATAGATAGATAGATAGATAGATAGATAGATAGATAGATAGATATAGACAGATAAATAGACAGATAGACATGTATGTGTGTATGTGTGAGTTTCCCATACTGTAAAATGAGGGTTGGATTAAATGGTTTCTGAGGAAGATTCTACCTTTGCCAATTATTGTCAATTCATAATATCTTAAAAATCTTTTTTCTGAGTAGTGGTCATTCTATGGAGAATTTTCCCCATTATTTCACATAATTACATATCATAGAAAAATAGATTTAGAGTTCATCTTGTTCATCACTTTCTTTTATTGATAAAGAAGCTGAGGTTAATAACAATAATAATAACAATAAATATTTATTAATAGAAAAAACAGAATTTAAGAATACTCTAAAAGACTTTATATCAATTGATACAATCTCTTTTTGTTTTATCCATAAGACAAAGAAAATAGATTTAGTAGGATGAAAAATTTTATTTCAAAGTAAAATTATTTTTAAAATAATTACATCAATTGATGTACCTGGTCCTTGTACTGTTAAGGGCTTACTATGCACCAGGCACTGCTCTAAGCACTGGGAATACAAGAAAAGACTAAAGACAGTCCTTGCATTCAAGAAGCTCAGTCTTTTGGGTAAGACAACATGCAAACAACTATATACTAACAAGACACATGCAGAATAAACTGGAGATAACAGAACAGAGAGAATCAAATGGCACTGAAATAGGCCAATTCACAACTCTGGGCTCTTTCCCACACCCCTTTGTCTTTTTTATTCTTGTGTTTGCCTTCCTTTGTATTTCTACTGCTTAGCACAATCCCCGGTATATAGGTTTACTGGTGACCTGTTTCATTTATTATTGATATTGTTTTGAACACACCTGTGATTCTTCGATATAGGAACTCTAGGTGAGAAAATTCCTTCTACCAATTCAGATCAGCAGATTTTCAGCAATATATAGCACAATGAATTTGCCTGGGAGTGAGGAGGAAGTGTGTTTCTGAGGTGGGACTGGAAGTCCGATCTTGCTAATTCCAAAACCAGCTCTATACCTGCTATGACAAAGTGCCTCTCTGAACAACAGCGATTCTACTTAATTCCTACCAAACAAACTTGAACACACACAAAAAGGGGGGAAAAGGACATTTCCGTCAATTCCACAACAAATAGTAAATATCTTGTTGTAGCCCCTCACATACGAAGTCAATTCCTAATTATAGGAATAGCAATTTCGACAACTAACTTTCATTTTAGCTAGCTTTAAGAAAAATTCAGAGCTATGTCTAAATTCAGTTGACATTCCATGTTTTATGGCTAGGCTAACTTTATGACTTTGAAAAGTTTTGTTTTCATATTACTATTATATGACACCAATTTCACTGTGTACCAGAGGTGACTGTGAAACATATTTTGTTGGTTAAAAATATTACAGTAAACGGCTGGCCTCCATGCAATTTTCAAATAGGAATCAATCAAACCTTGTGAGGCGATGTGCAAATTTTCAGTCAATTTGAACTGATTTGGCTCTTCAGAAGGTTAAGGTAGTTTAATGGTTGAAAGCACATTGCTATGCAGCAAGCTCCAGAAGTCAAAGGGTTAGAGGATTAGGATTTCATTTCCTTTTAGCCGTTGCCATGTCTGTTTTCTGTCCAAGCTGCTGCTTGTTGCCGTTTAACCCGTGCTTTTAAAGACAAGAGGGGTTGAGAACTTGTGGGCCTCGGGCTTCATTTTAACAAGCCGTCTCTAGCACTTTTGTGCGTAATTTGTCATAAATGTCAGAGGTCAGAGAATGTTCGAAACCTACAGCCAGCAGATGGTCATTATGACAGCAGTTATGTTTCAAAGGCAGAGGATGTTGTGTGGTATTTACTTTGGTGTATTAGTGTTACACCTCCATGTTTCTGTAGATATAGATATATAGTTAGTTGTATTACATTTGAGTTTAGATCAAATGATTCCTAGGGTGAATTACTTTTAAATGTGTGCTAAAAATAGAATTGGAACCAGTTTTTAAAAGATATTCTATTTGGATTTTTTGATTGGCATTCAAAAGAATAAATCCTTTCTTTACCACTCACTCCCTTGCTTTAGTATCTTTAAGAATGCATGAATGCTGGATTTAGATTTCTTAGATTTCTTTCAAATAAGTAGCTAGTTAAAAGGTGCTAACTGGAAACTTCATTAAAATCTAACAATCCCTTATCAGTATGGGCAGAAAATCTTGACTAACAAGATACAAAATGAACTTTTATGTCTGCTTATGTATTATAATGGAGTATCAACAACTCACATCTGTAGCAATGTAAAACAATTAGCAAATTCAGATGATGATTCTGCATAGACATCTATTTTTTATTTTAGTTGTTCATTTCAGAAACATATGCATTGGTCAGATAGCACTAGATTATATTATTTGTGACAGTTTGTGAGAAAATATTCACTGAATTGGTTCCCTGGAAGGAAATAGAAGGCTTCTGAAATTCAAAGACATCTTCATTTCTAAACCCAGGCATAGTAAGAAGTGGGGAAGCAAGTCATCAAGCTATTACTGCTTACTGCATGGAATTGTCATCTGTTCAAAGTTGGAGATTCTATCAGGTGCTTGGTATGTGTGAATAAGAACTGGTTATTGATAGCTAATTAATTATGAAGGCTTTACAGCAGATAATCAGATTAACAGCTGACATATAAAAAAGCAGCACTTCTCGGTCCATACCACCACCCAGAGTATTAGAAATATACAAACAGGTGATTCCAAAAATATTTATGGTGAATATTTAAAAGGAGAGACATTGCAAGTTATCAGTTCTGTTCTAGTGAGTGGCTAGTGATGTTATATATGCCTTTTTACTTGAGGTATTTAGTGATTGTGTGTACTAGAAACTGATTTTTCTATGAGAGGAGGTAAGAGGCCTTAAGAAATTTTTTCTTTCTTTTCTGCCTTAGATTAAGGGTTAGAGAATAGAATAAAGCATTCCTAAACAGGACTATTATTGGTACTACTCTTGTTATTATTAACAACAAGAGAACTAATATAATTACTCATCATTTTCAAGATGAAACCAGGAAAACGATAGTTCTTACCATGAGGAAGTATAACATAAGGACTTATGAAATATATATATACATATGTATATATATATATATATGATACAGAGGGGAAAGGGAAGGAAAATAAGTGATCCTATTATGATTATAAAATGGGTATGAATCTTTATCTATGGAAGATTAATCCAAACCTGAAGAGGTAAAAACCTCCCATGATAATTGGGGCACTAAGGAGAATACACAAATAGTGGAAATGGAACTGCTTGAACCAACAACAACAACAAAAGACAAAATTTTTATACATGGTTCTAATGATAAATAAGATTCCTCAAAGTGGGGACCAATCTAATTCTTTAGTGTATTTATCTAAAATTAACAAAGGAAGAACCGAGGGAGGCAAAATTGTAAAAAAGGCAAAACGGGAACTTTCAAAGGGGTTTACATACCTTCAGGGAGAGAGCAATGGAACCCAGTAGGACATATGCTCCTAAAGACAGGGGTGTATTCATTTTTATTTTTGTATATCTTGAATCTACTACAGTGTATTTATTGCTTATAGTAAAACCTAGATGTTTTTTTGATGATTTCTGCTTGATAATATAGTCTGAAATCTAATAGTCCTATTCACCCTTTATCCCTACCTTATTATTGTTTCCCTTAATATTCTAGATTGTTTCTCCAAGTGAATGTTATTATTAACTTTGATAATATTATTTTTATTATATTGGCATGACTTAGCAATGAACTCCAAATGCTCTTCCAGTTAAGTTGTTATTTATTTCTTTTTCTATTTCTTTTTAATCTTTTTTCTTAATGATATGGAATAAAAATGTTTAACATCTTTTTTTAAATGATCAGTTCTACATTCGCTCCTTCACTCACTTCCACTTCTCTGTTGTCCTTGAGAAGGTGAGCAATTTGGTAAGATTATACATGTATAGTCATGTAAAACATTTCTATATTAGCCATGTTGCAAAATAAAATTTAGACCAAAAACATAAGAATAAAGAAAAAATTTAAAATTATGCTTCAATGGCTATTTAAATACCATCAGTTCTGT
This sequence comes from Dromiciops gliroides, assembly GCF_019393635.1. Lineage (NCBI taxonomy): Eukaryota > Metazoa > Chordata > Mammalia > Microbiotheria > Microbiotheriidae > Dromiciops > Dromiciops gliroides. The sequence goes on from NC_057861.1 coordinate 455,246,276, forward strand.
CTTTGGAGGTGGGTAGCATTTTTTCATCATAAGTTCTTTGTGATTGTTTTGGATCATGGTATTGCTAAGAATAGCTAAAACAATCATAGTTGATTATCATTAAATATTGTTACTGTTTACAATGTACCTCTGGTTCTGCTCATTTCAGGTTTTTCCACGTGTTTATGAAAGCTTCCTGCTCATCATTTCTTATGACCCAATAGTTTTCCATCATAAACTTATACCACAATTTGTTCTGCCATTCCTCAATTCATGGGCATTCCCTCAATTTCTAATTCTTTGCCACCACAAAAAGAGCTGCTATAGGTTTGTCACAGTACTCCTGAGCTACTACATCTAACCTAGACCCTAATAGGTACTACAAAGTATATCCAAAGGACTCAGTTCAAGCAAAAGAGCTCTCAACCCTAACAGGCCCAGAGTGAAGAGAGTTGATTAGAAGAATTGGAAATAATTTACCTCTCAGTTTCCCTCGAAGGAATGGGAAGGGGTAGACACCAAGGATAATAAGAACATTTAATATGTGATTCACTTTCTCAATCTTTCCTTGTTATACTGTTTCATTTTCTTTTGTTTAGAAGGGAAAAAAGGAACTACTATAAATATTTTTTGCATGTAAAGATCCTTTTCCTTTTTATTTGATTTTTGGGGGGTACAGACCTATTAGTACTATTGCTAAGTCAAAGGATATGCAGTTTTAAAGGGGAAGCTAGGTGGCACAGTGGATAGAGCACTGGCCCTATATTCAGGAGGACCTGAGTTCAAATTCAGCCTCAGACACTTGACACTAGTTGTGTGACCCTGGGAAAGTCACTTCACCCTCAATACCCTGTAAAACAAAACAAAACAAAACAAACAAACAAAAAAAGTATATGCAGTTTTAGAGCCTTTTGGACATAGTTCAAAACTGCTTTCCAGAATGATTAGATAAGTTCACAACACCACCAATAATGTATTAGTGCCTAATATTTCCATATCCCCTCCAGTATTTTTCCTTTTTCCTTTTCTGTCCTTTTAGACAATCAGATAAGTCTAAGGGGTGTCTCAGAGTTGTTTTAATCTGCATTTCTCTATAAATAGTGATTTAAAGCATTTTATGTGACTATTGATAACTTTTATTTCTTCATCTAAAACCTGCCTGTTCATATCCTTTCAGAATTCATAAATTGGGGAATGCCTCATATTCTCATAAATTTGATTAGGTTCTTTCACATATTTGAGAAATGAGACTTTTATCAGAGAAACTTGTTGAAATCCCCATCCCCCACAGTTTTCTTCCTTCCTTCTGGCTGAAGTGGTTTTGTTTCTGAAAAAATGTTTTAATTTGATGTAATCAAAATTATTAATTTTACATCCTGTAATGCTCACTATCTTTTCTTTGGTCATAAATTCTTGCTTTATCCATAAATCTGACAGGTAAAATATTCCATCCTCCCCAAAACAAATTAGCTTATGATGTTACCTTTTGGCAAAATTACATACCATTTTGACCTTATCTTGGTATACAGTATGAATAGTTGTTCTATACATAGTTCCTACCAAAATGTTTTCCAGTTTTCTCAGAAATTTTGTCAAATAGTTCTTACCCCAAAATCTTGGATCTTTGCATTTATCGAACACTAGACTACCAAGGTAATTTATTATTATATATTATGTACTTATTCTATTCCACTTATTCTCCACTTTATTTCTTAGCCAGTACCAGATTGTTTTGGTGATTAACATTAACATTTGACTAAGCTACCTTTCTTCAATTTTTTTTTTATTGATTTCCTTGATGTCCTTGACCCTTTGCTTTTCCAAATGAATTTTTTTTTGTGCTTTTCTATCCCTTCCCTTCCCTTCCCTTCCCTTCCCTTCCCTTCCCTTCCCTTCCCTTCCCTTCCCTTCCCTTCCCTTCCCTTCCCTTCCCTTCCCTTCCCTTCCCTTCCCTTCCCTTTCTTCTATAGGGGCCAAATTTTAATTGGGGAGAGTTAGCTAGGTGACTCGCTGCAATATTGGGGCAAAGAAGGAGACTAACAGCCTCCCTCAAAAACAGAACAGGGTTTATTAACAAGAACAAACTTAAAAATATGAGCAAGATCAGTAGAATTAAGGGAACGGGGAAAAAAATTGGGGGAAAGGAAATGCTACAACCTGAATAACACCAATGGCCAGGGATCAGCTGAGAAAACCCAGATGCATCCTGTGGCTTTTCAGCTTCAAGCTGGAATTGCAAAACTCCTCTCTTCTTCCCAGCAGACCCCAGGCTGACCTCACACAACCCCAAGCCAATTGGCTGGCAGCCCTGACTGACAGTCACATGACTACTGTCACTGGGCTTCCAGTCATTATAATTTTGTCAGGCCCATGGGGATGGCTACAACCAGTGGGTAGAGCACTGTGCGTCGTGGAGGGGTGGTGCCTGAGCCCCAGGCCATTGTGCGCGCCAGGGTTTAAAAAATTCTAGCCAAAAGATGGGGTCATAAAAACCTCAAATAACAATTAATTCTTTACACTTCCTTCCTTCCTTCCTTTCTTCCTCCTCTCCCTCTGTCCATGTAAGAATCGTACAATTATATATAGGTGCTCTTCCCAAAGGGATATAAATTTTTATTGCTTAAACCTCTCAAGGTATCCTGGAGTTTGGGGGCTAGAAATTTTTCTCTTCCCTACTTATTTATTCTATCTTTTTCCTGAAAAACTCGGTCAATTAACTCTTCTATTCCATGCAGTTTCATTTCTGATTTTTTGAAATAGAGTTTTAGAAAACCAGGCTTCAATAAACCCCATTGAGATACAAATGATGCTGTTTGAATTAAACCCAAACCACTCTGACTATCACTGATTGGCCAATATGAGGTCCCCGCCCAAGACTTACTTGGTCATTGTTTCCCTTTTCAAGGTTCAAAGTTAATATAAATAGCAGTTGCTTCTGTTCTGGCCAGAAATCCTAAAGGTCTTCCCCTCCCAGATTGAGTTAGTTTGTTTATTTGTTTTGAATTGGCAAACTAAGCCACCTTTTTCCTTGTTTCTTACCTAGCCTTAAATTACCGAATCACAAAATGGGTGTTGCCTCAAATATACTGAGACCTGAGAAAGACCTTAGCTTAAAAAGGCCAAGGTCTCACATTGCATCCTGAGCCACCTGCCATCATCCTGATCTATATCTTGTTACTGGACTCTGATGATGCTGGAGGGGAAAGCATGGTTTATGACTTTGCACAGCTCTGTCTCACTTAAATCCAATTCACCTGCAAGTCAAGACATTATCTCCTGATATCATTGGTTCTTTTCCAGAATGAAGTACAAAAACCAACAATAATGATCCCACCTGGTCATAATGTATGTTCTTTTTTATATATTGCTGTAATATTCTTGCTACTATTTTTTTTAATTGCATCAATATCCATTAGGGAAATTGATCTAAAGTTTTCTTTCCCTGTTTTCACTCTTCTTGGCTTATATATCAGCACTAATTTTGGGTTGTTAGAGGAACTTGGTAGGACTGTTTCTTTGCCTATTTTACCAAATACTTTATCTAGTATTGGAATTAATTGTCCCTCACATGTTTGGCAGAATTCACTTGTGAATCTATCTTGCACTGGGGAATTTTTTCTTAGGGAGCTCTGTTTTAGAATCTCTTATTTTCTTGCCTCTTTTATGTGAGATAATTTTTCTAATTCTGCCTCTCCATTCTCCCTTCTCCCAGTTCATTTCTCTTATACCTTAATTTTATTTTTTTCAAATCATTCCATCATAGTTATCTCTCACACACACATACTTTCTGGGTATATTCTTTCTCACTAACTCAATAATGATAAAATTCTTAGATGTTAAAATGATCACTTTCCCATTTAGAAATGTAAACATTTGAATCTTATTTCCTTTATGATTTCTCATTCATAGTCAAATTTTATGCTTCTTTTGAGTGTTGTAATTGAAAGTCAAATTTGCTATTCAGTCCTGGTCTTTTTGTCAGGAATGCTTGAAAGTCCTCTATTTCATTAAATATACACTTTTCCCTCTGAAGTATTATATTGAGTTTTGCTGGATGTGTTATTCTTGATTGTAATGCTGGGCCTTTTTCCTTCCAGAATATCCTATTCCAAGATCTCTGATCCTGTAATGTAGAAGCTGCTATATCTTGTGAGATTCTGACTCTCATACCAGAACATTTGAATTTTTTTCTGGCTGCTTGCACCTGCTTTTCTCCTTGACATGAAACTTCTGGACTTGGCTCTGGCATTCTGGGATTTTTCATTTTTTGCTGTTTTTCAGGAGTTGAACAATGTGTTCTTTGAATATCTGTTTTTCTTTTTGATTCTAGGATCAGAGCAGTTTTCTTTGATAATTTCTTGAAATGTTAAGTCTAGTCAATTCTTTTCATCATGATTTTCAAATAGTTTAATAAATTTAAATTAGTTTAAGATAAGTTTATTTAAAATAAGTTTAAATTATCTCTGCTCAATTATTTTCCAGGTCAATTGTTTTTTTCCAAAAAGAAATTTCACATTTTATTTTATATGAATTATTTTGATTTTGTTTTATTATTTCTCATAGAATCATTTTCTTCATTGAGTTTTTGTTTGTTTGTTTTTTTGCAGGTCAGTGAGGGTTAAATGACTCGCCCAGGGTCACACAGCTAGTAACTTCAAGTGTCTGAGGCTGCATTTAAACTCAGGTCCTCCTGAATCCAGAGCTGATACTTTATCAACTGGGCCACCTAGCTGCCCCTTCATTGAGCTTTTATACCCCTTTTGCCTTTTAGCCAATTCTGTTTTTTAAGATGATCTTCTCTTCAATGGATTTTTGTCTCTATTTTGCCATTTAGCCAATCCTATTTTTAGGTGTTATTTTCTGCAGTATTTTTCTTTTTGTCTCTTTCACGAATCTATTGACTCTCTTTTCATGATTATTTTGTATCACTCTCATTTTTTCCCCAATTTTTCCTTTCTTTCACTTATTTGAATTTTAAAATATTTTTTAGCTCTTTCAAGAATTGTTTTTGGTTTTGTATCAAATTCACATTATTATTATTATTATTATTATTATTATTATTATTATTATTATTTGCAGCTGCTTTAACATTTTGTTCTTCTTCTGGGATGGTGTCTTGATCTGCACTGTCAGTGAAGTGTTATAGTCAGGTTCTCTTTTTGTTTGCTCATTTTTCTAGCCTATTTCCTGACTGTTAACTTTATGTTAAAGTTCAGCTCTGCTCCTGGGATGAAGGCAGTACTCTTCCAATATTCACGTCTTTCATGACACTATTTTTATTAGGGTCTCAGGCTAGTAGATTTTTGTTGCTTTTAAGGTGGTATAATGCAAGGAGAGTGCTCTCCTGGTCCATGCTCTGGTATTTATACAGAAAGAGACCTTGTTCCCCTTTAGTGAGTTCTAATGCTTCTAGTGGCACTGGAACTGTGAACTTCTAGTGGCTTCTAGTGGCCCTGAAACTGTGACCAGATTCCCCCTTTCCTGTAGCCATAATTGTTAGTTCTTTGTTCTCTCTTGGAGTTGACACCAGGATACCTATGCCCCTATGAATAACCACAGTCACTACTCTTTTCCCTGAAACTGTCCTTGGTACACTTGCCCCCCATAAAGCAAGTACTATCACTTCTTTTAGCCTTGTGACTGCAACCAGGAATTGCATATGAACAATACAAGTGGGATCTGAGCCCAGTTCCAGCAAAGATTCCCCTGCAATTTCCTCCTGACCAGTTTTTCAGCTCCCTACCCACCCCACCCTCACTCTCTCTGGCAGCCTACAAGGAGCAGACTGTGTTCTTCCTGGGGCCCACCACTATCCAGGTAAGACAGATTTTTTCCTGCTTACTTCCTAATTTGTCTTGGGATGGAAAATTGTTTGACTCAAAATTTGTTGCTTCTTTCCCTCCAAAATTCAAGTAAAGGCAATACTTTAGAGTTGTTTAGAAGGGAATTTGGAAGAACTGAGCCAAATGTTTCTCTAGTCACCCATCTTGACTCCATCTCCCTTGTGATTCCTGTTTCTTCTTGTTTTTTATTTATTTAAGGAATATTTTACAATTAAATCTACACAAATCTTTTGTATGCATTGGTAGATTGATGCCTGGATATTTTATCCACCTTGTAGTTCATTAGGATGGAATTTCCCTTTCTATTATTGCCTCTTGGATTTTATTAAGATTATATTGAAATTGAATTTTTTTTTTTTTGGTGAGGCAATTGGGGTTAAGTGACTTGCCCAGGGTCACACAGCTAGTAAGTGTTAAGTGTCTGAGGTCAGATTTGAACTCAGGTACTCCTGAATCCAGGGCCAGTGCTCTATCCACTGCACCATCTAGCTTTCCCAAAATTTTAATTTTTTAAGATTCATATTATAGACTATAGATCTGTAGAAACTATTAATTGGTTATTAGAACCTTTGTGGTTTCCCTAAGATTTTAAAATTATTTCCTTATATCATCAGCTAAAAGGGACAGTTTTATCTCCATTGTACCAACTTTTATTCCTTCAATTTGTCTCTCTTGTCTCATTGCGATTATTAGCATTTCCAAAATCATATCAAATAATAGTGGAATGAACAGGCATTTTTGCTTTATTGCTATATTTACTGGAAAATTTCTGGTATATCCCCATAGTATATGATGTTTGGTTTAGGATTTTATGATATTTTTTAACAAGAATCTCTCTATTTCTATATTTTGCAGTTTTGAGATAATTCTCTAGTTTTGGATATTTTCATTTTTAATATGAATAATTATGTCATTTGTTTTCCTAATGCTGCCCTACTTTCACATCCTTGGTATAAATCCAATTTGGCCATGATGAATGACTTCTTTGATAGATCACTATAGTCTGTTTGACAAGATTTTGTTTAAATTTTTTGAATCAATATTGATTAATGATATTCATCTATAATTCTTCTTTTGTACTTTAGCCTTTTCTAATTTAGATATTCAAATTATTTGTGTCATAAAAGGAATCTGATATTGTACTTTCTCAATGAGAATAATTTTGTTGTAATTATGAACTCATTTTTCTTTAAAAGGTAGTATTCTATGGTGCAACCACTGAGGGGAAGTGTGTCTGTGTTTGTGTGTGTGTGTGTGTGTGTGTGTGTGTGTGTGTGTGTGTGTGTGTGTGTGTGTGTGTGTGTGTGAGAGAGAGAGAGAGAGAGAGAGAGAGAGAGAGAGAGAGAGATTTGATAATTCCTATTTTTATTTCAATATCTTTTTCTGAGCTTGGATGATTTAACGTCTCTGTTTTGTCTTCTGTTAGTTTTAGTAGTTTATATTTTTCAAGGTATTCTATTTCTTTTCTACTTTAAGTTTTGTTAGCATTATATATTTATATGGTGCTAATAATTCTTTTATTTCTCCTGGTTTTGTTATGATTTGATCTTGCCTGGTTGCAACTTGGTTTAGTTTATTTTCCTTCCTTTTCAATTAGGTTGACCAAAAATTTATCCATTTTTAGTCTTTTCAAATAATCAGAATTTGATTTTTTTAGCATTTCACTATTTTTATTTTTCAAATTGCCTATTTTTAATATCTTTTCTTTTGTATTTATTTTAGTTTTCCCTATTTTTTCAAAAGCCTATTTCATTCATTAATTCCCTCCACTTCTATTTTGTTAATGCTTTTTTTTGTAGGGATGTGTTTTCTCTCCTGAGATTTGCTTTACCTACTTTGTACAAATTTTGATATGTTGTTTCATCATTATTATTTTCTTTTATGCAGTTATTCTTTCTGTGATTTGTTCTTTGACCTACTCATTATTTAGGATTTTTTTGTTGTCCCCTTTTTAGATTATGTCTTTTGTTTGTATTCCTTGAACTGATTACAATTTTTATTGACTTGTGGCCTTTAGAGGATGTGTTTAATCTTTATGCCTTTTCCTTTTTTTTTTTTAGCAATATCTCTCTCTGTACCCTAATATATCATCATTTTTATAAAACATTCTATGTGGTTCTGAGAAATATATAATTTCTTTTGTAGTCTCCATTAGACAGTGCATAAGTTTTTTTAGCTCTCATTTCTCATTTTTTAGCTCTCATTTCTCACTTCTACATTTTCCCTTTTATTCAACTTATTAGTTTAAAACTAAGAGAAAGACATTGAAATAAGTTGCCACTATCATACTATACTGTCTTTGCCTTATTGCAGTTTGGTTCAATTCAGTTTTTTAATTAATTAATATATTAATGAATTTAGATCATGTGAATTTTATGTTGATATTGGTTTGTTTTATATTGTTATTTCATCATATTATAGTTTCCTTATTTTTTTTATGTTGTGCATGTTTTTGCTTTATCTGATAGAATCAATGCAACTCCTGGTTATGGGGATTCATTCATTGCATAGTAAAATGTTTCCAGCCCCTCATTTTTATTTTGTGTATACCTTTGTTTTGTAGATATGTTTCTTGCAAGCAAAAGATAGTGTGTGTCTGTGTGTGCACGCACGTGTATGTGTCTTATATAGCATGGCTTCTCTGCCCCCCCCCAAAAAAAAATCTAGGTATGCTATTTTTCATCACTTTCCCAGGTATCTCCAGTATCCTTAGAAGGTAACAAGTTTCTAGTCTCTGCCATTAGATCAAGCTTTCACCAAGTGATTTTTTTTTTTTTTTTTTTTTTTAGTGAGGCAATTGGAGTTAAGTGTCTTGCCCAGGGTCACACAGCTAGTAAGTGTTAAGTGTCTGAGACCCGATTTGAACTCAGGTACTCCTGACTACAGGGCCGGTGCTCTATCCACTGTGCCACCTAGCTGCCCCACCAAGTAAATTTTTAAAAATCAATTTTAGGGTTCCACAGAAACTCATTTCCATCTAATCATTTGACAATCATATTAGATTTTACAAAAGAATACTTACTCTAAAGGTATGCCAAGAACAAATCTTCCAACTTTTCCCCCTCCCTAACACTTGGGGGAAACATAATGCCCCTGAGATCCAAGTCAAAAGCTCCTTCTGAGTTGGTGCCCTGGTACCCTGACTTCTCAGGGCTTCCATACCGGCCTGGCAGCAAATTCCAACCTGTAATCTGGACTCCAAGTTTACCATGCCTCAAGCTCCCAGGTCCAGGGAATCCATACCTGCATCTTGAATTGTAAAAAAAACCCAAATAAAAACAAATAAAAAAAAGCTCAAGCCCAATTTTCAGAGCCATAAGGTCTAAAGGAGAAGGATCAGGTGGACTCTACATTCACCTGGATTAATGAAAGTACTGTTGGTGAATAATACCTTCATCTCTTAATGGGGAGAGAGACAGAGACAGAGACAAAGAAACAGGAACGGAGACAGAGGCAGAGACAGAGAGAAACAGGGACAGAGAGAGACAGAAAGAGACAGAGAGAAAGACAGATAGACAGGGAGACAGAGACAGACAGAGAGATTGTCCTAGGTTGTTAATTTTTATGACACAGCCAGATTTGGCTTTGTATCCAATGGAAAGAGGATGCTCCTTCTTTTGTGACAGTGAAGGAGGTCTTCTTGTACAAGCAGGTCCCTGGCATCTATCACAGGTGTGCCTTCATCTCTGGTGATCTGGGCATGCACAATATACACACACACATACATACATACATACATATATATATATATATATATATATATATATATTCCTTCATTTTTTCATTTTAATGATTTTAAAAAATTTATTCACATTTAAATTTATGAGATAGATTTATATTTTCCTCCATTTATCTCAAATATATTTCCCTCTTCCTCTGTAAATATAATACTTTGTCTCTTCAGTTATTTTAGCTTAATCTACTATTAATTTGAAGCAACCCTATTCCCATTCCTAATTCTTTTCCCTTTCCAAATTCCATACCATTGACCTTTTCCTCAGTTTTGGAGATTTGTTTAACTTGTTAATTACTTTTAGGTAGTTATTTAATTCTTCCTTTCTCAACCCTCATTGAAGATGTCAAGGAAAATAGCTTTTCCTCTCTTCCTCTTCAAATTTGTTATTGTTCATTAGGTTTTTTTTAAGATTTCTTTTCTGTTCCTTTTTCAAAATAGAGATTTATTTTCCTTATTCTCTTCAGTGTACATTTTCTCTTTTTGTTTATATCTTTTTGTCTGTTTTGCCTTTTATATGTTGATTTAGGTCCTTATATGTATTTAGGAATTTTTTAATCTCTGCATTCCTCATGGAATTCAATACTTATTTTGGGTTGCTTTTATTAAAGTTTCTAAATAAGAAAGAAGTCAAGGAAATGGATAGAATCTTGAAAAGTAAGATATGATAGACTTCTTGAGAAAACTAAATGGGAACAGAAGGAATGTACTTTTTTCTCAGATGCATATAGAACTTTCAGAAAAACTGATCATGTATTACATGCCATCAATTAACTCCATAAAAAAGAATACCTAAGATCAGATGGATTCACAAGTGAATTCTACCAAACATTTAAGGAATCATGAACTATTTGAAAAATCAGTAAAGGATGCTTACCAAATTCTTTTTATAGCACAAATACATGAGGCAACTAGGTGGTACAGTGGATATGGCACTTGGCTTAGAATCAGGAAAAGTAATCTTCATGAGTTCAAATCCAGCTTCAGACACACTTAACAGCAGTATGACTCTAAGGCAAGTCACTCAACCCTGTTTTCTTAAGTTCCCCAATATAAAATGAGCTGGAGAAGAAAATGGCAAACTAATCCAATATCTTTGCCAAAGAAAACCCAAATTGGGGTCATAGATAGTTGGACATAACTGAATAACAGCTACAAAACAATACACAGTGGTAAATGACATCGTTTATATAAGTTTCCCTAGGCTTTGCTGAAACTATCCTGCTGGTCATTTTTGTATTGCAAAATATTTTTGTACAAATATGTCCTTTTCTCTTTTTCTTTGATCTCTTTGGGATACAAACCTAGTGTTTACTGAATGCAAAGACCCAAGGTTTTAAAACAAGAAATCCATAATTGACAAAAATTGCAGGGAAAACTGGAAAGCAATTTGGTAGAAACTAGGTATAGACCAACGTCATACACCATATATCAAGAAAAGTCAAAATTGGTACATGATTTAGTTTAAAAAGGGATGCGAAATTAGGGGAGCATGGAATATTTTACCTATAAGATCTGTAGTTTAGGGAAAGAATTTATGACCAAACAAGAGATAGAAAGTATTATGGAATATAAAATGAATGATTGTGATTACATCAAATTAAAAAGGGGTTGTACAAAAGAAACCCATCCAGCTGTGATTCAAAAAGAAATATGAAAGTGGGGGGGCAGGTTATAGCAAGTTTCTCTGTTAAAAGCTTCATTTATCAAATATGTAGGGAATTGAACAAAAATTATAAAAAATAAGAGCCATTGCCAGTCAATAAATATTCAAAGGATATGAATATGCAGTTGTCGAAAGAAGAAATCAAAGCTATCAATAGTCACATGAAAAAGTATTCTATATCACTACTTATTAGAGAAGTGCAAATAAAAAAACCCTGAGATACCCCCTTATACCTTTCAAATTGGCTAACATGACAGAAAAGGAAAAAGACAAATGCTAGAGGTGATGTGGAAAAATGTGGGACACTGATGCACTATTGTTAGAGTTTTGAATTAATCCAACCTTTCTGGAGAACAATTTGGAACCAGGCCCAAAAGACTATAAAATTTTGTATACTCTCTGACCCAGAAATACTACTAGGTCTGCATCCCAAAGAGATGAAAGAAAAAGGAAAAAGGATATATTTGTATAAAAATATTTTGCAATATAAAAATGACCAGCAGGATAGTTTCAGCAAAGCCTAGGGAGACTTATATGAACTCCTACAAAGTAAAGTGAACAAAACCAGGAAAACATTGTACACAGTAAAAGGAAAATTATAAGGATGATCAACTCTGAAAAACTTAGCTACTCAGATCAAGACAATCAATGATTTAAGACAATTCCAAAGGGTTAATGATGAAAAATGTTATCTATCTCTAGAGAGATAGAGAACCAATAAACTCTGAATGAATGTTGAAATGTACTTTTTAAAACCTTTTCTGTTTTATTTTATTCACATTTTCTTTTGCAACATGGCTAAAATGGAATTTTTTGCCATGATTGTCCACGTATAATTTATAACAAAGTGCTTGCCTTCCCAAGATGGGAGAAGAACAGGAGAGAAGGAGAAAATTTTGAACTCAAAATTTTGAAAAAATGATTGTTAAAAATTTTAGTTTTAATTGGGTTATTTAATGAAATAAAATAATTAAAATAGAAATGAACAGTTTCTATGTTATCTTGCAAATTTTGCCCCACAGTCCCATTTTTCTTTTGTGCCTCAGACTTAGAGCAACCAATTCCTTTAGGTGGTAGAGAGGATATTGTTCATGGTAGGTATTTTACAATATCCCTGATTATGCAGTTCATTATTACTTTTGCCTTTGTTAAGGGTTAAAATTCTAGCTAAACTGTCTAAAATATCTAATGAGTGGTCGCCAATAAATTATAAGCTTTAGCAAGAGTTAGACTTTTAAGCATTTATTAAGGAGAATAAGAATTTGGTAAAGAGAGAGAAAAAGGCCTAGATTTCTATCTATTAAAGGGAGAGCACATTTCTAGCTCCCTTCTCCACCAGAGTCCAGAGGAAAAAAGAGCGAGACTGAGCGCCAGTCTCTTCCTTCCTCCTCCCACTAACCCGCCTCACTTCCTGACTCCTGGTCTTGCCCTCAAAGACCTTCCCTTCATGGGCAGAACTCCTCTACAGTAAGTATCCAGCAGGTGGCGTTATTCCAATCGTTACAGTCCCCCCTGTTGTTCCTCAAGAAACAAAATGTTTCCTTGACGGAACAGTAAAAACAATATGATAACTATTGCTAACTAATAATATGTGAACAACAATATAGAAAAGGAAGAGAGGAAAGTTTTGTCCAGAGGGGCGATTTTTTTTGTCCTCATGAACCGACGCTTTGACATTAGTCTTGCAAAGGGAGGGCCTCTGCAGAGAATACATGTTACAGATGGTGTATATTATAACAGAAAGAAAAAAACCAACAAAAAGAACAAATCAAAACTGTTCATTTAAAGTCTCTGAAAGTCTTTTCTCAGATGTCCTCTAGGTGTAGTCGTGGAATGGAAGTCTTTTCAGGGGTTGATGTGTGGATGCTGGTAATCAGCCAGGAAAATTTCCTACAAAATTGAGCTTAACACAACTTTAAAATAGCTTTGTCAATAATCAAATCAAACAATGAAAGTTCTCAAAAACATGTCTAAGGGAATTCAGAATCTTAGTTGTTACACATGAAACATATAATAAAACAAAAATTGAAACATTCTTTAAAATTATAATATTACTATAGTCCCCCCTTATGGAGGGTAATTGAGAAGACAATTGCTGTGATATTAATTTTTTAAAATAATTTTTATCTTTGTTTCATCATTTTTTGCATCATCTGCCTAATTATCCTCATGCCATTATGAGAAATTTTAAAATCTAATATAATTGGTAACAGGTGTCAAGGCCAAATTCAACACTGTATTTATCATGACACCTGAGATAATTATGGGGGTTACCATAAAAGAACAGAGAAATGATGGGATATGAGCATTCCCACACTTGAGCAATATGTACTGCCCATACAGTATGCCAGGCTTAAAATAGGTGGATGGAATACATGTCCATGCCACCAAACATATTGGAGGAAACTGAGTCAGACTTTATCAGATGCATGGGATTGAGATGTCCATGGCATCAGGCATATAGGAGGGAGCATGGAAGCCAGGTGTAGAAGTGAGATGGGTGGGATGAATACTTCCAGCCATCTGTACAATATTGTGGGGAAAAATAAAATAAAATATTAAACCAAGAGAATCCAACCTCAACATTTGTCAAAAGCCGTTCCCTCGGCCATACCTTGACTTCATGCATGTCTCCCCTCATGTGACAGTTCAGTGTCTGCTCTTGCATGTATTCCTCTTGTGATTGGATGGCATCTTGGCCAACTGGCATCTGATAACTCAGAATAAAGGCAATTAATGTCTTAAATGATAAGTTCCCATAATCCAAGTCTCATATGGATTTAAAAATTGAGGATAATAAATGATTGCAAAAAATGTGAATACATCTTGACTCAGAATATAATATATAATTATGCAACAATTTCAAATGATACCCCTTTTTTTTTTTTTTTGGGAATATGCTTATCAAAAATAATACTTCTAGAATCAATTTACACTTGCCATGGCAACCAATTTGCCAAGGAAATGCTTTAAAGAGTTTGATCAAATAATCAGTTGAGAAAAAATAACAAAAACAAATAACTCAGAATATGGGAGCACAATACTCCTAGAATTAACATTGTATAATAAAATCAAAACCATGTTTCAAAATTAGATAGATGAATGAATAGAAGAAAATACACGTGGAATAATAAAAGACAATGAAATTCAAACTAGGGAAATCTAAATGAATATGAATTTAATATTAATAAGAGTACTATAAAATATAAACTTGATCACATGACTATAAAAATCTTTTACAAATATTCTCCTTGTTTTAAAAACTAAGTATAAGACACAATCTCAAAAGCATGAAAATCTTTATGAAAATAAACCCATACCATTAATTTCAAAATGTATATGTAATAGTATAGAAATCCTATGTAACCTCTGAACTGATACTATTAATAATCTGAGTGAATTTAGAACACTTTTGATTCCGATATCTAAAATCCCCAATACTCATATCAATACCTTGCTTCTTACTTCTACATTTCTGTAAAATATATATACTTCCATGGCAAAAGAAGCGGAGTCTTGAACTATGGTGATGATTGTCATTCTTATTCAGCTTAAGTTTTTCTTCTTTAACCCCTCTATATTGTCTGTCAGTCTTTTCACCATACAAATGCTTTATAAGATTACTAATTAAAGACAAAAGCAGGTTAGCAAAATTAAGAACAAAACGAGCATATCTGGAATTTAAAGGGTTTTCTAAGGTTGTTTCAGAAGCACAGCCAGGCTGGGGAAGGGCTGAGCCTGAAGCAGCAAATGTAGTTAGAGAAAGTTGAGCATGCGCATTAGATCTTTGGACTTCCCGGGCTGGGGAAGCAATGGGCTTGGCCATGGGAGGAGTAGAGGGTGGGGTCTGGAGAGGAGGGGAGGGACCAGCGCAATTTGAATCAGACTTGATTTTGAACTCAGGCCTGGATTCCTCTTCCCCCACTTTGCCTCCAGGTGCTAGGGGATTAAAAGCTTCTAGAGGGTGGGTCATTGCCTCCAGGCATGCAAAATTAAAGCAACAATTACTGTAAGAACTGGGAAAAGCTGCTGGAATCTCTTCAGGTTTCTCTGGAAAAGCATGGTTGGGAGAGGGAGAGATATTTCCTTGTTTGAGTAAGTTGCTGGCTCTTTTAACAAAAATAAAAAGAAAAATAGAAAATCCACAAAAACAAAGCATTAACATGATCTTATCTCCCATTTGTCTGGTTAAACAGACTAAAATCAAAAATAGGATAATTAGGGAGTCTAAAAGGTCCATTCGAAAAAATTTAAAGGGAAAACACAGCCAGTGCGCCAGTACTTAGCAGTTTAAAGGGTAGGGGAAATTTCTTACCCAACCGGAAGATCAGAAGTGAGGTTCAGCTTTCCTCTTCGTGGTCAGCCATCTGTTAAGGGTTAAAATTCTAGCTAAACTGTCTAAAATATCTAATGAGTGGTCGCCAATAAATTATAAGCTTTAGCAAGAGTTAGACTTTTAAGCATTTATTAAGGAGAATAAGAATTTGGTAAAGAGAGAGAAAAAGGCCTAGATTTCTATCTATTAAAGGGAGAGCACATTTCTAGCTCCCTTCTCCACCAGAGTCCAGAGGAAAAAAGAGCGAGACTGAGCGCCAGTCTCTTCCTTCCTCCTCCCACTAGCCCGCGTCACTTCCTGACTCCTGGTCTTGCCCTCAAAGACCTTCCCTTCATGGGCAGAACTCCTCTACAGTAAGTATCCAGCAGGTGGCGTTATTCCAATCGTTACACCTTCCTCACAGTCATTCTCTCCTCCCCGCCCCCCCCCAATTGCCATAAAATCTCCTAAGTGTCTGTGCTCTTCCAATATTCTTGATGTGGGTTTCAGTTACCCCCAGAAGATCCAAATTTCTTTCTCTTGAGGTGACTTCTCTAAGGAACAAATATTGTCATATTATACCTATTTTAGCCCCACTTCCCTTCCCCAAATGTAGTAAACCTCTATTCCTTCACAGGACATTTATCACCTCCCATTTCTTCCCCCAATTTCAATCTTCTTTATCTCTTTGCCCATGTGTTTGTATGCTCTCTTCTTCCCAAGACATTACAAGAACTATTTTCCCTTCAATATTAACCTTTGATTTAAATAGGTTACATGACACATTCTACTCTATTTTCATTTTCCTTTCTCTCTTTTTATGTACCCCTCACAGTCTGGAATTTAGTTTCACAAAAACATTGATCCACCAACAGCAGGGTATTGTGAGGTTTAATCCATGATATTTCAGGCTCTTTTGACATGAGCACTCCTCTTTGCTTTTTGCTTCCACTCTTGTCACTTTGTGCCTTTTTAGAAAAAAGTGTCAATAGTCTCTTTTTTGTTATTTAATTGTCTTTGTCATTGATTTATTTATATTTATTTATCTGGGGTACTTGAAAAGCAAATAATTTGTTCGGGTCTGATTTTATTAGGAATGCTTCAAATACTTCTTAAGTGAACAACTTTTTTTCATGAATGGCTAGACACAAATTTGTAGGGTATTTAGCAATGTGTTGCATCTTGAGCTTCTTTTCTCTTTGGAACACACTATTCCATTCCCTCTTACAATTTCTGGTGGGTCCAGATTAACCTTGTGCTATTTGAATTTCCTTTTTTTTTATTCGAAGGTCATTCTCACTTGTAGATTTTTCTGTTTGTTATTGGAATTTTAAAACTTAATCACTATATGAATTAGAGTTTCCAGAATGTTTTTTTTTCCTTGAGGGGGTCAGTGTATTCTGTTCTTGTAACTTGTTTTCTGCATTCAGAAATACTAGGTAGTTTCCTTTATTATTTTTTACATTATAGTGTCCATGTGGTTGGGGTTTTTTTGGTGGGGGTGATGCGGTGTTTGCTTTTGTTTTTAACTTTTCATGTTCTTTTATTGCTTACTTTCTGACTTCTTCCCTTTTGTATGTTGTTTCCCTAGGAACTAGACCTCAAAGCTGTCCCAGAGCACATTAGGAATAGGGCAAAGGAAAGCTGAGTAAGAGAATTAGAGGCTAGGAATTATCCTTCTCTTTTACTAGTTCATCAAGTTTTACCTAGCCAAGGTAAACAACTATGTTCCAAACACTATGCTAAGTATTAAAGATACAGAAAAAGGCAAGAAATAATTCCTGCTTTTAAAGACCTGCCAAAAACTATGTACAAATAAAATATATGAAGAATACATTGGAAATAATCCACAATGGGCATCTAGGTGGTGCAGTGGATAAAGAGCTGGCCCTGGATTCAGGAGGACCTGAGTTCAAATTTGAGCTCAGACACTTACTAGCTGTGTGACCCTGGGCAAGTCACTTGACCCTCATTGCCCCCCACCCCCAAAAAAAAGGAATAAAAAAAGGAAATAATCCACAAAAGGAAGGCACTAGCCTTAAATGGGAGGAGGGGGGGAAGGGGATAGGAAAGACAAACTATTGATCAAGAATATGATGCATTTAATGATGGCCAGAAGATAAATATTTGGCAGAAGTCTTAAAAGTCTGATCAAGAGGGTTTTAAACTGGATGGATAATCAGAAGATGAAATTGTCATTACCTGCCAAGCTCAATACTACAAGTCACAGTCTGTTGCAGTTATCTTCTGCAGTTTTAGGAAATTTTCATAGAAAACAAAATGGGGCAGTTATGTTAAAAATAGATGTTTACTATTAGGATATTTTATCTTACAAAAGGTAATGTTTGAGGTCCCAAATGTAACAACAAGGGCCATGGATCTGGAAAGGGAAAAGATCAAATAATGAAGGATCAGGGTTAAAAATACATTCTGATATCAGTTACAAGAGGGACAATGATGTAACTATATCTCAGTCAATGAAGGGACATCATTGGCCTTAAAATGCCATAACCTTTAGGGCAGAGCATGAGAAGAAAAAGAATTGATACTATGAAAGATAAATCTCTGGATTTCTATGCAGATTACCCCAGGAATCTATCACTCCTTCTAATTAAGCATGGGAATACTTGAGTTCCATGCTACATCACTGTCTTGTTGTGGTACAGGAGCTTGTGTATGAGCTATTTTGTTCAGGCTTACTCAAGATGCACAGGTCATATTGGAGAGTTCTGATGAAAGGTAGATCCACTGGAGAGGAAATGGCAGACCACTCTAGCATCTTTACCAAGAAAAGCCCATGGAAAATATTAAAATTATAAAAGATAGGATACCAAAAAATGAGCCCCTCATGTCAGCAACATGCTACTGGTAAAGAGCAGATGACAACCAAAAGTAGCTCCAAAAAGAATGAAGGGGCTCAACAGAATGTTAAAGGAAGCTTAGCTGTGGGTGTGTCTGATGATGAAAACAAATTCTGATTCTGGAAAGATCAGTACTGAATAGAATCCCTTATATATAGACTAGCACGGAAAATAGATAAGGGGTGGGAAGGATTTTATTCAGCCATATTTGAGTAGTTTGCTACCTCTGATATTACAAGGAGAAAGAGCCCAGGTAATAGCTAAAAGACCCAATTGAGTACTATGTACGTTTGATAATTTCTACTTCAGAAGATAATAAACAACAGTTAGAACATGGCACAATTACCAAATCTGATGCTTTACTATAAAGCGGCAGTCATCAAAACTATTTGGTACTGACTAAGAAATAGAGTGGTGGATCAATGGAAAGCAAGAAGGTCAAATCAGTACTTAAATAAATTAATTTAACCTATTCATTAGGTCAAATATGGAAACTGAAGCTTAAATACTTTGGTCACATAATAAGATAGGACTCATTGGAAAAGACCCTGATGTTCAAAAAGATAGAATGCAAAAAGAAAAAGGGGCAGCAGAAAATGAAATGGATAGATATTGCCATGAAAGCAACAGACATAAAATTGAACAATCTTTGGGTGATAGTGGAGGATAGAAGGGTCTGGCATGCTATGGTCCTTGAGGTCACAAAGAGTCAGACACAACTGAACAAGAGCAACAGCACAATGAATGATTCTGACATTTACAATTCCAGAAATGGTAGTTTATAAAAGTGGGACAGATTAGAAATGGCAGGTGGTGGAAGGAGTGTTGTCTAGAGAAGAAATGTCCTTACCTACACGAGCCTTATGGATCTCAAAGATACCTCCAAAAGAGAGACTTTTAACAATTTGAAACTATGGCCCAGAGGCTATTAAAATCTGCCTACTCGGGGGCAGCTAGGTGGCACTGTGGGGACCAATTTTTAATTGGGGAGTGTTAGCTAGTGGTTTGCTGCAATATTGAGGCAAGGAAGGAGACTGGCAGCCTCCCTCAAAACAGAACAGGATTTATTTTAACAAGAATGAACTTAAAAACCAAAAAAAAACCCACAAACAGGATCAGTAGGATCAAGGGAAAGGAAATAAAATGGGGAAAGAGAAATTACACAAATTGAGAAAATACCACCGCCCAGGAATCAGCTGAGAATACACAGCAGATCTCCTGTCTCCTTCAAGCGTCCAGCTAGAATGCCCAATTCTCCTCCCCCAAACCTAGAAACACCCCACACAGTCCTACCCAATGGGATGGCCGCTCTGACAGTCACATGACTGCCCTCACTGGGCTTCCAATTATTATAATTTTGCCAGGCCCATGTAGGCTGGGCAAGTGGTGATGACACCAGCGTCATGGCAACGGCTACAACCAGTGGGTGGAGCACTGTGGGGTTTGAGGAGCCCCAGGCCAGTGCTCCCCGAGGCATGAAAACCTCACATAACAATTAATTCTTTACAGCACAGTGGATAAAGCACAGGCCCTGGACTCAGGAGGACCTGAGTTCAAATTTGCCTCAAACACTTGACATTTACTAGCTGTGTGACTCTGGGGAGGTCACTTAACCCTCATTTCCCTGAAAAAAAATCTGCCTACTCTTTGACTCTTTGTCCTTACCCACATGAGCCTTATGGATCTCAAAGCTATCTTCAAAAGAGAGACTTTTGACAATTTGAAAATATGGTCCAAAGGCTATTAAAATGTGTATCTCTTTGACCCAAAAATACCATTAGTTAGGGATATATCCCAAAGATATCAAAGATGAATTTGACTCATATGTATACAGTTATTTAAAGCAGCTTTTTGTGGTATCAAAGAATTGAAAAATGAGGCAGGTGTCCATAAATGAGGAATGGTTAATCAAGTTGTGGTAAATGAATATAATGGGATATTAATATGCTATAAGAAATAATGAATGGGATGATTTCAGAAAAACCTTGAAGACCTGTATGAATTGATACAAAGTAAAGTGAGCAGAACAAGAAAAACAATCTACACAGTAATAATAATGTTGTAATTACAATTAACTTTGAAAGCCTTATTAACTGATAAGCACAATGACCTACCACAATTCCAAAGGACTCATAATGAAATATATTTGTCTCCAGAGATAATTGTTGGTCTCAGAGCATGGACTTTCTTAATATATATTTTTAATTTATTTGGTTAAATATTTAATAATTGCATGTAAAATTTGTAATGTCTGTTTTAAAAATTTTGAATTCCAAATATTCTTCCTCCTTGCTACTTCTCCCTCACCCCTTGAGAAGGTAAGCAATATGATGTTGATATATGTAAAGTCATGCAAAACATATTTTTTTATTAGCCAAGAGCATAGATTGAAGATGTTTTTTCCTTTTTCTTGCTTTAAAAAAAGTAGCTAATATCAAAGTTTGCCTTTTCATTAAGTGGGGTAGGAGATAGGGGGAGAGGTGTGAATCTAGAACTTTTAAAAAAAAGAATAAAAAGGCTCTATTCTTTAAAAATAAATTAAAAATTAAAATGACAGGATATTTAAATTATCACAATGGAAAATAGAATGTTCAACAAATAAAGAAAAATACTAGAGTGAACTACTAAATCAAAGAACAATAACAAATAAGAATCTTAAATAAAAATTAAAATATTTATTTGCATATGTTCAAAGTATGGTTAATAAACAAAGTGAACTAGAGATCTTAATGGAAGGAAATATATTAATAGGTTTTACCAAGACTTTGTGAGATAAAGCCCATGTCTAGAATATGTCTATGAATAAATACAACTGTGTTTCCTTTCAAAAGCTACAGAATAAATACAAGGGAGCAAAAAACAGATTAAAAATATAATCATAAATTAAACTGCAGCAACCAAAGTTGTGGGAAAGCAGAGGACAGAGTATTTGTCTCAAAATCAGTAAAGAAGTAGAAGCAATATTATCCTGTACAGTACTACAATTATAAGGCAACTGTCCAGAGGAAGGGTACTTCAATCACATGGATATCTATTTGAGCCCCATCTCTTCCAAAAGCAGAACAGTTAAGAAATACATTTGTGGATCCCCTTATCAGCAAGGAGGGTAATGAGAAGTCTAGTTTTTCTAAGCTGGAAGAATAGACTAAAGATAGGTTGAAGCTCCAGAGAATAGGGGAAGTCCAGTAACTTTGGAGCTCCTCAGAAAGAGGGGTCATGAACTCTTCTTGTGGGAAGTATAGAAACAAACCTGCACCAACTGTTTACAAATGAAAGACATTACTACTCCAGATTGAATATAATCATGAGAGGCTGTAGCCTTGTTTAGTTCATTGATATACTTAAGGGGTGATCTGAGAGAAATAATTCTCCTATTGAACTGTAACCACTACTGTAATTTGGTAAAATTATCCTCTTTGCATTCCCTCCCATTAATCACTATAGCCTGGAGAACTGGCATCATTTACCCTTACATTTAATTTATTTGTTGTTTGTATTATATGAGTTTTATCTCTAGGTATTGATAAGAAGATTTTCATCAAGGAGATGATCACACAATTTGGGGAGTACAAAAATGAACTCATATACTCATAGCTCTAACCTTAACTGTGAGCCTTTATTGAAGCTTTCTCTTTCTCTGTGTGTTTTTGTTTCTCTCTCTGTCTCTCTATGTCTATGTCTCAATTTCTCTCTGTAGACACAAAAGAAGGTGGTTTCATTTGACTTGCTTCAATGACAATTTAATTCTTTTTTTTTTTTAATTTGTTTTTTTTTTAATGAGGCAATTGGGGTTAAGTGACTTGCCCAGGGTCACACAGCTAGTAAGTGTTAAGTGTCTGAGGCCAGATTTGAACTCAGGTACTCCTGACTCAAGGGTTAGTGTTCTATCCACTGCGCCACCTAGCTGCCCCGACAATTTAATTCTTTAAAAGAAATGCAAAGAACACAAAGAAAATTTGCTATTTTGGAGCTGATTTAGGACCACAAGAAGAACCTGGCTACTAAAATAGAAATTATGGGAACCTTGGAAGAAACTGATCACTACAACACATAGGATTCATAATACAGAAGTAAAGCAAACCCAGGTATAGTCTGGCATACATCCTAATATTGGGGATATCATATTTCAAAGCATTCAATGACAGGATATCTGGGTTCCCATGGTCTAATAGTCTGTAGAGGAAGTAAGTCCAAAGGAGCATGGAAGCTCTCAAGTAAGAAATTCAAAAAGCACAAATTAAAACTCTCTCTAGAAAGGAAACAATGGGGGAAGTGGTGTCTAAAGAGACTGATGTGTATGCAAAGGGAGCCCATTAATCAAATGGAATTAATGCATATATAAGAGATAAAAAAGAACAAGTAATGGAGAATGAATACAAAAGAGTGACACAGTTCTATGATACTGTCAAGAGCACTAAAGCCAAGAATGAGTTGAGGTTGGACAATGAATGCTAAACATGAGAATGAAATCTTTTTAAACTCTGTTGTGTGAAAGGACAATCAAAGTAGGAAAAGAGCTGGTATTCAGATAGTGATAACTCAATTAATCAATTAAGAAGCATTAAGTGAATATGAACACCATCCAAAAAAATGCTTTTTGAGAATTGAGAATGCTCTTTGAACTGAGAAGATTTTAAGAAAGATCACAAAATACAGGCTTTCTAACTGAAAGGTACTTAAGAGGTGACTTAAGAGTTCCTTCCACAGAACTAAGCTCATCCAGATCATATAATGATAATGATAATAACTGGCATTTATAAGGCACTTTAAGATTGAAGAAAATCAGGCAGAGGTTAAATGACTTGCCCAGGGTCATACAGCTAGTTATATGTTTCAGAGCAGAATTGAACTCGGGTCTTCCTGAATGACTACTGAGACACTCAGCTCCCTCTTTTATGTCATATCAATCTCAGAAGTATTGTGTCTGTTTCTGGATGACACTGCATTTCAGGAATTATATTGACAGGCCTTGAGAACACCCAGAGGATGTCAATAATCAGGCAGTCAGAAAGGGTGAAAAGAGACCTGTAGAATTTCATCAAAAGACAGGTTGAAGGAATTTGGATTGTTTTTCCTAGAGAGGAGAAGTATGGCAATCACAACTGATTTCAACCATTTTCAGTAAAAGAGGAATATGGATTTTTCTTCCTGAGTCCAAAGGCCAAAACTAGGAGGAATAGTATGGAATTGGTAGAAAGAGATTTAGGCTTTATGTATGGAGGAGACAAGCTTACTACTGGTGACCACTGAGCCAGATGATCCCTAATGTTCTTTTCTAAATAATGAATTCTGTGATTTGAACCATATACCTTTAAATCTTGAATATAATGTTAAATGGTTGTTCTGTCCCTTTGGAGGCCTACTCCTGTTACATTTAACTTCCACAGAGTTCTCCAGGCTTCTAAAAGGGTTGAGGAATCTCTCTTTTCTGCCACTGACTCATGCCTCCACAAATTGTTTTTCCTCTATTTCAGGGGCCCAGCTGACTAACAACCTGGCTCCATTTGACTGCTTAACATCAAATTAGCTCTTTTACAAAGGGATATTTACTTCAAAGATGGAGCAACACAAAGATTCCTCCAACATCAACATCACAGTGGCACCCCATCCCTTCCTAAACCCACTGCCCCACATATATACACCCTCGGTCTCACTTAGCTCAGTTCCTATATAGACTTAGTCTTACTAAGTGTAAGTCCAAGGCCAGTAGTTATGGCTTCTGCCAGGATTACTACCTGAACCTGCAATTTAGGATGGCTTAGATTCCTAAACTCTTGGACCCCCAAAACTTCAAGCTTTACCCCTTACATCTAAAATGGAAAAGCATGAATGTAAACTCCAAAGCTCCAGGCTATGAGCACATGGTCAAAGGGCAGGAGAGAATCCTAAGGCCCTCTCCCCTCAAAATATAGTATGAGTGAAGAAGTCCTTTATCCTCAGATACAAATGCAGCAAAACACCAGCTGTGTAGATGTCGAGCTCTCCCAAAGACTTGACCTTTCTAGCTACTCAAACAACAGAGAAGTCTGTTCTCGATCACATCCTAGGCTACTATCAAATATCTACAGAAGCTCCAGTCTGTTAGTCTTCTGAGAACAGGTCTGAATCATCTTCGATGTGTATGGCATTGACATGGGGCTAAATTAGGATATTAGGATAAATTAGGATATTAGAATAACTCAGAAGTTTCTCCTTTGAGAAGCAAAACCAAAGGTAACCAGATAACAGGAAAGAAATATTGAGGAATTAAGCCAACTAGATATCAAGAAGGACACACCTAAGAAGCAAGGGGAGATAACATTGTATAGCAAGAAAGTCAGTTAGGGAAGGCTACTACCTGAGCTAGGAGACAGAGATAACTCCAAAGCTCAGGACTATCATTCTCCCTGAATCTCAGGTATCTTTCCACACCTCATCTCCAAAAGAAACTTTTAATTTTCAGGTGGTCACTCCATCTATCATCTATAAAAGCTTTTGCCTTCCTTCTATTCTTGAAGGAAGAGGTTTCTAAGACATCTATTCCCCTAGAGGCTAAGTCTTCAACTTCCCCCTCTGTCACTTTTTCTGGATCCCAGTAAAGGACCACTTAAATTCTAATTGGACTATGCATGAGAGAGGAATTCTTTACAGAGGAATACCTAAGGACCCCCACTGCCTGTTTTGTCTACCTTTTTAATTTGTCAAATAAATAAATTCAATTCTTTCTAAAATTATTTCAAGTATTAGGGTTTGTTCTTTTTTTGTATTGAATAGAATTTAATTTTCCAAAATATATGTAAAAACAAATTTTAACATCAATTTTTGAAAACTTTGTGTTCCAACTTCTCTTCCTCCCTCCATTCCCACCCCACCCACAAGAACTCAAGCAATTCAAAATAAGTTATATATGAGTAGTCAAGGAAAACATTCCCAGTCAAAAAATACAACACTTCAGATTAAGGAATTGTCAAAGAGGAAAAAAATGTGTTTCCATCTGTTTTCAGATACTATCAGTTCTTTTTCTGTAGATGGGTTGCAATTTTCATAAGTCCTTCAAGGTTATATTGGACCATTGCCTTGCTGAAAATAACCACATGCTGCTCAGCAGATCATCTTACACTATTGCTGTTATTTTGTATATAGTACATTTCACTCTGCTTTACTTCATGTAGGTCTTTCCAGGTTTTTCTGATAGTATTCTGTTCATCATAACCTGTATATAGTACCTTAAACTTGACAGAGAATTTTCTTCAAAATAGCCTAGCAAAGTAGGTACCATATGTTTTGCCATTATAATCAATCATCATAACTATTTCCTTCCATTCTATTCCCTTCCCATGATATTTACTCTATTTTCTATCTTCTTTTAACCTATTCCTCCTCAAGTGTTTTACTTCTGACTGTCCCCTCCCCCACTCCGCACTCCCTTTTTTCACCCTTCCTTCCTTATCCTCTTCCCCTCCTACTTTCTTGTAGGGTTAAATAGATTACTCCTCCCAATTGGGTGTGAATGTTATTCCCTCCTTGAGCCCACTCTGATGAGATTAAGGTCTTTGAGCTAATTCTGTGTTCTAAATTTTTCTTCCTCCCTACCTCTTCAACCCTCCCTATGAAATCAAGCAATTTAATATGTCATACTTGTGCAGTAATGCAGAACTTTTTTACCTTCCTCGAAAGTGTTTTGCTTTTTACTGCTCTCTCCCCAAATCTGCCCTTCCCTCCTTCCCCTCTTCTCCCCCCACCTTATCTCCCTCCCCTCCCTCAGGGCAAAAATATTACTATACCTACTTGAGTATGTATGTTAGTCCCTCTTTGAGCAATTCTGATGATATTAAGGTTCATTAACTCCCCGTTTGTTCTTATGACTAGCAAGTCTTACCTATCCATTCTTCATATCCAATCAGTTGTCCTGCCTTATAGACCTTAAGATTTCTTGTATCTGTTTCTTCTAATCACATATCAGCCACCCTTTTTCAGGTCCTTGTCACCCATTACCTGAGAAAAAAAGTCTCCTGTATTCACCCTCCCTTCCCTTCACTCTTTTGTCTACCTAGCTGCCAAACTGGTATTCCTAAAGCCAAATTTTTGTTTAATATATCACTCTCCTGTTTAAGAACTTCCAAAGATTCCATGTTGCTTGTAAGATACATTTCAGACTCCTCTACTTGATACTTTAAATCCTTTCACAAAGATAGCTTCAACCTGTCTTTACAGGCTGATTATATAATACCCTCCCTCACACACTAAATGTTCTAGTCAAATTGGCTTGCCTGCTGCTTCTGGTATATGATATTCCATGCCTTATCTTCATAACTGGAATGCTTTCCCTCCTTCCAATTGTCAAGGCAACTGATGGCACAGAGGATAGAGTGCCAGGCCCAGAATCAAGAAAATCTGAGTTCAAATCTTGCCTCAGACACTTACCAGCTGTCTGATCTTGAGTAAGTCAGTGAACCATATTTTTCTCAACATTAAAATAAGAATAATAACAGCACTTACCTTGTAGGACTGTTCTGAGGATAATATAAAACAATATTTGTAAAAATCACTTAGTATAGGGGCAGCTAGGTGGCACAGTGGATAGAGCACAGTCCCTGGAGTCAGGCGCCCCTGAGTTCAAATCCTACATCAGACACTTAACACTTACTAGCTGGGTGAGTGACCCTGGGCAAGTCACTTAACCCCCAATTGCCTCACTTTAAAAAAAAATCACTTAGTATAACAGTGCCTGGCACATAGTAGGAACTAGATAAATGCTTATTCCCTTCTAAGGACCCCTAACTCCCTTCCAGGCTCAGTTTAAGTGCCTCTGTTTCCTTATCTAAAAAATAAGGGAAAGGATTATTGATGGCTACTTAATTCCTTTCTGTATTGAAATCAAAGATCCCATATAAATATCCTTGATAATTTGATATTCTGTTCCCATGAAGTTTTTTTAAAAAGTCAGTTAGATTTAAACCTTACAAAGGAGACTATGAAGTAACATATAAAATAATAAAAACGAGGATATACAATCATACTTTCACTTGGATTTTCAATTAAAACTAATTAGAGTCAATAATTTCAGCTAATTGTATTTTCTATCTGAATAGCTATTATGTCTGGTTTTTTAGAAGTTAATAATGGAATTCCAATAATACTCAGAGATTGTGTTTGAATCTCTAATGGACATTTTAATTTTTGCTTTGCAACTTCCTACCTTGAGCTCCCTAACAATTAGAAGGTTCAAATCCTTTGATAATTAAGGATAGGACTTTTTTTTTTAAACTATTTTCACTGGATTCCATATGCCTGTTCAGTTTTCCTTGGTGCTGGTGAACTGCCTTGGAGAAAGTCTCTCTGTTTACAACTAGTACTTTTTATTTGTTTCTTCTCAGGTCAGATAAACTTGAAATGTAGTCACAGGCACACATAATATGGGGGACTTCAAGCTTTAGAACAGTAATTAAAAGAAAGCTTGAAAGCAGTTCATTTAGGGGCGCAAATTTTGTTTTCTTGATCCATGTTTCTGAATCAGACAAAATTAAAAGTCACTCCAATGAAGCTACTTTTCTTTAGACATTTATTAAATAACAGAGTGTTCAAGTAGCTGCTTTTGACCATTAATTTCCAAATTTGGTATAATGTGATCTAAAGAAAACAACGGGAAGTGTTTTAGGAAAAGAGAAAACAGTAGCAAATGGAGGTATGGTAGGTAGCCACTAATTAATAACAAGGAGACACAAATAACTATAAATATTTTGGCTTTCTAGTTTAAATGTGCTTAGAGAGGTAGCTATTAGCCTGTTCCTGAGATGGTAAATTCCTCCTTAGCACAATGCAGTCCCATAGGCAGCACCACAGAGAGAGGAAACAAAGCACCCCAGGCAACCCCACCCTCAACCATTCTCTTCTCCAACAACACCCCTTGTTCACAAAGCCCCATTCAATTATTCTCTTTGTTTGTAATGTTTACTTTTTCTTATTCAAGTCTCTCACACCCATCCACAGAGCAACCAGCAACTAGATGGAGCATGAACCCAGAGTCTTTCCACATGTTTATAACACCCCCAGTCCCCCAACATACACACACAAACTCCACCTTGTGGATTCAATACTTTTTTGAGGGTGTATCAGAAATGCCCATTGGTCATTGTCACCAATGTCCCAGTCAAAGTAGTTAATTCTGTTGTCTGGTATTCAAAGTTAGGAAAGGAATGTTTTTAACTCTTTTTTTTCCTCAGTAGTTCAATTAAGCAAGTATTGAGAATGGGAGATTTTCTACATGATCAAAGTTCTGTAAAAATGGTAGAATCAAATAGCTTTGAGCTTTTTTTTATCTTATGATTTTAGGAAATTGTTTTTTCCTAAATAACTATTTTCCTTCATATATATGAGGTTACTTAGTGTTTTTGTGATATTTCACTATCTACTCTGATAGTTTGATTTTAACTAATCCAGCAGAGAAGTTGGTGTAGGAAATGCTTTAAGTCAATTCTCAATCTTAAAAAAAAAAAGGAAAAAAAGAAAAAAAAAAGAAAAGGAAGAAAAAAGATCAACAAAATGAGAATTGTTTAGAATATTTATAGAAAAATACCAGTAAGTAATCATAACAAATTCCATTGTGAAAATGACACTTGTCTCTCATATTGCCTTATCAAGTTTGGAATTATCAATTGTTAAGAAAGTTTATGGAGTAATCATTCTTTAAGATGGAATGAGCTATGAGCATGATAAATTTTTGATTCAAAACCATATATTTTTAAATGTTAGTTTAGAATGATAGGAAATCCAGACACCAATGAAAGAATTATTAAAGAAACTTTATTTCCCATGTACATAAAAATAATTAATTATAAATATCAGGCCTTCTCATAAGTATTATGAATTTACTAATTTACATAAGTTTGTAATTTTGGATGACTAAGAAACACTTAGCTAGCAAGGCATTTAAACATAAAAGACTATGAAGACAGGCAAAAAGTATCATTGTAAGTACTATAAATTATACAATAAAAGTTTGGTAATGCACATGATAGGCTATATCATATTTTAAATCCACAACAATGCAAAACTTGCTTTTATGGACTAAAGAAATATAATGACGTTATTTCATGATCAGGAAGTTTCTCTATTTCCAGAATATCACTACTTATATTTCTAGGAAATGATAGAATAATAATACAAAATAAATAAATAATGAAAGACTAGAATAATCTATTATTTAGGTTTTTTGTCAGTAAGTAGAGGTATGCATAAATTCATAGAAAAAGTTCATCCATATTCTTTAAATGTATGCTATTATTTTTTCAAGGGGGTTAATATTTTCCTAAATCAGATACTTTCAATAAGGAACATCTGTATGCAAGCCCTTATTCACCTTAAAAGCAGCAATAAATTTAGTCATTGGTAAATGAAAGGTTTCACAGATGACTTAATTTGCTGTGGGAACCTGAGTTTCCTCTAATGTATTGCCTCTGTATTTTGCTGCCTGTGACCTTCAGCAGTATCCACCTGCTGGAAGCCATGTTTGATTCTCTGACCAGGGAGATGCCTGCTTGACAGCAGAATGGTATCATAGGACAGAGTGATGGAATTTTTCTTTCTCTGTCATCATTAAGGGGGTTCCCCCTATGGTGAAGGGAATGAAAAGTACGATTTAATGTTCTCTGGAGAGTGGCAGGGGGAAAAAAAAGGCTCAAAGCTTCACATGCTGCTTTCTGAGTGGGCCATTTCAGTGCTTGTGGCGAATGGGATGTCCCTGTGGAATTTACCATAGACTGGTCTGAAAAGAAAAGGATTAAGACCCTTTTAAGGATGGAAATGTAACAAAGGGAGCACTTTTATGATGTAGCAGCATAAAATAAGGGGCTCTATTGTGCAACTGATTGCTAAAGATCTTTGAATTGAGCAGCCTGCATTGGTCGGGCCTGTTCCCTGAGGGTTTAGAGACTTGTACAAAATGATGTGTCTACACTAGAATCAGAGTACTGCTCTCATTTAGGGGCAAATAAGAGATTATTGGTTTGTTTCTACATCATTTTTTTCCACACCTACCGAAAAGTGGCCTGTAGGGAGATTATACTCTAGTGAAAGTTGCTGCTAATTAAAACAAGTAATTAGTGTTCCTCCAGGCTTTGCGGTTTCACTCACTTTTGCCCGCCAGACAACATTAGTTTAAAAGCAATCCAATTTCTAGCAATAACAGACTGTAAAAAAGTCATTTAACAAGTATATAAGTGTAAGGTTACAGTTCAGGCTTTGATTTATCTCTTCTGGGCTATTTAGAAATGCTGTTGCAAAGTTGGGGGGTGGGGTGCGGATTTAACTAGTATTTTTCCTTCTTTTTCATGATTTTTAATAATAATAATAATAATAAACCTCAAGCCTCAATGCATTTACCAACATGACATACTAAAACTGGAGGAGGGAGATTTCACAAACTGCATTAGGAAACCAGAATTGGATTTAATGCTGTTTTCTCATAGAACCCTCACTTAGCATTTTGTAAACAGATCATTTCATTAAGTCCTTTTGTTTCTTCTTCAGCCTTTGCTGAAACAGGGACTTTTCATTGACTGGTTCTCATTGAAATGGATAGGAGCAGTAGAGTCTAACACAATGCATTATTACCTCTCCCCCCGCCCCCCTTAAAAGCCCCAAATGACTAACATGGCTTAAGTCTGTTGTAATGGAGGGAAGACCTGGTTAAGCTAGGTACATCGTAAGGAAGTTTAAGGCATTTAATTTTAAGTAAGATTATAGAAATTGGTATCTTAAAAAATATAACTGACACTGAAGCATCATACATACTTCGTGGGAAAACTGTAGAACTGGTTTTTTTTTTAAGCTTCTACGTAGCCATGACTGTTGCCCGCTGTTCATAAAGTAATGTATTTGAGAAGTTAATAGGAGGAAGACAAAAGTATCAGCTCTTGCACACAGCTCTAAATATAGCACAGATAAAAAAGTCCCACATTTATTTTTGTTTTGAGAAATGTATACATCCAAGGCAAACTTATCATAGTATACAAAAATGATAGTTATTTGGCAAATTCTTTTTTTTTCCTTTGCTACACAAAACTTTCCCTTCACATCTGATTCATGGATACTGATTTTAAGGTAGTTTTTTTTTTTTTTAAATTTTCTCCCTTGAATTTTTAACACTGAACCAGATGTTAAAAGTAATAAAAGCATAAATCAATAAATATTTATGAAGCACCTGTTATAAGCAACAAACTGGAGAAAATCCCTCAAAAATTTAGAGGAAAAAATAAAACTGATAAAACAAGGTTGTATTGCCTGCCATCACACTGGAAAATTAGTAGCATGGAGTTTTCTTTCTATTAAGGTAGTTTATTTTTGAGAATATAGAGCACAGGGACATTATTATATAGGGAAGGTCATAGTAGATGGAGAGCTGATTTCAGAGCTGGGAAGACCTGAGTTTAAATACTCCCTCAGAAACTTGCTGGGCTATCCCAGAAAAATGTCTTTAAAATGAGGTTTGGGGCACATTGGCCTCCTACACGCATTTCAGCTCTCTTGAAATTTATGATCCTATTCATTGGACCTGTGGAGCTAGGTAGCCCATTGTATAGAGCATTGAGCCCGAATTAGGAATTCCAGAGTTCAAATCCTCATATCCTTACTGGTCAAGGAAGTCACTTAATCTCTTTCTTTCTCAGTTTCTTCACCTGTATAATGGGGATAATAATAGCATCTACCTTCCAAGGGTTGTTGTGAGGCTCAAAAGCAATCAATCGTATTTTTAAAGTGCTTAACACAATGTAGTACAGAGTAGACACTTAGTAAATGCTTGTTTTCTTCCTTCCCTTCATTGTTAAGGAAAGCTTCCTTTACCAATGCAGATCAGCATTTTCTCTGTAATTGCCTTAGAAAGTTTCCTGGAACATCTAGAGAGAAAGTTACTTACCCAGGATCACACATCCAGGAGCAGAACTCATACCTGTCTTCCTGTCTCCAAGGTCACTTTTTTTTTTTTTTTTGGCGGGCAATTGGGGTTAAGTGACTTGCCCAGGGTCACACAGCTAGTAAGTGTCAAGTGTCTGAGGCCGGATTCGAACTCAGGTACTGCTGAATCCAGGGCTGGTGCTTTTTCCACTGTGCCACCTAGCTGCCCCTCCAAGGTCACTTCTTAATCTATTAGGGCAATGCTGGCTCATTTCACTTGGGGGAAGGGAGAGGCAAAAAATAAGATTGAACTTTAAGTTGGAAGGGACCTAAGAGATCATGAAATGGAAAGGATTTAGAGATGGAAATAAATGTAGAGGTCATTTAGTCTCCCTCTCAGTTCACAATTAGGGAAATTAGCATCCAGAGAGGGGAAGTTATTTGCCCCAAATCACATCATAGCTAAACTGACACTAATTCCAAATCTGTTTTTTTTTTTTTTTTTGCTTTAAAGGAGGAATTTTATTGACTTATAATCATGAATTGTAGATTCTTTGTGTTTGTGTGTGAGGACAAATGTATACAATTGTATATGTGTTGCTAAAACGTGATGTGACACATTTTGATTCATGACTTATGGAAGAAATCTCATTACAGTTAGTCCGTACTCCAAAGTGAAGAATAGAAGCATTCTAATTTTTTTTCTAAACAGAGAGAAGAAATTATGCATGCAGAACAATATGACTCAGTTGACTATATTTGGAAAACATTTGGTCATCGAGAGATGTGTTTATAATTATGAGTAACAAAATTATAACTAGAAGTACTGTTTAAAAAGCATATGTACTAATGATTGCTGTCTTTAATCTAATCATCACATGGATCATTTTCCAATAGAACAAATTTCTTTTAAAATGGTATGTTAAAATGGAGAAACTTAACTGAGGTTTAGGGTGAATGCTCCAGAATCTTCCTGACACTTGAAACAATTCATGACAAGTATTTTGATGGACTTTCTCATTCTAAAAGGCTTTCTTTTCAAATAAGTATTTGTTAGTGCTTTTATATGTTTCAAATCAAATTTAGAAAGCATATATCTAGTTCCCCTTTGATCTATGAATGTGCCTTTTACTTCAGTGTTGATAGACTACAGAATGGCACTAGAGCAGAACAGGCCATGGGGCACCAGAGGGCAGAATCAGCTATGACTTGCAAGGAGAGACTCAACTCTTTATAGATTGCTACAGAACCATAAGGGACAGCATAATAGCTCTCGTTTACGTATTAAGTCATATTTGCACAACAATTCCATTATAATACACAAGACAACCTTTAGAAGTAATTTATAAGCAGCAAATGTACAAACGCTAGGACCCAAGTAAAAGAGAACAATTTTCTTATATGATCTCCTTTCAAAGACCAGATGTCTTTCATAAGTGATTTTAATGGTCATTTGATTCTGTTTTAAAGACAATTTAACCTCAAGATTCACCCGTATCCTAAATGCATGTTCCAAATACAATTCTGTTCATTTCAAGTTGGCTATTTAAAACAAAACAAAATTTTTAAAAATACCGTTTATGTAATTTGTTCAGCTGTCTGAAAGGCTTCTTCTTAAAACTAGGCAATTCTCTGAAACCTAAATTTGTTTCTTATTGAAACTGATTTCTGCAGCAGTTTTGTACTGCCTTAAACTATTTGTGGGAAAACATCAGCTATTTAAATGTGAAGAACAAAATGTCAAAAAGTTATTATTCTTTTCTTTAAGTTTAATTCCTTTGACTTTGTGTGAATATTAGTTGATCAACATATTTAAGATGTTTCTCCTAACATAGTCCAAAAATGCTGAACTGGAATAGGGAGTAGACAAAGAAGGAAGCCACCCATGTCATAACATCCATGGAGGTGTAATGGGGCAGATTTAAATATTATTTAATTTAAATATACATATTAATGCCAGAAAAATCCCATTCTTTGGGACCCATGGGTTTTTTTCTCTTCCTATAGGTCTTCATTCCTTCTTTTCTTCCTCCCTCCCTTCTTTTTTCTCATTACTTTTCTTTTTTATTTTTCCTTCTTTCTGCTTGAATGGCATATAGTTAAGTAGATGCTTTTTGACTTATTTTGTAGTAAGTTATACATGTGATACAGTGAAGGAAAAGAAGTCTTTCAGTGGATATTAACATACTGGGAAGGGGCACATGTTTTAAATTTTGCCTTTAGTAAACAAATATTCAACTTGTGCTCTACTAATGACAACCTTCAAAGTATAGGCATAAAAGACTATGAAACTCACATCCAATGATACTTGAGGAAGACCAAAATGAACTATCAGCCTGCATAAGGCAGATGTTCATCGGATATTTAAAGATTTTTTTTTAACAGTAGCTGGAACTTCTGTGTGAAAAGCCCAATTAATGATTTTTTTTAAAGTTATAATACATTTTCTTCCATTTAATGGTACCTGATGTGAATAACTAAGCCATTTTCTTAAAAAAAAATCCAAAAGAAACAAAGTTAAAACTGTACCTACTAAATAACAAGGCCTGACAAAAAATTAACCTCTTTATACATCAAAAATCCTATTAAAATAGCTAAAAATTGAAGTTTTGAAAGATAATAATACCTTGTGATAGAAATAGAAAGTCAAAACTTGAATTTAAACAACCAGACCAGAATAGAATACAGCAATATACCACATAGGATTACCTGTATTAATGTAATTTATCAATAAAATCACTAACCGTTATAACTAAAAAATGATGTAAAGTAGAAGAACATCACTTAACTGTCTATGTATAATATTATTCCCATAGAATTCACTGCTTTCTAAAGTTATTTTGGAGAGCAAAGTATTTTTTGTTGGGCCACGCAGTAGTATTAGGTGGAATGTGCCTATAGGTCAATCTCTCCCCATGTGGATGTAGCCTAAGGCAGTGTAAGTTCTCACGGAATTTAATTTTCAATACTGTGTTGGTATGTTAAAGCATAGTTTGCATGCTATTTTAATCACAAATTCTCATTTTATCCTTTTAACGTGGGATTTTAAATAATTTACTATATCCTTAAGTGTGATTTTTATGACATCTTGGGGTTGAAGTATTTTCTATGTTAATACCACTCCAGTTGTATGATGTGAGTCACAATTTATAGAAAACCACAGTATGCACACTCTTTTTAGGAATATATTTATTCAGTAAGGTAAGGTATACTGTCTAGGACTGAAGGCCAGAAATAAATCCTGATATTTTTGTAGCAGATTGCCTAGTAATTAACAAAAGTAGCAAGTTGACTGCAAGGGGGGAAAAGTTGAAGTATGCCATGAGAACCTGGAACACTGAATTGTATCACATGTCTACACATATCTGGGACTTCTTCTTATATACGGAATTTTGACTCATCTCAGTGATACTTCCCATGAACCATATTTAAGTCATGTATTATATTTGGTTAATGCAAATCACAGGTTTCAGGACTTGCAAGCATCCTTAGAAATAATCCACTCTTCCCTATCATCATTCAGATTTTTTTTTTTAACACACTGGCTTTCCAAACTGTTAAAACACCTTCAATTATTATGGAGTGTGTTACCTCACAAGACAGCACATTTTAAAAGCTCGGATTATTTGAAAGCAAAGCCAAAAATCATCTTTTTGTAATTTCTACATATTGGTTCTTATCTTCTCTGATAGAGTTGAACAGAAAAATCCAATCCTACTTCTTCATGAAAGTCTTGAAAAGTTTTCATAGAATCATGGAATCCCAATATTGGAAGAAACCTCAGGAGCTTTTTAATTCAACTCATTCTTTAAGAGTAATTTACCCATCTGATTAATATTATACCTCCCCACATACCTAAATTTGTTTTCTTGTTTGTTTTAATCAAGGTTAATAACCTATTTATTTTCCTTCATCAATTCCTCACGTCTCATGGTCTCCTTGCACAATCTTAATTATGTTCTTCTGCATATATTCTACAATCAATGACCCTCTTAAAATGTGATACCCCGAAATAGACAAAAGAGTCCAAATGTGTTTTAGTCAGTGTGGTATATAATCTATCCAGTTCAATTAAATTAAAATAGCATTTATTGTCTATCCCCTTTATTGATCTTGATATAATGCCTCTCATTCTCTACAATAAAAGAAAGTTATGGTGTTCAAAATGTGATAAATGATTTTCCTATAATTTTCCCCCTTTGTCTTGACAACAATTAGGATATCATGTTCAATTTTGAGTACTGCTTTTTGAGAAGCATGGGAACAATGGAAAGAATGCTCAGAGAACAACCAGGATGTTGAGAAATTATAAAGCATTCAATATAGGTTGAAGGGACTAACAATGTTTTACCTGGACAAAATGATACTTTAGGATGGACATGATAGCTATCTTAAAGTACTTGAAAATTTATCCAAGGATTGACTATATTTATTCTGCCTAGTCCACAAGAGTAGATAGAGGAATAATGGATTTCTATTGCAGATGTATAGATTTAACTTTCCTAACAATTAGAACTTGAGATAGTCTATCTTGGGAAGTATTTGGCTACTTCCATCAGAAGTTTTCAAGTCAGATGATCACTTGTAGAAGATGTGAAGAGGGGATTTCAGTTCAGGTACAGGTTGGACCAGATGTCTAATATCTAAAACTCTGAGATTCTATGATTCTATGATAACAAGTTTGCCTTCACTTTTAAAAATTCGATTCAACAAATATTTATCAAATGACTACTAAATGCTAAACCTGGTGTTAGGTACTAAGGATACAATGACAAAAATAGCCCTTCCTCACCTTCAAGGAGTATTCATTTTCCTGGGAGGATACAACATGTTCACAGATAATTTCAGAGGAGGGGAGGAACTAATAACTGGAGTTACAAGGAAAGGCTTCTTGAAGGAAATCATGCTTAAATAGAACTTTAAAAGGAGATTGGGGCTCCAAAAGACAGAGGTAAAGTGAGAAGTCATTTCCTAAATAGGGCAGTCTATGAAAAGGTAACAAGACAGGAGAAGAAATTTTGCATAAGGAGAATAGCAGGTAGGTCAATTTGGCTGGAACACAGACTGTATCCAGTAGAGTAATTTGCAATGAGCCTAAAAACAAAAGAAAGGAAAGGAAAGGAAAGGAAAGGAAAGGAAAGGAAAGGAAAGGAAAGGAAGGGAAGGGAAGGGAAGGGAAGGGAAGGGAAGGGAAGGGAAGGGAAGGGAAGGGAAGGGAAGGGAAGGGAAGGGAAGGGAAGGGAAGGGAAGGGAAGGGAAGGGAAGGGAAGGGAAGGGAAGGGAAGGGAAGGGAAGGGAACGGAAAGGAAAGGAAAGGAAAGGAAAGGAAAGGAAAGGAAAGGAAAGGAAAGGAAAGGAAAGGAAAGGAAAGGAAAGGAAAGGAAAGGAAAGGAAAGGAAAGGAAAGGAAAGGAAAGGAAAGGAAAGGAAAGGAAAGGAAAAATAGGCTGGAGGCAGATTGTCAAGGGTTTATAATGCAAAACAGAAGAGTTTGTATTTTATCCTAGAAGGAGCTACTAAAGCTTTTTTAGCTGAGGAGTGATATGATAACAACTGTACTCTAAGAATATCAATTTGGGATCTGTGTAGTAGATGGAATGAAAAAGGGAAAGACTAAAATCAGGGAGACAATTTAGGAGTTTACATAGCATTAGTCTTGATGAGAGGAGTTGAGATCCTAAACTTAGATCGTGGTTGTGTAAGTGGAGAAAACGGGACAGATGCAAGTGATTTTATAGAAGTATTACTGATGAAACTAGGCAGCTATGGGATATGGTTTGGAAGTGAAGATGGAGATCTGAAGATGACTTCTAGGTTATGCTGTAGAGAGTATGATAGAGAGTAAATCACTGAAGACTAAAAATAATTAGTATACAGCTGTGAGAGACAAGTTTTAATTAAATAACATAAATTTGTAGAGAACCCTGTCAGCATAGTTGTGAGACTTCTCCCAGCAGATATATGAGAGGTAAATGAATATGGCACACAAGAAGGCAGATGATAGAGGTAATTCAGGATGGGATTTGGAAAGTGATGATCAGTAATCAGGACAAAGGGGCAAGCAGGCAAAGAGAAGCATAAAACCAAGATCGTTTTAAGTTCAAGATTTTGAAGAAAGATAACTGAGGTCAGAGTATAGGTAATGCTCTGGGAAAGAAGGTGGGCATGACTGGAGAATATCATGAAAATGGATAATAACTTAAAGAGGATTGAGGCACAAGGGTAAATAGAAGAACGGGAAATTATGGTAAGAGAAATTTCAGTGATAGATAACAGGGGTGAGATATTTGCTGATCATGTTGAAACCAAGGGTATGACCCTCTCTGTATGTGGCTGTGGTATAGTAAAGATGCAGATGATTGGAGTTTAAAAGATTAATTAATGGAAAGCAAGAGATTTGAGGGAATAAAAATTGAAGTTTCTAAGCATAAAGTCAAGGATTGCAATGAAAAGGAAGATTGTAAGTCATGTATTAACCATCTTGAAAAAGTAGCATAGGGGCAGTTGATGGCACAGTGGATAAACACCAGCCCTGAATTCAGGAGGACCTGAGTTCAAATACCATCTCAGACACTTGACACTTACAAGCTGTGTGATCCTGGGCAAGTCACTTAACCCTCATTGCCCTGCAAAAAAATTTTAAAAAGCAGTATAGATAAATGCCATCAGGTTCTAGATAGAGTGAGAGATCTATCTGGATGGTGGGAAACTTTGAGAAGAACTCACAGAGTAAAGTGGCAGACAGAATTTAATAGTATTAATTTGAAAGAAGAAACTTCTTTTGACTTGGTTTATGTGTGTGTATGTGTGTATGTGTGTATGTGTGTGTTTTAGGGGTGAGGAGAAAGATAGGGGAAAGTTAATCCACTACCGAAAAGGGTATATAGGAATGCAATGTTTTCTCAACATAACCAGGTTTTTTGTTTCAAATTATTTATTCTTTCATTCATTTATCCATTCACTCTTTTATTTATCTGTTTATCTATCTATTTATTCATTCATTCATTTGTTTATTTATTTGTCTATTTCTTTGTTCTTTCATTCATTTATTATTTCAAAGAGATGGAAAGAGCATATGGGGAAATAGTTTAATATGAAAGGTAGTTGGTTAGTAGAATGGAGTTGCACAGGATAGAGGAGGTGAGGACTGAGAGGAATCAGAACACAAGAGGGATAGGGTTCATGTGGAGGAGTATGAGAGAGTATTTTAGAAAGGGAAAAGTGTTTCTGTCTGGTTAGATATTGTGAGTCAAAGAAAAAAGGGGAAAAGGGTTACATAGATAATTAAAACATTAGGCCAAGCCACAAATATTGACTTGTTTTGCAACTAACCTTAGACACAAACCAAAATATATAATATAACTTGTTTGTAGTCTACAAAATGAATAGCATTTATCATTAAATTCACATATCTGTGAGGGAGGTAGTGCATAGTTGTGTAAATTGGAGGGTAGCAATAGAATCCAAGGAAAATAAGGGGGTGGAAAAATCCTCTTTCCTTCTAGAAAGCTACCTTTCTGACAAACATTTTGAAAAAACAAAACAAAACTATGTAGTATATTTCCATGAGATTTCAAGGAAACAAAACTAAGATCATATAATAAAAATCTCTTTACCCCTATTGCATACTGCAGTCTTATTTGATGATAGTTTTATGCATATAGAGCAGCCTGTGCACTAGGTGGCAAAGTGAATAGAAAGCAGGCCTTGAAGTCATGAGGACCTGAGTTTAAATCTGGCCTCAGTCAATTACTATGAGGGTGACCCTGCCCAAGTCACTTAACCCTGTTTACTTCAGTTTCCTCATGTGTCAAATGAGCTGGAGAAGGAATTAGCAAATTACTTCACTATCTTTGCTGATTAAAACTCAGATGGGGTCACAAAGAGTCAGACAGGACTGGAAAACAACAACAACAACAACAACAACAACAACAACCATCAACTGAGTAACAGCAGATAGGTCTGCCTTGAAAAGAAGAGTGGATCCATTCATTTCTTGTTTCCAAAATCTTCTTGTCTTGTTTCACTAATAGCAAAGTCATTTAACTCTTCTATTACTAAAATTAACATTCCCAAAGTCAAACATTGACTTGAAGCTACTATAGACTACAAATAGAACAATCAACATTTTTAAAGAATCTTTACAACCTTTACTTTTAACAGATTTCTCCAATAATTTCCTCATTTGCTTCTGTGTGACATTCTTATTAAGAATACATATGCGGGGCGGCTACGTGGCGCAGTGGATAGAGCACTGGCCCTGGAGTCAGGAGTACCTGAGTTCAAATCTGGCCTCAGACACTTAACACTTACTAGCTGTGTGACCCTGGGCAAGTCACTTAACCCCAATTGCCCCGCCAAAAAAAAAAAAGAATACATATGCTATAATTCCCACAGATTTTTATGAAATTTATGGAACAGATCACATTATCATAGAGTTATAGATTTTACAGTTGAAAGGGACAGCAGCTGCCATCTAGTCCAACAATACCTGAAAAGGAATCACTTCTAGAAAATTCCCAATATGTAGCCATCATTGAAGACCTCATTGATGGGGGACTCTCACTACAACCCTAGGAAAGTCCATTTTCTTTTCTTTTTTTTTTCCACAGCTCTAATTGTTTGGAAGTGGTTTTATGCTTGTTTGCTTGTTTCCTAACATCAAGCCAATAATTGCCTCTTTAAAACTTCCACATCCATTATATCTGAAACTGTCCTCTGGGAGCAAATGGAAGTCTAATTCCTCCTTGACCTGACAGTCTTTCAAATACTTGAACACACCTCTCATTACTCCTGAATCTTCTCCATGATAAACATTCCCAATTCTTTCAACCAACTTTCAACAGAATGTAATATTACAACAGAAACAAGCATGAAACCATTACCTCCTTATTCCTGGATGTTGTTCCTCTTTAATGCAGTGCAAAATTTTTTTTGACTACTATTTTTTTACTACTACATTATACTATTGTCTTATATTTAACCTGTATTGCAAAAACCCTCTCTAGTTTTTTCAGACAATTTTCTCTTTAGTTAGTTACAAAGTGAAGTTAATTTTTTG
Organism: Dromiciops gliroides; assembly: GCF_019393635.1. Taxonomy (NCBI): domain Eukaryota; kingdom Metazoa; phylum Chordata; class Mammalia; order Microbiotheria; family Microbiotheriidae; genus Dromiciops; species Dromiciops gliroides. The sequence continues at coordinate 455,287,605 of NC_057861.1, forward strand.
AGCCCAAATAAATGACTTTATATTGATCCCTACTGAATTTTATCCTTTTAGGTTCACAAATTCTCTAGCCTATTCAGATCTTTTGACCAGAATGTTTGCTATTCCTCAAAATATGAACTTAAAAAACTTATAGTACTTAAGTGAATAAGGTATACTGTTCTCTCAGAGTATATTTAATCACAAAGTGAGTTTGATTGCTACTTATCCCATCCCATTCTATACAAAGGAACCAACTTCATGTGAGCCCCACACTCTTCCTGGCAGTTTGCATATGCCCTTCTGGGTAGAAGTGTTGATCAAGTACTGAGTTCTCTATGGTTTTAGAGTGTTAATAGCTTTCTAGACCTCCTAAGCTTTGTGTGTGGCAAGACTGTCAGCGAGTTGCAGATTTGTGGATTAGCCTAATAAAACTCACTTCTGAGCTCTTAGCTACAGATCAAAGCTCCCCCCCCCTTTTAAACTTTCTGTATTTCAGTGAGGCCTAGACATATGCTTTTGGCATAATGGTGTTGGCTTTGCATAGAAGTAGACAGGCGTGCTTGGATTCTCCATGTAGCGTTTACTCAGGATAGAATCCTTAAGCAAATGTACAGTATTTGAAAATGCAACAATGTGCAATAATAAAGTATCTACCAATGTGAGGCAAGCATGTCACTCTCCAAAACACCAGAAATTATCCAGAATAGAGCTTCTTTTGCCTAAAACTGCTTGAAAAATGCAGCTTGGATATATTTAATTCCTCATGACTGTTCCCTGATAATAAAGGAAAGAATGCCCACTTGATCACAGTTCACACTTCTAGGAGAATCAAGTTTTTAGATGAAGAGTTAGAAGCTCTGCAAAAACTCTGGACCTGGGACTCATGGAAGGGGAAATGGACACGAGATCCTAATGGACTCAGAAGAGGACCAAAACTCCCCGAAGCAGGTGATGTTCTCAGTCTATCCTGCCAATTTATCCTGGCAGGGACCTTCAACCTAATCTGGCTGTAGCTAACCCATTACAGCTAGCCAGGTGGGTGGAATCTCACCACTGACAAAAAGCCTATAGTCATGATTGACAGTCTTAGTATTCTTCTCTCTGACCTTGGACCTGGCATGCCCTTCCTTCATCTTCAACTATATGGTGATGGGTTTTTTTTTGTTTGTTTTGTTTTGTTTTGTTTTTTGGTCTAGTCCAAAGCTCCCATACTGAACATACTGAATATTACACATAGGTACATACTGAATATTACATATAGGTTCTATAAACAATATAGTACAGAAGTACCTAATCAGAGAAGTCTTAAAAAGTATGTTGGATGTTCTCTTGAAATAGCATAGGGGTTAGGACACATGCCTAGTAGTCAGGAGACCTGCATTCTATAGACCTGGTTCTGCCATTAATCAGTGTGTGACCTTGGACAATTCTCCTCACCTCTGTAGGCTTCAGTTTAATCATTAAAAAAATAAGGATGTTAGGCTATATAATTTCTCAGATCCCGTTTAAAGCTATGATTTTATGCTGTGAAATTGAAATGTGATGCAATCCATGTTAAGGCATGGCATTTTGAAAATCTTTCATTCATTCTCTTCTATTGATCACCTTAATGAGAAGCTGATCGATCACTTGATCGAGTGCCAAAGTGACCATAATAACTTGTTGTTCTCAATCGTTAGCTCCCTGCTATGACAGTGATTGATTCTAAACAGTTTAATCTCATGTTGTTTTCAGTTCTCATTATGTTTTTTTTTAAGTAGCAATTAAATGTTAAACGGAATTTTTCCTCGCAAAATCTTCTCATGTCTGTTCAAGGACTTGTTCTAGAGTACAGTAAGAAAAACTAGATATTTTCTGGGTCTCCCTATAGTCAAACTTCTACCACATTGTACTTGTCTTTGTTTCTAGTCCACTAAATCTGGATTTGCTTTCTGTTACTAAGCTAAAAGTACTTATCAGAAAGGTCACAAAAACCTACATTCTCCAGAGAGATGAAAGATTGCTTCTTCCCTTTCTCCCATTCTTTTAGGTCACTCCCATTGCCTTGAATATCTCTGACCAGAGTCTCCTTGACATTCCTCCTAGTTGCTTACTGTTTCATAGATATAATAATTTCTTTCTTCATTTCCTATTTATTCTGCTTGTCCTTCCTTTATTCAGCCCATGAAATATAGATGTCCCTGCACAATTTAGTTTTAGGATCGTTGTTTCATTTTGTTTTGTTTTCATAGAACAGAACTATCTATAATCCTGAGTGATTCCTAAGAAGGTAACCAAAAAGTTCCAGGGACATGTAAAAATAAACATATCTAAAAACAAATTCATGCCCCCTCACCAATAAACCATCACATCTTCTGAAATTCCCATTATAATTTTTCTACTTTTTTATGGGAGTGGTATTTGACTCCTTCCTCCTCTTTGACCCCATCACTAAGTCTTACTAAATTATTTGAATTGGCTTTTTTCTCTTATGTTCCAATTTATAAACCAGTTCATGATTTAATGTTGGCCATCTCACAAATATAAAACTTGGTATAAGCTGGAATGATTGTAGTGAATGCAGAAGTGACTAATTGAGATCACAAGAGAGAACTCTTTTCATATGCTAAGTGAGATCACAAGAGAGAGACCCTTGGCTTGTTAATTAAGGCCTGAAATATTAAAATCCCCACTCCCTTACCTAGTTGTCTTAGTGGGAAAGGTGACATTACTAATCGTGTAAGGGATCAGAAAGTAGATTGGGGAGGCTGTCCCACAGAGGTGGGGCAGGACCTCACTGAGACCTCCTGACCCCCACCCTGAGGGAGATGGCTTGCCCACTTAGGATAAAAGGGGAAAGCAAGAAAGAGAGGCTCTCTCTCTTTTTTCTCACCATCAAAGAACCACTAAGCAGTTTGCCAGTCTCTGCTCTTCACTGGCATTGCTGTTGATTAAACTAAGCATTAAATAAGTAACTTCTGCTTGTGTGAAGTGAGCCCTCTTGTGTGAGCTCTTCACTGTTATTCATGAAGATTGTAAACTTGTGTCTCTAATAGTAGTTCAGCATGTAGGTTAAGTATAGTGGCCCAATTAATGGCCAATCTGGTCCCTTTTTGGAGGACAAGAAAACTTCAAATTCTCTTCCCTACCTTTCCTATGAGGAACATTTATTTGGCTTCATCGGTGATAGACTAAATTTCCCTTCTCTGAATCAATGTTTCCCAGATGTTTCTTAAATTAAAATAAAACAAAACATTATGATAATGGTTTTAAAAAAATATTCTGTAATTTCACTTTTCTTGACCCATGCCAAAATATATATTGACATTCCATCTTTCGTCTCTCTGCTATTGCAAAAGTAGTCACCACTAACTGGAAAACACATGGCTTGTCTTTACCACATTGAATCTGTAGCTCCCTTGAAAGTACATTTCAGGTGCCACTACCCTCCATGAGGCTTTCTTGATTGCCCCTACTAGTTCTACATACTATGGATTCACCTATTTATAAGTATGTTGTATCCATCCAGTTGAATGCTAATGCTTTGGGGGCAGGGGTTGTTTCCTTTCCTTTTTTTGTATTCTCCATCCCTGGCCCCCAAACAGTACCTAATAAATGTCTGTTTAACTGAACTGAAGAACTACCCTAATATCAAACTATTCTGCATCTTCAGCTTAAGACAGTTAAATCTATTTACCATCTCCACACATATAATGACTTCTATCTCCCAAACTTCCCTTTCTCCTTTTTTTTATCAAATATATTCTAAAAAGCTTTATAGCACCACCAACAATAACAAAACCTATATATTATGAGATCTTCCCTGATTAATCCCAATCAGCCAAGAAATAATACCATATATATATATATATATATATATATATATATATATATATATATATCTCCAAACATTATGTCAGAAAAACAACAACCACCCAATGAGGTAGGGTTATTATTCTTCCCATTTTATAGATAAAGATATTGAGGATCAAAAGAATCACATTCAAACCTAGGATTCTGCCACCAATTTCTATATTTGTTCCACCGAGCTACATGGTCTATATTAGCAATCTGTTATAAAATGTATGCTTGTAATTTACCATATGATTTTAAATATTTCTATTCTTGTGCATTTTTGGTTGTGTTTGTCCTATCATGCCTATTTAATAATAAGACTTGCAAACAAAACTACTTTATATACATTTTTTTAGTTCTGTACAGTCCTCAGTTCTAAAATAAATCATAACTCAATAAATACTGTTGACTGATTTTCTTTGTATCATAAATTTAGGTGTGAAATTTCTGACTCCCAGAAACTGAGGTGTGAAACATGCATGAAGCTATTTCTTAACTACCTATGCCATTATATATTTATTTTGGTGTTACACTGACAGTATAGACATTTTCTTCAACAGCTTAGAACACTATCTAAAAACAGAATCGAATGATATTTATATTGGTGATGCTTTCCAATTCATGCTGTGCATCTCAAAACAGCATCGTGAGATACAAGGTGGAACTGATTGAAAGGCCCTCCTGTCTAACAGCTGCTCAGTGAAATGAATTTGTAAGCTCAGTCCAATTTATAGTAGACAGTAGTCCACCGGACAAAAGCCCAGCACAATAGAAACAATTTCCCCATATATTGGCAGGCTCATCCAAGATGCTAATTACTGACTGTACTCAGAGATGACATTAGTCTTTTTAGTTGTCTTTGCTTGAACAAAGTTGATGCTGCTTGCCATTGTTAGCAACCTTCTGGCATCTTTTTAAAAAGCACCCAAATGGAATTTCATAAAACATGAAACTATAAAAATTATAAATAGGGACAGTTTTGGATGTCCCAACAACATTTTCTTTTTAGCTTGTCCTTTCTGGTAGATTGACAAAAGTGGGCATAAAGACTCCTAAATAAAGCTGAACTCACAATAAATTTGCAAATATTTTTAAATGATATTTTCTACTGGAAAAATCATCTTTGATGATTTTATGAGAACATAACAGAATAGATCCATGTCAAGCCATACAATGTTTATATCTCTTGTAGTGTTGATTTCTGCTAGTTGAAAACATACTTGCATGTGTTTGTATTATGTGAGTACAAGAAACAGGTTTAATAATGATAACAAATGAATGTAAAACATAATGCTTTTTAGAGAAGTGGAAGGAACTTCTTACCTTATCTATCTGATATGTCACTAGGTATTCCAGTTTTATTTTCAATTCTTCATGATTATTTATTTTCATGCATGTTAAAATCTCAACATTATCCTGAAATCATGGTGATGCCAGCTCAAAATTTATAACCAGGAATAAATTAACTAGTGCATATTAAGAAAAAATACCATGTTGGTGTCTACTTTAAAAGAATATATTGGAAGATAAAATTTTATTAAAAATGGAAATCATTTGGGCAAATTTTATGTTTTAAAAATGTGTGCTACTCAGAAAACCTTTGAAATACAGAATCCAGAAGTATATTTTTAAAAATTATGTACTGTGATTAAAATATTCTGGAATAACTTCCTCCCCACCACCCCCATTTTGGTTTAAAAGGGAAACTTAAGGCCATGCACTATCTTTAAAAGCACAAAGGACATAGAGTTGGTATCAGTGACAAGCTCCTCTGTAGTCTCTGAGCTGTCTGCTTTGCCCCCCACCCCCACCCCTTTTTACTTTCTTTTTTCTTCCCTGCATGATAAATTCTGGATTATGTCTGGCTGAGGGTTCAACATTGGATTTAATGAAGTGGCTGAACTTTTAACCTTTGAGCCCTTTAAAACTATCACAAATAACAAATGCACTTTTTACTCCAGCTCTGGGTCATGCAGAAGAGGGTGTAAGCTCCTTATTTACCCAGTGGCAAAGGGGGTGAGAAGATTGTCCTATGCTCTTTATCAAGATTCTCAGGGAAAGGGGTGCTGGGGAGCCTCACTCCTCCTCAAATGATAACTAGCCAGCAAAGAAAGGTCTTCAGTGTCAACCCATTCTTCGTGTTAAGTTTTAGATTCATCCAAAGGACAGAAATAGGAGGTTGTTGTTTTAAACCAGGTTACTTGCTGTTCCCTAAACTGACCCTGGAAATTCAGCTATGCTCTAAGTCTTTTTTTGGTCATCCTCATGCACACGATTTCTTAACGCTGGAGACAGCGAAATGATTTGGGTACTTCTTTTGGGGTATGCTGTCCTTTGAAGTGAACAGAAAAGGAAACTTTTTTTTTTAAAAGAAATATCAAGGTTTCCACAATCCATATTTATTTACTTGTAGTCTTCAAGCCATTACATTCTTAACATACAAATGCAGGCCCCAACTCTGTCACTCTGTGGGGAACTGAAATCTGGCAGGTTTGCCTCTCATTTGTTGGAGGAATAATGCGATGAGCATTGAACACTAGAGGGGGAGCTTAGCCGTTCTGCAGAGTTAAAACTGCAGACCCTCTGGGAGAAGATCAGGGTGAAACTAGAACTACTGTCTTAAACAAACCAAGTTCAGTCTTGGGCAGGCATGGTTCAGAAGTCAAGAGGTCAAGAAGAGTATAGAGCCAATTTATCATCATTTTCCAAAAAGGCAGCAAAATAATAAGTAGAACTGAGAAGTTTAGGATCTGCTCATTCCATGATGTAGTATATTTTAAAACCTCTCAGGAGGCAGTTTTAACATGAAGAGTAAGATTACAGAACGTTGATTTTTTTTTCTCTCTCCCTAGGATTGTCTGTCATTTAAATGTCTAAAGAATTGAAGGAATGAATTATCATAAAATTTTGACAAATTTGATGGCTCAACCAAAGGGAGAAAAATAGACATTCCACTCATTGGTTTCTAATAAGACATGACATTTATAATGAGTTTACAGGGCAGTTAGACCTTTGCTTTTTCCCCATGATTCTGAAGCAGTGGTATGTGAAAAGGTCTTACATTTGATGGTCCCCTTGAAGAAGGGAAATCACTTCATGAACGTGTTCTCAATTTCATGAGGAAGGGTCCTGCTTCACATGTCATGCATTGATCACTCTTACAACTAGCAACCCTCTTGAAGTTTGGGCAGGTGTTATTGTTTCTTGCAATTTAATGTCAACCTCACAGCTGTCTTCTCCTTGTTATATTTTGATTTGGCCTCCAACATAGTAGAAGGGAGCACTACAAGATTGTGAGACCACTTTGGAACAATAAGGAAAAAGAAAAGAAAAAAAAAGAGTTAATCAAATATATTATCTTAAAATTAAATTTCCCCTTCTTATTCTTACCAAATGTGATTTTTAACAAGCTGTCTCATTGACTGACATGAATATTCTCTATTACAATGTTTATATTTATTGAGTAGTTTCACTTTTGAAAAAAATACTAATCACAATTAATTCAGAAATTGGGATTATTATGGACTTAAACTTTATCATTTTCTAAGAAAAAGATGGATTTTGTTTCCTTGAAATTTGCTATTTGAAAAACCAGTTTTCATATAAATATAAACAGGCAAAAACATGCTTTTAATTGCCACTTTAGATTGGTTTTTATTCTTCATAGTCTGGATAGTAACCACATACACACACAAATAAAATTGAAGGTAATTGAATTTTGAAAATTATCTCTGTGTAAGGGAAGACTTGTCTTAATCTTTTCTTCAATTTATCTCTATTTCGGGGGGGGGGGAGTGTTTTTTTGTATGTGTTTTTTTTTCCCCCCAGTTAGGTAATTGCAACTGCAAATTTGGCCTTTAATGTTTAGTAGATAGAGAACTACACTTGGAATCAAGAATTCAAATTGAATTCAAATCCCACCTCTGACACATACTGGATCTGTGACCTTAGACAAATCCTTTAATCTCTCTACGTCAGTTTCCTCATCTGTAAAAAAGAGTGTTGGACTTAAAGGCCTCCAATGTGTCACTTCTATATCTAAATCTATTGTTTTAGATGTCTTTTACCCATAGTTACTTCTGGGATAGGGGAGTAAAGGTTCTCCTTTCACTCTAGATCAGATCTTTCCTTAAAACAACAACAACAAAAAATAATTCCGCAAAAACACCTAATATAATGACCACATCTTACCAAAAAAAAAAAATGCTTTTGTAGTCTCCTACTGTTATTCTGCAAAGCCCAGTGTTCAGGTCTCATTGTTTCCAGGACTATCATTGGTTTTTCATGCACTCTCTAGAAGAGTTCCTTTTAGTTATCTTTTGTAGTAATTTAAATTGTTATAGTTATTATATATGTTGTTCCTTTGTTTCTGCTTATTTCACTCTATCAGTTCATACTAATAATCCCATGTTTCTTATAGTCATTTTTTCTTACTGAAAAATATTTCATTGCTTTTATATTTTATATCATATTACATATGATATATAATATAATAATATGATATTATACACATAATATCACATTATATTTTTACTGAAAAATAATATTATATATCCAACAAATAGGGTTTTTAGTAATTTCCTAATCTATAGATTTTTTGTTTCTTATAAGAGTTTCTACCTAACATTCACATTCAATTTATTTAGAATTATTTCTGGGGTCAAGAATTACTAAATTTTTAGAGTTCCCTACATCACTCATGTCTTATCAACCCTAGAGATTTATTTTTAAAATATCAAATATCTACCTTTTCCTTTGACAATCTCTTCCTTTGGTGGAACAATTTCCATACTGATGTGGGTTCTTCCTTCATTGATGTAGATAGCAACCCATTTCTTCCTGGAAAATCTGCCACAAGGTGTCCATATAATATACAGGGGGTCTTTTTCCTTAAGAAAGTGGGTATAGCAATGCAGTGAATGGGCAGGCTGCCTTTTGATTATTCTGGACCTTTACTATATTACCAATCCCTTATTTTTTCCAGTCATATATTTCTTTGATGACATACATTCCTTGAGCCAAAATACTGTTCCATTTGTCATATTTATATAGTACTTTAAGGTTTGCAAAGTTCTTTATGTACATAATTTGTCCTTACAGCCTCTCTTTAAAGTGAGTACTATTATTGCCTCTGTTTTCTAGACAATATAACAAAGGCACAGGAAAATTAAATCATTTATTCAGGGTGCTGTCCTCCTCTATCTAAGGTGAAATTCAAACCTAGGTCTTTTTTATTCCAAGTTCATCAGTGTCATGCAGAGTATATGTTTAATAAATGCATGGTAAATTGGATGGAGTTCTTTGAATTCTCCATTGTCCTTTAGGTGATACTCAACCTTAATTTTATGGAGACAGTCATGTTCTATGACTCTTCTGACACAATTACCCAAATAATTAAAGGGAGAAATATATTAGTTTGATATGAATCACTCAGATAATAGGCATTTTTGTGTATCTGAGTGTTGACAGGAAATCAGTTAAACCTCTTTATTGCTGACCTGGTGATATTGCTACTGGATGCATCCTTTTGCCTAAATAGGTGATTTATTGCATAATTGACCCTTTCACCCTCTACCATATGCAAAGAGTTTGAGTTGTTATAAAGGAAAATTTCTTGCTCTCTGCATGGAATTCATAACCAGGATTTGTATTTTTAAAGGGGTTATTACCTGGTATTGGACCAAAGCAGATCAGATGAGTGTATAGAATGTGGGCCACTTTTTCAGAGGAGACAGCCACTCTATGAATACTGATCAATCAATCAATTAATCAATATTTATTAAGCACCTACTATTTGCCAGGCACTTTGTTAAGCAATACCGATAACAAAAGAGGAAAAAGACAGTACCTGCTCACAAGGAATTTATAATCTGATGAGAGAGGCAACATAAAAATAAATATACACAGCAAGGTGAATAATTGATGAGTAGGAAATTAACAGAGTGAAGACACTAAAATTAAGAGGTGTTGGGAAAGATTTCCTGTAAAAGTTGGGATTTTAATTAGAACTTTAAAGAAGTCAATGAAGTAAGTAGGCAGAGTTGAGGCATGGGTAACAGCCAGAGAAAATGCTCAGAGCCTACAGATGGAATATCATGTTCTTGGAGCAGCAAAGAAGGCAGTGTTACTGGATCAAAGAAAACCAGTCAGGGAGTAAGGTGTAAGAAGATTGGAAATGTTGGAGGGGGCTAGGTCATGAAAGGTTTTGAATTCCAAATAGCATTTTGTATTTGATCTCAGCTGCAATAGGGAGTCACTAGAAAATTGAGTAGGGGAATGACATGGCCAGACCTGTATTATAGGAAAATCACTTTGTTGGCTTAATGAAGGATGAATTGGAGTGGGGAAAGACTTGGGGAAGGGAAACCCAGCAGCAGGTTATTGCAATAGACCAGGTGTGAGGTGATGAATGCCTGTATAACCACCAGACTAGTGACAGTGTCAAAGGAGAGAAGGGAGCTTATTTGAGAGATGCTGAAAATTTGAACTCAGCAAGCCTTGGCAACAGATTGGATATGTTAGGGAAAGCTGAGAGATAGTGAGGAATTGAGGATGACTCTTTGGTTACAAGTTTGAAGGATGGGAGGATGGTTTTACCCTCTATAGTAATTGGGAAGGTATATGATTTGAGTGGGAGGTTTAGGGGGAAATATAATCTGTTCAGTTTTGGATGAGTTAAAGATGTCTATTGGACATCCATTTTGAGATGTTGGACAGACAGTTTGGAGCAGTATGGGAAGAGATGAGAATCTTCAGCATAGAGATGTTGATTAAATCAATGGTGATTTGATGAAATTATCAAGTGGAGTTATAAAGAGGGAGAAATGAAGAGAGCCCAGAACAGAACCCTGAGGGATACCCATTGTTACAGGGCATGATCTGAATGAGGATCCAGCAAAGGAGACTGAGAAGGAGCAGTTAGGTAGGTAGGAGGAGAGCCAGGAGAAAGTAATGATCTGAAAAACCTAATGAGAAGAGACAATCTAGAAGGAAAGACTGATTAACAGTATCAAAGACTGTGGAGAAGTCATAGAAAATGAGGTTTGAGAGAACGCCATTAGATTTGGCAACTAAGAGATCATTGGTGACTTTGGAGACAACAGTTTCAAGGGGAATGATGAGGTCAAAAGTCAGATTGTAAGGGGATAAAAAGAAAGTGAGAAGAGAGAAAGTGGAGGCACCTATTGTAGACAGTGATGAGGCAGATCAAGGTGAATTTAACTCCATCTTCTTGCCATCAGCCTTTCTTCCCTGGAATTGCCTCCAACACAACTAACCACATTTTTGAGAGATGTATCTCTAGCTTAGGCCACCATCGCATCAATAACAATAGCAATACCAATAATAGCAGCTAGCATTTAAATAGTATCTATGAAGTGCCAAGTACTATGCTAAATGCTTCATAAATATTATCTTATTTGATCCTCACTACAGCCCTGGGAGATAGATATTATTATTATCTCCAATTTCCAGTTGAAGAAACTGAGGCAAATAGAAATTAATTAACATGCCCAGGGTGACACAATAAGTATCTGAGATGGAATTTTAATGAGGGCCCATAGCCATGCTTATTAACTTTGCTTCCAACTAGACTTATGCTGTATTCCTTTCCACCTCCTTTTTAATCTCTTGCACCCACTTTCCAGCTAGCCATTTTCTATTGTATTCTCCTTTTAGAATATAAGCTCCTTGAAGTTGGTTACTTGTATCTCTAGAATTTAGCACAGTAACTGGTACACAGGAAATATTTAATAAATGCTCTGTCTGCTTACCTGTCTGCCTATCATCTATTGATTTCTTTCTGTCTCTGTCTCTCTGTCTTTCTGTCTCTGTCTTTCACTGTCTCTTTCTGTGTTTCTCTGTCTACATACCTATCTGTTTTTCTCTCTAGTTATCTTTCTATTTATCTGCATTTCTATTTTTCTATGCACCTGGCTATCTACAAATCTATTTCATTATCTCTATTTCTAACTATTGTATCTATTTATCTATCACTCTGCTTCTATATCTCTATTTCTATCTATTTATCTATCTACCAATCTATCAGATCTATCTATCCCTCTCTCATCTATCTATAATATGTCCATCCATCCTATCTAATCTATCTATCTATCTATCTATCTATCTATCTATCTATCTATCTATCTATCTATCTATCATCTATCTTTCTTTCTATCTTTCTACCTATCTATCTATCCATCTATCATCTATCTGTCTGTTGGTTGGTCGGTCTGTCTGTCAATCCATCCATCCATCCATCCATCCATCCTATCTGTCTGTCTATCTATCATCTGTCTGTCTATCTATCATCTATCTGTTTCTCTATTTCTATTATATGTATTATATGGAGGGAGAAAGAGAGGGATAGGGAAAGGGATAGGGAGAGGGAGAGGGAGAGAGAGAGAGAGAGAGAGAGAGAGAGAGAGAGAGAGAGAGAGAGGATAAGTTTAAGGTATAGAACAAGGGTTATTACCATGGGTTTCATTGACTTTAAAAAATGTTTTGTTAAGAGTATTTCAATATAACTTTTCCTTCATAATCCAATTTTTTATGCATTTATTTAATTTTATCTTACTCATTTAAAAGAAGTATTTGAAAAGAGTTACATAGACTTTACCATAGTGCCAAAATGGTCTATAATTCACACTCACACCCCCCCACACACAAATTTAAGAACAACTGATTCAGAAAGGCCAGTCAACAGAGGTTGCTGGACTTCAAAAATCAATTAAAAACAAATTGCCCATATTCACAGTATATTTATTTCACATTAAAATGGCCAAATTTTTAGAAATAATTGTGTTTTGAAAAATTTTAAAAATACTTCAAACTATTAGAATACCATGTTACTTGGTTTGGAAGAAAAAATTGAAAATAAATGACAAGATACTTTCTTCAGTAAGATTGTAGAAATATAGATACAAAACTGGAAGGCACCTTAAAGATCATCATAGTGCAAAACTTTTATTTTACAGATGAAGAAACTGAGGCATGTTGAAGTTAAGTATTTTCTCATTCCTAAATTCAAAAGATCTATGCCTAATTTAATTTCAACTTTCTCTTTACTGACACATATCATAATCCCTTTCTAAGTTATGATGGGAAAAATAATCTCTTCCTGGTTGCAATTTATCTTGACCAAGAGCCTCTCTGAACCTAAGTTGGGCCTTAGATGAATGAAGCACATATATATGTGTGTGTGTGTGTGTGTGTGTGTATGCAGCACTTAAAGCCTTTTCAAGATGTTAGGGCCTATCAAAATTTGTACACACTTCACTAGTATAACCTTTAATGATTAGAATTATTTTCTTTCTTTCTTTCTTTTTTTTTTTTAGTGAGGCAATTGGGGTTAAGTGGCTTGACTAAGGTCACACAGCTAGTAAGTGTTAAGTGTCTGAGGCTGGATTTGAACTCAGGTCCTCCTGACTCCAGGGCTGGTGCTCTATCCACTGCACCACCTAGCTGCCCCGATTAGGATTACTTTCCCATCAGGGTGAAGTATAGAAGCAGAAGTCCCTAACATTTCAAAGAAATCACATAATATAGAAAAAAATAAAGCCATGATTGTTTTTTCTTGTTCCTTGATGTTTGTTTCTATTTTACTACCTAGCCAGAACTTAGAAATTGAGAAATATGATGGAGAAGAAGTAGAATGAAAATGAAGAGAAGAGAGAACACACAAAACAATAAATTAAAATTCATGAATTGAAATCAGAGTATGGGCTTTAGTGAAAGATTTCTTATTTTATTAAAGCCAGTTCTCCAAACCATAAATACCCTATTTAAAGTGGGTATTATTCAACTGTACTGTACAAGTTAATTCACATGTGACTCATATGTAAGGGTTAGAAGCAACAAAAGTGTTGACCATGTGAGGTACCATCCTTCTGCATTAATACATATTAGAAATGATAACATATTAAGAAATGATATTTATGGCATATGCAATATGAAAGTAAATATGCTCTTAATAGCATATTTTCTCTTGTAGAATGCTATTTTACAGTGTACATTCATCAAACTGTGGATGTTTATATGATTCATTTTTAAACCAAATTGTTTTTAGTAATTTTCACAATATCACAATAATCACAATATGTACATTGAAATATATTCAGTACTTTTACAAAGATAAGGAAAAACATCAGCGTATCTAGAAAACAATGTACTGTGAATTAGTGAATCCCAGTGAAACTGCTTAACAGCTAATGGGGCAATTTCTTATCTTATTGTATATTGAATATTTTATTTTAGAATGTTTCCCCCACTTCCCCAAAAATGATAAAATTCTGAATCAATGGAAATTGTAGATTTTTGTTGATAGACTTTATTTAGATTTCAGCAAATAATTTGGTTACATCTCTTATCTAATCCTTGTGGAAAAAAATAGAGTCCTATATGGGCTAGGAAAGTGTTATTCAGTCAGTCCTGAACTGGTTTGATTGATAGATCCAATGAGGGAAAAACCCCAAGGATATGTGTTTGCCTCTGTGCTAGTTAATGTTTTTTGCTTGTTACTTTAGTAAGTTATTTGGATAAATGTAGAGATAATACACTTATCAATTTAGCAAATAACACAAAGCTAACATCCTGGATTACAAAGGATCCCAGAAGACCTTGAGGGACTACAACATAGGGTTAAGTTAAGAAAGAAAAAATTACTAAATATAGATATAGAATCTTACATTTATGTTTTAAAAAATCAACTCCATTAGTAGTGGAAAGACATGGCTAGATTGTGGTTTTCCTGAAAATGATCTAGGGGTTTAAGTGGATTAAAATCTGAATGAGTCAAAAGTGTGATCTAGTTGACTTAAGTTACCTAGTCTGATAGTAGACTTTGTTAAGAGAGGCAGAGTATAGGCTGCTAGGAGGCATAATGGCAGCCCTGGAGTCAGGAATACAATTTTTCCTGAGTTGAAATCCGGCCTCAAACACTTATTAGGCAAAATCACTTTATCCTATTTACCTTAGTTCCTCATCTGTAAAATCAGCGAGAGATGAAAATGGAAATATTTCAGTATCTTTGCCAAAAAACATCCTAATAAGGTAATGAAGAGTTGGACATGATTTTGCAACAACAACAACAACAACAACACTGTATCCAGTAAGAAGATATGATAGTGTCATTGTAGTCTTTGGTCAGGCCATGTGGAAAATGGAAGGGAATAAGCCTTTATAATGTGCCAGGAATTGTGATATGCACTTTATAAATATTACCTACCTTATTTGATTTTTACAACTACTCTGGGAGGTAGATACTATTATTATCCCTATTTTATGTTTGAGGAAACTAAGGCAGAGGTTAAGACTTAACCAGGGTCACACACTAGTAAGCATCTGAAGTAAAATTTGAACTCTGCTCTTTCTGACTCTAGGCGCAGAGTTCTATCCAGTAGGACACCCAGCTGAAGTAAAGATATTATATCTTGTATATTATATGCATTGTTTATGAACTTTAAATAAGGTCAACCAGGGTGGTGAAAGGCCTTGAGTTTAAAGATTTATTTTCTTATTACATTACCTAGATTTCCAGCTGAGCCCCTTTCTGCCTTTCCTAATATAAGCTATCTCTTATATATGGGACAATGAGGGTTGAGTGACTTGCCCAGGGTCACACATCTAGTAAGTGTCAAGTGTCTGAGGCCAAATTTGAACTCATGTCCTCCTGAATTCAAGGCTGGTACTTTATCCATTGCACCACCTAGCTGCCCCTAAACTATCTCTTATTACCAAGAATTCTTTAAAAAACAAATAAACAACAACAACAACAACAACAACAAACAGATAAGAAAAGAAAAAACAGAAAAAATTAGAAAAACTAATCAATAAACATTGAAAAAATATGCCAAAATATATCTTTCTATCCTTCCCCATACACCTCTGCAAAGAACAGAAGAGACACATTTTCTAATATCTCTCTTCCTTGTGGTAACCATTTTCTTTATATTTTTACAACTTTCATTTTTAATTGTTTCATGTTGGTTGTTTGTCTAAGTCATTGTATGGGTTCTCTCGTCCCTGCTAAATTCTTCTTGTATCAGTTCAGGTAAGTCTTTTCTTGATTCTTTGAATTCCTCATATTTATTATTTCTTACATCATAGTAATATTCTATTACATTCTTTGATCAAAATTTCTTTAGTCATTTCCCAATTAAAGAGAATCTACTTAGTTTCAATTTCCCTGTTACCACAAAAAAATGGTATTTTGGTACATAGAGAGTCTTTCTCTTGGTCAGTGACCTCCTTTGAATGTATGCCTAGCAGTAGAATTGCTGGGTTGAAGGGCATGAATATTTAATCCCATTAATTTGAATAGTTCCAAATTGCTTTCCAGAATCCCTCAGTGTGCCTGCCTTTCTATGACCTCTCCAAAATTGACTATGCTATCTCTGTCACATGATAACCTTTTTAAAGTATTTAAAGAGCTGTCATATGGAAGAGAGACCAGACTTGCTCCTATTGGCCCCAGGAGACAAAAAGCAAAAAGTAGAAGGTGTAAAGAGATTAATTTTTCTTGTATATAAAAAGAACCTTCCTAATTACTAATATTATTTAAAAGTAGAATGGGTATTGGAAGGTAGTTTATTCCTCCTTATTTCATGTTGTCAAGAAAATTCTGAATAATAACTTGTTGGATACATTGTAGAGAGGATTATTTTGCAATTATAGGATGGAGGACATTTGATTAGGGTCCTTCCCAATTCTGAGATTTTAAGTTTCTGTGAAACATCTTAATGGAAGATATTAAAATATTTCCTTGGGAGGTAATAGTAGTAGGGTATATCTATGTTTAGTGGAGGAACAAAGTGGATTTAGACATCAGGGAGTATAATAACAGTAACTATAATAACAATAGTAATAGCAATGGCAATAATAATAATAATAATTAGCATTTATATCTATATCTACCAATCTATATCATTTTAAAGTTTGCAAAGTGCTTTACAGATATTATCTCATTTAATCCTCACAGTAACCCTGGGAAATTTTTATAGATGTGAAAAGTTACAGACAGAAGTTAGTAAATGGCAGAACTGGTAATAGAGCCCTGCTCTTGTGACAGAACATCCATCACCCTCACTACTTTATAATTATCATTATATTCCGTTTTGCTAGAAGTGATTGCATGAATAGTTGGAATATGATAATGAATTCATAACATAAGCATTACATACATAAACGTACACACAAAAATGTTTGCATATAAATCTAGCAATACATTGTCTTGAAATTTGATTCTTTAATGTGTAGTTAATTTAATTGAGCTTAATGAATTTTGAACCTCAGCAAAACTTCAGTACTTCCCACAGACTGTTAAAAATCAATGTTCTTGCTTTCCTAAAAAGAGACTTAGGATGGGATATTTTAGTAATACATTGGACATATACATTCACTGAGCATTGAACAAGAATAACTAGGGGAAAAAATATTGCAGGGAATGTTTAGGTGACCAAAGAAAAGACTTTCTTACCAAGTGTTGCAAAGCATGAAGATGAATTTCTTAGTTCTTCCTTAAGAAGGTCAGGCATTTAATATTACAGGATGGTTAAGTTTTAACTTATTCTTAAATATACTAGATGCAATATACTACATGTCAGGACAAACTCTCTCACTCTCTATCTTATTATCCTTAAATTCCTAGATTATTGATGCAGAAAGGAAAATGTCTAAATAACTTAGCAAAGCTATCATTCTCCAAACTTTTATCTCTATAGAAAACCAGTATTCTGCAAATCTGACCCATTGAAGTGGCTAAAAAAATGAGGTATTGATGAATCCTGAGACTTTTGTCCAATGTAAGCCCAAGAGATTTCTGTTGATGGGGAGAACAAGCAGCAGTGTCCTCTATAGATCCACAAACAGTGGAAAGTGTGAAAGGTGAATTCTCAAACCTGGCAGCTTCTGCGGCCTTGAACAGCTATGTCTTGGCTGGGGGTAGAATTGGGCGGGACTTAGTCTTGACCTGGAGGTCTGACATTGGAATTTCCACTGGGGGTGATTTTTCATCAGAGGCTGTACTCCCACTGAAATGACCTGAACCCAGTGCACCTGTACTGTCTCCACTAGCCTAGTTACCCCAGTGCTCCTAAGAAGCAGACTAAATCCGTTCAATAATAAAGCACCACCCCAAAGCATTTCATAGCATTGAGAGTTGTTAGCACTGACTGGGAACTTCAAAACACCATCCCATTGGAGGTTTTCAGGACTGCGGGGTTGTAAAGAATATGGGAAAGGACTATAGAATGCTGGTGGAAACAAGACTGACTAGAGAGTAGGAAATGAAGTATGATAAATAAAATGAGTCTGCATTAGCTGGATGTTGTGGTGGAAGCATCCTCTGAGAGATTTATTAGAGACCCCTCTGTAGTACCCACAGAAAGGTTCATAATGGGATGCTGTGCCATGGCTCTTTGTGAGTAGTTGGCATGCAGATCTGTGGAGAAAAAGATGTTTAAGAAAGTTTCATTGAAGAAAGTAACATGAAGCAGCTACCCAGGGACTAACATTAAACAATGATGTCATTTGCACTGATGTTCCATTGTCTCTGAGAAACAATAAGGGGACAGAAAAGAGAAAAGGGGCTAGAAAAGAATGCAATTATAAGAGGAACCAATGATGATTAAGCAGCTAGCTGAATTATTTTCCCTTTTCACTATCCTAACCATGGAATACAACTTGAACTTTACATTCCTGTCCAAAAGATCCCAAGATACATTAAGAATAGAGAGGAGCAATTAAACTCAACCAACATATATTGAACAGCTATTCTTGTGGGGATACAGCAATGAACGACTTAGAATTCTAGAAAAGGAAAGGACCTTAGAGAATTTTTCATCCAACCCAATATTTTATAGATGAGGAAACTGAGGTACAAAAATGTATTGGCTGCTTTCTAATAGCTTATAGCCTTGTCAGGGCAATGAGATATGTACAAAAATAACTGTACCTCTCTCATAGAATTACACTTACCTCTTTCTATGTTACATACAACAAAGTCCTATGGGAATAAAAGAGAGGAAAATATTATTCACAAACTTTACAATTATGAGAAGGATTTATGGAGAAGAGTTCATGTAAGCTGGGCCTTGACGGATGGATAAGCTTTTTGATAATTCAGGGAAGGAGACTAAAACTTTTGGGGTAGAGGGAAGGTCCTTCAGGCTGAGGGAACACCAGCACAGAGATGGGAAAGTGTGTTTTAGGGAAAAGTGACTAGTCCGGTCCATTTGTATTACAGAGTGCCTGAAGGCAAGTAGTGACTGAAAAGATTAGTGTTAGATATGTATTTGTTTTTGTAATAGTTGAACAGTATAGGCCAGGAAACAAATAAAATGAGTCAAGCCAAGTCAACTAATATTTATTGAGTAACTACCCCATGTGAGAGTCCCTGCGAGAGGCACTGTAGGGTAATGAGAGGAAGGGGAAAGTAATACTGCTTAATCCTCACTGGTTACTCACTTCACAGGGGGATTCTTCAAGTTAGAATTCATTCCCAAGTAGTCCCAGCCTCTCTGGTCACTACAAGCGGTCAGCTTTGGGGATTTACGTTCCATTTGATGAGAGGGGAAGGGATTACTTTTGCCCAACAGCAGTCCCTGTTGTGAAACCTATCACAAATTCAGAAACTGCAGAATGTCATTTTGTGCTAATAACCCTCTGAAAGGTGCTACTTAGTGCCTGTGTCCAATGGCTCTGACTCATTCCAACTATGGTTCACTTGATGTAAGATGCCCCAAATTAGTGAAACGGCCTCATGGAATCTTAAAACTGAAAGAAGAGCTGATAGAAAAAGAAAAAAAAAAAACAATTGCAAAGCAAAAGACCCAGGAGTCATTGGTAAAATTGGTGGCTTGTAATGTGTTAAATGTGTTTATTTGCACTTCCAAAGTTCAGATTTCCTCATACATTTTCATACTGATGGAGATAAAATGCTAAAGTCTTAAATCCCTCTATGCCATGCTGAGTTGCTAAGGGCTGTTGAGTTTTTGTTATTTCTCCTCTCGAGTTAGCTCTGATTATGCCTGCTGAGTGAAAAATTTGTATTTGCCGACAGAAATAGGAACCACACCACGTGCACTTGCACTCGGCAAATGCTCCAATACATCACAAAGATTTGCTCAACCCACCTTCAGAGGCCAAATCGAGCATGTTATTTTCTGTTTAGATCTGATTCTGGAGCCTATCAGTCAGGAGTGTTTTCCAATCTCTGATTAAAGCCAGGCCTACAAAGCTGGAAGTGTTCACACACAGTCTCATTAGAGCACTGGATGGAGTGACCCAGGCCTTCTAGCACAAAGCTCTCAGTGAACTTCAAATATGAGAGTGCATCAATCAAATCCGAGCAAGGCTTTTATGTCATTTTTTTCTACTTTGCCTTTAAAGTCCTATAGGAATGCCCTTTTCAGCTGTACAGACAAGGAGCATTCAATAGAAACAAAAAAAGCAAAGAACTCCGTCCCCACCTCCCCCAAATGGGTACGATTTTACATCCCCCACAAAACACTAGAAAGGCTT
The DNA here is from genome assembly GCF_019393635.1 of Dromiciops gliroides. Classification (NCBI taxonomy): domain Eukaryota; kingdom Metazoa; phylum Chordata; class Mammalia; order Microbiotheria; family Microbiotheriidae; genus Dromiciops; species Dromiciops gliroides. Next base: position 455,307,936 of record NC_057861.1, read on the forward strand.
CTGTGTGCTTTAAATTATTTAGCATGGCCAACAATGCAAGAGAGAATATATTTTCTTCATTCAATGGGTCTGTATTAATTATTAGTGCTGATTTGAAAGGTAAACCAATAAGGTCAAAGTAAATGGAATTGTATATTGTATTTTCAAAAAAAAAATCTAGCTGAAAGATATTGGGAGGGTGGGAGAAATCAGGGTTCATGCAACCTTTTCACTGCCTTCTTCTTTTTCTGCTTTCTATTACCATTAGGAAAAAGAAGAAGATGAAGAAGAAAGCAAAGAAGTAAGTGAATCTTAAGAGTTTTTGGCAGGAAAGATAATGAGAAACAATTCTGAGAAAGGAGTCAGGTATTTAGTTGGTGTTTGTTCTAAACACTGCTCTGGGCACTGAAGACATTTAAAAAGCAGATCTTTAAAAGATAAGCATAAAGAAAAACATCTTGTTCCATTTTTCCCACTAGTATTTGAGGGGGGGGCGAACATACCAGCTCAGTTAACAGCGATTGTGGCAGCATAGGTACTTTTGCCTGGAATATCAAACCAAAAAAATTGCAACACAATGACAACTTCTGCGGGAATTAAATAAAATGAGCCTTGGGAGCTTAACCAATAAAGTAATTTAAGAGAAGAAACAATTCTTTAGCACAGGACAAGAGAAGTTTTGTGAGTCTGACAGTTTCTTTAAAGAAGTAAATGGCTCATCTCCACAACACAGCCTAAGCTGTCCCAACAGGGAATAGCGATAGGCTGAAAACTGAGTGTACATTGTGATATTGGTCAGATCTATTATGTTTCTACAGGAATTCCCTTTGTGTGTACATATGCTTCCTTTTCTGAAATTTACCAAATAGGAGGTGAAAATTACCCTCACTTAGGATCACTTCTCCCTTTCAAGTGTGTTCTGGGGGTACCGATTTAGAACAGTGTTTTCTTCACTCAGGTCTTTTTTTTCCCCCCTTCCCTTTTAATCTAGCATGTGTTCCTTTACAGTCCTTCAGATGTTGGGAAGAATTATGCAGATTTTATAAATGAGTACTAGAGCAGTATGCCACTTGATCATGTCCCATCTGTGGCTCCCTCACAGTGTTTGACGGGGCATCTGTGGAAATTGCTTTTTTTTTTTAAAGTTAATTGATTTATTACATAAAAATTAATGGACTACCTGTTTAAAAAAACAAACAAACAAACACTTTTGTTAATTTCAGTACCTCTTTCTCCTTGCTAGGGGCTGATGTTTTCCTTTGACTCTGGTTTGGCCCAAGTTCTTAGGAAGATTTAGAAAATGCAACAAAGAAGGATCATGATTTTAGTGCTGGAAAGAGGTTCAGATCTGAGTATCAAATTTTAAGGATGAGGAAATGGAACCTGATGAAGATTGAGTAATTTGCTCAGATTAACAGAAATAGTAAGAAGCAAAAACAATAACCCATGCTGTGTCCTCTGACACTGAATTCAACTTTCTTTTTAGTTTTCCTACTGAATGTTCCAGGGAAGCTTAAGGAATTTGCTCAGATTTACACAGTAAGTAAAAAAATTGATAACTCATGTCGGGTCTTCTGATTGAAAATTTAACTTTCTTTTCAGTTTTCCTACTAAATATTCTAGCAAAATGAAGGCTGTACTTGTAGAAAAATTCAGTTTATAATAAAAATCTAAGTTATAGTGCTTTAAGGTTTGTAAAATATTTTACGTGTGTTAGATCATTTGTTAATAATAATTGCTAACAGAATTGTTGTCATGCTTTAAGGTTTGTAAAACACTTTACATACCATATTTCATGTGATTCTCATAACAACCCTGTCAGATAGGTGCTTTTATTATTCCCATTTTAGAGAATAATAAACAGAGCCTGAGATATTAAGACATTATTTGTCTAAGGTCACGCAGCTAATATATTTTTGAGAGAGAATTTGAACTGAGGTCTTCTTCCTGACTGCAAATCCAGAATGCTATCTACTATTCCACCTGGTTTCTTAGATCAGTGCTTCTTAAACTTTTCCCACTCATGACCTCTTTTCAACCAATAAATTTTTACCCCAGGTGTTGTTTGTCCTTTCTCAAAGACAGCCACGACATTGGGTGATGTCAGGACTTGCACTGAATTGGATTGAAGTGAGGGAGGGCTATACAAGGTCACCAACCTCACTCTCTCCTCAGGAGCCAGCTGGGTCCAGTGGCAAGACAAAAATCAGGATGACTAGAGATGGCCTAGGATGTTTAAGGTAATTTGGGTTAAGTGATTTGCCCTGGGTCACACAGCTAAAAGAATCTGAGGTGAAATTTGAACTCAGGTCTTCTTGACTCTAGGGCCAGTGCTTTATCCACTATACCACCTAGCTGCCCCTTAGAAACCCCAGATATACAGGTATATAAGATAGGTATACACAACCTTTTACTGTAGCCAAATTTTTTGCCACTCCCACATTTAGTTACAGCACTCCATATGGGGTTGAAACAAATGGTTCAAGAAGTTTTTGTTTAGATGATGCTCACAAAAATCCAGTGAGAGGGGTGTCATTATTATCTCCATTGATCATTTGAATATTATATTAAATATTTGATGTTTGTGTATTTAATAGTTGAGTGAAGAATTTGCTAAGTGAAAGATTTCAAATGATGGTAAATATGATTCTGGCCTGCTGCCATCTATCATTTTGTTAAAGTCCTGTTCATATACGATTTTATAAATGTTTTTAATTTATTGAGCACCCAAATTTTGCTAGTAACTATGTATAGCCTATATACTCTTCCAAATATAGAACATTGAAGGTTTTTGCATGTACTTCCTAGTGGGGAAAAAGCTGTATTTTCCTCAAAGGCCCACAGTTTACAAGATTCCTCCGTTTTCCTTAGACTATTCTTATCTCATTTTAAAGTTGTCATCAAAACATCAAGAATATCTGGACTAAAAGTGAAAAGGACCTGAAATCATTCAGCTTTGTCTTGTTATTTTGACAAAACAATAAGCACCCAAATGATTGACATATATGCACACAAACATATGTATATAACACATAACTAAATATGTATGTATTTATGCACATGCATATAACATAATCATGTTTGTTTATATATATATATAACATAATTACATATGCATAATATATGTGTGTGTTTATTTATTTGGTGTTACACAATCATAGACTGAGGACCATTCTAGGGAAAGATGAGGAATGAAGCTTTTGGGTATGTTTTCTTTACTAGGAAATATGTGTAAAATTATTTTTAGAATGAATTGTGGAAGGAGATATGACTCTGTCACTAGAACCTCCATCCTCATTTATTTTTCCATTTGACATGAAGTATTGACCTCTGTTAGACAAATGTTAAATACCTTCTCAAGGAGTTTCCATTTTAGTAAGAACATGTTGTAAGGTGAGAAGAGGGAGACCAAGTCTTCTCTGCAATGCTTAACAACTAAAACTATAAAAAGTCTTTACTCCTTTTAATCTATGCAATCCTTTTTTGCTACAATGTTAATGAAAAGGAATTTAATTATGATTTTGGTCACCAAAAATGTATGTTACCCACAATAGATTGCCATTGGTATAATCCAGCTCAAATGACCTATAGGTCTGTAGATGCTATTTGAGGCTTTATAATTTATTGAGTACCCACATTATGCTTCTCTTTGCTGTAGTTGGGGGCTTTGTGCTTCATTATGGTATGTGACAAATTTATGATTCAGGTTTTTCAAAGGATATAGTGCACTGGGTACAAAAGTCTAAATGTCACAGGAATCCAATTTGACCTTGAGCTTACCTTATCTAAACAACAAAAAACCTGATCAATGGTGACCATTCTTGGTCTTCATCTCAAAGGCTCAACAAAAATGCACATAATCCAAGTATGATTTAGAACAAAGTAGCAATGCTCAATGGTTAAAAAGTGCACTTATGTGGTTTTGAACAAATTTGAATTAAAAATGAAATTCTCAAACTGTATAAATCTTTAAGGCATGTACACACAGGAGTGTTCTTCGGATAAGATAGGATGAAAATTTAATAACAGAAGTTTGGATATTCATTTGTAGAATAAAGATATTTTTTATATCTAGGGCCTCAAATGGTTGGGTATAAAACCTTCTCCTAAAGGTTAATGTAACAGAGAAAAAACATGTCAGATTGACCATGAAAAACTTTGACAAAATAATATTTTATAATTATAGACTGACTTTCACCAATGAGATTAAAGTACTTTACAAAATCTTAGTTGGGAGATAATCAAACCCAGTCTTTACTTTTGCAATAAGAGTTCTAGAACAATTCTATCCTTTTACTTCTTGACATTTGAATTTCCAATACAGGCCAGAAAATGTAAATAACTCAAAGAAACCCTGAGGAAATTTTAATATAATGTTCCAAAATTTCCATAGATCTCATTATTCTATTATGGAAAAAATGTGGAAATAAACATATTTGTAATTTTTCTACCATTTAGATTCATCTTAGTTTCTTGTTAGAATAAGGAGTAAGTACTCAGCAATCATTATCATCATTCAAAAAATGATTTATCAATAACAAATACATGTGGTGAGGAAAAGTTAAATCCATAATGAGCCATGTCCTTTAAATGTAAGGCATTTCATAATTAAAAAACAAAACCAAAAAATAACTGTCATGGGGATATTTGACCAGTTTATGGCTTATAAGCCATATCCTGTCTTCTTAATAATGCATCTATGGTAAGTACATTAAAGTTAATAAAATCTTCTCTGAGAGCAAAAAGAGACTTAATCGTCATTCTGAGATCATTGATAGGCACTAAGAAATCTGGATAACTTCTACTTTTTTTTAGCAAGACACAACCATCATTTAATTTTCAGGTACTTTATTATGACCATTTTATAAAAGTCTACAGGCCATTTTCGTGTTAAAACTTCATGGTCTTTACATTTGTTATGGAAAGCCAAATGCACAAGTGTGTCCATCTCCAGTATTTTAACCCACATAAGTTTTTTATTCAAAAATGACAAAACATTTCTTAAGTCCTACAAGTCTCAAAATGCAGTAAGTCTTGGGCAAACAAGAAAGAAGATATATACTACCAAGGGCACTAACGGGGAGACAAAATGAAACAGGCCAAAGTTAGAGAATTTCCTAAGCCTTATTTTTCAGGACTAGGTGTGTATGCTTTTTTTTCAACCACCCAAATAAAGTGTTGAAGTGACTAGAAGAAGGTGAGAGAGCCCCCAAACAGCACTTTAAAATGCTTTACATTTTCACAAAAACATTTGAGATCCTGGTTCTTTTAAGAGTCCTTTCATATGTGATCAGTCAGGGACAGTGACTTTTGTGAGTTAACACAAAAGTAGAACCGCACTTTTAAGTGTTCTTTCTCTTTAGAGATTTAATGTGCTTTATAATATCTCTGAGATCAGTCAGGGAGAGAAGAGAAGAAAGAAATTTGATTTTGAGCCTGGACCAAAGCTCAGTGACTTGAGAGGCACCTAAACATAATGAAAAGGAAGAAATTTCAAAGAGAAAGTTGGCAGCTATGACCAGAATCCACAGGGCTAGCAGGACTCACATCAACCATACTCAGATTTAGAGGGGCACACTGTGATCTCTCTTGATGCCATTGACACTTCAAGGTCCGGCTTCATTGGGGAACAGTCCAGTAAAAGAACATCTCCAAAGGACACAGCATGGTAGCAGCATTGAGGAAGACATGAAAATGCCAACACCAAGGGGCCCACTGTTGTCCTTTTCTCCTCTGAAAGATCACACACATCTGGTGGAAGCAAAAGTCAACATCTGAAATGTGGTGCTTTTTCAAGCTTGACTTGAATGATATAAAGTTGGAGATATAATGGTTAGATATTCACCTTTCTGACCCGGGTTCAATGCAATCTAGGACCCAGGCATTTACTGATTTCTGGTAGTCATTGCTTATCTCCTGGTGCGTGACATTCTACCCTATCAGCCTTCTTGAAGAAAAACAGCCAGCAGGTGAACTCATGACAAAATATTGGAATCCAGTGCATAGAAGCCCCATCATTCGGCCCCTTCCAACCTGTTCCATATTGTATGAATTTCTGATTTTTCTGTTGAAGCTTGAAATTGGCATCCAAGTGAATTTATGTATATATTATCTAGAACTCATTTAGGTCATCTCTATCCATGCAAAATGAAGTAGAGAATTAAACCACTTATACACTGATTATTCAGACCAGGAAAATGTGTATAGATTTGTATACTGGTGGAAAATAGAGCAAATACTTGAATTCTTCAGATGATTGTTGAGTCCTCTACCTTCCCTTTTTTATGCAGACATAGCTTAAAACATGAAAGAATACACTAAAATATTTTGGCCTTTGGGCATATGCAAGGGCAAGTAAAAGAAAGGTCAAGTAGGTGTATCTCAATTTTACCTAATCTTTAGTGCCATCTTATTCCAATTTAGAGTGCTGAGAAGAAATTGAATTTGGTGGCTACTGAATGCAGCCAAGGATGGTTTTAAAAATGACTGGAACACTAAAAAAAACCAAATTCACAATAAAGTGGAGAATAGAAGCAATTAAATGAACAATCTAAGTAAAAATATCACTTCCACTTTAAATACTCAAATTGATCAAGGAAGCAGCTTAACAGGTGTCTGAGTTTTCAATTTCACTCTATGGGAAGTTCACATGGAATGAAAAATAGGTTTTTAGTTTGGAGGACACAAGGAAACAGTTTAACTAATTGTTTGGTATAATATTAATTAAACTATTAACTCTATTTTAGTATTGTTCAGACCCAGCTATGAAGGTCTATAACTGATTACAGTACATCTGCTAATTCATTACATGGATAAACTTAATATCCAGAATCTGCACAAATCATCATTATGTATCTGGTACATAAATACAAATGTTATCAATTTTGAAGACAAGATATGAATAGTGAAGCAATAAGACATGCTACATGTTTAGGGTCTATTTTCTATCAATTCAGAATGAGCTGAATGAGATAAGACTGCTGCTGTAGATGTGACAATGAATAGCAAGATTATAGCATCTTCATTTCCTTTTACTTGGCATTTGTTCATTGGTGTTTTGCCTAGTGCTGGGTATGGAGTATGGGTATGGATACTCAAGCAGTAGATTGAAAATTTTCCAGTTAATATGAATGATGCATGTGAAAGCTTTCTTTCAGTTCCCTAAATCACAGAAAATTGGAGCCTTCCCTTGAACTTTGAAGGATGTATGTATGTATGTATGTATGTATGTATGTATGTATGTATATCCTCTGTCTCCATATACATTCTTGAAAATAACTTAGGCAACATATTAGCAAGTAAGATGCCAATTATAAGTTTTGTGTTGTTGTTTGAAAGATGAACATACTAACTGAGCTTTTAAAATTTCGATTTATTTCAAAGTTCCACTATGTTAGACTCTTGGGATATAGAAACAAACACAAAAATAGTTCCTGGGCTTAAAAAGTTCATATTCCAATGGATTTTGGTTTCATAATACAGCCTTTACGAGGGTACTACTAAAAGCAACAAGATGAAATATAACCAATCCTAATTTAATCCAATTCTAACTAATGTGTTCTAATCTAATTCCAAATGCATTAATTAAACTCCTCTTCACTATTGGATAAGAAGTAAACTAACACTTTACCATTCTAATCTGTAAAGAACTAAGAATATTTGTGAAGTTGAGACTACTTATCTTGGAACTATCAAACAATTATTACTGAATATTTATTTGACCAGATTCTGAGAAACCTTTTAATCAGAGATATGCTCTTGTTTTCATTTATATTACTATATTCATTGTCTATACTATTTTTTTTGTTCTAACTTATTCTACCCTGAATCAGTTTAAACAACTTTTCCCACACTTCTCTGAATTCCTTATATTTGCACAATTTGTGTAACCAGTGCCTAATGACTTCTGCTAGGAATATTTTGGGATACATGAGATGTTCTTTTCTGTCCTTGACATGTCTTATTTTGTTACTATCAGGTATATTCCATTGTTGTCCCACTTCTATTTCTGACCTGTCAGCTGACTAGTCTTCAAGGTGTTAATACCCATATGAATTATATATAATGATACCTAGCATTTGATTAACATTTTAAGATTTGCAAAGCAGTTTGTAAATTTTATCTCTTTTTATTTTCCCCCAAACTCTGGAAGGTAGGTGCTATTATTATCCCAGTTTTACAGATGAGGAAACTGAAGCAAACAGAAGTTAAGTGGCTTGCATAGGGTCACACAGATAAGGTACTATCTGAGGCAGCATTTGAGCTTGTGTCTTGCTGACTCCAGATTTGGTGTTCTATCCATTCTACCACATAGCTACCTACAAAAACAAACAAACAAAAAAGGGAATAATTTCCATACTGGTTCATCTAAGGAGACAACTATACATCATTGGTTGTATCATGTACAGACAGACCAAAAAAGAGGATAATTAAAGAGAATATTTATGGCAGATCTAAAATGAAATACCATTTCTCCTTATTCTATGATTTCTTTATCTAAGAGGTCTGATTTTGACAAATTTAGTGTTGTTCATACACCATCAAACTATTTTTAAAAATACGCTATTTCTCATAGATTATTCTTCATTTTCCAATAATAAAAAATATTTTTGTTGAACTATAGAAGAGAAAGAATACTAAGAATATTCTGGAAAGAACATATATTAAATGTCTACCAATTGTAACAAATTTCAAGTGATCTTATATGTTACCATATATTTCTAGATGATAGAAGGGTTTTGCCTGATATATGGTTGATTGTGCTTATTTTTTTTTCTTCCTAATAGGTATATGTCATATCATGAAAAATACTTTCTATTTAGTGGTGTGGGAAATTGTATGTTTGGAATTATAAGACCTGGGTTCAAATTCCAGCTGTGATACTTATGACATAGGCATACTTATATCCTAGATGTCCTTATGGCTGCTCTTGTGATCTTAGTTTTATCTTCCATAAAATAAGGTCTGTGGAAGAGAAGGCATTTTAGGAATTTTAAAACTACAAGTCTATATCCTATGACTCAAGTATATCTGAGGTCCTATAATTCTAGGAAACTTTTTCTATTATTATGGCTTTTTCAGATCAAGAGTTATAATGCAGGAAAAAAGGATGATAATAAGACAGTCATATCTCCATTAGACAGGAATATAATGAAGACAACTGAGAAGTGTGTGTCTAGTCTATTTTTAAAGCCATCCAAAGATGCAGATTCTACAACCTCCCTTGTTAAATCTACTTCTGAGTTGAATAATTTTAGCATTATTATTACTACTACTCATTTTTCCATTTTAAAAATATCCATCATTATGAATTAAAATAAACATTTTTTTTGCCTGTGGCTGATATCTCACTCCTTAATTTCCTAAAATTATACTTCTTGAGTGAGGAGAATGTTTATAAACAAACAACCATGCCCCCCTCCCATACACACCTACATACAACACAGGAAATGAGATTTTTAGATTATTACAATTTCCTATCTGCTTTTACCTGAAATTATTTCATAGAGTAGTAAAATAGAATGATTTAATTTTAAACTCTAAGTTGCATTTTAACTTAATTTTCGTCTTATTTGTAGTATATATACTATTGTATTCTAGTTGGATGTTACCTACAGAAGGTAACCAAGGGAACCTATTTGCTTATTCTTATAAAATCTTCATGAGAATAATCTACACAGGTGTCAAGACAACCTTTAATGAAAATATGAAGAGGAAGCAGACAACCTTTCAAAAATAATTCTCTATAGCAGACCCATATTTAAAGCCATACAGTTATTTACATCAAACCTCAGAACATTTTATGTACTCCTCTATGACATCCATGATTACTCAAAAGTGAGTGAATCAAAAATCCATACAGGAAAAAATAGATAGATGGAAGTTTGTATTTTTAAGTCTATGACATGCTTTTGGATGCCCAGTTCATAGAGTTATTATATCAGTACCTATATATTGGGGGAAAGTCATTGCAGACATACAATAAATTGGGTCCAGTATTGAATAATAATAGCTCGCATTACTATGGCACTTTAGGGATTACAAAGCATTTTACAAGTATTATCTCATTTTATCATCCCAATAAACCTAGGAAATAGGTGTTATTATTCTCTCCTTTTTACTGATAAGGAAACTGAAGTGGATAGAGGTTATCTGATTTGCTCAGGATCACATAGTTAGCAAGTATGTGAGGCAGGATTTGAACTCCCGTCTTCCTGGCTCTAAGTCCAACATTTTATACATTATGCTGCCTAACTGCCTCTAGAAGGAAGAGAGCAGGTCAAGGATCTTAACAAAGCTACCAAAGAGGTTTTCAGTTAAAAACCCCATTTTTTCCTACCTAAATATTCAACCAGAAGTATGGTACAAATTATAAGTTTTACAACACTGAATCTAAAGAATTAAAATTTCATATGACTCAAAATGAATATTCATCTAGTATTTTCAAATAGTTTTCTGGCTTTCTAGTGAAAAATATGCACAGAAGAAGTGGTTTAGAAATATCTAGTTAATTTATGATCAGAAAAATATGAAGTCTAATGATATTGCAAGATTAAGGGATGATAGACAACCCATTGGTACTCACCAAATGTGAAAATCCTTAAAGGAAGACCTCCACCACACTGAGAGAATCCTCTGTGGAAAAGCATGGATGAGAATCACAAAAGATAAAAAGGCATTGATAACTGGAGACCTGTATGTTTGGTGCAGATATCCAAACTGATGACGTAAAAGATTCATTGACATAGAGAATTAGTCAACAAACAATTTTTAAGTGCTTACTATAATACCAGGCACTGTGCTAAGCACTGGGTGGGAATACCAGAAGAAGAAGAAGAAAAGAAGAAGAAGCAACAGCAGCAAAAGGCTTTTCTTGTTCTCAGACAATAAAGACAAACATACAAATAAGCAACAAAGGCACTAGAAATGCAGGGTTGGTAAAGACTTCCAGTAGAAGATGGGATTTTAGTTGGGACTTGAAGGAAGCTAGGGAAGTTAATAAATGGAGATGAGGAGATAACATTCTAGACATCAGAGATTATCAAAGAAAATGCATGGATCTGAGAGATAGCTTGTCACATCTGAATTATTAGATTCCCCATCTATTTTTCTCTCTTTTGTTTCTTTGGTGAATCTGCCATCATAGGTTCCAGTTTTTTTCTAGTCTGCCCATTCCTTTTGCTCTGCCGGTAATAAATTCTGTTTTCCTTATTATCATTTCTCGTTTGAACCACTCAGGAACAACATGTGATTGTTTCATATTTTCCTTACATTCCAAAGGGTCCTCTATCTCATGAACTGTTGTATTATTTTCCTTTGTTTTTGTAATATTTATTAATAGTTACCTAAATTCATTGATGAGATCTGGAGGTCATAATTATATCTATTGCTATTTTTCCCCTGTTGATTTATCTGATTATGCTCAAAGTCTTTAAGTTTTCTTTTCCCTGAGAACTTTGGTAATTTTAGTCTTCCCACCCCACCCTACCCATAACCCTTATTTGTCACTATTGCTCACTTTCTGACTCTCTCTCTTCTGACTGTAGTTTTCTTGGTGGTTGGGTATCAAAGCATGTCAGCTTCCTCTCAGCCTGGGCAAGTCACAGTTCACCAATTTAGGTCTCTACTGTTAATTTTGGATGGACGTAACTGACCTGAGTTGGATGTTAAACTCTTTCCCTCAGGCTTGATGGAATATACTTTACAGCTTCTCTCCCTATCCTACCTACCCCAACACACAATGTTCTGTCCCAGTGTTCTATCCCATTTGGTTCCTCAATTCTCCAACCTATCTCTATCAAGTCAGAGATTTATAGTGCTGCTACTTCAGTTATCTGCCATGGTGCTGACCCCAAGCAAGTTTCTGCTCCTGCAGCAATGCTACATTGCTCACTGGCTATTGTGACCTGAGCAAAATTCTACAGCTGGGAGTGAGGGACTCCAAGGCATTGGATAGGGGTCAGCACAGTATATAGGGTTTGGTTTTGTTACAAGATCACTGGTTGTGTCTTTGAGCCAACTAGTATTTCCTCTTTTTTTTTTTTTTTTTTTTTTTAGTGAGGCACCCGGGATCAAGTGACTTGCCCAGGGTCACACAGCCAGTTAAGTATCAAGTGTCTGAGACTGGACCCGAACTCAGGCACTCCGGACTCCAGGGCCAGCGCTCCATCCACTGCACCACCCAGCTGCCCCAGTATTTCCTCTTTACCAGTAGTGTGAGGTGGGGCAGAGATGCTAAATGATCTCAGCATAGAAGTCAGTTCATTTTTTTTTTCTTCAATCATCTTTGCATTCTGGGTATGCTAAACCATGGAAGGTTTTGATGTTGTTTTATCTTTGGCGCATAATTAATGAGAGAGTTTTGAGAGGTTATGAGGGATCAGAGAAAATGTCTAGGCCTCCATCTTTTTTCTCACATGACCCAGAAGTAGAGATGGACTTTATTGTTTCTGGGCTAGCAAAGAGGTCAATGTCACTGTATCAAAGAGCACATGCTCGAGAGTGAAGTATAATAAAACTGAAAAGGAATGAGAAGGGTAGATTTTGGTGGATTTTGCACAACAAACATATGATTTTCTATTTGATTCTGGAGGTAATAGGGAGCTACTAAAGTTTATAGAGTAAAAGAATAAGGATGGAGTACAGTGGAAAGAGATTTCTGACAGTCTGACCAAACAGCAGGCTATTGTAATAATATAAGCATGAGGTTATAAAGACCTGCATGAGAGTGGTAGCAGTAAACATAAACCTTTTTAGTCTCCACACTTAATGAAAAAGAATTATCATGTTCTCTGATTATAATCCTTGAAATGTAAGTTTTTCTTTGCATTGAGATATTTGAATAAGCTTATATGTCAAGTTTTAAAACCCCTCCAAATATCCATTTATAGCCTAATTAGCCAATTCACAAAAAATGGTTGAACTTTCTGTCTCTAGTCAATTTAAAACATAGGATAGATAGTTATAAAAGAAATCAGCATTTGTTTATGTATTAAGAAAATGATACAAAATGTATCTTCAACATTGAATGATAGAAGAAGAAGGAAGGGTGGTTGTGATGTTAGAACAAAAGAGAACACAATTTGATTGTTGCAGTGGTATCCATGAAAATCCTAAAGACCTAGAAGATGACCCCCAATACCTTAGAAAGAACCTCTGAGGCATATTTGGGGGCAGGGGTATAGGCAAGATAACAGTGGATGAGAGATAGGTTATTATCTCATTGTGTAAAGGAAGCTTTACCCAACATGTGAGCCTATGAATCTCATTTGAAATACTGAAGTAAGCATTAAAAAGACATTGAATCATTGCCTATTTTGAGATAAATAGCATAAGCCAAAGTAAAAATATTTCCTAAAATGCTCAATTTGGGGGCAGCTAGGTGGCACAGTGGATTAAGCACCGGCATTGGATTCAGGAGGACCTGAGTTCAAATTCGGCCTCAGACATTTGACACTTACTAGCCTTGTGACCCTGGACAAGTCACTTAACCCCAATTACCTCACCAATAAAATAAAATAAAATAAAATAAAATTTTCAATTTTACCCAAGAAGCATGTATCTATATCGACTATATAAATATAGTTATTTTAGCTTGAAATGATAATCCCTCCATTATAGTATTTATTGTGGACTTTCAGAGAAAGAATGGAGCTCAGGGACAGTAATTTGCCTTCCAAACTGTAGGTTCTTTGAAGGACACTGAATAGGGGAGGAAGAAAATACTACTTTCCTTCATGCCCCAAGAATTCACACTCCCTACCAGGCAAGAGAGAATATATTTATTCAAGAAAATGTAAGCACCTACCTTATGAAAAAATGCAGTGCTACATGCTGTGGGAGATAATATAAGAAGTCACAGTTTCTGACCTCAAAGAGCCTACAATCTAAAGAATAAGGATTATTTGTTCTAGCATATGAGCACTTGGTCTTCCTAATTATTAACCTCATTGATAGCTAAAGCATCATTTTGTTAAAATAAAAAAAAAACAATTACCAGTTAAATTGTTATATCCTTTTTAAATAAAAATCACTATCCAATGAAAGAAAAACAAATATGCTTAATAACATTTTTCAGGACAGGAAACAAGTCTTAATTTACTTATCAGGTAGGTCACACAATATTTCACAATAACATCTAATATTGTAATTTCTAATCTATTTATTTTTATTTGGTGAAAATTTACATTGAATAAACCAAGCTATAGATGGTGAAAGATTTTGTGTTGCCCTTCAGAGATGCATCATCTACTGCTTGAGGCCAAGAAATGAGTAGTTTCCATAATTAGTAAGGGAAATTGAATAATTGGGCTGTGGGTTATGAGGGCTTTTTTCCCTGTAAGAAGAAAAACCATGTAATCTGTAAGTCCTAGTCAAGTGGGCTTATTTGATTTATTTTTTTAGCACACAATTATCTTGTGCTCATTTAACATAAACTACAAAATAAATATCAGGAACATTTTTTTTTCCTACATTCTTACCAGCAAAGCCACATAGCATTATTTTGGCAAACACACTTCTCAAAGACTTTTTTCTTTAATGAAAAATATACTATTATTGTCTGATTTTTAACACAAAGTATAGTTGTAAAATTTTATAGAAAACAAAAAATATAATGAAAACATTTTTCCTAATTCTTCTTAGATCAATAGGAATTTTTCTGGTACTTTAATAACTACATGAAAAGATTTTAAAAATGAATTTATATATGCTGAACCGTCAAGAGCTTTTATCCTGAATGAATGCCATTCCCAAATAATATCATGGTGTTTTTGTTTTTTTTAAACCAGGGTATAGAATTTCTTCCACTTTTTTATATATAATGACATGTACTAATGCATTCCTTTTTCTCTTTGTCAAAGGCCTTTAGCAGTCTTAAAGGAGAGAATAGTAAACACAAAAGAAAAAAAAAACAAAAAACAAACCCCAAACTATAGGATTTGACATAAAAATAACAAATTAAAAAAACAACAACAACAAACTTGACTTGTAACTTAGGGACTATGCATTTAAATTCGTATTCAACCTTTGACTTGCTACGTGTCCTTAGTCCATGCCATCTGCCATCATACACACCTACTCCTACCCTAGAGACCATCTCAGGTCTGGACTAACCACAGTTGGTAGGAATTTAGACTAGAGTGAGTCCAGAGGATCTATTTAAAAACAGTGTCCCCATGAGGTCCAGCCTCACCTCAGGTCATCCATTAGCACAAATGAGACTACATTAGTTCCATCTGTGAACTGATATACATCCTCTAATGGCCCAACCTTTCTTCATGCTTTGTGAATTGCCTAAAAACAGAATTTCATGGAATCATACAGAGCAAGGGCTAAACACAAAAGTCATGTATCCTGTGCCAAGGTGAATATAGTCTAATTTCAAGGAGTGGAAGATGTTAAAGAATGATATTTTGTGGCTAATAGACTTTGAGTGAAAAAAATTGCTGGTGGGGGGCATCTAGTTGGTGCAGTGGATAAAGCACCTGCCCTGGATTCAGGAGGACCTGAGTTCAAATCTGGCCTCAGACACTTGGCACTTACTAGCTGTGTGACCCTGGGCAAGTCATTTAACCCTCATTGCCCCATTAAAAAAAAGAAAGGGAAAAAAAAGAAAAATATTGCTAGGATACTATGACCCCCAAATGGTACTTAGATCTTAGGATTCATTGTGGAAGCCTTCCTTATAAATCACCTAATTCAACTGCTTCATTTTATATCCAAGGAAACTGAGGCCCAGAGAAGAGAGGTGTCTTGTGTGTGTGTGTGTGTGTATATGTATGTGTGTATGTATATATGCATATATATAATTTTTTCTATATAACATACACCCACATACATATATAGCTTTCAGTTGTTGAGGAAACTAAGGCAAGCAGAGTTAAGTGACTTGCCCAGGGTCACTCAGCTAGTATGTGTCTGAGGCCACATTTGAACTCAGGAAGATGGGTCTTCACACAATCCACATGATCCACATTTGCAGATCTAGAATTTGACCTCTGACTACAAATCTACTTCTTTTCCCACCATGTCACACTGACAAATTAACTAATACTAATAACTTGTAAAATTTGTAGACTTTACAAGAGGCTTTGTTAAGACTTCATAAATATCAGTCCTCTGAAAGAAAAAAACAACTTTCAGACCTCAGAAAATAAATGAGAATTTGTGGGGAATTTCTACAAAACTAATATAAAATACATGCAATTTATTCTGTTGTACATGCAACAACTTTACTGTATTCAACAACATTGTTTCATATTCAGTTACTACCTGATCAATGCTTCTGATTGATGGAGAAAATACGTAGTACGTAGTGCCATCCTTGATTTCCAGGAATCTACTTTCCTGGAGTCAAACACGTGTACAAACTTATCATATGCACAGGAATGAAAGAGTTAGGCCTCTAGCATCTTTGTAAATTCCAATGTTTTCCAGTTGCATTGCCTGGTCCATAATAGCAAGTACTATTTTTTATATGTACTATTACCAGGTCTTGGCAGCAATAATATGTCTAATAATACTGTAAGGTCATTTCCAGAAATACCATATCTGAAAAACAATAGCCTTGGGCATGTTCTTTGATCACAGTAGATAACATGGGTTAAAGGAAAAGAGGAAATAAAATTGATAGGCATCAAATCTGTTGCCATTGAAAGAAATAGTCTCTAAGCAGCAAAGTAGTGTGATACACCCCTAACTACCAGTGAGTTTGATGCAAATTTGGTGAAGTGGAAAGAGTGTCACATTTGGAACCAGAAGATCGGGTTTATCACTAACCATGAACCCTGGGCAATTCAGAACCTCATTTGAAGGGCAAGTTAGGACCTTGCTTCTGCTCCACAAATTATTGCATATAAGTTTACTTCTAAGGCTGAACTCTGTGAATACGAAATTTTGTGATTCCTTTTCTATTACTGTCTTTTCATTTGGAATTGCAGCATTTCTCTATCTAAAACTCTCTATGATTTTGCCTCTGGTTGTATAGACACAGTAATACTAAATCAAATTGGACTAGCAAGTACCACATCTTTGTTTATGTATGTCTGAGTATATTATATATATATATATATATATATATATATATACACACACACACACACACACACATATAACATTTTATATATAATACACGCATACATATATAGCATTCAGTTGTTGAGGAAACTTAAGGTAAACAGGGTTATGTGACTTGCCCAGGGTCACTCAGCTAGTATGTGAACTCAGGAAGATGAGTCTTCCTACCTCCAGAACGGACACTCTCTCTACTGCACCACCCAGTTGATGGATTGTTTATAAATACGTGTGTACATGTATAGATAAATGATAGATAGATAGATAGATGTAGAGAGTATATGTTTGTGTGTAATATAAGTAAATCAGAGCTTTGATAAGAGAATAAAATAAAGGATAGCCTACCTATTTCAACCAGAAGTTACAATTTGTGCTGGCTTATATAAACCCTGCTCGTGGGGATAAGGACATCCAGATGCAAAAGCTCCTTGTGGTTTATGATCAGATTTGGTAGACTTTTAGGGACAGTCTGAGACTCACAGCCTTCAAAAACTTTGCTTAAAGAATCATCTGATAGTTGGTCCAGGTACCACACTTTTCTTTCCCATTGTTTTAGAGACTCTACATAAAACAAGGAAACAGGTCCAATGCAAACATATTTATCTTCCAACAACATCTGGAGAAGAAATTCTCTGAGTCCAGAAACTTCTTTAAATTTTTTTTTGATAACTGTATTTCAATGGAATTTATTTCCTTTGTAATGCAATATATTTCATTTTACCTGCACTTTAAAACAGAGAAGAGTTCTGTAGTTTCCTGGACTTCAAAAAGAGTGCATGACACAAAAAGTTTAGGAAGACTTTCCTTTTGAAAAAGACAATTGCAGGGGCAGCCAGGTGGCACAGTGGATAAAGCACCCCAGCCCTGGCTTCAGTAGGACCTGAGTTCAAATCCGACCTCAGACACTTGACACTTACTAGCTGTGTGACCCTGGGCAAGTCACTTAACCCTCATTGCCCAGAAAAGAAAAAAAGAAAAAAAAAAAGAAAAAGAAAATTGCCTTTGGCGGGTCTACTGATGTTATGTAACAGAAGTTTTATTATGGGATTATC
Source organism: Dromiciops gliroides (assembly GCF_019393635.1). NCBI lineage: Eukaryota > Metazoa > Chordata > Mammalia > Microbiotheria > Microbiotheriidae > Dromiciops > Dromiciops gliroides. Next base: position 455,326,040 of record NC_057861.1, read on the forward strand.
TTCCTTTATTCAGGCATATGCAAGTTAGTCCCTATAGGAATAAATTTTCTCTTATTAGTATTGTTTTTACTGTTGACCAGTTCCTATTTGTATGAAAGTGCTAAATACATCTGCTGATTTTATAGAAACATCTTTCATCTAAGAGGACCCATTCTTGCAAACTCTAAAATAAAAAGCTATTGTCAAAAACAATATCCAGACCCAAAGACAGTGGCTAGCATGTTGTAAAGACATTTATGCTTCCCTTATTAGTGTAGAAGGAATTTCCAAAGATCTTTGATTTGACATTACTTTGGTCTAATTGTTTTCAGAAGTCTCTGCAATTATAAGACATATAATGAACAATCATAGTTCTGTTAGAGGCAACTGGCTAGAGTGTAAGGTCTGGAGTTAGGAAGTTCTGAGTTAAAATTTGTCCTCAGATTCTTATTTGCTATTTGACCCAGACAAATTACTTAGCCAGCTAGTCTTAGTTTCTTATTTGTAAAATAGGGCTAATAATAACTTCTAACTTTCATTTTCTATCGGGAGCTCTGTTTGGTTTCCATTCCACAAATATCATTCCCACCCTTCCAATCCCTGGTGTCCCCTCACACACTTTTCAGCTTCCTTTTGTATATTATTTTCCCTCATTAAATTATAAGCTTCTTGAGGGCATAGACTGTTTTTTCCCCAGTTTTATCCTTAGTGCTTAACATAATACCTAGCATAAAGTAGGAACTTTAAAAAAAATGTTGTTCGACTATTGTCTATTTATTTACCCTATAGGATTGTTGTGATCAGATGAGATAATATTTGTAAAAACACAATACTTGGCACAAAGCAGGAACTATATATGCATTCTTTCCCATCAAAATTACATTCACATAAATACAATTATAAAAGAATTTGGGATTTGATGAAAGAAATATGTAATCTCGGTCTATCTGGGCAATCCCAGTTCAGCTAACATGGAAGTAGCCTTGAGAATCCTTTGGAGCATGTCCATTTTGCCTAACATGGAGACCTCTCTGTGTCCTACCAGAGACTAGCAGGATAGACTCTTTTGAATAACTGCCTGTGTCTTTAGAATTGATGAGACTGAGCTTTTCACTCTGTTTTCTTACTGACTTTTTTTTAACTGCTGTTAACAATCTCTCGAGAGTGGAAATTACCAGTTCACCCCCAGGATGAGTGCCATGAACTAAACCAGTGAGAAGAAGGACTTTCATTCCTCTGCTCTGTCTTTTTACCCAAGGTTCAAGAAATGTGGGGTTTTTTTTGGGGGGTAGGGGGTGTGGTGTGGGGAGGAGTTTCTGTTTTGTGCTGTTTTTTCTTCTCAGTTTCAGGGATTTGGAGGTACTTCTCATGGGACCAGAGATTGAACCATGGTGATCTTGCAGACAGGATTGTAGTCAAAGAGATTCAGCCAACTAACATGGCATGGAAACTCTAAGAAGCCAGCCAAAGTGCATAGGAATCAAACCCTAGGTGGGTTTTGGACTTGGAACTGAGACTGTTCACTGTGGGAACCAAGCTACACTATGAAATTAATCTCTTCCCTCTCCCTAGAAACTGAGGTGATGGTGAGGAATTACTATGCTTTCTACATGAAGGAGGGAGTAAGTTTGTATATTTGCGATTTTTTCTTCTGAAGTAAATATTTCTGTATAAAAGTTAATCTGACTGTTAGTGGCTAAAGAAACTAAGGTGCAAAAGGGACTACCCCTTATACTTGGGGAAATGCCATCAGTGGGGCTAGTGCCATTTGCAAAGAGCTCAGGCACCCCCAATCCCCTTAAAGGTAGTTGAGAGAACCCTAGGGGAGTATTGTTCCAAACCCATTGTCACTTGTGAATAGGAACATCTGGAAAACTACCTAATAGAGCAGACATTTAGAAATTTGGAATTAATTTGGAGTATATTTGGAGTTAGAAAGTGAAGGTTTGAATTCTGGCTATGTTATTAACTAATTGTTTGGCAATGTGCAATTTATTTAATTTCAATTTATCTAATTTTAATTTCGATTTAGTTTTCAATGTATAAAAATAAGATGTTTAGATTAGATGGTTTCTAAGGTCCTTTACAAGTCTAAAATACATATGAAGTCTAAATACATAACTCTTTGAAGTTATGTTTTCCCAATAATAATTTCTGCATAAACTATTTTAAGAAACAAAATGGCAGTGTGTGAGTCATAGTTCAGTTGTATGCATGCATGTATATATACCCATAGCTAAGTCTATACAAACATAGATAGAGATGATACAGACATAAGCATAGCCATAGACATGGATAGAGGTATGGATAATAGATAGAGATATAGATGTATTCACACACATACTTCTGAGAAAGATGCTATGTTTTGAGTTTAGAGCAGAGATATTTTGTTAAATATTCAATGTGATGATTTTTTTCTGATCCTCACAATCCCAGTAATTATTTGTTGTCAATTAAATACTGTTTTAGTCACTTGTGAAGTTCATGTAATTTGAATATGTGTATGTATATGTATTTCATTTAAGTGAAATATGTTTTTTTTATAATTTTCAACAATAAGATTTGTTTTCATGCTTTTCCCATCCTTCAGTGGAAGAAATATTAAATGTAAGTTTTGAGCACTTTTATCTACTTTGTTAGTATACACCTACTTTCCTTTGGCCTTATGTGGACATGAAATGGGTAGGCCATATGTAGGCTTAAAATGTGAATCCTTATTTAATGTGAAGTCTGAGGATCTACGAAGGTTCAACCACTTCCCCACACAACATATATACCTACTGATATTCAGAATTCAGGTTTAATATGTGAGCTCAATATGAAATGAAAATTATAGTATCATAGAATCTTAGAATTAGAAGGTATTTAAGAGAGCCTCTTATCCAACCAATATCTGGACTTCCTAATAAGCATACTTTTGCTACAAGACCCCCAGTGATGGGATGCTCCCAACCTGCAGGCAGCCAATCCTATTTTTGAACAGCTCCAATTGTTAGAAGGATTTTCATTAGGTGGATCTGAAATCTATCCTGCAACTTCTGGTTTTTCTTGTTTTAGACAAGAAAAACAAGTATCATCATGCTTCCACATGACAGTCCGTAAAAGATTTAGTCATTTATAAGGACCCTTCTATGTCTTTTTCAAATTAAATATTCTCATTTCCTCCAACTTATTTTACTGAATCTGACAGTTGTATTGACATTATTTCAACAGTCTTAAACTCTATCATGAAGGGATACGATAGATTTGGAAGTAAAGGTTATGGGTCATGTATATACCAACAGCTTGGAAACATATCTTTTCTAAATATTCAAAACACAGCTGTTTAGAATCCATGCAATGAAGGAACCTTAGAGCTTCAGTGTCATAGTGATTGGATTGTTCTACAATGGGGTCTTGAATTGAAAGGAGACAACATAATACAATGGAGTAAGCACTGGAATAAGACAAGAGCCCGGGATTTGAGTCACAGTTTTGCCATTAACTGTGTCTTATAAGTTACATATTTAATCTCTCTGGGTTTCTCTTTCTTCATCTATAAAACAAGGTATTTGATTGAGAGGCACTGTGGTACAATGAAAAGAACTTTATTTTTTTCTTTTTTTGGAAAGAGATGACTTAGATTACTTCTATAGTTTGCGTTGAAATTTTCCTTCTTCAACTTTCTCTCTGTATGACTTGGGAAAGTGATTTCACTTCTATTCTTATCTTTAAAATGAGGGGGGGAGGGTCATACTATGATTGTCTGTGAGGTATTCTCTAGCTTCAGATTAATGAGGATTTCTTAGTTCACCCCTGACTCTTAGCACAGACATTTAGCAGCTGCTAGTACATCTACATTTATTTCTATAACCTAATCCAAAATATAATTATAAAAACACAAAAAATAAATTTATTGCAGATACAAAATTCAAATCAAGCAAAATCAGGATTTGGTAAATATATTGAACATATGTGTACTGTCTGTATGTGTGTATGTATTCAAATACATATCACAATGATTTGGAAAGCGTTTCCTCTATCTAAAAAAAAAAAAATCAGGATTATAAAATTGATCCAACCACAAGTCTTAGTTATACTAAGCAATCTCTGAAGAAACTGAAAATGATGGAATTTCATTTTCTCAATTAATATAATTTTATTTTATGAAAATCACCATATTTTAATAGCTCTATTTCAAAGACAAATCCTAATACTATTGGCTGTTGGGGTTTTGCTAATATTATCCCAAATAGTGTGGAATTCATACCTTAAATTTCTTCTATATGAAAAAAATGTTTTATGTGACAAATACTTAATTTTATCTAACACATTAGGAAGAATATAATACATAAATCTGGTTTCATTATACCATAAAAAATCTTGATATCCCTCTATCTAACACCTTTCATAATAAAGTGGCTATATATGATTAGAAAATCTCACTTTTATTCTGAATGTGATTCACAAGCAAAAGTGAATAATTATACTAACATCTTAATGCCCTTTTAAAAAAAATAAGTTCCTTGTTTATTAATAAGAGATCAGCTAAATTCTCTAATTAGGGCCCATCTTATCTTTTTAAATCAAAGTATACTTTTCATTCTGTGGACAAAAACAAAACAAAAATTAAAAAAAAACACATGGTAATTCTATAGTGCTGTCCTAGTTTTAAAAAGAAAAATGAAGCAAAGGTAGGATTTCAATTTACAAAATGCAATAGTACCAAACTTAAATACACCTGGACTTAAGTCTATCTCCCTGATGCAAGGTTGTGTCTACCTCTTCCACCTCACCCTGCTTTACTACATGCTATCTTACTGAAATAATATAGATTTCAAAAAAAAATCTTTCCAGTAACTATTTTCTTAGAAAACAAATCAATATATTTCAATAGGTCCACTCAGTAGCTTCAGCTGAAGTGTTGCTCAGGAGAGGGAAAAAAAGAGGAGCAGAAAGAGAAATAAAAAAATGATGCTGCCTAGCTACAAGCTGCAGAGGGAAATTAATATTCAAAAGGTTAAGGTGTCTGTGAAATGTATGTAATGAGTAACACTCATAGTTTGTTACTATAGGTTCATTGCCTCTAATGTTGAGGACGGCACATGGATAATTTACGATTCCCATTGTCCCCTCTGCAGGGATTAATTCTGAATTATTTATGTACCTATATACGCACAGAACTGAAACATTTTAGTTAAAGTCAGCCACTCACTCATAGTCTTGAAATTATGCAGCCCTTGTTGCTAAAAATGATGTTAGCCTCTTGTGATTTAAGTCATAACATTTTATTTTCAGTCCCACTGAGAGAGAAAGCATACAGGAGGGGGAAAAAAGATATATTTTTGCAGGATAAATCTCAGAATGCATTTTTTAAAGATGTAAATAGATAATGGTAATTTTGTTGTGTCAAATTATTGTTGTGGAGTGCATGTAAATAAACCTTTATTTTATTCATGATTTGTGTTCATTTTTCGGTTGTATTATAGGGCTTTTTGCCCCCTTTGATGAACATCTTTAAATACAAAGGTTTTGCATTTCAGTAACAAGGAATTCTACCTACATTCTAATTAATCAGAGAATGAAAGTTCAATTTGGGAAACTGTTCTTAACTACCCAGAACTCTCCTCTCATCGTTGCATTTGGTATAAGTGAAGTCATGGTACTATACAAATTTCAGAACTAATGTTTTCATTCTTCTATTAAAGAATTCTCAGATGACACAAAGATTATTTTAAATTATGCCCAAAATAAATGCAGGTAGCATTTTATTTTTTCAAACTAATGATTTGGGCATAGACTCATAGACTGTTTGATAAGCACTAACCTTGACAGCATAAACAGATCATAGTGATTTTAATAAATGAGCTTAGAAGAGAGTACATTATGTACATTTAACCATTTCCCCTCCTTGTCCCATTTGTCCCTTTTTGATGTAACCTGCAATATCATCTAGACTTGATTTAATTTTTGTGATTAAAAGAATCATAACACATTATACATATGGGGGAAAATGGAAATAATGGACCGAAAAAAGCAATGGGGTCCCTATTGGACTGACCTTAGCTAAGTCTTTAGGGTTTCAGACAACTCAGCCTGTTCTGTTCTCAAGAATTATATCCTCCCTAATAATTATGATACATCTCAAGGAGAAAGCATGATTGGACTATGTAAGTACAAAAAAGATGAAGAATTTGAGGTATTTAAAGTACAAAAGGAAAAAAATATATGTGTATAAATATATATTATATATTAAATATCAACTGTCTTTCCCCTCCCCCTCCTATTCAACAATTGCTAATAAATTAGAAGGAGGGGCATATTGATGTACTGCTTGACTGTAACACAAAGAATTGTAGTTAGCAAAAAGCTGCAGTGGGTAATGAACAGTATTTTAACTCGGCAGTTTAACCTCAGTGTCTGTCAGCTCTGACCTTTTACCAACCCCAATGAGAGTCTGATTTCTCACTTTTGCTACTCACTGCTGGATGAGTGAATGTAGAATTTGACAGCAAGAGGTTTTACATGAAAAGGAAAGATACTTAAAAAGCATGTTTTGTGATGATAGGGTACATTTATTCACCGTTCATTACACTGGGTGCAGCAGCGGTGGTGGCGGCAGCTTTGGTGGATTGATTGGGTGTGAGCAGCTCGTCTGCTGGAGAAGTGAAGGGGCCTTATTGACCTGCATGGGAGCTGCAATGACCTCTAGATGACCCCCCTTTCACCTGAAATTGACCTTGAGAATAGCCTAAGGTTCACCCCACTTTAAATAGGGGGAGAATGTTTTAACAGCATGTGAATGATTGGAATCGACATATTGTGAATTTCTCTTTCTTTTTTCTAACTTTTATAGAGGTGTGTGTAGGGGATAAGGAGGGTGTTGGCTTTTGAATTTCTAGATCCTGCAGCTGCACTTCTTGGTGTTGGTGCAGATTTATGGGGGGAGCCAACTAGACGTTGGACTGCTTGATGCTAAATTTTACCATTCATCATTATTGATTAGAGTCCACACTCTATGACAGAGCCCAAACCTTACTATGACAATTGCTATTTCAGTTGTTATGGGCCGTAATGGGCTATAGGGATGATTTAAACGAGCACAATAGCTATCTGTAATTACACATGAATAATCCATGAATTCTCTACCACAGAGCTTATAATCAGACCCTAACAACCAAGGCCCAAGACATTTGTATTTGTTTCCCCTTTCAGGGCCTAGACCAAAAGATGTCCTATACGTGCAAATTCAGGTATGAGAGACAAATATTCATTACTTTCTTCCAGGCCAATATTGAGTTTTCTTCCTTGGTGAAAAATAAATCAACCAAAATGAAGGGTAATGGAGTATTGCATTTTCACTGATGGTTTAATCACCTAATGAACTTGACTTCTTAAGAGAAACAGATGCCCATGGACATTCTGTCAATTGTTACTCAATAACTATGTTTGAATTTTCCATGGGTATGTGGAAAACACATACTGAAGATGGAAAATCTTTTGGATTTTTGCTATTTAAAAAAACACCTAAGTTTTTATTTGTCAAAAAATAAATGTTCATGTGAAAGTTCCTACTTGTTAGTAAGCTAGGATAAAAAAAAACACAACACCTAAAACAAAAAATGTTATAATAAGTGTTTGGCAGGTTGAATGGGACTTAAAAATATTCTTGGAATCAAGAACTAGAAGCTTTCAAAAGACACACCTTCTCAAATGTATATAAGAAAGAAGGAGAATCTTGTTCTACTAAACTTGCATGGTTTCTCTTCCAAACAATGGCAGAAATCAGAAGCCCTCCCTGACTCTATCATTTCCTGTTAGGGAAGTAGCTAGAAACTAATTGTGATGTGTAGAAACAATCAAATGTTCTCCTGTGACCAATTGCTAAGTAGTTTAGTTAGAGACTGCATTGGCTAGCAATTGTTGGAGTCACCACCTCTAGATTAGAAGATTTGTCTTTGAACTAGACATAAGCCAGCCAGTGCCAGTAAGCTACCTGTGAGTGGGAATGGATGGAAACCTTTTGTCCCTTGGTTATGCATTTGTGTGTTCATGATGCATGATCCAGGGTTCATAGTTGGTAGCTTGAAGCAATCCGGGTCAGCTTGTTTCTCCTCGTCATTAGAATTAACACTGTCCTGATAGACCCAAGTAATTTAATGGGATTTTAATTTCTAAATTATTACTTCATTGATCTATTGAGATCCATCTAGAGAAAGAGGGTTTCCTAATAGATCTTATGTAATATGCTACATGAGGGTACAGGGCATTGTGATTTAGCGTGGTCATACAATAATATTTTCAGTAAAGCAAGTTATTGCATATTGAAGTTGTTTAGCTCTGACAAACTGTCTCAAAAATGACTTTTGTACAGTGTCCTCAATTTTACATACAGCAAAACTGTAGATATCCTGGCAATCCGGTAAAATATTTGTAAATTCAGAAATAAATTCAAACAGTATGTGTATGGCCTTGACGACCCATTTTCTATCTAAAGTAATACTCTATAATTCTTGCTTCATTCAGTGCTAATCCTATGCATAAAAGGAAGATACAGGCGCATTTGTATACAATGACACTGTCGCATGCACACAGGAGGATCCTATTAATCTGATTTTTCCCCCCAGTGTGTGATCTGCTTACACCTGTGATTGTTCCAAAGCTCTGTGGTGCCTTAACTTAACCAATGCATGTTATCTATTACATTTCACCTACCTCTTCTATCTCTACAGTGATGAATCACTGCAAGGGTCCTCAGCAGGTTAGAGAACCTGCAAATTGCAATTATTCTAATTTGGGATCCTACGGTGCAATTTTGATCCTTGGGGACATTTTTTCCCCTTCAAATTATTCTAGGATTGAAGTGTGTTTTGAACATTCTGCTAAATGGGCTTTACTGCAAGATTAAAATATAACACTTAAATCTTAAAAAAGTAACTATTGTCAAACAAAATAAAAGCCTGCAGAGTTTTATTCTGAGACATGCAAATGATTTTTTAAAATATTATTTCCTCCTAACTGATGACATTTATCTGTACATCAAGTAAACAGAAAGTAGGAACATGTTTTCTTTAACAGCCAAGTCTTCACAGAATCCAAAAAGGAAAGAAAAATGAATGACTTGTAATTGCTATGACATTAGAAACCCATGTAGTGGTGTAGTCAGCTTCCATCTCATCTTTGTTCCTACCTCTCTATAAAGGATAAGGCAGTTTTGCCCAGAGGAAGAAATAAAAGGGAATCCTCGTTAAAAGGTACATTAACGCGAAAAGAACAGCTTTATTGGGGACATGTGCAGAAAGGAATGTTTGAGTAGTAAATGATAATTTACTTTTGAGGTATATTAAAAAGGTTTAATCTTACTGATCATGAGTTAAATTGGATGTTTTAATCAGTTAGCAAGTGCCAAAAATAATTATGCCAGAGTGCTTAGTCTGCAGAATGTGTACACAAAGCATATAAATCCTTTCCTTCCTCAGGGATTTCTCAGAATAACACACAAACGAAAAGACAAAAGCGATATCAAACTCATATAAATTAACATTGCAAATGATCTGAGAAATACACTAAATAACATGATCGTACCATGTGAATATACCACACAAGCATGGGCGTGGTGTCCAACACAAGTAAATTCGTTAATCTCCTATCTCCCCACTAAACTTTTGGGGAAACTTTTCTTCTATTTACTCTCTACAGTTCATTTGAAGGTCATTCTTTTCAATGAGGATGTGGGCCTGGGTGACAAGAGTAGAGAAATCTGAGTTCATTTTAGAAACTAAATTTAAAAATAGGATTGTTTCCATAATGAGTGAATAAAAGGGTGGTTGGTAATAGTTGGAAGAGATGATACCCAAGATTCTTTCCATTTCAGAAAAGTCCATGGTTTTAAAGATAAATATTGACTACAAGGTGGTCAGGGTAATTTTCACAAAGCAAAGTCATGTGAGATAGAGTCATCTCTTCAAAATACGTCAACATTGCTTCTTATAAAGGATGAAAAGGGTAGAGCCTAAAGAACAAAATGCAAAATAATAACATTGCAAATAGTTAATACAGATAAGTAACAAACATTTGTAGAATGCAATATTAATGTCATTCTAAGTAAAAGGACACATCCTCTCTTTCTTTTAAGTAGATTAACAAAGTTTTCCTGGGGATGCAATGAAAATAATAACAAGGAATGCACTGAAATTAGTTTGAATCATCTCCTAGGAACTGTTAAGTTTTCAGTATTAGAATTTATAACTTGGGAGCAGCTAGGTGACACAGTGGATAAAGCACTGGCCCTGGATTCAGGAGGACCTGAGTTCAAGTCTGGCCTCAGACACTTGACACTTACTAGCTGTGTGACTCTGGGCAAGTCACTTAACCCTCATTGCCCCGCCAAAATCAATCAATCAATCAAAAATAAATAAATCAATTAAAAGAATTTATAACTTCTAAATAGGTTAATGCTACAAATTGTGGCTCAATTAGTTATTTTGTTGATTTTCTGGACTTAAGAAAGTATTAACTCTGCAGATTAAACTTAAAAGTGTGTCCTGGAAATTTGTTTTTGGAAACAGTTATTTAAAATGTACTGGCGCACTGCAAATATTTTATACTCATACAGCACTTTAAGTTTTACAAATCATCTTACACATATATTATCCTCACAACAATCTTATGAGTTGCTTTTATTATTCCCATTTTTCATTTCAGGAAACTGAAGCTCAGAGAGGATAAATGACTTCTCCAGGGTCTATATTCCTAATTCTAAATCTAGTACCTTATCATCAACAATGAGTTGGCTCCCTTTTTCTTTGTAATGAAATTTATCTGGGTGTTTGTAAGAAAAGGTTTGTTATATCAAAATTATATACATACACATTAATATACTATACTATATTGTAATATGGTACAGTAAAGTATAATATAATACAATGTGATATGATGTGACATGATGTGATATGATGACAGAATATAATATAGAAATAATAATGTAACACCACAAACAACACAATATACTATACTATACCAAATATAATATAATACCTGCAATATATGTTCTTGATGAGTGCATATTCTCTTCCTCCCTCCCTTTAGAAATATTATCTCATTTGGTCTTCACCTACCCTAGGAAGTAGATGTTTTTATTATCCCTGTTTTAAAGTTAAGGAAACTGAGTCAGGCAGACATTAAGTGATTTGTCTATAGTCACATGGCTAATAAGTTTTCAAGGCTAGATCTTCCTGACTTTAACCTAGTATTCTATGCACTGTGTGACCTAGTGGAAAGGGTTTATGGGGTAATCAGGGCTTCTTATCCACCTTTGGTGTCCACCTCTTGCCCAACTTTCACCCATGGCTCCAAGAAGCTGTAGTATACACAGTGGCCACACCTTGGTCAAACCCTCTTGGCAGATGGATTAAACCAGGTTGAGGGTATCTAACAGATGTCAAACCTGTTGTTGAGTTAGGTGGTATCTGTGTCAAACATGTGAAGACTTCGCTCGAATAGACAGGTGAGAACAATTTATTCTAATGGCCATGAAGGTTGCTGAAGAAGATTCTATGTAGTGTTCAGAGCTTGGTCAGACATTGAAGAAGCCAAGGTCATCTACTGTATCCCAGGACATCGCCACTTGTCTTGACCTTTGTCTTCCTACTGGATTTTGATGACTCTGGAAGAGAATGAGGCTAATGACTTTTTCCAAATCTGCCCTCATGTCACTAGTCCTCTTCAAAACCAAAGGATGAACAACAATATTATATATACATATATATATATATATATATATATATATACATATATATATATATACATATATATACACACACACAAATATATATGTATATATATATAAAATAGGTAAATATATATGGAGATATATACATATACATTTATATACATAAATACATAGACACTCATACTATAGAGAGAGTAAATCCAAATCAATGCTTTTGACATTGTGCTTAATTATCATTTTCCTATGACATAATCCTTAAAATTTTATAATAACTGAGCAAAATAGAAATATAACTAAGTAACTATAAAGTTAAACAAGAAGGCTCTGAAACTATCTAATCCTTTCAGGCTTTGCAAAGTTGACCTATAGCTGCATAGTTTATACGATCCTTTTACCTAGAAAAAAGAAAATAGAATATGTATTTTTAATCATACTATATAATAAAGAAATCACTTCTAATGAGTAATAGACCTTACTTATCTAACATAGACTATTTTTCAATAACCTATCATTTCCCACTAATGCTTTCTTTGGCTTATTTTTCCTTATTTTCTCTTCCAAACAAACACAAGAAAAATTTAAAAATTGACCTGATGAAAATAAAATCATGCATTTGAAAATAAAGAAGTCTTTAACTTTTCCATTTAGTTTTGTTTTGTTTTTAGTGGGGCAATGAGGGTTAAATGACTTGCCCAGGGTTATATAGCTAAGTGTCAAGTGTCTGAGGTCCAATTTGAACTCAGGTCCTCCTGAATCCAGGGCTGGTGCTGTGCCACCTAGCGGCCCCTCCAATTTATTTTTTAATAAGATCTTCCTAAATGAAAATAGTGTCAATCAGTGCAAAGAAACTAAAAACAGGAGTCCCAGAAGTTAGATTGTTTTTATCTTGATTTATGAGCTATTTGTTTTAATTGGATAAAAACCACAATTTTTTATTTTTAAAATTTTATCTTGTAGTCACTTTAGGATTAAATTTAAGATTTCTCTTTTTTACTAAGAAGAAATAAAATTGATGGATTTATCTTTTTCACTGAAAAGCTGATAATCCATGATTTGATCATGTCTCTTAAAAGCTAAATGAAGAGCACATTTTAAAAATTTATTTTTATTTTTTTGAGGCAGTTAAGTGACTTGCCCAGGGTCACACAGCTAGTAAGTGTCAAGTGTCTGAAGCCAGATTTGAACTCAGGTCCTCCTGACTCCAGGACCAGTGTTCTATCCACTGTGCTTCCTTGCTTCTCTGAAGAGTACTTTAAAAAAAATAACCCTTAAGTAAATGTTTATTAAGCACCTACTATGTGCCAAGAACCGTGAGTTATAATAAAACAATGTGAATCATCAGATATTTCCCTAATGCCTTTTTTTTTCTGGGTAACTTTTCTTGGCTTTCATCATTGCTATGCTTCAGATAAAAGTTATCTTCTACTAAAGTATTATTCCAATACCTCATCATGGTATAAAAGTAACCTTGGTTTCTTCAAGGCTGTACCAATGAAATGAAAGCTCCAATAAGTCCCATTTCATTAAAAAGGCTCCAGTAATGGCCCAGTTCTATGTAGGTGGCCATCCAAGAATGGAGACAATTCCTGGGAATGGTCCCTTGGAGAGTCAGACTGATTTTTTTTTACCTTTTGTCTTGTTTTTTTTTGGTTTTTTAGAAGTTGTCAGTCTGCAAATGGCTAAGGATTTCTACCACAGACTTTCCTTTTTTCCCCTACATCAGGCATTAGTAAAATTTAGAAGAGAGTAATTTAGATAATTTTTGTGATGTATTTTAAGTAAATGCTAATTATGACATATACATTTCCAGATTTAAGGATTGTTATTTCTTCTATTGTGCATGATCATTCTGTATTTCCCAAGGCCTTTGCCAGAGGATAACAGATCAAGAAGTAGCCAGCCTACTGTTTCCAGAAGCTCAATCAATCAGTTAATATTTATTAAGCACTTATTATGCACCAGGAACTGGGCTAAGTGCTAGGGATACAAAAAGATAATACTTGCCATCAAGGAGCTTGCAATCTAATAGGAGAGACACCAAGCAAAAAGATATTTACAAACAAGTTTTATATAGGATCAATAGGCAATAATTAACAGAGGGAAGATAGTATGGGAAAGAATTCCTGTAAAAGATGTGATTTTTATTTGGGACTTAAAGTTAGTTGGAGGAAATCAATTGGAAGATAAGGACATATTTGTAGGCAATAGGAAATGAACCAATAGAGAGGGAGAAATTGAAAATAAGTGAAAGAGTGGGAATGAGGGAGAAATCTTTTGGAGAAAATAAGATGAACTAGAATCCCTTAAACATGTAGAAGTGTTAGACTTGGTAAGGAATAAGGTCATTCCATCGTGTGAGACAGGAATAAAGGAGGAAATAATGGCAGACAATATCTGAATGATATGAAATGAGGAAGAGGCAAGAAGAGGGAGTTCATAGAAAATGGCATCAAATTTTTTCTGTAAAGTATGAGGCAATGTTCTCAGCTGAAAGAATTGGAGTAGAAGGAGTAAATGAAAGGTTTGAGGAGGAATGAAAAGGTTTAGAAGCTCTAGTGTGGAGAGTGAGATAGTGAGTTCAAGGTAAGGAGGTAAAATAGGATTATCTAGCAGAAGCGAGGGGCCCAGATGAGGCTGTATAACATAAAGTTTTAGTAGATCCAGTCAGAATAGTTGTGTAATTTTCTACTTCATTCAGTAGAAGTGTGTAGGAGTGAAGGAGGTGAATGATGGGAGTGACACAAGGCTAAGGTTTAGTAGAGCATAGTTGGCAAGATGGCAAAGGAGATAAGGATTCAAGAGGGAAGTACAATGTATAGTTCAATTGTTGATCAAGATGAGATGATGGTGTAAGAGAGAATTGAAGAGTCAAGAGACTGAAGGTCATGGTACAGATGTAGAATAGGGTTTTATAAGAGAAGGCAGCTAGCAAGGTGAAAAGCCAGGAACTTATGAATGGATAAATGGATTGGATAATTTTTAAATGTAGGGTTGGTACATCATTTGTGGATGATAGCAGGATCAAGGGCATTACAAGCTTTGTGTGTGGCCAAGATGGGGTGGAGAAGTAGGTCATGGGAAGTGAGAAAGTTGAAGAACTGAGTGCTTAGGGTATTTGTGGGAGAGTCAGTATGTATGCTGAAATTCCCCAACATGAGGGCAAGAGTTGGAGAGGAACAAAATTGTGAATCACATATCAAACTCATAAAGAAAACAAGAAGAGTGACCCGGGGATCTGTAGACAACAGCTACCAAGATTTTGATGAAAAGCTTAAGCCTCAAAGCAGGAAAGTTTAATGATTGATGAAGGAAGGGAGAGAACCTGTAAGTGGTAATGGGGAATAAAGAGTATTCCAATTTCCCAACTCAATCAGTGAGCCTCAGGAAAATGAATTAAAGTGCAGTCAATACTAGAAAAGGTAGTCCGGGAGGCTGTGCTCTTAGGGGAGGAGCTAGGTTTCAATAATAGCTAGTAGGTGGAAGGAGAGAGGAAAACTTTTAGGATTAAGGCAAGCTTGTTGCCAAGGGAGAAGGAATTCCATAAGGCACAGTAGAGTGGTTTCTTGGTGTTTGTTTGAGACTTTGTGGTGGTAGTGTTGTGGGGGATGGGAATAAGAAGTCAAGAGTTATGGGTAGGGAATAGGGTTTGGATAATGACCTACATGGGTTCAGAATCACTGGGATGTGAAGGAAATGACCAGGTGTGAGAAGGCTCATCATTGATGGGAGGGTGCCACTCTACTTCCCAAAGGAGGTTAGAGATAATGCTGGAGGCAAGTCCATTATGAGAGGGAGAGGCACAAGGCCAGATGATCATATAAGGAAGTCCTATTTCACTAGTCCTCTTCCCTTTGAAGGGTGAAAATTAGAAAAGAAAGGGGTACATTGGGAGATAGAAGGCAAACATACATGTCAGGTTCTTAGATTTATTTTCCGTTGTTAGGCTCTCAATAAGTACTTTTTGGTTAATCAGAGGTGATATTACATTGAAGTACAGAAAAAAAAAATTGAAAAAAATTGGAGAATATTTTAAAAACTTAAATCCATTTAAGATTGCATTTAGATTGCCACCTTATATGCTATACAAACTACACATTTATTATTGTGCCATTTCTAGCAAATGTTCCTGTAGTTTGCACAAAAATCAGCATTGTATATGACTGATCTCTTCAAATTTGAAATACGCTTCCAAAATATTAAGGATTAAGCTTCAATATCATTTTTTTGGTGAGGCAATTAGGGTTAAGTGACTTGCCCAGGGTCACACAGCTAGTAAGTGTCAAGTGTCTGAGGCCAGATTTGAACTCAGGTCCTCCTGAATCCAGGGCTGGTGCTTTATCTACTATGCCACCTAGCTGCCCCGCTTCAATATCATTTTGAAAATACTTTGCTCTTTATTTTATTTCAATTTTCATTAGTATTAGTTTGGTCCAAGTGGGAAGAGGAATTGCTATTCTCTAAGATTTTAAAATGGCTTTTTAAAATATAGTTTCTTCTTGTTTGAAAAGTGCAATATATGAATTTATAAAATCTCTTTATAAAATCTTAATTCATTCTCAGAACTACATTGTAAGGAAGATGTTATTATGGTTACCATTTTACAGGTGAAGAATTGATATTTAAAATAAGGGGCTTGGTAAGGGCCACATACCTTGTATGTAAATGTCTGATTCACACTCAGGTCTTCCTAAATCTAAATCTAGGACTCTATTCATTGTACCACCTAGATGCATATTAAAGAAAACTCTGAAATATCTCAGCTAGTATACTTTTAAGCATTAATGCATCGGGGGAAGCTAGGTGGCACAGTGGATAGAGCGCTGGCCCTGGAGTCAGGAGTACCTGAGTTCAAATCCGGCCTCAGACACTTAACATTTACTAGCTGTGTGAGCCTGGGCAAGTCACTTAATCCCAATTGCCTCACTAAAAAAAAAAAAAAAGTTAATGTAGCATAATGTAAAAATTACTGGACTTGCAATTAGAAAACTTAAGTTTGTGTCTGGCTCTGCTGTATCATGTACCTTGGACTGGTCACATAAATTCTCCTAGTCCTTCCCTGTGAGGTGGAGAAAATAACATTTATACTATTGTACGTTAAAGTTCTATACACATATAAATTATAATAATTGTTCTTAGCAGGTTTATTTATAACCTCTTGTTTTAAACTTTAAGATTTTAAATAAACTCTTCACATCTAACTTTGTGTCAGAATAAGTAGTAGATTTCTTGACCCTATTTACTTTTCTTTGCAGCTTCTCTAACATCTATTTTCTTGCCAGTACATATCAAGCACTTGCTTAATGTTAGTTCCTGTTAGTTGAAATGGATAAATTAATGAAAAGTGAAATTTTTTAGTTGAAACTATCAGTAGTTTTCAAAATTTTTATCTTATTTTTATTTTATTCATGAAGCTCATAAAATATAAGACATGAAAGATGTTTATCCTGTTAATAATGTATTCCTCTCTGGAGATTATTTCTTAATTCCTTGCACTTCCCTCAGAGGAGTTACTGACTTCTTTTTAACTTATTAAAACTGCTCATTTACTCTTGGAAAATGTATAGTTAAAATTGAAACTTTAGATGAACATATGTAAAATCAGTGTAGATGTTTTGGAAAGCATGCTTGGATGTGATAGTTAAAACCCTCTGATTGCATGGTCAATTCACGAATGCCTGAGCATCGAAGGTCAAGACAAATCCCTCAATCCTTGGGGATGCAATAGTCAAAAGGAAGAACAAGAAGAGGTAACAAAGTAAATGATGAAGCAATTGGTAAAGCAAGAGAAGATCCAGAGAGTCCTTGAAGAGTCCTTGAAATCTAAATCAAAAAACAAAAACAGGTAAAAAGGAGAATGTGCTCAGTGATATCAAACAAGCCATAGGAGTTTTAAGAAAAATAGAATATATGAAGTAGAATTGACCAGGAACTTTTTGTATTTAGTTTGTTATAATGTCCCCAAATTCTGATTTAATGGAAAGATTTGACAATCCTTTTACTAAAGTAAAAAGACCAAATCTCTGATGCAGGAAGGTATTGCAAGATTGTATGCTATTACTCAGAAACTGAAGGAAGCAAAACAAAATAATCATCTCTTGTTTTTAAAGTAATAAATGAATTTTTTTCCCATTTCTCAGCACAGTGCTGACAACTGTATAATTTTTCTAGTTGATTTCCTCCTTACCCGTCATTCTTTGATTGTTTGACAGTTTTTTAAATGACGGTATCAGAACTGCAGTAGAAATATCAGACATCATGCGAAATGTTCAAGTCAGTGGGTGTGTATGTGTTTAGGGAGAAAATTAAGATTTAAATTTTTGTTTTAAGATTGTAGAACACCAACTTACATAGGAGGATTATAGATAATGCTACATGATATGGGAGATGTCAGAAAGACTGGTATAGTAGCAATAATTGTAGGTGGCACATTAGCAATACTTGTAGGTGGCATATTAGCTATACAACTAAGTGCCAAATAAAGTCTTTCACAGTTATTCTGCCAAGACTAAAATAGAAACCAGACACATGTTTCTATCAGATGGGGGTTCAATGGTAAGATGCAGCTGTTGCCTTCACCACTGAAATTGAAGACAAAGAGGAATACGCTTTAAGAAGTCCCAGCATTGTGTCATAATCCAATTCTAGGTAATAATTGAACAATTTAGGGACCTAACAATAAGAAAAAAGGCACCAATAGAATAGTCCAGAGAAGACTGAGCTTGGAGTCAGGAAGATCCAGATTCAAATTCTTCTTCCAATACATAGTGACTCTGTGAACCTAGGCAAGTCCCAACACTACTCAAAATGAATCAACAATTGTCTAAGACCTTATGTTGCAAAGAGAGTGCCCATCAGCATTGTTAGAGGAAGGTTCCTCACCAACAGCTTCTTATACTTCTTATACTTTATACTTATAAAAGAAGAAATAAATTATATTTTTAATTGCAAAGCTTATTTTTGAGTTTTAACTGATTCACATGGTATGCACCCCAGAGCAATTTTGTTTCCAATTATATAACTGAGGAGGTTAAGACAAGGCAGTATAGCAGAACTATGTAAAACCCTCCCTTTCTATCTTTTCAAAAATTATCTCAGTCCAGTATAAATAGAAAATCATTCCATTCTATAAGTCATTTAGGGATTTGTTATAGCGGAGATAAGCAAAGGGAGTTGTTCAAGTGGGAGAAGACTTCGGTGTATTCCAGTTGTAGTCTTTCTCAGGCACATCATCAGCCATCCATTCAAACTCAGCTCTACAACAACCTTTGTGGTTGTGTTCAAAGCTGTGACTGAGTGGAGTGGGGTTAGAGATGATTCCAGCATTCCCCCATATAAATCCATACAGACCATTTCTAATTTATGTAAGTCAGCTCTTCATCTATGCTTTGGACTAAGGACCAAATCCTGGTTAAGGTTATACATAATGAATTTCAAAAGGATTTTAATAAGTCTATTAGCTACAATTTTGCTTACTAGATATTATAACATAATTTCTAAGACTAATTTAAATTTTCAGATTATCCAAAGCTGAGGAATATAATTAGCATGTCAAATAACAGAAACTATGCAAAAAGATCTCAACAGGCTGGAATGATGGGTCAAATCTAATAAGAAGCTTTCTCCCCATTTTAGTTTATTTTTCAAGTAACATGCATTTATTTTCTCATCTTACCACCACACATATACACATATTATAATGTAATATAAAGCTTTATAAAATAATATATAATATATTATATTATCACATTGTATAATATGTATGTGTGTATATAAAAACAAATGGTACAGTTGTTAGAAGATAAGAATATAAAAGCTTGTTACTAGTAAAATATATATTCTATATAAATATATATATAACAAATAAATTCTTATTTGCAATATACACACATACATATATATATATATACATATATATATGGATATGGATATTTACACACACATAACAAATATTCATAGTCAGGCAACCAACCATAGGACATTTTCAAAAATTTATGTCTCATACTACTTCTTGAATATATCACATGTACCTTCTGTAAGAAGAGTAATATAGTTTTTCATCATTCCTCTGTAGTTGTGGTTGGTCAGAGTCCTTAAGGCTTTAAAAATTGTTCATCTTCACAATGTTGATATTGTATAAATTTCTCCTATTTCTGTTCATTTTTCTCTGCATCAGTTCCTAGAAGAATTTCTAGGTTTCTCTGAACCCATTTCTTCCCAAAAATTTTTACGGTACATTATTATTCCATTATATTATTATATGATAATTCATTCAGTCATTCTAAAATAATGAGCACCCTTTCATTTGTAGTGATTTGCCACCACAAAAAAAAATTTATATACACGGGTCCTTTTCTTCTTTCTTCTATTTCTTTGGGGTATAGAGTTAATAGAGGTACTGCTGAGTCAAAGGTTATGTTCTGTTATACTTCATTTGGAGTATATTTACAAAATGCTTTCCAGCCCAGGTATTCTTAAACTTTTTCACTCATGACCCCTTTTCACCTGAGAAATTTTTATGTGACCATGGGTATATAGGTAAAAAACAAACAAACAAACAAAACAATCAACCTTTTCGTGTTGCAACTCCCACATTGTTGCATGACCTGATATGGGGTCATGGTCCACAGTTTAAGAAATTGTGTTCTAGCCTATTCATCTAGGCTCAGAGCTCCACCAGACATTAACATACCTAGTTTTCTACAGGATTTCCAACAGTTCATTTTTTTTCTGTCAGTTTTACCAATTTGATGGCTATGAAGTAAATTTTCAGAGTTACTTTAATTCTCATTGCTCTGATTATTAGTGATCTGGAGCACTGTATCATATGGCATTTGATAGCCTGTTCATATCATTTGAACATCACAGAGAATAGCTCGTATTCTTACAAATTTTAATCAGTTCCTTGTACATCCTGGAAATGATATTTTTATTATAGAAACTTGACGCAAAGTTTCTTTTTCTAATAAAATGTTTCCCTTCCAATATTTGTCAGTTATTCAGTCAAGAAAAATTTATTATGCACCTACAATGTGCTAAGTGTTATGCTAAGCACTGGGGCAAAAGAGGCGAAAGATAATCTATGGCCTCAAGGATCTCATAATTGAATGCAGAAGACAACAAGCAAACAAATATATAAAAATAAACCATATTCAGGGTAAATAGAAAATAATTAATATGGGGGTTATTGTTCTTGTTCAGTACTTTCAGTAATTCTTCCTGATTCCATTTGAGGTTTTCTTGGCAAAGACACTGGAGGGGTGTGCCAGTTCCTTTTCCAATTTAGTTTACAGATGAGGAAACTGAAGCAAACATAGTTAAGTGACTGGTCCATGGTTTCACAGCTACTAAGTGTCTGAAGCCAGATTTGAATTCATGAAGATGAATCTTCCTGACTTCAGGCCTGGCATTCTATCCACAGCCTCACCTATCTGCCCTTTAATATGAGGGTGGTACTAAAATTAGGAGGCACTGGAAAAGGCTACGTATAGAAGATGAGATTTTAGTCAAGACTTAAAGGAAGCTAACTAAGCCAATAGGTGGAGATAAGCAGGGAAGTCTTCCAGGTATGGGATAAAGCTAGAAAAAATGCCTGGAGTTAAGAGGTGAAATGTAGTGTCTTGTTCATGGAACAGCAAAGAGGCCATCATCATTGAAGTGAAGAGTTCATGATTGTATTAATAATAAATTTCTTGAGGGGACCCAGATCAGTTTCAGGCCCCCTCTCCCTCCTCAGGCCAGAAAGTTCAATTCTTGAAGAAGTTCTAACTTTGTATTGGGATGAACCTAAGGGTGCAATAGAGATGGAGATTGATTCTTTTGTCTAGGTAAATTGAGCTGATGGGATCAAACCACACCTAGATAATGGACTTTGCCTTGAACAACTTAGGTGAGAGTCTTTTGCACACTTCCCCCTTATGTCATGAGGTAGAGTTCAGTTAAATTTGGATGGTGAATCACATCAACAAATGGAATAGAATGATGCTAACCAATAAGCTTTGATCAATGAATAATGACCCGCCTCTATCAAAACAGGATAAAATTGGGGGCAACTACGTGGCGCAGTGGATAAAGCACCAGCCCTGGATTCAGGAGGACCTGAGTTCAAAGCCGGCCTCAGACACTTAACACTTACTAGCTGTGTGACCCTGGGCAAGTCACTTAACCGACATTGCCCCGCAAAAAAAAAAAAAAAAAAAAAAAAAAAAAAGAGGATAAACTGCTTCAACCATGCGAGAGTCACCACCTTGGCAATGTTGGCTTCTGTAGGGCTTCTGAACTCTCCTGGAGACCATGTGCTATCTCTCTGAGAGACAGCATGGGTCTTTTGGGGCTTTTCTTTGGGAAAGGCTGGGTGTTATCTGCCATAAGGTCAATTCTTTACTGGTATATATTATAGTTATTAATAATAAATACTTACTGCCAAAACAGGTGCAATAGCCATTAACATATAAGTAGCAGCAAATTATTTTAGAAAATACAGTAGTAGCCAAAATAATTTAAATCACACAGTTGGGAGTAGCCATCTTTTTATAGTAGCAATAATTGTAGGTGTCCTGTTTATCTTATGTGATACTCTCTATACCTCATTTAATCATGAATTCTTCCCTTATCTATAGTGGGTGTCTGTAAAATTCTCAGGCCAAATTGTGTCTAAAATATAATTTGTTGTATTTCTTTCCAATTCCACCCTTTTTCTAAACTTTCCAATTTCTTTTGGAGGCAGTAACATTTTTCTACTCACCTACGTTTGCATTCTTTTTCTTGATTCTTCAGTCTCACCCATCCCCATTTCCAACCAGTTACTAAAGATTTTTGTTTGTTTGTTTTTATATTTCCACATCATCTCTCCTATGATTCTCTTCACTCACACAGAAACCAACTTAGTTCTATCTTTGATGAAGGAGGCAAAAAAGGGTTAATAGATAAACAGAGGCTTGAGTACTTATAAATAGTATCTAAAAGGGTTAACAGAGAAATTAAGGTTTGTGTTCTTACAGTACTGTACAGAGACTGTAACTAGGGACCATTAATCATTAATAGGTATTAATATTCCCAGATCACAGGACACCTAGAAACCAGATCTAAAGTCAGGAGATATCATAAACACAGAGACACTCTGGGTCTGACAAGTTTAAGCATGTCTTTAGGAACATGCACAGAAGGGATCAAATGTGTCCTTAGGTTCACCTTATGATATGTAAACCCCAAAAACACACCTCCAAGGAAAAAGGTACCTGCCTTAGAAGTTGTTTTAGGACCCCAGGAAGTCCAAAGTAGGATAAGCCCTCCCATGAACCTCCCCTAAGGAGGAGATTAAGATAATGAGGAGATAACCTACTTTTTCTCACTATAAATATAACCATGTTCATCCCCATATTTGAGACATATATCTCCATGGTGCTCTCCCTGTGGTCAACACTCTTTCAATAAAACTTGGTAAACTGAGTCACTGAGTCTTGTAATTCTTTGAGATGCCTCACAATCAATTTGATCAATTAAATCACTCCCACATCATTTCCATTACTTTTCACCTGGATTATGGCATTAGCTTTTTGATTACTCACCCTAAAGTCTTTCCTCATTTTAATCTGTCCTCTACATAGCTGACAACTTGATTTATTTTACAATATAATTCAAAGGTATGAAGACACTGGCTTTATTTTATTTTATTTTTTAATAGTATTTCATTTTTTCCAATTACATGTGAAGACAGTTTTCAATATTCATTTTTGTAAGATTTTGAGTTCCAAATTTTTCTTCCTTCCTCTCTTCCCAGCCCTCTCTTGAAGCCAACAAACAATCTAATATAGGTTATACATTACAATCATTTTAAACATATTTCCACATTAGTCATGTTATGAAAGAAGAATCAAAACAAAAGCAGGAAAACCCAAGAAGCTGTAGTCTTTGAATTTATTTTATTGAACAGTAGATTGCTATATTCATTTACTACTCTGTTTTGTGTGCCTAACCTATTCCACTGATCCACCTTTCTATTTTTAAGTCAATACAAAATACTTTTTATGGTTGCCACTTTATAATATAGTGTTAGATCTGGTATATCTAGGATACCTTTCTTTGCATTTTTTCATTAATTTCCTAGATATTCTTGACCTTATGTTCTTCCTGATGAATATTATTATTTTTTCTAGCTCTATAAAATAATATTTGGGCAGTTTGATTTGTATGGTACTGAATGAGTAAATTAATTTATTTAGAATTGTCATTTTTGTTATATTAGGTTGTTCTACCTGTGAGCAATTGATATTTTTCCATTTGTGTAGATCTGACTTTATTTGTGCAAAATGTTTTGTAATTCTGTTCATATAGTTCCTGGTTTGTCATGGCAGGTAGATGCCCAAATATTTTATTTTTTCTACAGTTATTTTAAATGTAATTTCTCTTTCTATCTGTTGCTGCTGCACTTTGTTGGTCATATATAGAAATGCTGATGATTTATGTGGGTCTATTTTATATCCTGTAACTTTGCTAAAGTTGTTAATTGTTTCAGGTATTTTTTTAGTTGATTTTTTAGGATATTCTAAGCATACCATCATATTTTCTATAAAGAGTGATAGTTTTGTTTCCTCCTTGCCTATTCTAATTCATTCAATTTCTTTTTCTTCTGTTATTGCTAAACCTAACATTTCTAGCACAATATTGAATAATAGTGCTAATAATGGACATCCTTGTTTCATCTCTGATCTTACTGGGAATGCTTATAACTTATCCCCATTACATACAATACTTACAGTTGGTTTTAGATAAATAGAGTTTATCATCTTAAGGAAATTTCTATTTATTCCTATGTTCTCTAGTGTTTTTAATAGGAATGGGTGCAGTATTTTGTCAAAAGCTTTCTCTGCATCTATTGAGATAATCATATTATTTTGGTTAGTTTTGTTATTGATGTGGTCAATTGTGTTGATAGTTTTCCTAATGTTGAATCAGCCCTGCATTCCAAGTATAAATCCAACCTGGTCATAGTGTATTATCCTGGTGATAAATTGCTGTAATTTCTTTGTTAATATTCTATTTAGAAATTTTCCTGCAATATTCATTATGGGAATTGGTCTGTCATTTTCTTTCTCTCTTTTGGCTGTTCCTGGTTTATGTATTCATACCATATTTGTCTCAAAAAAGGAATTTGGTGGAACTCTTTCACCTATTTTTCCACATAGGTTATATAGTATTATAATTAATTGTTCTTTAAATGTTTGGTAAAATTCTTTTGTAAATCTATTTGGCCTTGGAGATTTTTCTTAGGGAGTTCATTGATGGCTTGTTCAATTCCTTTTTCTAAAATGGGCTTATTTAAGTATAGTATGTTATTTCCCCGTCTGTTACTATGGGCAATTTATATTTCATTTAGATTATTATTTTTATTGGCATATAGTTCTTTTCATTGGTGGTACATTTACCCTTTGGACTTTTGATTCTGGTAATTTAGTTTTCTGCCTTTATTAAATCAAATTACCAAAAGTTTATCTATTGTTTTGTTTTAAAACCATGTCATTTTATTTATTAATTTTATAGTTTCTTACTTTCAATTTTGTTAATCTATCCTTCAATATTCAGAATTTCTAATTTGGTACTTAATTGGATATTTTTAATTTCTTCTTTTTCTAAATTTTTTTATTTCCATGCCCTATTCATTGATCTCCTCTTTTTCTATTTTATTCCTATAGGCATTTAGAAATATACAATTTTCCCTAAGAACTCCTTTGGCTGCATCCCATAAGTTTTGGTATGTTGTCTCATTATTGTCATCATCTTTGATAAAATTATTGATTGTTTCTATGATTTTTTTGACTCACTTATTCTTTAGGATGAAATTATTTAGTTTCAAATTAATTTTTGGTCTATCTTTCCATGGCCATTTATTACACATAATTTTCATTGCATTATTATCTGAAAAAGATGCACTTACTATATCTGCCTTTCTGCATTCGATTGTGAGGCTTTTATGCCTTAATACATGGTCAATTATTATGTAGGTGCCTTGTACCACTGAGGAGAAGATATATTCCTTTCTGTCTCCATTCAGTTTTCTCTAGAGGTCTATCATATTTAATTTTTCTAAAATTCTATTTACCTCCTTAACTTTCTTTTTTATTTTGTGGTTAGATTTATCTAGGTCTAAGAGGGTGAGGTTGAGATCCCTCACTAATATAGTTTTGTAGTCTATTTCTTCCTGTAACTCACTTAACTACTCGAAGAATTTGGATGCTATACCACTTGGTAATTATCTTTAGTATTGATATTACTTCTTTGTTTATGGTACATTTTAGCAAAATGTCATTACCTTCCTTATCTATTTTAATTAGATCAATTTTTGCTTTTGCTTTGTTGATACTCCTCCTTTTTTTTTTTTACTTCAGTTGAAGCATAATATATTCTGCTCCACCCTTTTACTTTTATTGCGTGTGTATCTCTCTGTTTCAAATGTGTTTCTTGTAAACAACACATTGTAGGATTCTACTTTTTAAATCCACTGTATATCTTTTTTATAGGATAGTTAATCCCATTCACATTCTCATTTATGATTTCTAACTGTGTACTTTTCTCCATCCCATTTTTCCCCTTGTTTATATTTTTCTATTTCTTTTTGCCCTGTCCCTTCTCATCAGTGTTTTGTTTATGACCACCACCTCCCTAAATCTTCCCTCCCTTATTTCAGCCCTACCATCCTTTTCTTTCCCCTTTTCTTTCCTACTAAGGCCTTCCCTTCTATCAGGCCCCACCCTTTGCTTTTCCTTTTCTCCTTTTACTTCCCTATAGGGTTAGATAAATTTCTGTACCCAACTAAGTGTGTATCTTATTCCCTCTTTGAGCCAAATCTGATGAGAGTAAAATTGAAATAAAGCTGACCTCTCCCTTCTTTTCCTCTGTTATAATAATTCTTTTGTGCCTCTTCATGTGATGTGATTTACCATATTCTGCCTCCCCTTTCCTTGTCTTCCAGTATAATCTTTTTTTCACCCCTTAGGTTTTTTTATATCATCACATCAAAATCAACATATGCCCATACACTGTCTATGTATACTCCTTCTACCTGGCCTAATACAGATACAATTCTTAAAAGTTACAAGTATCTTCTTCCCATGGAGGGCTATAAACATTTTAACCTTATTGAATAACATGTTTTGTTATTTTTTTTCCCATTGTCCTCTGGAATATCATATTCCAACCCCTCTGATTCCAAGCCCTCTGATCCTTTAATGTTGAATCTGCCAGGTCCTGTGTAATTCTTTTTTTCTTTTTGGTGAGGCAATTGGGGTTAAGTGATTTGCCCAGGGTCACACAGCTAGTAAGTGTCAAGTGTCTGAGGCTGAATTTGAACTCAGGTCCCCCTGAATCCAGGGCTGGTGCTCTATCCACTGAGCCACCTAGCTGCCCCGGTTCTGTGTAATTCTGATTGTGATTCCTTGATATTTAAATTGTGTCATTCTGGCTGCTTATAGTATTTTCTCCATCTTATAATTCTGGAATTTGGCTACAATTCCTTGGAGTTTTCCTTTTGGGGTCACTTTCAGGTGGTGATTGGTGAATTTTTTCAATTATTCTTTTTTTTTTTTCCCTGTGGTTCTAAGACATTGGGGAAGTTCTACTTGATAATGACCTGAAATATGCTGTACAGCACTGCTCCGCCCCCCTTTTTTATCATGGTCCCTAGGTAGTCCAATAATTCTTAAATTGTACCTCCTGGATCTATTTTTCAGGTGTGTTGTTTTTCTGAGAACATATTTTATGTTGTTTTTTTTTCCCCTATGTTTACATTCTTTTGATTCCACTTTACTACTTCTTGATGTCTCATTGAGTCATTAGCTTCCATCTGCCCAGTTCTCATTCTTAAGGAATTATTTTCCCCAGGCAGCTTTTGCACCTCCTTTTCCATTTGGCCAATTGTATTTTTTGAGACATCATTTTCCTTAGTCAATTTTGGTCTTTCTTTTTTGAAGCTATTGACTTTATTTTGCATAATTCTCATTTCTTTTCCCAATTTTTCTTCTACCTCTCTGATTTATAAGCTCCTTTTTTGAGCTCTTCCAAGAGGGCTTTTTGGTCTCAAGACCAATCCATCTTACCCTTTGAAGCTTCATGTGTAGGCATTTTGACATTGTCCTCTTCTGAGTTTGTGTTTTGGTTTTCCCTGTTGGCATAGTAGCTTTCTCTGGTGATGGTTCTTTTCTTTTTCTTACTCATATTTTATCTTATTCCATGCCTTTTAAAGTTGGGCTTTGCTTCTGACACACAGGGAAAACTGACCCAAGCTTCTTGTCCTGCAGGCCAGGGGTCTGATCACTGGCTTTCTACTCTGAAGCTTCAGGGGCTTGAAGCTTGCTCAACACATGGGAGTGACCAGGCCTAGTTGTACCTCTTGTGTAGGTGATACTCCAGCTGGCAGATTGCCTTCTGCATTGAAGCTGAGTGCTTCACAACTGGCATGCTGTGCCACTAGCTTACTGAGCCAGGACTGAGGGGCCTCAGCTACTGATCTGTGCTACGGATAAGAGCATCCCTCTGGCTTACCCACACATGCTCTGTGTGGGACTTTTTACCCAAGTGAGACAGACCTTTACTTCTAGGCTATCTTCTAGGTTATTTTAAGCTGGAAGATTGTTTCACTACATCCATTTGTAGATTCTGTAGCTTTAGAATTTATTTACATGCTTGATTCGATGTTGTTTCTGAGGGAAATTTGGGAGAGCTCAGGCAACTTCCTCACTTCTTTCTGCCATTTTGGGTCCACCCTATTTTATTTTTTTAAATAAAATCTAGGGTAAAATATAAAATCATTTGCTTGGCAATTAAAATTCATATCCTATACTTTTTCACTGGATTTCCCAAGCACTTATGTTGAGCTCACTTTCTCTCTAATTTCTCCCTTTTTGTAATGATGGGGAAAGGGGAGAACAAAGTGAGGGAATACTAAAAGTGAATAATATGGAGTGAAACAAAGTTGACAATCATAGTTGTGAATATGAATTGGATGAATTCAACCAAAAAATTAAGGAGACCACCAGAATGGATTAGATAGAAGAATTTAACAGTATGTTGTTAAAAAGGAACACATTTGGGGCAGCTAGATGGTGCAGTGGATAGAGCACTGGCCCTGGAGTCAGGAAGACCTGAGTTCAAATCTGGCCTCAGACACTTAACACTTACTGGCTGTGTGACCCTGGGCAAGTCACTTAACCCCAATTGCCTCACCAAAAAAAAAAAAAAAAAAGGAACACATTTGAAACATGAGTCACAAATTAACAGAAGGAACTAGAGGAAAATCCGTAATGTTTCAACTAAAGGAAACAAGGAGGACGTAATAATAATGATTTCATTCAAGGCAGCAGCAACAACAATAATAAAAGAAATATAAAAAGATGAACAAAATAAATACATTATTCTAAAAGTCACCATAGACAATGAATTAATGTAATTGATTAAAATGTTTAAACCAAATGCATCTAAATACATAACAGAAAAGCTAAATGTGTTTCAGGGAGAAAGAGACAACAAAACTATAATTTTAGGAGGCTTTAATATATCACTTTCAGACTTAGAGAAATTCAACAAAAATAAACAATAAAGAAGTTAAAGGACCTTTACAAAAAAAAGTGACCATGTGTTATGGCATAAAATTTAAAGATATTCCAAGCAACAGACATTGTAAACATATACATTACTGACACAATGAAATAAAAATGCAAAAAAGTGTTAGTGAAGAACAAGAGGAACAATTAATTTGACATTAAACAAACAAAATCAAAGAATAAATCATAGAAACAATGGATCATTTTATTAACATCAACAATAAGACAACATACCAAAAATTTTGCAATAAGAGCAGCACTTAGGGATTTATATCTCTAAATGCTTTAATAAACAAAAAGGATAAGTACTAGAACAATTTTTTTGGAAATGCAACTTAAAAACAATAACAATTACCAGACCACTAAGTTAAAATTTTCTATTGAAATGATGAAATATAAATTATTAAAGTCAAATTAGAGCTTAAAACATTAAGAATAACAATATCTTTTAATTGATAAAACCAAAAACTGCTTTTGAATAAGTAAATCATTAATTTGTTCTTTTAAGTAGCTATAATAATTAGAGACTAATAAAATAAGAATTTTGTCATCAAAGCCTTTTTAAATGATTCAAAATCAGAAAAGTAAAATTGCTTTTATTGATCAAATTGACATTAAGGAAGATGCAATACTATCTGTTTTTCTACTTTACTCTAAGTACCATGAGACCTTTCCTTATGACTTGCAGTTAAAACCTATGTGTTTTGTCTTCCCCATTCGAATTTGAGCTCCTTGAAAGCAGAGGGTTTCTCCACTTTCCTTATTTATTTTCCCAGCTCTTAGCACAATACTTTACATATAGCAAAAATTTAATGAATTATTAGTTAATTAATTAATGAAGGCACCATTTGTAGCCTCAGGTTTTTTGTATGTTTGTATCAAAGAGGTAGAAATAAAGTAGGTGCCTATTGATTAAGAAATGCCTAAGTATATTATGAATTCAGATCACAAACAAAACATTACTATGTCATTAGAAACAACAAACACCATAAATATAGAAAAGAATGGGAAACTTTATATTAAATGCCATAAAGTGAAGCTAGAAGAACTAGAAAAATATCCTTCAGTTACTGTTCAGTCATTCAGTGGTGTCTGACTCATTGTAACCCCATGGAAAACATCATTCCAGACCTTTCTATCATTTACTATCTCTCAACGTCTGTCCAAGTTCATGTTCATTGTTTTCATGCTACTATCTATTCATCTCATCTTCTGCTATCCCTTTTTCCTTTTGCCTTCAGTCTTTCTCAGCATTAAGGTCTTCTCCAATGAGTCACATTTTCTCATTATGTTCCCATGATTTTAAAGTTTCAGCTTCTGTATTTGACCTTCCAGTATATAGCTTGAATTTATTTCTTTAAGTATTGACTATTTTGATATCATTGAAGCCAAGAGATTCACAAAAGTCTTCTCCGGCATCACAATTTGAAAGTGTCAATTTTGTGTTGATTTGACTTTCTTTATAGTCCATTTCTCACACCTGTACATTGCTACTAGAAAAACCATCACTTTTACTATACAGATATTTGTTGGCCAGGTGATGTCTCTTCTTTTTAGTATGCTGTCCAGATTTGACATAGTTTTCCTTCCAAGGAGCAAGTGTCTTTTAATTTCATGGCTGCAGTTACCATCTGCAGTGATCTTTGAGCCCAAGAATATAAAATCTAACAGTTCTTCCACTTCTTCTCCATTTATTTGTCAGAAAGTGATGGGAATAGTTGCCAAGGTCTTAGAATTTGTTTGTTTGTTTGTTGTTCATGTTAAGCTTCAAGCCAGCTTTTACCCTTTCCTTTTTCACCCTGATCAAGAAGCTTCTTAATTCCTTTTCAATTTCTGCCATCAGAGTGATATTGTCTACATATATGAGATTGTTGATATTTCTCCCAGAAACCTTAATTCCAAACTTTGATTCATTCATTTTGGCATTTTACATATTGTACTCTGCATATAAGTTACATAAATAAGGTGACAACAAACAAAGAAGCAAATAAATAGAAATGTAGAAATATAGACAGATAGATAAGTAAATAAACAAATAAAAAATGAATAGGTAGATAATTAAATACATGAATGAAAAAATAAGGTGACAATGTGTCATACTCTGTTTCTTCTTTTCTTTTTTGATATTCAAATTTTCTTTATTTAGGATACTACTCCTACAGCTATTCTTTCCTTGGCATAGCCTTGGGGAAATTTTATTTAGAACATTATTTTTCCAATTACATATAAAAACAATTTTTAACATCAATTTTTAGAACTTTGTGTTCCAAATTCTCTTCCTCCCTCTCTTGCCACCCCCCTTTTCTCTTTGAGCTTTTATCCATGCTTCTTTCATTATATTTATTTACTTACAATCTAGGCTTTTATTGAATTTTTCTCCTGAACTATAGGTCTTTCTGAGTTTTTCTTATATTCCTAGTAATCCACCTCCCATATCTGCCCTCCCTCTTTGACTCTTCTCACTTCTGCATCATCACTGCTGCATCATTACCACAACTTCTCCCCCTCATTCCAAGATTGGTATATGTGTGATATCCAGTATCCTTGAATGGAGGATTTGGGGGTTGCTTGACTTGGAGTAAAGTCTGCCCCAACTGGGTTTTCCCTCAGCAGACAACATGCTTCTTCATCTAGTCTCTATTCTCAGTTTCACATTGTTCACATCTTTCATACTACATCCTACACTTTTCTTTCATTTTTTAAAAAGTTTTTTCACTTTTTTTCAATTTTCTACAGAGAATTAATATCTGGTACTCCTTGCCAGGGAGTTCAAGTCAATTCTGCCATGAAAGAAGTGCAAGAAACGTTTAAAGTTAGATTTTGATTCACAATTCTGTGAGATTGTTTTACATATTATATTCAGAGCATAGATTGAGTCAGGGGATATAAACACTGTAAGAATTCTAAATGTTTCTATTCTCTTCTATTATTTCATGAGGTTTATTTTTAATATTGTGAAGAATTTTTGTCTTTTTATCCTACAGATTCAATTCTAATTACTCCATCTCTTCAAATAATTCCTTTTTTTTCTGAATTTTTAAAGGTTTTGAGGGTTTGAAATCAACAACCCGACCACCTTGCTATTCATGTGATCCTGCAGCCACATTTTTAAGAGAATAAATTTCAAAACATTAGGTGTGATCCACCTAATACTGTCCATAGTCCAAAATACTACAAGTGAAGTCAGATAATGAGGGACTAGAAATTCTTATGAATGAGATTTATGAAGACACAAAGCAATAAATACTCTTTCCATCCTGGATTTCTGGGACTCTGCAATGACAAGTACCAGATAGTAGAAAGGAAGATAGGGAAGTAAGATCGGGGTCACTAAAAATCACAAAGTTTTTAGATCATTTATAAATATCAACTTTTAATAGTTGCTATCTTATTAGGTAATTGCACATTAATCAGTGAGGAGAACTAACAGCAATCAATACTGAGATTCTCATTATAAATCAAATCACAAGGTATAAGAAGTCAAAAACATGGCTCATAGGTACTCTTCAGAGGGTATACCTTAGGAGGCAATAGAAGTTTTTTTTTTTTTTTTTAACCAGTGTCTTAGTGGTTTAAATGATGGGCCTGATGAAAATAAAAGTGAAAAAGTATGTTTACTTAATGTGCAAGCATACGTTTGTTAAATGTATTGATGGTTCTGGTTCTGAGAAGTACAGTTTCTCTTTACCTGTTTTTCCCCATGGAGATATGCTAGCTGGTAGCAGTACAGCCCACATGGGGTAGGAAACCCACCAGGTCTGATGTTGTACCAATATTCTCTCAATAGATACTTTGACGTGCCCTGGGGCTATTGGGTACTATGCCTTTCACTATGTTTTAAACAAAGAAACCATTGAGCTCTAGCTGTCTGCATGGCAGAGCCTACTGTCTAGAAATATTCAGTACTTAGAAATACAGAAATTCACATGGCTTGAATTTGTTGATTTACGACAGCCTGGGATTTTCTTTTGAAATTTTCTGTCTGTATCATAGACCCTCCAGAAACCCAGGTAATGGGACAAGCCTGACCATAGCCTACTAGAGAGGACAATAAAAATTTTTGCCAAAGTTGATTTTATACATATGTAGCCAAAGGAAACAAAAATCATCACTTTATGGGGCATTTCATCGCCAGTTTCCTTGTAGTGCTAATAAACAAGCAAAATCTCAAGATGAAGATAATCCTAGATTCTGTGATAATAATCTGTTGCCAGAAGAAAAGATATAGATAAATGTTACTAACAAGTGAATAAGAGACTTTAAATTTAAAGAGTATGTACTTACATGTAATACAAAGAATTAAAGTTGCATGTTACCCAAATGGCAAAGGAAAAGTGTGTAAGCAGCACAAGTAAATTAGAGCACATCATGAGAAAAGAATTGCACATAAAGGGGATTAAGTGTGTCATCAGAGAGATATATAACAAATAAAGTAACTTTGGTATAGAATATTTAGAGTAGGAAGACGACTGGAATTCTACATTCAATTCTACTAGTGACTATAGTTTTGGGCAAGTCAATTAACTTCTCTAAGCCTCCGTTTCCTCATATATTAAAGGGAGATAATAATACCCATAATATCTATTTTCACCAGGATATTGTGGAGCTCTACAAATTATATAAAGTGTCCCAAAAGTCTTAGTGCAGTTTTAAGCTAGTAAAGCTTAATTTATGTATATATGTATTATGTGCATATATATGCATGTGTGAATATCTGCATGTGTTCATTGATGTCTGCATATATGTCATATATGTATATACATATACATGTACATACACCTATATGTTTATAGAAGCATGCCCCTGACCTATATATACTGAACTCCAGCCATCCCTCTATAAGTATCTCCCTTCCCTCAACTTTCTACCTCTTGCTCACATCAAATACAGTGCTACCATTTCTGTAAAGGACAAGTCAATATATAAGCCTATAATTCCCTTCATTATCTCTGCAACTTCCTGGAACAACGGCATGACCACCACCATCCCTCTTTCATATATGTTATCTTCTCTTATTAGAACAGAAACTCCTTAAGGGAAGGGGACATTTTTTTTTCATATTTGTATCTAGTCTTTAGCATGTTGTCATGCATAATAAGTGCTTAGTAAATGCCTTTTCATTGACTGTAGAGCAAATCATATCATCCAAGCATACCAATTACATACGTTTATTGGTAGTAATAGTATTATATCATGTGGGATATCCAGAATACTCTCAACTTCTTAATGGTAAATACCATGTCTTAATTTTGTTTGCAGTTCACCTAGCTCATAAGAGAAACTTAATAAGTTCCAAAAAATAAAAGCTTATTGTTGCTCTATAAGAAAGATATTATTTCTATCCCCAACTCTAGCATTATTGAAACTATTTCTCTCTCACTAGATTGTGAGGCAGGAACTTTTCTTATGTATGTATTTCTCATAGGGAGTAGTGCAAAATGTCATATATAGTAGGGGCTTAATCATTTTTGAATGAATGAATATATAGAGGGAAAATGCAATATCATACTAAGGTCATGTCTAGCCAATAAGACTTAAGCAGATTCAGTTCTTCTGATACTTTGATTAATTTAGATGAGTTTCCATATGATATCCTCACTCACAGTTATATGGGTAGGCTATGCTAAATCAGAATGATTACTTTTTTTGTTTCCAATATCTAAATTGGCAGTGTACTAGAGATGAGGCATGAAACTTTTTCTGTATTTCCTAAACCACTGGCATGTCTGCTAATTTTTAAAATTACTACTCTATATAGTTTCTTAACATCCTCAAGCAAAGTCTATGGGGAATTCAGTAGTAAAAGATGTCACAGAAATAGAATTACTGGACTCTAGATATCAGACTGTATCTTATTGGATATTAAAAGTTATATGGAAGCAAGATAACACTAGGTTTCAAATATGGAAGATTGAATAAATTTCACTGATGTATATATGTATATATATGTACATATATATGTATATGTGTGTATATGTATATATATATATATATAATAAAATCATAAACATAAATTTTGTTCATGGGAGAGAAACAATAACCAACTATATTGGAGGAACAGACATCCAGGTGGAGATTTGCTGTTGTTTGTTCTTCATCCTCAAAGAGGACCATGACATCAAGGTGATGTCATGACTTGCACTGAATTGAGGGTGGGTTGTGCAAGGTCACAAACTTCACTCTCTCCTTCAGAACCATCTGGGTCAAGTGATGATATAGATATCAGGATGACTGGAGATGGCTTCAGATATTTAAGGCCGTTGGGGTTAAGTGACTTGCCCAGGGTCACACAGCTAGTGTCTGAGGTGAGATTTGAATTCAGGTCCTCTCATCTCCAGGGTCAGTGCTTTACCCATTGTACCACCTCACTGCTCCTGGAGATTCTCTATAATCAGTTGAAAACCTGGCTTTGGAACTGAGTAAAAAGATCAAGGATGGAGATACAGATTTGGGAGTCATTAAATTAGCAGAGATAGCTGAAAATATATGAGTGAATAGGATTAAAGGAACAAATATAGAGAAGGAAGATGACTAAATACAGAAATGTAGGGAATAGGGGGAAGATAGATTAAAAGTAAGATTAAAAAGGGGATACATATGAAGGAAGAAAACCAAGGGAAACAATCACTCTAAAACCAAAGAAGGAAAGAGTTTGAGGGTAGAGAGGAGAGGGTGGAGAAAGTTAATCATCTTAAATGTTCAAGAGAAGTCAAAGAGACTGACAAAACTATATTGGATTTGATAATTAGTTTTTCATCAGTTACCTTTGAGAAAGTCATTTGGTAGTGTGGTGAGAGCAGAAGAAAGATTGAAAGGAGTTAGAGACTAAAGGGTGAGAAAATAGAGACCTCATTTGTACAAATAAATTTTTTCAGAACTTTGAGAGTGAAGGGGAAGAGATATGGGACAGTAACAATCATATAGAAGGACTAAGGGAAGGCATATTGAATAAATGAATAAATGATTTGAAAGAATGAATGGATGCATGGATGAATGAATGATCTAATTTTCTTTATTTTTTTGAGGTTATTTCCCCCCTCTGGAATTCAAACCTTTCTCCATTTCTTTTCTCTTCCAAACCTTCTAATACCATAGCCTGATACAGATTCTTTAGTGTCTTCACCCAACCTCCCCCTTGGCAGGAGAGAGAAATATTTAAAATGTGTTGTAAAAAGATTCAGCCATTGTGGAATTTTTGTAGAGCTGTGTTTTCTTTAATCAGCGCTTTAACATTCAATGGAAATAAAAAATCTGTTTACTATGCTGGAGGAATTAAGCTCTGAAGAGATTGTTTTAGTTCTCTTTGTTTATGATGATTTGTTAGCTCTTGACTGCAGAAATAATTTTGTTGTTTACATTAATCTATGGTGGCAGTATTAACTTCACATCATACATAAATATAATTATTGATCATTACCAGCTGTAATTCCGTGTTAGAATTACAGATTTACATAATTGTGCTATTAAGTGTAAACTTGAACTTCATATTTGGGGTCACAAATAACTGGAGGCAGTAGAAACAGAAAATTCTGATTATATGTCATTCATATTTTAATATACGTGGTTGCAATTTTGATCAGTGTTAATGTAAATATTTTTTATGTACTTCACAGAAATGGGATGCTAATGGGTGGAAATTACAGCAATATTGATCTAGCTAATAAAATGTAATACATTAGCAAGAAGGAATATTTATTCTATGTTCCAAATATTACTATTCATCTTCTGCCTAAGGAACATGTGCTCTATCAGAGTTGAAACAAAATATGGTAGGATAAACATGCATCTTCACATGTACAATCATTGTTTTTCTTGCCTGCGGCTTTTCTCAGATAATGATACAAAGAGGACAATGAACTGCAAGGCATAGCCCCATGTCTATAACATGCATGATTTCTCCTCCTGATTTAATTTGTATGTGAAAAGAAACTCCGACATGATCAATCACAAGAAAGTATATCTAGAAACAAATTTTAACATGTTACATACTAGCTTCTTATTTTCTGAAGCCTCATGAAAACTAGTAAGTGTCTTGTAGGATTCCAAACACACTATTTAGCAAATTTCCAGAACCAATATATGAACCGCCACATGCAACCTCCAACAGAATCCCAATTGCCCAAGGCTGGTTTGAATTTTACACAGTCACGAATATTTTGGATTTTATCCCATTGTGAATATAAATTTGTTTTATTTTCACCCCTTCTAAATCCATTGATTCAGAAATTCCTAGAGACAGACAACATAGTAGAGATGATCTAATCATAACCCCTTCATTTTACAAATGAACCAAAACCTAGAAAAATTAAGCAACTTGGACAGTGTCATACAGCTGTTCAGTATGAGATGAGGAATATATTTCATGCTGTTTAACAAAAAACCCCTTTATTCTTTAGCTCTACAGTCATTGCCTATTTATGACAAAATTAAAATGAAAGTTGGCCAAAACAAAATTACAGGATCATTCATGTCTTCATATGGATACTAGGTTCTGAACAATTCTCTTGGAAAGAATAACTTATTGAGGGCGGCTATGTGGCACAGTGGGTAAAGCACCGGCATGGATTCAGGAGTACCTGAGTTCAAATCTGGCCTCAGACACTTGAAACTTAATAGCTGTGTGACCCTGGGCAAGTCACTTAACCCCCATTGCCCCTCAAAAAAAAAAGAATAACTTATCAAGAAATAAGTATATATGGTTATAAAAGCTGAATTTTAACAAAGAGAAATGGATAATGTGAATCTAGGATACTTTCATCATTGTTTAAAGATTTTTTTCTAGAGTGCTATGTAAATTGTGACACAAAACTCTTCAGATGGCTTGATAAGTTTCTATCCCATAACATTATACTATTAACAGGTTCTTACAATTTTTCTGATAGCATCAGGAGGAAAAAAACACAATAAAAACAAAAACATTGCCTTGCAAAAAATAAAAACAAATCACTCAATTTAGATATCTGTAATCACTATCAAGTGGAGTTCTTAGACTGTTCTACTCTTGGTAGTTGGAGTAGGTTCATTTAACAAATCTAAATATATGAATTTCATTTATTTGTGGCACTTTCCTCATCATATTTACATCAGCTCACCCTGAAAGCAACAAATACCTAATAAACATTTTTAAAAAGACATACTTATTACCTGTAATAAACAGAAATAGAAGTCATTTTTAAGGTCCTTATTTTAGGTTTAAGAAAGATCACAAGCAGAGTCACCTTAACGCTCACTATAATGGCAAATGACTGACTCTCTTCACTTTTGAGAACTCAGTCCCATACCATACAGTTCACTCAAGTTATTAAGAAATGCTTTTCTCAAATGATGAAGATTAAAACAGTTCCAACTAGGAAGATGATACCTCTATATCCTTTCTGTCTTCAACTTTTCTCCATCCACAACAAAAACATATATTTATTTTTGCTCAATCCAGTTTTCTTTTTTTTTTTTTTTAGTGAGGCAGTTGGGGTTAAGTGACTTGCCCAGGGTCACACAGCTAGTAAGTGTTATGTGTCTCAGGCCGGATTTGAACTCAGGTACTCCTGACTCCAGGGCCGATGCTCTATCCACTGCACCACCTAGCTGGCCCCAGTATTCTTTTTTAAATTTAATTTTTTTTTTGTTATAAAGTATTCCAGTTACATATAAAGGTAGTTTTCAACATTTGTTTTCATAGGCTTTTTAGTTCCAAATTTTTCAGGGGCAGCTAGGTGGTGCAGTGGATAAAGCACAGGCCCTGGATTCAGGAAGACTTGAGTTCAAATCCAGCCTCAGACACTTGACACTTACTAGCTGTGTGACCCTGGGAAAGTCACTTAACCCTCATTGTCCTGCCAAAAAACAAACAAAAAAGATTTTTCTCCCACCCTCCCTTCCCTCCCCTTTTCCCAAGACAGAAAGAAATCTGATATAGGTTATATATGTACAATCACATTAAACATACTTCTGCATTAGTTATATTGTGAAAGAAGAATCAGAACACAAGGGAATAAAACCTCAAAAAAGAAAAAAACAGTCAAAAAGTAGAAACAGTATGTTTCAATCTGCATTCAGAATTTACAGTTCTTTTTTTCTGGATATGGAGAACATTTTCTATCATGAGTTTTTGAAATTGTTTTGGATTATTGCACTGCTGAGAAGAGACAAGTCTATCATAGTTGATCACACAATGTTGCTGTTACTGTGTAAAATGTTCTCCTGGTTCTGCTCATCTCACTCAGCATCAGTTCATGTAAGTCCTTCCAGGTTTCTCTGAAATCTGCCTGCTCATTGTTTCTTACAGCACAATACTATTCCATTACGTTCATATACCACAACATGTTTAGCCATTCCCCAATTGATGGGCATTACCTAGATTTCCAATTCTTTGTCACCATGAAGAGAGCTACTATAAATATTTTTGTATATGTGGGTCCTTTTCCATCTTCTATGATCTCTTTGGGATACAGAACTACTAGTGGTATTACTTGGTCAAAGGGTATGAACTGTCCAATATCCCTTTGGGCATAGTTCCAAATTGCTCTCCAGAATGGTTGGATCAGTTCACAGCTCCACCAACAATGCATTAGTGTTCTACTTTTTCCAC
The DNA here is from genome assembly GCF_019393635.1 of Dromiciops gliroides. Lineage (NCBI taxonomy): Eukaryota > Metazoa > Chordata > Mammalia > Microbiotheria > Microbiotheriidae > Dromiciops > Dromiciops gliroides. The sequence goes on from NC_057861.1 coordinate 455,365,905, forward strand.
AGCTTCTCCAACATGTATTATTTTCCTTTTTTGTCATATTAGCCAACCTGATAGGTGTGAGGTGGTACCTTAGAGTTGTTTTAATTTGAATTTCACTAATCAATAATGATTTAGAACATTTTTTTCCATATGGCAGTAGATAGCTTTGATTTCTTCATCTGAAAACTGCCTATTCATATCCTTCGACCATTTCTCAAATAGGGAATGACTTGCATTCTTATAAATTTGATTTAGTTCCCTATATATGTTACAAATAAGGCCTGTATGAGAAATATTGGCTGTAAAAATTGTTTCCCATCTTTCTGCCTCACTTCTAATTTTGGCTGCATTGCTTCTGTTTGTACAAAACCTTTTTAATTTAATGTAATCAAAATCATCTATCTTGCTTTTCACAATATTCTCTATCTCTTGTTTGGACATAAAATATTTGGTCTCCACTGATCTGAGAGGTAAACTGCTCCTTCCTCTCCTAAGTCACCCTTTATATCTAAATCATGTACCCATTTTGACCTTATTTTGGTATATGGTATAAGGTGTTGGTCTATGCCTAGTTTCTGCCATAGTATCTTCCAGTTTTCCTAGCAGTTTTTGTCAAATACTGAGGTCCTATCCCAGAAACTGGAGTTACTATTTTTTCTAGGTCTATAAAATAATTTTAAGTAGTCTGATTGGTATGACACTGAATAAATAAATAAATTTAGGTAGAATTGTCATTTTTATTATATTAGTTCAGCCTATCCATGAGTAATTGATATTTTCCAATTATTCAGATCTGATTTTTTGTAAACAACATATTGTAGGATTATGATTTTTAATCCACTCTGCTATTTGCTTCTGTTTTATGGGAGAGTCCATTCCATTCACATTCACAGTTAAGAATACTCTTTATTTCCCTCTATCCTCTTTTCCCCTTTGTTTATACTCTTCTTTTCTTCATTCACCCTATTCCTCCTCACCTGTGTTTTGCTTCTGACCACTGCATCCCTCAATCTGCCCTCCCTTTTATCAACCACCCTTCCTTTTCTTTGCCCTTTCTTCTCATGCTTCTGCCCTTCCTTCTATAAGACCTTTTCTCCTTACCCTTTTGCTTTCCTTAAAGAGTAAGCTAAGTTTCTTTATACAAATGGGTATATATGTTATTCTTTCCCTGAACCAAGTCTGATGAGAATAACGTTGAAACAATATTCACCCCTCCCTTCTTTCCCTCTATTATAATATGTCATGTCACGTCACATCTGAAAATATACATTTTATTTTGTCCCTTGAGTTCATCAATTCTCTGTGAGAAGCTGAGTAGCAGATTTCATCAGTAATGTTTTCAGGTTTGCCTGAAATAATTGTCTTTCTTCTTATGGTGCAATAATATTCCATTATATTCATGTGCAATAATTTGTTCAACCATTCTCCAATTGATAGGAGTCCCACGTTACCCATTCAAAACTACCATTAAAAAAAAAAATATATATATATATATATATGAGTGTGTGTGTAAACACACATAAACATATACAATCATACATATATACACATACATATATATATGCATATATTTATATAGGGGAAGAATGCCTTCATTAGTTGAGCATCTGGTCAGACCATGTGGGACACTCCATCACTCTTACCCACCCTCTGCCAGTGGAGAGGGTGTCAGAATTTCTCGAACTGCTTCTTGGTTCTGGTTGACTTGGTGACCTTCAAAACATTGAACCTCAAAGTCTTGCTGAGGGGCCTACGCTCACCCACAGTCATAGTGTCTCCAATCTGGACATTTTGGAAGCCAGGAAACAGTTGGACAGACATGTTCTTGGGACATTTCTTGAATCAGTTGTATTTGAGTATGTAATGCAGGTATTCCCAGCAGATGATGATGGTCTTTTGCATCTTCATCTTGTTCACCAGACCAGGCAAGATCCTGCTTCTGATGGTGACATTAAAAGTGAAGCGTCACTTCTTATCAATGTAAGTGCCCTTGATGGCCTTGTTGGGGGATGAGGAGTCTTGAAGCCCAACCTAAAATTCTTGTAGAATCTGGGACGCTTTTCTTTGGCTGTATCCCTGAGCAGTACCTACTTCTTGTTCTGGAAGATGGTCAGCTATTTCTGGTAGGCATGTTCTTTCTGGATGTCAACCATGCAGCCTCTTTACTTGTTTCTTGCTTCTCTTCTCTTGGATGAACTGATGGAAAGAATTCCGAGAGCTGCCAGGAGTATACTTAAACACAAAGCAAGGACCATACAGGAAGTGACACAAGAACCTGGAGCCAGCAGACAATGTTCAGAATGTATGGGCAGGACTTCTGAGAAGCAGAGAAGGAACATGTGAAGTCCAGCAAGGAGGTGGAGAAGGATAGATAGATAAATAGATAAATAGATAGGCAGACATGGATACATATATACATATATACAATATACATATATGCACATACATACACATATATACACACACACATATATACATGTCCTCTTTGATCTCTGAAAGTATAGGGCTATTAATGGTATAGTTAGGTTATAGGGCATAAGGACAGTACTATTATTTTTATATATAGTTCCGTATAGATTTTCAAATTCACTGGTCTAATTCATAGCTCACACCAAGACTATATTAGTATCATTTTTAATGCCCTTCTTTTAAAACCAACTAATTTTTCTTTCAGACAACTTAGTGGATTATAAGTTGTCTCACCCTCCCCCACCCATACTTTTGTCCAAATCATTCCCCATGACTGATATTCTCCCCTCTTCCCTGCTATCCCTTTGAATCCTAACTGTATTTCTAGGGACAATTCTAATAAACTTCTATAAAATTGTCCTTAATACCTTTGCCTGGTAGTGCCCTTTCTATGATACGGACTTTCTCAGAATTTTAAAAAATATATTTAGTATGTTATTATATGCTATCTTTTTTTTTTTTTTTTGTGGGGCAAGTGGGGTTAAGTGACTTGCCCAGGGTCACACAGCTAGTAAGTCTTAAGTATCTGATGCCGGATTTGAACTCAGGTCCTCCTGAATTCAGGGCCAGTGCTCTATCCTCTGCGCCACCTAGCTGCCCGTATATGCTATCTTTTGTACTCATTTATATACATGCATTTTATCACCCACCCCCTACTATAAATTCCTTGAAGGCCAGAAGTGTTTTACTTATTTTACATTTTGCATACTATAGTGTCCTTTCATTTATGTAGATTTAAGATTTAGAAAATGCTTCCCTTATAGCAATAAAATGACATATAGGCAATAGAATTACTTCAGTTTTAAACAGAAGTAAATTAAATAAGTCTTAGAGAATTAAGGAACCTAACTCGGCCAAGACAACTAACCAAGTTTTGAACACTGATCTTTCAGCTTCTAAAGCCAGTGGATTTTTACTGTACCACACTACCACAATAAGTACCTACAAAACTCTATTTATTCAATTTATTAATTCACTAAGCTTTGTTATTGTTCCAACAAAACAGTTAGGATTCCCACAAACATTCCTACTAACTCAAAGCAGTTTTGTTTTGATACTTTAAAAGTGCTCCTTAAAACAAACAATGTTAGGGGTCAACTTGAGTTTAGAACACTAGCTAATAAGTTCTTTGAGGATGGGCCCCATATCTTCTACGTCCTTTGTAACTCTCACAGGATCCAAATGACCATTCTCCACTCAGCGGGTATCCAGGAAATGCTGTTGGATTGACTGGCCATGAAAAATCAATTTACCAGATGCATGCATCTTCAAAAGCTCTTTCAACAGCAACTGATATTATTTTAGTAAGACAGCAGGAGGAAGTAGATTGTCTTCACTAGATGATTTTAGGGGATGATGGTCTCATGAGTAAAGATCATAATGATTATATGGATATAGTTATTATTATTATATCTTATTCTAGTGGCATAATTAAATAAATGCAAATATTTGTGTATCAAAGATCTCTTCTTTAAGCTATTAATGTTTAAAACTGCACTGACTTGTGGGACACCCTCTATCACTCTATCTCTATGTATGTATGCATATATGTATCATCCATCTATTTATCATCTAATTATCTATCATCAATTCTATTTAGGTATCCATCTCTATTATATACCTACCCATCTATCTTTTATCAGACATGTGACTTTATCAGTGTAGGAGGCTTCCTGTGAAGAACTCCTTCTATCAATGCAGATTAAGACCTCTTCAACCTCTAGATTTAGAGAGTAACCTGAGTAATGAAAACTTAAATACATACTAAGTATTATACAATCATTATGTGTCAGAGACAGGACTCAAACCCAGATCTTTCTGACTAAATTCAGCTCTCTATCAACTATAAAATGCTATATCTATATATCTTTATGGTCTTTATTTCATCTATTTCTTTCTATCTATCTTTCTATCTAGCTATCTAGCTATTATCTAGCTATCTAGCTATCTAACTAGCTATCATCTAATTAACATCTTCAATATCGATGTCTGTATAATTATATTTCTATAGGCATATTCTTTGTAGATGAAAATAGGAGATATATGTTCTCTCTTTTCTAAAATCCTATATTTCAAGACTTCCCATATTAACTGAGATGGTAACTTGTGCTTCTCTAAATGGAAACAGGGGCAGGAAAGGGAACACATCTAGAGAGTTAGTGCTTATATTTTTTCTAGCCATCTATCTTTGAAGTTCTATCTTGCAGTTTCCTTTAAAGAGGGACAATTAGTTTTCCCTGAAATGTATCTTTCTTCTCTCCCCAGAAAGTTTCACTCAAGTGACTATTCATTAGCATGGTGCTCTTTGCAGCATCTCAAACTGAGTGATGTTGTCAAGACATTGCAGTAGACAAGCAGCAATAGAACTGAGCGTGTTTTTCCCCTATCCCATTTCTACTCCAATCAGGTAATAGTTTTTGGTAAATATGTAAGTGGAAAGTAACCTTCTTTAATTTACAATATGTAGAGTGATAAGCCAGATACTTTGTGAAGATGGAAAAGAACGCAAAAATGTTCTTCCTCTGCATAAAATATAATGCAAAGTACATAGCAATCTAGTTGACTAATCACTTAATGGAGAATGAGGAGTTCTTGGTTCTCATCCTATTTTTTAATTTACTTATTGCATGTAATTTTATTCAGGTTATTTACATTTAAGATTTTTTTAAGTATGTGTGTGTAAATAATAATGCAAGCCTTTTCACAAGATCATTGTATTACTTAGGCAATTAATACTGCAATTATAAAGTGCTTAGGAACTATAATGCCCTATACAAATGGAAGCAAAGTTAGGATTGTTGGAAAGGGATGTTCATTTCAATGAACAGAGTAGGAAAGTCCAAGCAGTAAGTACTGCTTAATCTAATTGGAAGATGCATTATATACTGTAAGTATGGCTCAATGGCTCATTAAAATATTCATCATGGTTGGGGAGCCCATTAAAATCATCCTAAGGAAATGGAATTTTTGAGGTCCATTCCTATTATAGAATGGATTTTCCTCGTATATTCTCACAATGACAATTTAGATAACTTGCTTAAAAATTCCATTGATGTATCTTAATGATAATAAATAGCTAATATTTATATAGCCCTTATTGTGCCAAATATTTTACAAATATTATCTCATTTGATCTTTCCAACAACCCTGGTAGGTAAGTGCTATTATTATCCCCATTTTACAGTGAAGAAACTGATGAGTGACTTATCCAGTCACAGAACTAATGAAGTGTCCGAGGGTGAATTTTAATTTTGTTCTTTCTCATTTTAGGCCTGGGACTCCATCCACTGAACCTCTAACTATTCTAGTTGATATCTTGGTTTTTATCATTTATATTCCAGATGTTTTCCTTTCCCCTCCTCTACCCATCAAGCTATCCCTTGCAACAATTTCAAAAAGAAAGGGAAAAAATCAAGCAAAATTAACCAATATATTAATGGAAGCTGATAGTATATACAATGTTCCACACCCATAATACCCTATTTCTGGGAATAGAGGAAGGAGGTCATTATATGAAATTTTCTCAACTACTTCTCTGTTGACTTGCTTATTTGTTTAACATATTTTTGCTTCGTAGGGTTTCCATTTGTGTATATGTCTGTAATGGTATTAGTATAATATATTAATAGTGTATATATGTATAGTTCAAGAATATATATAGGTAATATTTATAAAGTATACATATACTACACACACACACACACACATATATATATATATACAGACACATACATATATGAAAGAGTAGAATGAGTTGCCTTTGAGATGAGGAAGGGGAGCAAGTGAACTCTTGATTTATCCCTAATATTCTCATAGGTGAGGCTTTTAGAGAAGGATATATGGTGGAACTCTTGGTTTCTGCCTAATATGCTAATAAGTGAGGCTTTTAGAGAAGGAAATATAGTGGAGTATATATGAAAAGCAAAAGTATGATGTGGCCTTTAGGGAGACCTTAATTCTGAAAGAACACCAAAGAATTATCTATTGGCTCAATCTACACATATCAGAGTTGATAGGAAAGTAGTCAGGCAAAAAAACTAAACTAAACTAAACTAAAAATTCCCCAAACAAAAACCCATATATACCTTCTCAGTCCAGCAGTATATCAAAAGACAGTGGCATGGTGACTAAAGCACTGGCCCTGGAGTCAGGAGGACCTGAATTCAAATCTCACCTCAGACACTTACTAGCTCTGTGACCTTGGACAAGTCACTTAACCCCAATTACCTTAAACATCTGGGGTCATCTCTAGTCATATTGATATCTATCTTGCCACTGGACCCAAATGGTTCTGGAGGAGAGAGTGAGGTTCATGACCTTGCACAGCCCTCCCTCACTTAATTCAATTCATTGCAAGTCATGACATCATGATATCATGGTCCTTTTTGAGAATGAAGGACAAACAATAACAACAACAGTGACTAATTCTCCTTTTAATACATTCTCTCTTTTTCTGTCTCTGTCTCTGTCTTTCTCTTTAAAGTGAACAAGTCAACACATTCTTTTAAGTGGGGATCTGACTGTAGGGAAGAAAATATTCCAAGTGACTGCAGCATTTTCACCACTACAGGTCAAAGCTGGTTTCTGTTTTCAACTTTTCCAATCTCTTCATAAAAAATACAAGCTAACTGGTTAGCTAAATCAATACTGCAACCTTTTTTTTTCTATAAGACCCAGAGCAGAACTGCAATTGCTGTGTATAAAATACATTTCCCCTGTGGGATACTACCTTCTGATCTTGGTGAAGATCCTCCTAAAAGAGACGCAAAGACACATGTTAACAGCTGTGTAAAAATAAAAAATGACCAGAGGCTTTCTAGCCTTCATTGGTGCTTTAAAATAGCATCAATAATCATTTAGTCAACCCTTTAATTATGCTGAATTTCCCAGGGCAATTTTTTAACTGACCATACATTTTCAATTCAAAATTATAAATAGTTCAATAAATGAAAATCTCCCAATCATCTCCTTCTCTGCAAATATTGTTTTCTGCTATATGCAATGTGCTTTTAGAAATGTCTACCCACTGGAAATAAAAACTTCTCTAGACATAGAAAATGTCCTTGTAACAAGATGGATCCACAAAGATACAAGGACTAGTAGTCCTTTTAGTTAGCCAGTCTACATGAATTTATTAAGCTCTTAATAATGATAATAATACAGTTATTTAGGCTTTTACAAAAGACTATATATGCTTATATTTATATAACTATAGATGTGTACACACATACACACACATATATGTATATCTATACACACACACACACGCACACACACACAGAAAACCAACTTCATCCTTGACCTCTATGAGCTTAGGTTCTTATTGGAGATACAGTATGCAAACAACCATGTACATATAAGAAATGTGGAGTATAAATGGAAAGTGACCTCAGAAGGAAGGCACTAGTTAGCAGGAGTGGGGAGGGGGTACTGGGAAGGGTGAGAAAGTTTTCCTTTGTAGAAAGAAACGCTCAGCATAGTGTCTCCTTTATATCCTAATCAGGGCACTACTCAGTACAGTATACTTCTTGTGGAAAGATATGGATAAGAAGAAAGAGAAAAACCTCATCATTTCTGTTTAAAATATAGTCTGTTTTTGAGATAAAAAGGCAATGAAGTAGAAAATGTAGTGCAAAGAAAGATTACATTTTAGAGGAGTTAATTCTAGATCTTAAATTATAGAATTAATATATTAGTGCAATTGTCTTTGGGCAATGTCAACTTTTTAAAAAAATTTCAACTAATTTTATTGATGTGTTTGGTTTTCTGTTATTCTGGCTAGTAACTAAGCAAAACAGTTAAGTAAAACTAATAACACACTGACCTCATCTGTAAATTCAAGAAACATTTTACATCTATGGTACCACTTCTTATCTATGATACTACTTTATTTTTTATTTTATTTATTTTTTTTTTTGCAGGGCAATGAGGGTTAAGTGACTTGCCCAGGGTCACACAGCTAGTAAGTGTCAAGTGTCTGAGGCCGGATTTGAACTCAGGTACTCCTGAATCCAGGGCTGGTGCTTTACCATTGCACCATCTAGCTGCCCCGATACTACTTTAAAAATAGAAACAAAATCCATTTTCTTTCCTTCCCATTCTCTATACCTTTAATGAAAAGAAAAAGAAAATTGATTGTAACAAATATGCATAGTCAAGCAAAACAAATTCCCTCAGTGGCTTTATATAAAAACTTATATGTCTAATTCCACATCCTAAAGTTATGGTGAGGTTGAAATGTTCATTCTTAAAAGAACACATTTTTTTGCTTCCTTTGCAAGAACTTAGTACAATTCAAGTTGGATTGCCATTAGAAAATAGACCATGATGAAATCAGTTGAAAGTTTGTTTTTTGTTTCATTTTGTTTTGACTATGTTAGAGTTAATTCAATTCAACAAATATTTACTAAATATCTTCACCATGACAGTTTCTGTGCCTAGACACTAAGGATACAAAGAGAAAAGAAAAATGATGAAATAATCTCTCTTCCCTCAAAGACGTCATTTGCCAACAGAACTGTGAACAGAGTTGGCCATTAAGACATCCAAAAACAACAAATAGCCAGTTTTGATGAGCACTTTTCATCAGATAGATACAACCAAAACATAGGCTAGAAAATCAGTGACATTAAAATGCATTTTAATGTCCCTGATTTGAGTTAGATCAGTATTTCCCATAAAGTAGTAAGAAAATATATTTATATTCACAGTCTACCACATTTAAAAGAGATACTGATAAATTAATTCAATTCAATTAAACAAATATTTATTGTTTCCTCTATGTGCATAGATGTCCTCCTCTAATAATGCGGTATGATTTTGCATTGATCTGGTTTTGTGTGGGTGTTTCAAAGGCCATGTCAACAAAGCACAATTAATGACAGTTTCTACCAATATGGAAAGTCTTTAAATATAGTTCTAGTGAAGAATTGTGTCTGTCATCAGAAGTCTAGTGAAGCTAAGTAAATGTGGAAGACACTGACTGGGAAAGGCTCATAATTTGGAAAACACAAATTCTATTAACTTAGGCAGGATAGCAGAAACAGAGAGAGGAGGGGAACCTGTTTAAGCTCCTATAAACAGACCCTGGAGACTACCTGCATTTCCAACAGGAGTGTCACAAGTCAACATCAACTATAATCATTGAAAACAAACAAAAAAAAATCAATGCTCTAGCCCGTCAGGAAAAAAAAAATAGGAGAAAAAAACAGGATCATAAGTTGTTATGCAGGAATTTGAGGCCTAGATATGCAAGGGATACCATAATAGAAGAAAGGAACAAAGTAACACTTAGGTCTGAGAGCAACATGATTTCCAACATCCAATGGGACATTTAAGAATAGAGGGGAAAGGGAATATACTAAAGACATGAGGAAGAAGTTGGAAGCATACATACACAAGAAAAAACAGATAAAATGAAAGAAGTTGTGGAGGTAGAAGGAATACTATGATTGTATTCTTATATGAGATTGGAAAAAAGGAAAGTTAAACATGCAAACACATATGAACACAAGTTTCCTGTAAATATTCATTGAACACAATAGGGATAGAGGCAAAGATAGGGAAAGGGGAAGAGAAGATAAGAAACAGTAGATTGGGGAAGGAAATAATCACATATAAAATAAAAATTATTTTCAAAGGCTTAGTCATAAAAAGTGATTAAATATGTAGAAAGAAAATCTTAATGGAAAAAGAAGAACTAGAAAAAGAGGAACAGACCACTTTAATCATATATTAGTAGTACTTTTCAGATTCCTTCTCTTTTTCCACCCCTCACTTTTTCATAAAGAAGGTCTGAGATCAAAAGAGGAAAAAAATAAAGAAAATGAAAGAAATGAAACATTGAAATGAACAATGAAAAGAAAGAAAACAAAATACAAAATCAACAATCAAATATTAAATGTGAATGGGACAAATTTACCCATAAAATGAAGTACAGTGGCAGAATGGGTTAGAAAGCAGATTCCAACCATCTGTTACTTATAAGAGACACACTTGAAAGAAATATTCAAAAAGTTATAATGAGGTGCTAGATAATAATTTATTGAATAAGAATAGTAAACATTATCTGAGATAGGGAAAGAGTAAAATGACACATTTCAAAGAGATAAATAGGGAAAAAATTCTACTGAAAGAGATCATATATAATGAAGTAATCTCAATACTTAATATAAACTGGTAGCATTTATCTACTTGAAGAAACAGTTAAATGAATCACAAGAAGAAATGGTAACAAAACTAGAATAATTACAGACTTCAAGTTGGTCCTTTAGACATTGATAAATGTAACAAAACAGGGGTAGCTAGATGTTGCAGTGGATAGAGCACTGGCCCTGGATTCAGGAGGACCTGAGATCAAATCCAACCTCAGACACTTAACACTTATTAGCTGTGTGACCCTGGGCAAGTCACTTCACCCCAATTGCCCTGCAAAAAAAAAGTAACAGAATAATAAATAACAAAGAAATTAAGTACCTGAATTGCATTTTATTTAAGGAAAACTAAATTTCTGGTGACTATTAATAAAAAATTAAAAATAAACCAATTCAAACAAAATTTTAAAAAACTATTAAATTGGCAAAGAAAATAGGTATTTTGTTTGGATAAAAAAATAGAAAAAAACCACTAGCTAATATGAAAAACATGGAGAAAAAAGGCAAATTGCTAATATTAAAGAAAAGGAATTGGGGGAATGACATTGTCAGACCTGCCTTTAGAAAGATAATTTGGGATCTAAATGTGATGAACTGGAATGACTGTAACAGGGTGGAGGCTATATGAATTGAGTAGAGAGATGTATTAGAGATGTTATGAATATAGAAATCAGAAGAGGACAACATACTGGATATACAGTATGTGTGTGGCTGAGAATGTCATTGAGGTTGCAAGCCTGAGTACCTGGAAGATGTTGGCATTTTCAACAGTAACAAACAAGCTTGGAGAAAGTGAACACTTAGGAAAGAAAATAATGCATTCAGCTTTGTACATGTTGCATTTGAGATGGCCATAGGTTATCCAGCTTGAGATATGCAATATGTAGTATACTAGAATTCATTAGAGAGATTAGGACTAGATAAATGTTACTGGATAGCTATCTGCATGAGCTAATAATGGAACCTATGAGAACTAATGAGATCATCAAGTGAAATAGGATAGAAAAAGAAGGGATACAATCCAAGACAGAGTCTTAGGGGATACCCATATTTAGTAGACATGATCTAAAGGAAAGATTCAGCAAACAAGACTAAGGACCCATCAGACAAGTAAGAGGAGAGACAGTCTGTCAATAAGCATTCATTCATTCATTTATTTATTTACCTATCTATCTATTTATTTATTTACTTATTTTTGGTGAGACGATTGGGGTTAAGTGACTTGCCCAGGGTCACCCATCTAGTAAGTGTCAAATGTCTGAGGCTGGATTTGAACTAAGGTCCTCCTGACTCCAGGGCCAGTGCTCTATCCACGGTGCGATCTAGTGGCCCCAATATGTATTTATTGACAATAGATTACCTCGTAGAACTAGACAATGGGAACAACAAAATATCAAAATATAAAGAGAAATAATGAAAAAATGAGAAGGAAAGAGAGGGGGCTCACAACATCAGATTTGAATGTTTCACAAAGCATTAACTATCAAAACAATTTGCTACTATTTCTAAACAAAACATGATCAATCATTCAGAAAATTCATAAATAATTGAATATTTTATTCAATGGAATACTTAAATACAGTAGCATAGTTTTTAATAAACCAAAATACACAGACCACTCTGGGAAGGAATCACTATTGGACAAAACCTTCTGGACAAAACTGGAAAGCTGTTTGGGGAAAAATTAGGCCTAGATCAAGATCTCATTCTATATAATATAATAGCTTCATATGAGTACATGGCCTAGATATAAAAGGTGGTATCATTTTTAAAAAATTAGAGGATAATGAAAAGAAATACTTTTCACAATTATGGATTAGAGTGATATTTCATCAAACAAGGGATAGAAATGGTCATACATCATGGTATTATAGATGTAGAGCTGGGAAGGCTCTCTAGCCCCAAAATCTTTGCTGAAAGTTTTCTGATAAAGCTCTCATTTCCAAGATATATAAAGATCCAACTCAACTTTATAACAATTAGAGTCATTCCCCAATTAATAAGTGATTGATGGATATGGATAGACAGTTTTCAAAGTATGAAATCTGAGGTATCAATAGCCATATTTAAAAAATTCCCCAAATCAGCAATATTTAGAGATATGCAAATTAAAACAACTCTAAAATACCAGCTTGCCCCCATAAGACCAAGTGAGCTGACATAAAGGCAAAATGACAAATGCTGGAAGGGCTATGGGAAAACAAGTTATACAGTTCTGTTGGTGAAGCTACAGTCTGATTTCGAACTCTTCCCCAAAAGCTCTTTAACCTGGCATACCCAGTAATATTGCTACTATGTCTGTACTTCAAAGAGATCAATAAAGTTGAAAAGGATCCAAATGTAAAAACTTTCTAAGACTATAAGTTGCACAGAGGATGCTATTTGTAACAGAAGAGGAAGTTTTCACCCTTTGAGAATAAAATCATAGGTCAGGTAGAAAGAAAGAAAACATATGTCAGTTATTGTGCTAGGTGCTAGAGATACAAATATAAAAGTGAGACAGCCTCTGTCCTCAGGGAACTTATATTCAGGCCGGAAGATAAATAAACAACTTACATAAGGGAGCAGTAGCCAGGTAAGGGAGTTCTAGCTTGAGAAGTCATAGGAATCATGAGTAGAGAGAGCAATAATTTTTTATGCCCTTTCAAGAAATCAAATGTCCTGGGGGGAGGAATTTGAAGTGTGATTGAGGATTGATTGATTATAATGGGCAATGTGAATGTGCATTCAATCAATGGGTAATGAGTGAAATGTTTCTGAGATAGCACCTCTCAGATCAATGGCTCAGATCCAAAACTGAGTGGATTAAGTCAATAGAGAGGGGAGTGGCAACATTCTGGAAAGTCAAATAAGGAGGACATTGTTGCAGATTATGAAGTGTGTCTGTGTCTGTGTGTGGGGGGCGTGGGGGGTAGGCAGATAGCATAATATCAAGGTGAATGGTTATGCTTTTGTTGTTGTTTCCAACTTTTTGTGACTCCCTGGAAGATATTGTCCATAGAATATTCTTGACAAAGGCACAGAGACGTTAAGTGACCTGCCTACTAAGTGTGTGAGGCCATATTTGAACTCATTCTTCCTGACTCCAAGCCCAGAGCTCTGTCCACTTTACCACTTAGTTTTCTCTTGGTTATGTCTTGGTCCTACCAATTTCAGAAATCTGAGGTGATAGAAAGAGTAGCTTTAACAACTAAAACTTTAGAATGTCTAGTTGTAAAGAAACAGGAAATAAATTGGTGAGGGGCAAGATAGAAGAGAGACAGTAATGAAAATTTACAAGTGTCAAAATTGTACATATTTCCACACTTGGATTTTGGGAGATTATTGAATAAAATTTTGATGGTTAGTGTGTTGTTTGTCTAGCTCTTATAAGACTACAGTCTTCAACATGAGATATTCATAATGTAACAAATAACAGGGGAGATAACTTTATAGTTCATCATCTGTATTTGTCTCTAGAATAAGTGCATTGTCTTTAATTTTAGTCAGCTACCAATATCAAATGCTATGAAACATTTTGGCTCTTGCAGAACTCATCAGAAGTCTAAAGGATTGCCATAATGTCTTTGGTCAAACACCTTTTGGACTACTAAAGCAATTTAATACTACTTAAGATGCAACTTACAAATATTTCAAAGATAGGCTTCTCTTCCAGGCATGTTATTAGTAGAAGGAAGATAGTGAGGTCAATTTTCTCCTTCTGACATTGCCTTTGCCACCCTACTTTCCTCTGTAGAAGCTTGAAAGAGCAAAAACATCCTTTTTTCTCCAACATATCCAGCCTTGTCAGTGATGGCAAAATGCCCCTAGATCACATTTAGTTATCTCTGTTTCTCTCTCTCTCCCAAAAGCAGTGAAAATAATTATCTATCTGAAAGTTTCACCCTTTAAGACCTGCAAGCTTTACCATATCTATCAGTCCTATTGCCAGCAGACAAGGAAAATCAATGGATTTCAGAGACTCAATCTGTCTTCATCCAAATCTGCTATCAAGTGTGTGGAAAACATCATAGAACTCTCTAAGATAGGTCATCATAGCTACACTATGACTACTGTGAGAAAATGTGAAAAGTTTCCTGCCATTCTTTCACACTGGTACAAAATCCTTATGGATCTACTATAACTGTTTAGGATAGGGATTGTGAGGTGATGGACATTAGGATTAAAAGGATTTAACTGCTATTCTCTGAGCATAATACTGTGCTAGGAATGCTTGACTTGGGAGTCAGGAAGTTCTGAGTTCAAATTCAGCCTCAAATACTTATATACTAGACTTTGTGAGTCTGGGCAAGTCACTTAACTTCTATCTGCCTCAGTTTCCCCATCTATAAAAAGGGATAATAATAGAACTTATATCTCAGGGTTTTTGTGGCAATTAAATGAGATAATATTTGTAAAGCAGTTAGCAAAATTTAAAAGTACCATACAAATACTAGCTCTTAGCTAGCAAGGTGTTATATAAAATGATGCAGAGAATCAAAACATTTTTTTGAATCAAACTGAACTGGAATGAATTTTAAGTACATACATAAAGCACATTACTGGGTGCTTTGGCACATGTTTGAAAGAAATAGAACCATGGAGATTATTAAATTAGATAGAGCCTGAGATATCAATTGTCTGTTATCTTTTGAAGATGGTAACCCAAACTCATAACTAGATATTGCTAGGGTGAGGAATGTGGTGGGAGAAGAGGGGAAACTGATGAATAAGGAACAAAAGATAGACATTAATGTGTGTGTTTGTGTGTGTGTGTGTGTGAGAGAGAGAGAGAGAGAGAGAGAGAGAGAGAGAGAGAGAGAGAGAGACAGGGAGGGGGGAGGGGGGGAGGGGGGGAGGGGGGAGGGAGAGAAAAGAGACAGAGACAGAAAGAAAGAGAACAATGAACAAACAACAAGCCTTTCTTGTTTGTATATAAGTCATTGGTTTGTAGTTGAATACAAAGAGGGATAAAACTATCTATGCTTCCTATTATCTATGAACTCATACTCCAAATCATTCAGTCTTAAGTATATGTCAGACACAGTAAAGGTAAATTATAAAAATTTTCTTAATATGTGAATATAAGTTTGGATAATAATGGTTAGCAGATTATTAAAGATTAGCTAGTGCAGAGAAAAATTTTCCATACCCAGTATCTATTGGATGAGGGAAATCTTTGTGGCTCAAAAGAAGAATTCTAATCCATTTTGGATAAAAGGAAATGAGCTTTAAGAGATCATGGTAGAAGAGGTGGTTTTAGGTGAGAGGTATATCTTGAATTGGTGAAATTATCTAGTTCCAGATGTCCTGTTGAAAGCATGCTATTAAAATTTGACCTCAGAAGGATCACTGAGGCTTAGTGAGATAAAACCCATGACAGCATTATTGCTTTGGAGGAGACTTTTTTCAATGGATAGATAAAAAAGAAAAATGGGGTAGCATTGTATATTGGTAGGCAGCTAGTCAGTGAGTAGGTAAAATATTGAGCCTAGAGTTGGGAATACCTGAATTTAAATCTGGCCTCAGACACTTAATAGTTCTGTGACCCCAGGGAAGTCACATCTCCTTTTGGCTTAGTTTCCTCAATTATAAAATGAGGATGATAATAATGACACCTACCTCACAGTATGGTTGTGAGGGTCAGAGGAGATAGTATTTGTAAACACATTAGCACAGTTTGAGACACATAACAATCACTCTATAAATGCTAGCTATTGTTATTGTTATAAATAGTATGCTCAGGTGAGGAAATACAGGAATCTGAAGGGAACACTTTCTAGAATAACCCCTGATCCCTAACGTGTTAGAGCTGAGTGTTAGTTGGCAGGTGACAGTGAAAAAATGAAATCCAGAGGTAGGCAGGTAGGAGTAACACATGAGAATGACAGAAGTTTCTGCTCAGTGGATAGTAGAGAAGTCCAAATTAGAAAGAAAGAGTAGAAAGTCATAGAGAAGTGATGAACAGTGGGGGAACAGGAAAGATGTAATGTGACATCCAGCTACAGGACTATTAAAAAGTAGCACTCCAGTTGATAACAGACCTAGAACGAGACACATGGTGACAACATCAGAATATGTGGGCAACGCTACATTATATGTGTAAGTTTTCCCTCCACACATGTATTCTGGTCACATGTTGCTTATATGTAGATACCTTAATGTGTATGATATTCACACGTTTACTATGTGAATGTCTGCATTTGTGATCCATATGTACATATGCTTCTCCCACTGCTGGGGACAACACGAGTATATACCAGATTTATGGAGGTGTTGTTCTGTTGTTTAAATGTCTTTTCTTTGAACAAATGGTGTCCTCTGGCTGACTAAGAAAAGTAAACATATCAGTGTGTGCTTATAACTTTTGAGTTCATGAAGACTCACAGAATACAATGAAGTTGTGTTGACTTTTCCATAGGAGGGGGGAACTCAAACTCCTATAGTAGATTCTTTATCCATGAGGGAGAGTCATGTTAATAAAAGCTTTCAGAACTGTTTTTTTTTTCCTGATCTGTCTTCAGAAATTATCTAAAGGTACAATGGTTATAGTTCAAATGACTGTGTATATGTATGTGTGTGTGCTTATGAATACACAGAGACCATATTTTGTTGATATAGTTCCTAATTGAAGAATGGGGAATTATATATATGTGTATGTGTATATATACGTATAGGTATATGTATATCTATGAGGGTTTATGTGTAGATCTAGATCTAGATCTAGATTAGAAATGTATTTATTTATTTATTTTCAACATTCTTTTCAAACATTTTTGAGTTCCAAAATTCTCTCCTTCCCTTCTGTCACTAAGAATGCAACTAATATAGCAATTATACATGTGGAAGCATGGAAAATCTATTTCCACATTAGTCATATCAAAAAAATCCCCCCCAAAATAAAGAAAATGAGAAAACTATGTTTCTATTTGTACAAAGAATTTATCAGTTATTTCTTTGGAGGTGGATAGCATTTTTCATCATGGGTCTTTTGAAAGTGTCTTGGATCATTGTATTCATCAGAGTAGCTAAGTCTTTCACAGTTGTTGATTAACATTACAATATTGCTGTTACTATGTACAATAATTTCATGGTTCTGATCACTTCACTTTACATCAGTTCATATAAGTCTTCCCAGATTTTTCTGAAACCATCTTTCTCATCATTTCTTATAGTAGAAAAGTATTCCATCACAATCATATCTCAGAACTTATTCCATTATTCTCCAATTGATGCTCATCCCCCCAGTTTCCAATTATTTGTTTCCACAAAATGAGATGCTATAAATAATTTTTTTTTGTACATAAAGGTCCTTTTTTTTCCTTTAATTTCTTTGGGATACAGACCTACTTGTATTACTGGGTCAAATGGCAGACGCAGTTTGTTTGTTTGTTTGTTTGTTTTTGTGGGGCAATGAGGGTTAAGTGACTTGCCCAGGGTCACACAGCTAGTAAGTGTCAAGTGTCTGAGGCCAGATTTGAACTCAGGTCCTCCCGTACAGGGCTGGTGTTTTATCCACTGTTCCACCTAGCTGTCCCATGGCATAAACAGTTTTAAAGACCTTTGGGTATAGTTCCAAATCTCCAGAACCACTGGACAAGTTCACAACTCCCCTTCATTAGTGTGTTTATTTTACCTCAACTCTTCCAGAATTTTTAGTTTCTGATAGGTATAAAGTGGTACCTTAGAGTTCTTTTAATTTGTATTTCTCCAATCAGTAGTTATTTGGGACATTTTTTTATCCTCTGATTCTATATCAGGTCAGTTCTCCTTGAAAATTTCCTGGAATATGGTGTCTAGACCCTTTTTATGATCATGGTTTTCAGGCAGTCTAATAATTCTCAAATTATCTCTCCTGGATCTGTTTTCCAGTTAAGTTGTCTTTCCAATGAGGTATTTCACATTTTCTTCTATTTTTTCATTCTTTTGACTCTGTTTGACAGATTCCTGGTGTCTCATGGAGTCATTACCTTCCAACTGTCCAATTTTATTTTTTAAGGCATTCTTTTCTTCAGAGAGATTATTTACTTTTTTTTCCCCCAATTTGGCCAGATGAATTTTTTAAGGAATTGTTGTCTTTGGTCAATCTTTGTGCTTCCTTTTTGAAGCTGCTGATTCTTTTTTCATAATTTTCTTGTGTTGCTTTCATTTCTCTCCCCATTGTTTCTTCTACCTCTCTCAATTGATTTTTAAAATCCCTTTTGAGCTCTTCCAAGAAGGCTTTTTGTTCTTGAGACCAATTCATCTTCCCTCTTGAGGCTTCATATGTAGACAATTTGAAAGTATTGTCCTCATCTGAGTTTGTGTTTGCCTCTTCCCTGTTGACATAGGAGCTCTCAATGGTAAGAGTTCTTTTTTTGTTTCTTACTCATACTGCAGCTTACTATTATTATTTTTTTAAGTTGAGGTCTGCTTTGGGGGAACCAGGGTCCCTGTTTCAAGCTTCTTGTGCTGGGCTATAGAGGACTGTGTCATTGGCTTTCTACACTGAGTCCTCTATGGATTGCAGATTTCTCACCACCCTGGGCTTGCTCACAGGGCACTGGGATGGCCAGGCCTGATCACCCCTTTCCTGTGGGTGGCCCTCTAGATGGCAGCCTGCCCTCTCAGCTGGTGCTGGTGGGTTTCACCATTCGCCTGCTTCGCTACCAGCTTGTTGAGCCAGGATCCAGGGGCTTCAGTTGCTTGGCTGTGGCCTACAGCTTCCTGCTGACTGGCCCCGACTCCTTACATGCTGGGCTGTGTTGTGGTGCAACCTTTCCTGAAGTCTTCCAAATCATCTCTGTTTGGAAAACTGTCTCTCTGTCTCTCTGTAGATTCTGTAGTTTCAGAATCTGTCCAGAGGCTTGATTTAATGTTCTTCTTGAGGGAACTGAAGGAGAGCTCTGGCAACTTGCTGGCTTCTCTCCACCATCTTGGTTCCACCCCTATATATGTGGAACATTTTTTTTTAATAAAAGTATAGATAACTTTGACTGATTCTTCTTAAAGCTTCCTGTTCACATCCTTTGCCAATTTAACAATTAGAGATTCATAGTTTTATAAATTTAACTCATTTTTTTATACAATTAAGAAGAGAGGCCTTTCTCAAAGAAACTTGCTATAAGATTTTTGGTATTATTTTGTTGTCTATGGCACCTCTTGACAAAATGTAATTTTGTGAATTGACTCTTTTAATTAGTTCTATTTTTACTTTTGCTTTGCCTGAACTCATTAGTGCTACCCCTACATTTTTTACTTCAGCTGAAGCATAATGGATTCTGCTCTATCTCCTCTTTTTTTTTTTTTTTTTTTAGTGAAGCAATTGGGGTTAAGTGAGTTGCCCAGGGTCACACAGCTAGTAAGTGTTAAGTGTCTGAGGCCAGATTTGAACTCAGGTACTCCTGACTCCAGGGCTGGTGCTCTATCCACTGCAACACCTAGCTGCCCCTCCAGCTCCTTATTTTAACCCTGTGTGTATATCTTTCTTTTTCAAGTGTGACTCTTGTAAACAACATATTGTTGGAATCTGTTTTCTAATCCATTCTGGTATCTACTTCCATTTTATGGGTGAGCACACCCCATTCATATTCAGTTATAATTAATATGTATTTCGCTCCATTCTGTTTTCTTTTGTTTTCTCTCTCTCTCTCTCTCTCTCTCTCTCTCTCTCTCTCTCTCTCTCTCTCTCTCTCTTTATCCTCTCCCCTCTTAAAAATCTGTTTTGCTTCTAACCACTTCCTCCTTTAATCTACACTCTCTTTTATCATCCTACCACATCTTTTATCCCTTTCCCCTCCTAGGGAAATATAATTTTGGTGAATTTCACAGATGAAAAAATTATTTGTCAGATAGTGATCTGGTCACAATTGCAGTTGATTTTGTAACTCTTTAATGTAATTCTCCTGTAATGCTATCATTGTGATTTGTGTCTTATCACTCTTAATTGACTTTCAGTTCCTGTTTCTTTCATAAACACTGTATCCCTAGAAGACCCTAGTGCCCTCCTCTGCATATGCTTAAGAAATGTTTGTTAAGTGAATAAACTTAGCAAATTCCTGAAATATGTAATAAACGTGGATTACTGTGGCATTAAAAATTGTTTGTGGTTGCCTTATTTCTGTCCCAAGTTTAGGAAAAATTAGCAGGGGTTTCTAATATATTTGTTACTTATAAATTAGAAGCTTTAGCACCAGTTTTGGGCATTAAGCATTTATTAAAGCATACCAAATATTAGTAAAGAGAGAACACTTGGCTCAGAAAGTTAAGAAGCCTATCTAGCCTAGAGGAGAGATAAGAGCTCAGCCTGACCTCCTTCCTTCTCCAAATCCCCCACCATGATCCTGTCAGAGAGCATGTCTATGTGTGGAACCTTCCTCAGGGTCTGGAAGAGAGGCAGCCCTTCCACACTGCTCAAACTAGTTGGCTAGCATCCTTCATATCTATTGTTTTACTGGACTTGAGGGTGGTCCATGAGCAGAACATGCCTAGGTCAGAGTTCAGAGAACACACCCCCTGAAAGCTAGGCCTTCAGGTAGGTATGGTCCAAATGAAGTTAACTCCAAGTGGGTCAATCAACAAAGTCAATCCAATCAATCTTAATATAATTCCCTCTATCAGGGGGCCTCTGGGCATCCCAAAACCCGTTATTTTCTCACATTACAAAACACACAATTTTACAGCTGAAAGAAAATTTAGAGATTATTTAGTACACGGCCATGTCACTCACTCTTAGAGACTTATTGCTAGACAAGAATTTTTGATTTAAAATAAAGGGTTATGATGGAGGGTCTTGTTTTGCTGTGGGTGGGAGAGTAAAAACAAAAATGGGCAGAGAGAGAGAATTAAGGAAAAATACAGCATCTCAAAACCAGGTAATACTTTAAAATTACATTTTAATGACATCTATTTTATTTATACGTTATTTCTCGTCCCCCTGTTCCTTACTGAACCCTCCCTTGTAATAGAAACAATTAAACAAAACCTTCTGATAAAGAGATGATATTTTTTTGATTTTAATAGTTCCCCACCTCTAAGCCAGAGGAAAAATATAATTTATTATATATTCTTCATGCCTCATTTGTCCACTACTCCAAATTCAACTTCCTTGATAGTTCTTTGTAAGATAGACCCTATAACTTTTTGAGAATTTGAAAGTTGGCAATCAGAATCTGACTGAAGTTCAAGGAGACTTTATAACCTACAAGATAAAGATTTGGGACAGATATCTTGACCTTGGCAAGAAGAAAAGAAGATGAACTTCAAAGATATGTTAAATGCCATGGGGTCTATTTAACCAACAGAGTGTTCTGTCTTTCCAAACACCCTGACTTCTAAAGAGGACTCTTCTCCTAGAAAGAAAAACCACCAACAGTAAAGACTCAGAACTGAGAGCTTTCATTCTGCTTATGGAGAGAAAATAGCTAAAATTGTTTCCCCTAGTCTGATGCCGAGTCTGGAAAGGACTTGATGCCCTCCTTAAAGAACTGAAGCCTATCCCTCTGGGCTCTAAACTAAAAGAGAATCAGTAGAACTTACTCCTCTTATTGGAAAGAGGTAATACCTTACCTGAGAACTGTTCCGTCAAGGAAACATTTTGTTTCTTGAGGAACAACAGGGGGGACTGTAATGATTGGAATGACGCCAACCTGCTGGATACTTACTGTAGAAGAGTTCTGCCCATGAAGCGAAGGTCTTTGAGGGCAAGACCAGGAGTCTTTTCTTTGGCGGGAGGAAGTGACGCGGACTAGTGGGAGGAGGAAGGAAGAGACTGGCGCTGACTCTGGGGATCTTTCCTTTGGACTCTGGTGGAGAGCGGAGCTAGAAATGTGCTCTCCCTTTAATAGATAGGAATCTAGGCCTTTTTCTCTCTCTTTACCAAATTCTTATTCTCCTTAATAAATGCTTAAAAGTCTAACTCTTGCTAAAGCTTATAATTTATTGGCGACCACTCATTAGATATTTTAGACAGTTTAGCTAGAATTTTAGCCCTTAACAGAACTCTAAATGAAAACAGAATCCATTAGGTACCCTGCAGCTAGAAGACCATGCCCTGGCAGGGCACTTATACATGGAAAAGACTATATGCCATATAAAACTAGTAGGGAGCAGGCTCAGGAAGAATATTGTACTGACATCACCATAAGATATCCATAGCCTGGAAGCATCCAGCATGAAGTTTTCAGTCTATATTTGTGCATCTGCACATATGGACCCTGATCACATATGTGTGCTTCTCCACACAAGCATGCTGACCAAAGACTATGGTCCACATAACTATGCATGTGAGTTTCCATGCCTGCTTCTCAAGTATATTTCTACTCTTCTGACTGTTGGTTGCATTTGATCAAGAGTATATCACAGATTGGGGCAGCTAGGGGGCGCAGTGGATAGAACACTGGCCCTGGAGTCAGGAAGACCTGAATTCAAATCTAGACTCAGACACTTGACACTTAATAGCCGTGGGACCCTGGGCAAGTCACTTAACCCCAATTGCCTCACCAAAAAAAAAAAAAAAGTATATCACAGATTTATGATGAGATGTTCTATGGCCATGTTCCTTACTCTGATATTTTATTAAACGTCTTTTCTTTGAACTCCTTGTGCCCTCTTACTGACCAGTAAACATATGAGAGGGGGTTCTTCAGCTATGTTTTGAGCAGAGGTCATCTCACAGAGGAACTTAAACCTAGGATAGATTTGTTTGGAGCACTAACGATGAAAGGAACATTCCCTAGGGCCTTTGGTTAATATTATAAACATTAAGCTTTAAAGTAAAAAGCTTGTGGATTACTAGTGGTTCCTCAGCCATAGTGTGAGAATCTCAACTATTAAAATAACAGATTCAGTCTTTGAATTTTTTTTTTCAAAATATCCTGAGACAAGAATTTTTTTATCTTACAGGGGACATTATTAATTCTTTAGTGGTTATTTTGTTTTCAGCAAGGATGGCCAAAATGTCACTCTAAATTTAAAACAAAACAAAAAATTTAAGCTATTAATTTTCTAGAACAGATGATTTTAAATCAGTTCAGCTTATTCAATAAATATAATTTTGTTTGGAAAAAATGAATATGTTCTTTCAGGACTACAGGTATAAATTCTTCCTGGATCACCTTTCTCTGAATCCTTGGTGGAGTAGGGGGAGGTTGTTAAGAGGGACATAGGGCAAAAGAGGGTTAAATGGGTATCTTGAGTATAAGAAGTTCCCTGCTTACTCCTGCCTAGCTTTGCATCGTGATTGCCCCACTTTTCACCCAAAGAGACACAGAAAAAATAGGCTTTCTATAGCATAACCAATCTCCCTTACCCCATCCCATATTTTAAAGAAAATAAACAAATAATAGCTCTCTTCCCCTTGGAGACCATTGAAGAGAGGCAGCTAAAGCTTTCCCTTCTGTGTCCTTTTGTCCTACCCCAGATTAAGAGGCTCTTTGTGTTTGTCTCAAAGCAAGATGCCTCTGAGACTACAAACATCATTCAAGATAAACTCCTGCCAGAAACACTAGTGCACTCCCTTGATGCTGACTTAAGCTGTGACTCTTTCTGTGAGAATCACACCAGAATCCCTTTGGCACCTCCTCCAACTTTTCAGATAGTACAGAAGTTGTAGAGTGAACTAACTAGTTCAGAAGTGATCAGAGCCCAAACAAAACTGCTCTTCATAAATAATTAAGCACAAATTGCATGCAGCAAAATAAATAATAAAAATCTACAGAGATAGATACAATTCTCAGTGGAATAGTCAAGTGCTTTTTGGTGAACTTTTTTTTTTTTAAGCAACATGAAGATATAATCTCTTCCCTGTTTCTTTTTTCCTACTTTTGTTGCCTTGTCACACTTTTGAAGGTCGCACTTGGAAACCACCACCAAAAAAAAAGTTAAGACAACAAAAACCCGGCACTTTTGTTCTCAATGGCAATTCTAACATTAAGTCAGTATTTAGCACAGCTGTTCACACTCCATAAAAATAAAGTTTCCCTTCTGATAGGAACAATGCATTTTAAGCCTACATTTTGCAGGAGATTTAGATGTGTAACTCAGTGCTCAGAAGATTTAAAGTCGTGAAATCAAACACAATAGCTCAAAGTGAAAGGTGAAAAGTCACACAAAGCTTAAACTACAGAAAAGTAGCATTAAACTTTCAGCTTAGACATTTAGAAATAAACACACAGACATCAATATTAGAATATAAATACATATGTAGATATAGATATATAATTAACCCAAGATATTCTGTGGCAAGATACAAATATATGCCACAAACAATACTTTGATTCCATAGATTTAAAACCTCAGTGAATTTCCAAATATAAATGGATGCCAGGCTATTTTCAGTACACGCAGAACAAATATATAGACAAATGGAAATTTATCGAGAATAACATTACCAAATTTAATTAATTAATTAATTTTATTAAGCACCATATAATGGGATTATGGGAACTGAGTTAAATAAAAGATCTACTCTAATTTTAATTTTTCTCACATAAAGACACATATGGATTATGCACTTTGATATGGTTTATTCATAGAGACAGAATACATTGAAACAAACTGGATTTTAGAGTCCTGCAGAAACATGTATTACAAGATTGATCACAGAATCAGAAATCTATTTATGTAACCTAAATAAAATTCTAAGGATCTGTTACTTTTATTGTAAACACTTTACATTTTATAAAAAAAGATAAAGTTGTAGCATGATAATTTGTCAAATACTGGATTAGAAATCAGGATCATTTGAGTCCAAATCCATAAGCAATACTAGCTAGCTGGAGGAGCAGGGGTGAAATATTTAACCTTTTTGACCCTTAATTTTCTTATCTGAAAAATGGGACAAATATATATTTTTAGTAGCTACCTTAAATAGCTGTGTGAGGTTCAGATGAGATAATTTATATGAAGTACTTTGTAAATCTAAAGTCATATAAAAGAGTCAAGAAATAGAATTCCTCTTCTGAATGAAAATATAACTCCTATTTCATCATAATAAACATTTTATTTAAAGTTTTGAGTTCTAAATTCTGTCCCTCCTCCTCTCTCTCCCTTCCCCTGTTCCCAGAAGCAGTAAGCAATAAAATATAGTTATACATGTACAATTATGTAAAACATTACCATATTAGTGATTTTGTATAAGAAAACTTGACTAAAAGAAAAAAAATGAAAAATAGCATGCTTCAGTATGTGTTCAATAAGTATAATTTCTTACTTTGGAGATGGATAGTATGTTTTATCATTAGTCTTTTAGGGTTGTCTTGGATCATTATATTGCTGAGAATAATTAAGTCATTCACAGTTCTTCATCAAACAATATTACTATCTCTGTTCACAGTGTTCTCCTTGTTCTGCTCACTTCACTATAAATCAGTTCATACAAATCTTTCTAGACTTTTCTGAAATTGTCCTACTTGTCATTTCTTATAACACAATAACATTCCATCACTGTCATATATCCCAGGTCGTTTAGCCATTCCCCAACTGATGGGAATCCCTTTGAATTCCAATTCTTAGCAACCACAAAAAGAGCTGCTATAAATATTTTTGTACAAATAGGTATTTTTCTCTTATTTGGAATTTCTTTGGTATACAAAACTAGCAGCTGTATTGCTGGATCAAAGGGTATGCACAGTTCTATACCCCTTTGGGCATAGTTCCAAATTGCTTTCCAGAATTGTTGGATCTTTTCATAACTCCACCAACAGTGAATTAGTGTCCTAGTTTTCTCACATCCCCTCCAAAATCCAACGTTTTCCTTTTTTTTTTTATATTTCCCACTCTGATAGGTTTGAGGTGATATCTCAGAGTTGTTTTAATTTGCATTTCTCTGATCAATAGTGACTTAGAGCATTTTATAATATGACTTTAGATAGCTTTGATTCTTTGTCTGAAAAATTCCTGTTCATATACTTTGACCATTTTCAATTGGGGAATGAACTATATTTTTATAAATTTGACTCAGTTCTCTAGATATTTTAGAAATGAGGCCTTTATCAGAGATACTTGTTCACTTGTTTCAAAAATTTCCAGTTTTCTTCTTTCCTTATAATCTTGGTTATGTTAGTTTTGTTTGTTCAAAAGCTTTTTAATTTTGTATAATCAAAATTATCTATTTTGCATTTTGTATTACTCTCTTTATCTTCTTTGGTCCTAAATTCTTCCTCTGTCCATAAATCTGACAGATAAACTATTCCATGTTCTCTTAATATGCTTATGATATCATCCTTTATGTGTAAATCATGTACCTATTTTGACCTTATTTTAGTATACAGTGGGAGATGTTGGCCTATATGTAGCTTCTGGCATGCTGTTTTCCAATTTCTCTGGTAGTTTTTGTTAAATAATGAGTTTTTTGTTCCAAAAGCTTGGATCTTTGGGTTTA
This sequence comes from Dromiciops gliroides, assembly GCF_019393635.1. Classification (NCBI taxonomy): domain Eukaryota; kingdom Metazoa; phylum Chordata; class Mammalia; order Microbiotheria; family Microbiotheriidae; genus Dromiciops; species Dromiciops gliroides. Next base: position 455,392,845 of record NC_057861.1, read on the forward strand.
TCATATACTAGATTAATATAGTCATTTACTATAGTGTAATTTGTACCTATTCTATTCCACTGATCTACTCTATTTCTTAGCCAGTACCAGATTGTTTTTGATAATTACCACTTTATAATACAGTTTGAATTCTGGTACTGTCACTTTCTTTTGTATTTTTTTTCATTGATTCCTGTGATATCCTTAAACTTTTGTTTTTCCATATGAATTTTGTTATAATTTTTTCTAGAGCTATAAAATATTTTGATAGGTTTGATTAGTATGGAACTAGGTAAATAAATTAACTTAGATAGGATTGTTTTTATTGCCTCAGCCTACCCATGAGCAATTAATATTTTTCCAATTGTTTAGATCTGACTTTATGTGAAAAGTGTTTTATAGCTCTTTTCACATAATTCCTGAGTTTGTCTTGGCAGGTAAGCTCCCAAATATTTTTTGTTTTCTACAGTTATTTTAAATAGAATTTCTCTTTCTGTTGTTGCTGGACTTTGTTGGTAACATATAGAGATGCTGATGATTTATGTAAGTTTATTTTGTATCCTGCAACTTTGATAAAGTTATTAATAATTTCAAGTAGTTTTTTGGTTGATCCTGTAAGATTTTCTAAGTATAAGATCATATATGTAAAGAGTGATAGTTTTGTTTCCTTATTACCTATTCTAATTCCTTTAATTTATTTTTCTTTTCTTATTGCTATAGCTAACATTTCTAGTACAATATTAAATAATAGAGGTGATAATGGGCATCCTTGCTTCATCCTAGATTGTATTGGGAAGGCTTATCCCCATTACAGATACTGTTAATCAATGGTTTTAGATAAATATTCCTTATTATTTTAAGATAAGCTCAATTTATTCCTATGCTTGCAATATCTTTCCTTTTATGCATGATCTAATCATATTTTCAATTATCATATATATCATCATAACATCAAAAATTAAAACTTGGAGTGGTGGAGTACATGTTGTCTAATTCTCTCATTTTACAGATGAGGAAACTTAAGACTGAGAGAAGCCAAGTGACTTGCCCTAGGTAACACATCCAATAATTAGGTCCATAAACTCCAGATATAGTGATCATTTCTTCTCTGTAGGATTCTAGTAATTCAACTGAATCATCTTCTAGGACATATTACATTCTTTCAACACTTCCGGATGTTTCTCAGTTTTGCAGAATCGTTGAAATGTTTGGTTAGGTAAGAGCAACCCTTATCTTGACCATTTGCAAAATTCATGGTCATCTGACCTACTACAACTGTGTGATGTTGTTCTTAGAATCCTATATTTTATCCAAAATTCGCTTTCAAGAAATTAAGATATTTTAGGAGTGAAAGGAGCAGAACCAAAAGAAAATTGTATATACAGTAAACAGCAAAATTGTTTTGAGAACAACTTTGAACAAATAAGTTATTTTTACTATTTACTATTATAAATACCCAAATGAAATATAAAGGATATATAAAGAACATATAAATACTATCCACATCCAGAGAAAGAACCAAAAAATAGAAATATATATAGGATAATTATAGATACACACACACACACACACATATTTGTGTCTAATGGTAGCCATCTTTATGATAAAAAGAAGGTTAGGGAGGGAAGAAAAAAAATAAATTTATTTGATAATTTTGTTCTATATTTGAAAGGAAAGCAAGTTGTGCATAGTATATTTGCAGTTTCATGTGCAGTCATCTTTATATTGTACTGTTATAGAAATGCTTGTTTTATTCCATAATTAAAAATAAAATTTAATAATAAAGAATAAATTAAGATAAATTAGGAGACAGAAAGGAAACCTAACTTCCCTCAATGAGTTCAGCACAGGGTCAAAACAAATATGATATTATTATATCAATTTCCCACTGTGACTTCTCAATTGATTTTAATTGAGCTAAATTTTTCTGTTTTTACTGTTTATGTGGGCTGATTTTCACTAATAGAATAGCTGCTATCCAGAGGCTTGAAAGTAGATAATTTGAAAAGCAAAGAACTGTTTGATCATAAATCATTTCTTGATGATACTATAAAGCAATCATGGAACACTATGATCTCAGGAGAGTCATAATTGTGGGTGACCCAAAAGATGGGTATAAATAGGATGCTATTTTGTTTTGTTTTGTCTCATTTTTCTCACCCAATGATGACTTCAATAAAAGATAGTACAAAATATCTTATCGGGAACATATTTAACCAGAAAAGAGTGGGCCAATCAAATGGAGTGACAGAAAAGAGATAGACAGTCTTTGTGTTTCACATTTATCCATCAAATATTAAAAGCACTAAAGGAAGGTCTAAAGAAAATTAGATTGATTCTCAAGGGAAGATTTACAGACAGACAAGAAGAACTATACAGAATGAGAAGATGTGGCTGGATTGAGATATTCACAATATACTTCCAACTATTACATAAAAACTGGATTTTTTTCCCTATCTATACAAAGTTCATTACATAAGTGGAGTACTAGAAATAACAAACTTTCCATTTGATATAAACTCTACCCTGAGTTACTCAGGGTGAATACTTAATGATGTTAATGTGCTTTCAGTTCAGGCAGGAGATACTCCTCCTCTGGTCTCAGGGTCTTGGAATTCTTATTCACCAGGAATACCATTCAACAAACATTTCTGAAGTGCTTACTTGTATAAGATATTTTACTCGAGGCTGAAGATAGCTAGATACTGCTATCAGTCAGCTTAGTGGCTCAGAGGACAAAGCATTGGACCTGGAGTCAGGAAGCCCTGACTTGAAAGGTAGCCTCTGATGCTTTGCTAGCTGTTTGACACTCTGCAAGTCACTTAACATTTGTAGGCTTCAGTTTCTTCATCTGTAAAACATGAGCACATTCCTCAGAGTTGTTATGGTGACCAATGAGATAATATGTGTAAAGAATTTTGAAAATCTTTTAATGCCATATAGATGCTAACTATTATTATTAATTATTTTGATTTTTATACTGATTAGACATCCTCTGGAAGATAAACACACTTGGGGAGTGTTGAACAAACAATTCTTCACATCACAGCTACATTATCCTACCCCTCATGCCATGGCTTTATTCCTTCAAGTACAATATGATCTTTTGTCATTCATCTTATTTTTTTCAATTAGCCTATTATTGAAAAAATCCTCCCTCTAGGACATTGGTACCCAAAAAACTGAATGAGAGATTCTCCTGCTTTTGGTAGGTCTTAAACCCTCAAAGCTCAAGTTCACAAAGTCCACTTTCAAGATCCCTCCTTTCAGGAATATACATAGGCATATATGTGCATATAGATGTCTATGTTCCCCCATAAGAACTCCATCAATGTCCTTGACGTTGTTGTATATTGGACATGAAAAGTAAATAGAAAAGGAGAGGATGGCAAGAAAACTACAGTCCAGTAAATTCAATTCGTTTGGGCAAATACATACCAATTGCTTTATGCTTACGCAAGTTGTCTTTCCTGTCCTAGGATGATAAGGAAAGGAGAAATTCCCTCTCCCTTGTTGCTAAACCAGTTCAGAGGTCCAAGTAAGAGAAAGCATGGGCTGGCTTTTAGAATGAACAGAGCTAGAGGGGATTCATAAGAACTTAGCCTCCCTTCTTAGGTCACCAAACATCTCAAAAGCAGCTCCACTTATTGGGAATGAATCAGAGGAGTTCCCTGAGCATTCATAACAAGGAGTAGGCTTACCTCCACAGGAAGTGCCCTTTAGGCACTTATAATATTACAATCCACCCCTTATAATCTTATCCAGGTGACTAGAAGATTCATCAAATTGATTGGGGCCTCCCTGATCAACCTCAAACTGTCTTACAAAAAAAGTAAATAAAGAGAAATGGAATTTTCTATACCTTTAAGTCAATTGTGTGACTATAAAAAATGGTATGCTATAGATTAACTCTGAAAATCCTTTTTTTCTTTCTTATACTTTCACCAAGGTTTCCCTTGTTATATGTATAGGTTAGGCACAGCTAGGTGGCTTAGTAGATAAAACACCTGCTCTGGATTCAGGAGGACCTGAGTTCAAATCCGACCTCAGACACTTGATGCTTACTAGCTGTGTGACCCTGGGAAAGTCATTTAACCCTAATTGCCCTGCAAAATCCAAACAAAAAACAATTATATGTATAGGTTATTTTCATAAAGCTTTCATGGCAACAAAACGTAGGCTTTTTAAACAAATGTCTTGGTCAGCTTTTAAAAATAAGCTAAGTAATAGTTTATTTAATGTTTATAGACTATCTCAAAATTGTTTGATTCTTAATGACTTATACTTTTTCAGCTTTTGTTCCATTGTGGTTGCAGAAATAGAATGGGATTGTTATATGACCAAAGGTCCTTTCATATTATTATTGTCATTGTTACTGTGGTTGTGGCTGTTGTTTCATTCTTTGCTATGGGTAAATAACTAATCTTCCAGAGGTCAACTTACTGATCATGACCCTCTTTATACTCAGGCTATTCTTCCTTCAGAAGGTAGATGGGATCTGTTGGTAAAATTGTATGCAAGACTTTTCCAGGAGGCTAGAGCCTGCCTCTAATAGTTGTGTTCTACTGGTATATCCTTCAACAGGGACACTGAAGAAAGACTTTCTAGAAGACAGAGATACATAGATGAAAAACTATCACTTTTCTTGTCCTCAAGGAACAAACAATGTAAAAAGGATGTGAGGGGATGGGAAATAACACATGGGCAAAAATAATAGATACAGAGGAGATACGAAGAATTATTCTTTGAATGTTTGAGAAGTGAAAGACCGCTTTCAGTCAAATGAAAGAAGACTTCATAGCAATGGTAGTGTTTGAACTAGTATTTGAAGGATTTCAAGGGTTGGCAGTGAGGACTTGGTTAAAAGCATGGGCACAGTCCTGGGGGAGTCTAGTTTCTAATGAGAGGAATTAGGCTCTTTTTCTTTCCTTTCTTTCTTTTTGTTTTGGCAGTGCAATGAGGGTTAAGTGACTTGCCCAGGGTCACACAGCTAATACATGTCAAGTGTTTGAGGTCGGATTTGAACTCAGGTACTCCTGAATCCAGGGCTGGTGCTTTATCCACTGCCACCTAGGTACCCCTAGTCTTTTTTTGTGAGGCAATTGGGGTTAATTGACTTGCCAAGGGTCACACAGCTGGTAAGTGTTAAGTGTCTGAGGCCAAATTTGAACTCAGGTACTCCTGAATCCAGGGCCGGTGCTCTATCCACTGAGCCACCTAGCTTCCCCAGGCTCTTTTTCTGATCAAACAATATACTATTTATAAAGTATTTAGCACAGTGCCTGGCAAATAGTAAAAGTAATATAAATTCTAGTTATTATTAGTAGTAGTGGTAGTATAAGATGGACAGTGAAAATGCTTCATTAGTTATCAAGGAATATTAAAAGACTTAAATGAAAGTTTCTAGCATTCTAGGGAGATGGTCTATGGAAGATTTATTGTTGGTCATGGGCAAGAATGTCATAGGTTGGGAAGAAATGGATGGGTTGTAACTTGTAGCACTGGAAGATTTTCTTTTATCTATGAAACTGGGAATCTATTGAAGTAGCTTCTCATTGGCAAGATAGAACATTCAAGTTTGAAATTCATGCTATGATAAAATGCTTTGTCAAGTCCTGGGAATAATAGAAATATTATTAACAATATTATTAATCTCCCTTAGGTACTATTCATTCCTCCCCTACTAATCCTGTGGGCAGTGAGGCTTATAAAACATCCAAAAATAAAGGTTTTGTGTTTTGTTTTTTTTTTTTATCACAGGAATAGGTATTGAAGTAAACCCTTTCCAGACAGTCTCACCTCCATGAGACTCAGACATTTTCCCTGAGAAATCATGCTCCAATTCTTGGGCTGAGTCCAGAAATGACAAAGAAATAGAATAGTCTTGGCACTTCTTTTCCTTCTACTATGGTCTATTAACTGGCCTCCCTCACTGGCCTCCTTGCTTTTCTTTGAACAAGACACTCCTTCCAACGCTAGGCATTTTTACTCACTGTCTCCCATGCCTGGAAATTTCTTCCTCTTTATCTCTGCTTGGCTTCCTAGTTTCCTTCAAGTTCCATCTAAAATCCTAGCTTTTACCAGTCTTTCTTAATACTTGTAACTTCTCTTTATTGATTATTTTCTATCTATCCTGTATTTAGTTGTGTTCACATATTGTCCCTCCCATTAAATTATGAACTCTTACATGCAGTGCTTGTGTTTCTGGTTTTCTTTCTATCTCCCAGTGCTTTAGCACAAAACAGTACTTAATAGATCTTTATTAACAGACTGCTGTGACTGTTTCCACTGCCCTGATAGACTATATTCCCCAACCCTTTCTTGGTTTATAGTCCCCATAGGCTCAGCTTTCTTGCCATCTCTCACTTGATAGCACGGTCACTTTCAAGAGGTTAGTGCTGATGTTCCTAGTGACCCCACAGTCTTGGAATCATCAACATCAAGTTGATAATTGTAAAGAATTAATTGTTATTTGAGGTTTTTATGCCTAGGTGCACACTGGCCTGGGGCTCTGCAAACCACACGGTGCTCTACCCACTGGTTGTAGCCCTTGCCAGGGCTCTGGCACCTCACTTCATCACCACTCCCTGAGGCCTACATGGGCCTGGCAAAATTATAATGATTGGAAGCCTAGTGAGGGCAGTCATGTGACTGTCAGAGCGGCCATCCCATTGGCTGGGGCTGTGTGGGGTGTTTTCTATGTTTGGGGGAGGAGAATTGGGCATTCTAGGTGGAAGCTGGAAAGAGACAGGTGTTCTGCTGCATATTTTCAGCTGATTCCTGGGCGGTGGTATTTTTTCAGGTATTATAATTTCCCTTTCCCCATTTTATTTACTTTCCCTTGATCCTACTGATCCTGTTGTTTTTTTTTTTAAAGTTTGTTCTTGTTAAAATAAATCTTGTTCTGTTTTGAGGGAGGCTGCCGGTCTCCTTCCTTGCCCCAATATTGCAGCAAGCTGCTTAGCTATCACTCCCCAATTAAAAATTGGTCCCCACATAATTGAATTCATAGAAGCCTAGGATATACCATGAGAACTAGTATAGTTAGAACAAGAGGGCCCAGGATAGAGATTTTGCAGGTACAACTTAGATTAAAATTCATAAAAGAGGAGATGAGAACCAGTATAGAGCAATGGCACAAAAATCCAGATAGAAAAGATTTTTAAGGAGAAGAGGGTATCAGAAGCTATAGAGATATCGATGATAAAGATTGTAAAAAGGCCATTCACTTTAGCAATTAAGAGATCATTGGTAACTTTAAAGAGAATTAAGAAGAGAGTAAGAAGGGAAGAAGTAGAGTCACTGATTGTAGCTGGCCTTCTCAAGGAATTTCTTCAAAGTCCTTTTTGAGCGCCTCTACAGCCTGAAACCAATTTATATTTTTCTGGGAAGCTTTAGATATTGGGGCCCTGATGTTGACATCTTCCTTTGAGGTGCACCTTACTTCCTTGTCACTGAAGAAACTTTCTTTGGTCCTTACCTTTTTCTGTCTGCTCATCTTGCCTGTCTTTTACTTGACTTTTAGCTCCTTTAAGTGGGACACTGTTTCCAGGCTGCACTGTCCCAAGCTTCAGAAGGTCTCAGGTGATATGATTTAAGGAGGAGCAGGTTCTTTACTCACCTGGCCTGTTCCCTGGTCCATAGATACCGCAGAGGCAACTTGCTAATCAACCACTTTGTGTGCTGTGGTTGTCAGCTCCAATGAGCCTGTGCCCTCCCCCACCTGGGCCACTGCTAACTCAAGCCTACATCCTGTTTCCCCGCAGGGGTGAAAAACCCAAATTCTGCCTCAGCACCATTACAGACCCTGTAAGCTCCCCCGTGCCCAGGGCTCAGCCCTCTCACCAGACTGTGAGCTTAGTTCCAGACAACACTGGCACTTCACTATTCAGAGGCTCTGGGGGTCTCCTTCTCTGGGAGGCCTTCCTGGACTGGATCTGTGTCAGGGTGACTGGGGGGTTGGCCCGAACTCCTGTATTAGCATAGGCAGCTCCCTCCTTCTGACCTTCCAAGCCGTTCTTGGTGATTTAGCACATTCTTCTGTGGGTTTTTGCTGCTCCAGTCATTGTCCTATGACATTATTTGGAAATTTTTTGGAATGATCCATGTCATGAGTTCGAGGAGCTCACTGCTTTTCCTCTACCATCTTGCATTCTCAAGGAATTTACCAAGAAGGAGAACAAAGATATTGAAATGGCGGCTAGCAAGGGATAAATGGAACAAATGAGTGTGTATTTTTTTTTAAGAATGAAAGAAACCTAGCTGTGTTTTATAATTAGCAGGGAAATAGGCATTAGACAGAGCAAGATTGAAGATTAGTGAGAGAGTGAAAGATGATAGAGGGGGGAATGCCGCTGAATGCAGAATAAAATTGGATCAATGTTGCATGCAGAGGAGCTTGACTTGGCAAGGAGAAGGGCTACATTTTTATGTGAGAAAGGGATGAAGAAAAAGATAATGGCAGAAGATATTTGACTGATAGGAGATGAAAACGAGTGGAGGGAAAGTCATGAGAAATATAAAGAGTAATAAAAAGAAAAACTAATTTGGTAAGTGGGAGAGTTACTTGATTAGGGAGTTATGAAAGGATTGCCTTGCTGTGGTGAGGTCCCAGTTGGATTATATAACAAAATTGTTATGGATCCAAACAATGAAGTTTGTGATTTTTCTGTAGCTCCAATTAGCAATATAAGAATAGGAATGAAAGTATGGATGGTGGGAGTAATGCAAGCTTGGAACTTGGCAGGATATTATGGCCCATAGGCCAAGGGAGCAAGGGACTCAAGAATAGAAGATATTATAGAGTTAAACTAGTTCACCAAGAGGTCAAGATGGGGGAAGGGAGAAGAATGTATATAGTGTAGAATTATGGCCAGGGAAAGAATGGAGGGGTGATGGGATTAGGGGTCACAGTGAGGTTGAATAACAGGGTTAGGAGGTCATAAAATAGGGAAAGATGGAATGATAAAAGACTACAGAAAAATGAAGGAGTTTCAGAGTTCATGAACATGAAAGTGCAACATGTATGGGTGATGGCAAGATCATTCTTTCCTGATCAAACAGTACCTGTCATATAGTAGACGCTTAATGAATGCTTGTCATTGATTGATTGATATAAAGTGACTTTAAAGGTCCCCAGACTGAAATCTTTTTCATTCAAAAAAAGAAAAAGAAAAAGAATGAAATGAATTTGCCTAGTTGACTGAGTCTTACATCCTGAGGTTTTGTTTTTGGTTTTGTTTCTTTTGTTTTGTTTTTGGTGATGGTGGTGGTAAGGAAGAAAGGATGGTGCATAGGCCAAAGCATAAAGGCAGGAGAGAGGGGTGGGGAGTAGAACCAAACTATCATTTTCTTGTGGTTTTAAGATGTACAGGAGCACAGATATGGAGCCAGAATCTATTAAGATGGTTACATTCCTCATTTTCATTATTTTTTTAATGGCATAACAGTATTCCTTTACCTTCTTATAACAACATTTTTTTTTTGGTTATTCTCCAATCATTGATGCATTGGGGTAAGAGCCTGGAGTAGGTCCTAGGCTTAAATTTGGGGGAGGGGGAAGGAAGCAAGGGTGAATATTCCCCAGATAATCAATACATTTAACAACAACAAAACAACAACAATTAAGCCAGAGATGAATCAACTCAGAGCCTGGAGGGACCAGAAGTGGTAAGAACAGGTAATGGATCCAATAAGCCTGACCCCAAAATACTGTTGGAAGGTCAGGTGAAATGTCTGAATATGGCAAATTGCTCCAGTGTTTCCCGGTGAAGTGCTGCCTTATAAGCCTTGTGCTTATAAACATCATGGTCCGTTGATAAGGGGATTTACAGTCCTGGAGGGGCTTGGACTCCAGAATGGTTAAAGTTCCATCAGTGCATTTACTTCAACTTTAAGGATGTGATTACCACCCCACCCAAAATTATTATGACCTTTATTGCCCAATTCATCCCTAGAACTAGGGCAAGAGAACTTTCCATGGGTCATTAGATTGTAAGGCATATAAAATGTAAGTAATAATTTTTATCACATTGTCAGTGGCATGTAAAAAGTACCTTCCCCCTCTATTATTCAGTCTAAATAAATGTTTGTGTCTTTGGGGCTGAGTCAAGTTAGGACCCATTGGTATTCTTCTACCAAAAATACTACCACATATTTATATAATCTCTTTCTTCTAAAGAGCTCAAAACACTTCAAAAACATTTTCACATAAATTCTCATAGCATCCTGCGGAGGTAGGTAGGTGGAAAATATTATTATTCCTATTTGACATCACGTTCCACCTACTCACCTGATTATAAGATCATTTGAACTGAATATATAATTTTGACAGGAAAAAAATACTGGCCCAGAAAAAAAAAATCAAGCTATTCCTACAAAAAGAATATGGTAATTTGGAACTATGCACATTTGTATGGCAAATACTAAATGACCTTTCTTATTTTCACTTTGGCAATTTCTAGAGTGAAAATCTATTGACTCTTTTGGAATATTTTTGACAGAGAAAGTCAAGTAGTGCTAAATTAACAGACTTCTGTTTTTTGTTTTTGTTTCTTTTCAGGTAATACCAAACTAAGGAAAATAAGTTCATGTTAATTTTTTTAATATTTAACAATAGTTCTTATTAAATCTTCAAACAGAATTTCCATAATGGAGGGTAGTGGAAGCCCCGTAGTCGCAATAGTGATATGTTAAAGTTCTTACCTTTCAACAACATAGATTAAAAGTGTAATAAATATTAGTCAATCAGTCAACAAGCAATTTGCCATGTACTAGGCACTGTGATAAGTGCAAGGGATAGAAATAAAGCCCCCCACCCAAAAAATAGTGTTGCCCTCAAGGAGCTGACATTCTAATGGGAATAAAACATTAATAACTAGGTATATACATATGTGCAGAGTAGATGGAAGGTGTCCTGAAAGGGGAAAACATTAGCAAGTGGAGCTTTGGGGACTAGGCAAGGCCTCCTGTGAAAGGTATATTTTGAGTGGCATGTTGAAGAAAGCCAAGGTAGAGAGGGCAGAGCATTCCAGGCACAAATTTCAACCCTTTAGAATTCATAGAGATGGGAGATAAAATATCCTAAGAGAAATAGAAAATGTTGTCATTGAGTCATTTTTAGCTGTGTTCAACTCTCTGTGATGCCATCTGGGGTTTTCTTGATAAAGATATTATAATAGTTTGCCATTTCCTTCTCCAGGTCATTTTTACAGATGAAGATGCTGAGGCAAAGAGTTAAAGTGATTTGCTCAGGGTCACCTAGCTAGTAAATCTTTGAGGCCATATTTGAATTCAGGTCTTCCTGACTCCAGGCCCAGCACTCTCTCCACTGTACCACCTAGCTTTCTGAAAAGTAATATGGGGGCAGCTTTGTGGTGCAGTGGATAGAGCACCGGCCCTGGAATCAGGAGTACCTGAGTTCAAATCCGGCCTCAGACACTTAACACTTACTAGCTGTGTGACCCTGGGCAAGTCACTTAACCCCAATTGCCTCACTCAAAAACAAAAAAAAACAAAAAAAAAAAAACAACAAAAAAAAGAAAAGTAATATGGAAGTCTAAAAATGGGAGGGTTTGGGAAGAAAAAAGGCTTTGGTTGGTCATGTTGAGTTTGAGATGCCTAAGGGACATCTATCTACTTTGAGATATCTTAGAGGTAGAAAGAAACATCTGACTATATCAAGGGAGAGAGTTAGGACAAGATATACATCTATATGTGTGTGTGTGTGTATGTGTATGTGTATGTGTTTATTTATATACTTATTCATTTATTTTTATTCATTCATTTATTTGTTTGCTCATTCACTCTATTTATTTATATGTGTGTATGCACACACACATACACACACACAAATGGGAATGATCTGTGTAGAGCTGACAACTGAACACTTAGAAGCTGATGAGATCACCCAATAATATAGTTAGAGAAGAAAAGAGAAGGGGCCCAAGAATCGAGGGACACCCATGGTTAGTGGGCATGGCATGGATGAAGAAGCAACAAAGGAGGGAAGGAAGGAGGAGTTGGACAGATATGGGAACAAAGGAAGAGGAGTGTTACAAAACCTAGAGAGAAGATATTATAGAGGAGGGGAAGGTAATAACAGTGTTAAATGCTGAAGTGAGTTCAAAGAGAATCAAGATTGAGAAAAGGCCATTAGGTTTGGCAGTTAGATAGTCTTTGGCACCTCAACGTAATTGTGTCTAGCTTTGGGCACTCCTCTTTAAGAAGAGCATTAGTAAGCTAGAAAGCTCCAAAGGAGGACTTTCAGGATTGGTGCGATCTCCAAATCATACTATGTGAGAATCAATTGCATGAATTGGATGATGTTTAGAATGGAGAATATTAGATTTAGTGTGACATAACAGTTGTCTTCCTAGGTAACCTAGGTAACCTGGCGAGAAATTAGAAAGCATGTATTGAGTGCCTTTTATATGCCAGGCACTATCCTAAATGCTAGGAAGACAAATGTAAAAAATGAGATAATCCCTACACTTAGAGATCTGACTTGTTCTACTTGGTGCCAGAGGACAGAGCTGTGAGCAAGGACTAAATGTTGCAAAGAAGTTAATTTTGGATTGATAGAAAGTAGAAAGTTCTACCAATATGAGCTATTTAAAAGTATAAGGAACTTCTTCTTGCAGTAGTGATGTTCTTTAGAAACTTCATATTCAGTATACTATCCTTATGGTTCCTCAAATCTCTAATGAGAGCAGATTAATGAATAGTGTCTCCATAATTCTGTTCTCCAGAACTGAGTATGAATCCATTTATTCTTGTAGTAGTTTCTAGGTCTCCTCAGACAACCCATTATTAAATCAGACCTCCAAAGGTTGCTCCAGAAGACTACATATTTCCCATTTGGTATTTGAATGAAACTACCCTTTCCAATGCTCTGTTGGTCATTGCCCTCATAATTCTTGGGGAAGTATGAATTAATTTAATCAATCTCTGAGATTCTCCCTGACCAGATCTTTTTGTTTTTTAACAGGGCAATGAGAGTTAAGTGACTTGCCCAGGGCCACACAGCTAGTAAGTGTCAAGTGTCTGAGGTTGGATTTGAACTCAGGTCCTCCTAAATCCAGGGCTAGTGTTTAACCACTGCAACACCTAGCTGCCCCTTCAGATCCTTTTCTGAGCACTGAGCAGCTAACCAAGGAAAGGTTGTAAGAGGGTTCTGAAATATGAACTAAGATCCATTAAACCATGATGACAGACCACCAAACCCCATTTTAATGTTTCTTTTTTCTTTTGTAATTTGGTTAACCAGTGAAACTCAAGTCACTTGCTGCATCTGCTAAAAATTATATAGTGAGAGTTGAAGTAACCCCAGATCCTTCTTTCTTCCAGTCCTTTGCCTGAATAACTTTCTCATTTTTGATTACTCAGAATCTGTAACTTTAACCATATTAAATCATCCTCAAATATATAATTATCTAATCTAGCATGCCACTTTCCCACATATTAGGAATTAGCCACCTGCATTGCAATCATAACAAAAGTATGTATAAAAATATATAGGGAATGTGGAAATCTGCCCATTCACAAGTAGAATTATTTAGATGGCCCCTGTCCAAATAGAGAGTGCTATTTAGGCCATCAGAAACGAAAATTTCATCACAATTTGAAATAGGACCAACAGTGATGCATGTCATCTTTCATCTGCCTTGAAATTAGCAGAATAAATAAAGCAATAAGCCTATTAGAGGGCGCTTATAGGACTGTTGGATATTTAAGTACCTTCATTTTTAAGGTCAGGAACCTTGTCCCATTTACATTTTGATGTATCTCCATCTCTTTAACTTAATATTCTCACTGCAGGTACTTGATAAATATTTGCTGTATGTTATAGAAAGGCATCAGGGATAGTTTGTACTTGGGCAGAAAATGGCTGGACATTTACAAACAAGTGACCCAAGCTTCTTACAATATTTCTTGGTAGTGTTCTGGTACCCAACACAGTACCTAGATAATGCCTGGCACAAAGTAGCCTCTCGATAAATAATTGTTGGTTGGTCGATGGATTTTTAGGGCTTCTCGAGACTAATACTCATTTGAATATTACCTTATTCAAGGGTCAGCAGACTATGAACCACAGGCTAAATCTGGTCCACCACCTGTTTTTGTACAGCCTGTAAGCTAAGAATGTCTTACCTACCTCTCTGTATAAATAAAAGCTACAGGCTAGATTAGGCCTGTGGGTCATTGTCAATCCCTGTCCTCTATAAACCATGTCCTATATAGCAGAACAACAGGACAGGCAGAACAGTGATGTGGATAATATGATGCCTTGGGAATCAGAAAAACTGAGTTGGCTCTGTCACTTTAACTCATGTATATATCAAAGCTTCTTAAACTGTGGGTTGTGACACCATGTGGAATCAGGTAACTTAATGTGGGGGGTCGTGAATCATTTGCCAACAGTAAAATGTTATGTATGACTATTTTATATACCTTGGGGTTATGTAAAAATTTCTCAGGTAGAAAGGTGTCATGAGTGGAAAAATTTAAGAATCCCTGGTATAAATAACCTTAGATAATATAATTAACTTTCGCAACTCAGTTTTCTTTCCTTTAAAATGAGAGGGTTTGTATTAGATAGCCTTTAAGGTTTTTAAGAGTTTATGATTTTCCTTTCTAAAATCTGGTTCTTCCACACTGTATTCTGGGCCGGAAAAGATAAATAGTCTATGGCAAGGCATGTGACTTCTCTTCAGAATCTTGCTCCTAACATGATGAAACAGATGGTCTCCAGGTTATCCAAAGAGTACTCTTTTGTAAGAGTGAAGAAAACTTTTTACAAAAAATTCAAGAAAAAAAATTAAGAACTCCTGCTGTTTCATGGGCTCACCTCTATGCTGCTCCAGGGCATGTCCCCATTTAGCCTCTCTGTGCCTGTGGTAATGAATATTTAATGAGGCTAAGGTTGAAGTTAAAGAGCAGATGTGTAGGTGGCCTTCTTGCCTGCATCAGCATGTGATAGTCATAGCAATAGCATGTTTCAAGAAGCCCATTTTCAACAACACAAATCTCTTAAATGAAAAAAGATCAAGTGTGTGTTCATATTTGCGTTAGAGATTGAGAGAGAGAGATTGTGAGAGAGTGTGTGTGTATGTGTGAGAGAGAAAGAGAGAGAGAGAGAGAGAGAGAGAGAGAGAGAGAGAGAGAGAGAGAGAGAGAGAGAGAGAGAGAGAGAGAGAAGACCAATCATGGTCTCTCTTAGACACATTATCTTTGGAACCCTGGGGAAATCACTAAACCCCTCTACTACTTGGCTTCCTCAGCTTTAAAATAGTGATAATATAATAATAGTATCTATCACCAAGGGTTGTTATGAGTTTAAAATAATAGTTGTAAAGCACTTTGCAAACTTTAAACACTAAAAATGTTGTTTGTTTTTGTTGTTGTTATTATTGGTAGTAGTAGCATAGACATAAAGCCTTGTCTCCACTGCAACTTACATGAGAATTGGATCCCTAGCTGCACAATTATTATTATTATTAGTTTTATATATGTGTGTGTGTGTTTGTGTATGTACAGTATATATATATATATACATATATACATATATACATATATACATGTATATATATATATAGTTATATACATAGCTTTAAAGTTTGCAAAGACTTTAAAAAATATTGTCCCATTTTATTCTCAAATCAACCCTGAAAGGTAGGGGCTATTATAATCTCCATTTTATTGTTGTTTTTAGTCATTTTAGACAGGTTGGACTGTAAGTATCCACATGGACCATACTGTACATAGGGTTTTCTTGGCAAAGATAATGGAATGGTTTGCCATGTCCTTCCCCAGTAGATTAAGGCAAACTAGCTGTGTGAATTGCCCAAGGTCACACAGCCAGTAAGTGTCTGAGGTTGGACTTGAAATCAGGTCTTCTTGACTCTAGTAAACTATCCACTGAGCTGCCTTTAAGGTAAACAGAAGGGGCAGCTAGGTGCGCAGTGGATATAGTACCCGGCCCTGGAGTCAGGAGTACCTGAGTTCAAATCCAGCCTCAGACACTTAACACTTACTAACTGTGTACCCCTGGGCAAGTCACTTAACCCCAATTGCCTCACTTAAAAAAAAAAAAAAGGTAAACAGAGGTTAAGTGACTTGCCTAAGGTCACACAGCTAATAAGTATATGTGGCTGGATTTTTCACTCAAGTTTTACTGACTAGAGGTCCAGTGCTTTATCCACTCAGACATCTATTTGCTTCAATCCTTATTTTACAGATAAGGAAACTGATACACAAAGAGATTAAGTGACTTGCCTATGATCATGAGACTCAGGATCACACAGCTAGTAAATGTCTGAGGCTGGATATGGTGAGTGCTGGTGTGTTGCCAGTTGCAACCCCAGTAATCCACCTTAAACTCACTTACATTCTGGATTCACAAGATTGTATTGGTCCTTTGGTGATGTTTTTTGTTTTCTGTACAAAAGTCATGTCATTTTTACAATATATGACACCACTACTAAGCATTCTCCCTTGGAACAAAGGAAAACAGTTAAGCAAACTGAATGATGGGGCAAGTTCATATACAGTATACTATCCTTATGGTTCTTCATATCTCTAATGAGAGCAGATTAGTGAGTAGTGTTTCATCATGTGTTGTCCAGAACTAAGAGCATGGGTCCATTTATTCTTTTTTTTTTTTTGGTGGGGCAATGAGGGTGAAATGACTTGCCCAGGGTCACACACCTAGTAAGTGTCAAGTGTCTGAGGCTAGTTCTGAACTCAGGTCCTCCTGAATCCAGGGTTGGTCCTTTATCTACTTCACCACCTAGCTGCCCCGCCCCCCCATTCATTCTTATAGTATTGTCTATGTCTCCTTGATGATCCATTATTGAGTCCAAAGGCTTCTTTATAAGAGTGTATATTTCCCACTTAAGATTTGAAATTACCCTTCCCAGAGCTTTGTTGGTCATTGCCCTCAAAACTGTCTCATATGCTTACTTCTGTGTTGGTCCTTCCTAAGTACTGAACCATGGGACACCACTCACAAGACCTCCATTAAATAGGTTCAATCCATTTACTATTCTACAAAAATAAAGCTGTAAACTCATTGAATCCAGCACTAATGACAGAACCTGGCCCATAGTAAGCACTTAATAAATTATTTTTCATTCACTTATTCCTTGATTCATTGCGATTATGTGACTTATCACAGGGTAATTAGTAGCAAATCTAATGTTTACAATTTAGAAGTCCCAGAGTTAATACCATATATTACTCAGTAATTTTGTAAACCATACTCCATCTAAATATATCAACCAAAAGCTAGCTTTCTTGTTTCTATTCTTCTGCAATGAAATACATAGTGAACATTAGAAGACTACTCATTGGCTCTTGACTTGTAATAGAAGACATTCCACTATTTATATTGTGCCATTCAATTTCTCTACATTATTTTTCCCCTAAATACTATAGTTTCTTTCCTGTCTAGTGTCCTTTAGAGCAATTGCCAGCTCCTACCTGTGGCTGATTCCCTGAGATAGTCAGGGTTCTTGACTCTAACAATGTCAAATTGAATTTTAAAGTGAAAGAGTAGGTATTGCAATGATGCTTCCTGAAGACATAGCTCATATGTTCATTCAGAATCAGTGAAATGTTTGACAGGAAATAATATGTTAGGAATAGAGCTTGATCCATGATTCAGGAGCAAAATTGAAACTATCCTCCCATGGGTTACAGGCATATATCACTGCAAAAGATCTCATAAGCAAAATGCTGAAGACCCTGCCTTCTTCATTCTTACTCAAAATGTAGAAGTAGCTTTCAAAATTAGATATGTCAAAGCTTTCAGAATTCATTTCTGAAGTACATGTCTAAAACTTTCTACTATTGAGAAAAGATACTAATTACATTTGGGCACTTTTTTCTAACCAAGTAAATTTAGAGTTTGTGGAAATTTCCAGATGGATAACTTTCTGAAAAGAAGGCTTCCTTTGATCCCAGGAATGAAAACATTTATCCATGTTCCCTCAAGGAAATGCCAAATCTGGGAAGTGGGTCATACAGAGCAGTGTGGAGATGGTAGTATGGTAGGAGATCCTGACCATAAAGTAACTGCAAACCTTCACGTGCAAAGAGGGGAATTCTCTGTGTAAAGAATTTTCTGGAGTTTCTAATATTGATTGAATCATTGGACTTTAAAAGCAAGAGACATTTTTTAATTGACCTAAGAAGCAGTATGCTATGCTATGTATTACATGACTATTTAAGGTTTAAAAGTTCCTGTTCCTCTAATATTTTACTGAAACCAACATTGACTTAAATTCTGTTTTGAACATTTGAGGAAGAGGTCTAGGACTTCAGCCACTGCATAGTATACCACATGATTAATACTATGTATAAGGCTGAAAGAAGATTGAGTCAATCAATCAAAACAATTCACCTGAAAGTTCGAGCTTGTGGCATTTTGTTTATGAGAAGATCTTTTTAATGATCTATGCCCACAACTCATGGGAGGATAGTTTCAATTTTGCTCTTGAAATAGGGATCAAGCATGATTGCCAACACATATCCTGACAAATGACAATATGTTACTCCTGATACCTTTGTCAGGTAGAAACACATCTTGATTGAATGAATCAATCAGGGGGGGGTGTGAGCTAGGTGTGAACAAGGCCTGGACAGGTCCATTGAATCAATCAATGCTGGGATTTAGTTCATGTGAAAAGTCCTGTCTTTGAAAAATCATTAAATGAATGGCAGTGATGTTATACAAGAAGTGAGGAAGTATCTTCAGATTAGTTGAGAAAACTCGGTCATGCCAATGGGCCCTCTATAAAAGAGTGAGTCAGTTCAGAACCTGGAATTTTGAACATATGGCTACAGAAAAGCAGAAGGAGCCAAGCTCCTGAAAAGCTATCAGGTAGATATAGGGGCAGAATGAACCCTGACCTCAGCCTCTCCCTTCCCCATTCCCTGGCTGGAGGAAGACCTTGTGGACTTCATTAAACTGGAAGATTTGGGCTTTTTTATCGCTGTCCTAAGGAGTCTTTCTAGAACAGCAACATCTGGCAGTGGTGTTTGTCTTGTGAGTCAATACTAGATAGGACTTGATGAGGAAAGACATATTTAAGGCTCTGCAAGGAATTCAATAGAACATCTACATCATTGCATAGGGAATTCATGAGTACTCATTCCACAAGAGGAGAAAAAGACTGCCAGCCAAGAGGAAATGTGAGTTACACCTTTTCCACATGTGCTCTCTTAGTCTGAAAGTTGTCCTGAGACTGTGAACATACTTGAGGGAGAGTGTGTGAAACGTCTGGAAGGATATTTTGTCCCAACTCTTCTTACTATAGCACTTTAGTAAATACCCCTTTCTTAAAACTAAAGAAGACTGACTGACTGATATCAACCAGCCATGTAGGAAGTGCAGGAGTAGAGACTTTGAGCTATATAGCTTTATACACACACACACACACACACACACACACACACACACACACACACACACCACAGAGAGATTTCTTTCAGGGCTACCCATAGACTCTGAGGGGAAAGAAGCATCTTTGCTATGGGTAACTATTCTTCCATTGTGATTATGAGTTGTGAAAACAGCCCTAGAGAGTATTACATATATCTATGCAAATCAAACAGGTCATAGAATTGGGTTTGTACAGATGGAGAAAAAGTTATGTAATGGTCTAAAAATAGATAATATGGGGACTTTTTATTTCATAAAGCATTTTAATTGATGCTCTGAGACCGGCTTGTATAACTAGGGATAACCAAACATGATGGAAATACAAAGTCTTCATTATCTTCCTTTTGTGGTTCTTTGTGTCATAGCACACAGCTTCTGCAAGCAGTACAAAATATTTCAGTCTTCACAAGTTGCTGAAACCCAAGTTCTGACTCCCCTAGAGACAACCTGAAGACTGGAGCAAACCATTATAATGGCAAACCCCAAAGATATGTCATTATATAATGCACCAATCTACACATTGCTTCAGTTATGTAGGTATTGCCTATGAGACCACATCTTTTTTGATAAGAGAAGGTATAATGTTTTGAAATCATTCCTAGAAATGATTAATAGAAACCGAAGGAAGCCCATCAGTGTTAGGGGTTCACATTAACATAAGAAGAAAAAGCTCTTTCTAGGGAATTCTGATAAATTACCTCCTTTTAGCAAAGGTCTTGAATTAGATACTCACACCTGGCCTTTGTATTCCGATTTCTTCCACTTTCTGGGACTTTGAGCTGACAGGGAGGGATATTCTTTTCTTTGATCAGCTATCATGAACCATTTTCTTTTAACTTAGCCTTTTGGGCTTGACCAGGAAAATTTATTCACCTGTCTATTTAGATATTTTGAGAAGTCTATTCCAAGAAGCTCCCTGTAAACTAGAGTTGGAACAGGACAGTATATAGATGAATTCTTAGTATAAATAATTCACCTGTAAATGAGGATTACTGTTACTTCAAATCCCACTGGTTCATTCTATTAATTGGAATTTCTTCTTACCTTTCTTGATTAATTCTCATGACTAGATGATGTACAACTGTAATTCTCTATCATTTTAAAGTAAAAAGAACAATATCCTTCAATTCATTATAGAAGTGAAGGGGGTGGTGCTATGGAAATAAAAACTGTATATGTTCTCAAATATCATAGTTGTATTGGTTAGTCTTGCTTAATAGCATTTAATTCTTTTTTAACCTTTTGTTGTGATGACTTGGTGGGGAGGGCAGAAGATTGATATATTAGAAGCTCAATATGTTGTAAAAACAGAAGGTATAAATAGAATAAGTTGTCAAAAAGGAAAGGCAGAATTCATCATGTAGAGATGAACTATATGTGTATATATAATATTTTTTATATTATACATAATATATAATGTATCCTTACATGACTGTAAATATCTGTAAATGCATATGTATATATTTATGTATATACATACATATATATGTGTATGTACATATTACAAAATAATAATTTCTTTCAATTTTTTTAATGTAATCTAAAAGCTGGAAGGCTGGATTGTTCTCACTTGAGTATATAGGTTTACTTGGTTTTGCTATTCTTGATCTTCGTGTATTGGAGGATAAAAAAGCCAGAATCTCTAGACTTCAAATATAAGTCTTTGACTCTTACTTATCAAGCCTAGGGCCCAAACAAAACTTATAAGACTGATAGGCAGTGATCAGGCTTTTTCTTGTTATGTTTTTTTTTTTTATTTGTTTGTTTCAGTCTGACACTTGTTTCTGAAGTATCACTCTTTTCCAAGCTGATATGACATCCATCAATAGTGATTTGAGACAAGACAACACTTAAAAGACATTTTTCTACTTCACATGTTCCAAAATTAGTTCTGCCTTTTAAGAAGACATGGGTTCAATGCTGAAAAGTTTCCGGGTGTCTATGCTGTTCATCTGGGTTGTTTCAAATTTGGATAAATATGGAAATTTCCATTGAAAAATGCATCTGGAAGCCTTATAAAAATGCACCAAGGTGAAGTAAATCTAGTCCTTTCAAAAGAACAACTGTGAGAAATGTTCTTTTCAATGTGGTTGGAGGAGAAAATGAAAGAAAATTATTTCTGATAAATAGAAATGTATGACTGAAGGGAATATATTATAGTACATATTATTATATTTTGAAATACAATTTATTTTAGGTTAAAAATATACATTATTGAAGCCTTTGATTTTACATTCCAGTAACTTCTGGAAATCTAGATTAACCCCACTTTGTAACAAAGAAAAACAACTAAGCAAAAATGTCTGCTATAGTTACCAAGCAGTCCCTTACCACTCTGCCCTGAGGAGAGAGATAGGTTTCATTCCCCTTTTTTCTAGAACCATGGAACCAGTTACTTAATTACTCAGAGTTAAGGTTCCTTTTATTGCTATTTCCATCTATATTATATTATATCTATATTATTATCTTGTTATTATGTTTATTTTAAAAATTTTGTTATTTTGCATCAGTTCATTCAAATCTTCTCACATTTCCCTGAATTCCTGGTATTTGTCATCTTAACTGAATAATAAAATCCCCTTGAATCCATATTTGTTTTGTTGTTGCTATTGTTTTCTTTAGTTTTGCCAATCTCCCCAGATGATATGAGTATTCAAAGTATTTCTATTTTTTGCTGCCACAGTGCTGCTGTGAATTTTGTTATATAGAGAACCTTTGGTTTTTGTTTTTATTTTCTATCTTTAATATCCATGAGGTTAACGTCCAACAGTAGGATTTATCAATTAAAGACTATGGAGATTTTAGCCACATTGCTTACCTTATTCTAAACTCATATCCATAATCATTGGACCAATCTACAGATCCACCAGCCTTTGTACTTCCAGATAAGAAAAAAAATGTGAATCAGCAAACATTTAGGAAAAAGCTAGTCTGTACATATGTCCCTGATTTTTAGCTTGGCTCCTTAGACTTTTTGTTTTTGTTTTTTTTTGTGGGGCAATGAGGGTTTAGTGATTTGCCCAGGGTCACACAGCTAGGAAGTCTCAAGTGTCTGAGGCTGGATTTGAACTCAGGTCCTCTTGAATCTAGTGCTTTATCCACTGTACTACCTAGCTGTCCCCTCTTTAGATATTTCTAAAGATTGCTCCTTCTGTGAGATTGAGGATTCTATTTCTCTTTGTCTTTGTCTCTCAGTGTCTCTATCTCACTTTGTCTTTGTCTCTATCTCTGTTGGTATCTCTCTGTTTCTCTGTCTCTCCCTGTTTCTATTTCTTTGCCTATTTCTTTCAAACTCTCTTTGTCTTAGTCTTTTTCTATCTTTGTCTCTGTGTCTTTGTCTATCTCTGTGTCTCTGTCTCTGTCTTCTCTGTCTCTCTGTGTCAAGATAAGAGTTAAGCTAAAGTATCTTACTCCCAGTAGGAGAGTACATTCACTGTGTATTATCTGGCATAATTCTACACTACACAATTTCTTTCTTTTCTTTTTGCTATCTTCCTGGATAAAAGTTTATTTTCTCATCACTATTTGTGATGTTCTTTTAGGTTATTCTTATTTGATGTGAAGGAAGTAAGCCATTTGATATAAGTTGCACCCATTCCTCTTTAAGGAATCATGAGCAGAGGAGTGTTTGAATCTAAGAAACAATCATTTCCCTAGACTGGTACTGTACTCCTAATTGAGAAAAAAACAGAAGTACACTTCCTCACGCCTTTTCCTGCTTCTCTCAGGACAGGAATCAAAAGTCCCTCTTAAAGAGTGGGAGGCAGGGCAGCTAGGTGGTGAAGTGGTGGGGCATCTAGGTGGCGCAGTGGATAAAGCACTTGCCCTGGATTCAGGAGGACCTGAGTTCAAATTTGGCCTCAGATACTTGACACTTACTAGCTGTGTGACCCTGGTCAAGTCACTTAAACCGCGTTGCCCCACAAAAAATTAAAAATTATAATAATACTAATAAAAAAGAGTGGTGACAAGACTACAGATCTATCTTCCATGCCTCCTTTTAAACTACTTTTAGACAAACCTATTTGGACATATCCATAACTTATATGGGCAAAACATACAGAACTTGCATATTAATTGCATCAATTCCTTATATATCTTGAATATCAGAGTTTTAACAGTGATATTTGATGTAATCATTTTCCTCACATATGCAATATTCCATTGCCCAGGGTCACACAGCTAGGAAATCTCAAATGTCTGAGGCTGGATTTGAACTCAGGTCCTCCTGAATCTAGTGCTTTATCCACTGTGCTACCTAGCTGCCTCCTCTTTAGATCCAATAGTGAAAAGTATTGGGAGGAGATATCTCCTTATAGCCTTTCTTTAGGGCCTACCTTTAATTTTCTTTTAAAAAATCTGACTATTGATTTCTCATTGTGTTGTTATTCTTTCAATTTATGAATGTTTGCTTTCTTTTCTTGGCTCTACTTGCTTCACTTTGAATCAGTTCCTGTAGGTTTTCTACACTTCACTATATTCATTATGCTAAAACAACAACAACAACAACAACAAAATTTAGTTGTAAGCAAATGTAAAGGAAGTGTTAAGAACTCCTTTTGAAAGTGTGATGTTGGGGGGCGGAGCCAAGATGGCAGAGAGGAAGCAGCAAGCTGCCTGAGCTGTCCTTCTGTTCCCTCAAAAAGAACATTAAATCAAGCCTCTGGATGGATTCTGAAACTACAGAACCTGCAAAGGGACAGAGAGACACAGTCTTCCAACCAGAGATAATTTAGAAGACTTCAGGAAAAGGTCAGTCTGACTCAGGCAAAAGGGAGGCCCAGCGCAGGGCAGCAACCCAGTGCCAAGGGGGTCAGGACAAGTCAGCAGGAACTGCGGGCCACAGCCGAACAACTGAAGTCCCTGGAACCTGGTTAAGAAATCTGGTGGCCAAGAAGGACAGTGGAAAAACCTACCTACACCAGCCGGGAGGGCCACGAATGGGTCAGGTGGGAACAGACACCGGGAGCGGGTGCCTGGCTGGCCGAGCGCACCCAAACAGGAAGTGCAGGGCGGGGGATCTCCACACACCATAAAGGCGTCAGAGTAAAAAGCCAGTCACACAGTACCTATACCCCTGCACAAGAAGCCCAAAACAGGGACCCTGGTGCCCCCAGAGCAGACCTCAACTTAAAAAATAAATAAATAAGCTGCAATAATGAGTAAGAAGCAAAAAAGAGCCCTCTCCATTGAGAGCTTCTGTATCAATGGGGAAGAAGCCAATGCAAATTCAGATGAGGACAATACCCTCAAATTGCCTACATGTGAAGCCTCACGAGGGAAGGTGAATTGGTCTCAAGAACAAAAAGGCTTCCTGGAAGAGCTCAAAAAGGATATTAAAAATCAATTGAGAGAGGTAGAAGAAAAAATGGGGAAAGAAATGAAAGCAAAACAAGAAAACTATGAAAAAAGAATCAGCCGCTTGGAAAAGGAAGCACAAAGATTGACTGCAGAAAACAATTCCTTAAAAAATTCATCTGGCCAAATGGAAAAAAAAGTGCATAATTTCACTGAAGAAAACAATGCCTTAAAAAATTCAGTTGGCCAAATGGAAAAAAAGGTGCATAATCTCATTGAAGAAAACACTGCCTTAAAAAATTCACTTGGCCAAATGGAAAAAAAGGTGCATAATCTTACTGAAGAAAACAATGCCTTAAAAATTGAAATTGGACACTTGGAAGATAAGGAATCCATGAGACACCAGGAATCAGTCAAACAGAATCAAAAGAATGAAAAAATAGAAGAAAATGTGAAATGCCTCATTGGAAAGACAACTGATCTGGAAAACAGATTGAGGAGAGACAATTTGAGAATCATTGGGCTGCCTGAAAGCCATGACCAGAAGAAGAATCTAGACACCATATTCCAGGAAATTATTGAGGAGAACTGCCCTGATATCATAGAATCAGAGGATAAAATCATCATTGAAAGAATCCACTGATCACCTCCTGAAAGAGACCCCAAAAGGACAACTCCAAGGAATATTGTAGCCAAATTCCAGAATTATCAGGTGAAGGAGAAAATACTCCAAGCAGCCAGAAAGAAGCAATTTAAATATCATGGAGCCACAGTCAGGATTGCTCAGGACCTGGCAGCTTCAACATTAAAGGACCGCAAGGCTTGGAATATGATATTCCGGAAGGCAAAGGAGCTTGGATTGCAGCCAAAATGTGCATTTTCTTTCAGAGGAAAAGATGGACATTTAATGACATTGGGGACTTTCAATCTTTCTTGGTGAAAAGACCAGAACTGAATAGAAAATTTGATCTCAACATATAAGACTCAAGAGAAGTTTAAAAAGGTAAACAGAGGGGGGAAAAAAAAGGTTACACTATTAGGTTAAACTGTTTATATCCCCACATGGGAAGATAATACTCATAACTCTTAAGAACTGTAAATGTATTTGGGCAGAGAGAAGGACTTTACACAGAGGGTATAAATATAAATTGTCTTTCATGTGATGATACATAAAAAAAAATTAAGGGGTTAAAAAGGGAGTCTATGGGGAGGAGAGGAAAGGGGAGGTGGAAGGGGATGAATTATATCATATGAAGAGGTGAAAAAAACAACCTATTACAATAGAGGGAAAGAAAGGAGAGTGGAACATTGTTTCAACCCTATTCTCATTAGATTTGATTCAAAGAGGGAATAACATATATGTTCATTGGGATAAAGAAACTTAACTCACTCTTTAGGGAAGCAAAAGGGGAAGGGAAAGGGGGGACTGATAGAAGGGAGGACAAAAGCAAGGGAGAAAAGGGTAAAGAAAAGAGAGGGGGGTCATAAAAAGGGAGGGCAGATTGGGGGAGGCAGGGGTAAGAAGTAAAACGTCAGTGAGAAGGAATAGGGTGAAAGTAGGGGGGAAAGTACAAAGGGGGTAAATAGAATGGAGGGGAATAGACAGTCAGTAATAATAACTGTGAATGTGAATGGGATGAACTCTGCTATAAAACGGAAGGGAATTGCAGAGTGGATTAAAAAGCAGAATTCTACAATATGCTGTTTACAAGAAACATATTTGAAGCAGAGAGATACACACAGAGTAAAGGTAAAAAGGCTGAAGCAGAATATATTATGCTTCAGCTAAAGTAAAAAAAGCAGGGGTAGCAATCCTTATCTCAGACAAAGTGCAGGCAAAAATAGATCTCATTAAAAGAGATAAGGAAGGAAATTACATCTTGCTTAAAGGTACTATAGATAATGAAGTAATATCAATATTGAATATGTATGCACCAAGTGGTATAGCATCCAAGTTCTTAGAGGAGAAGTTAAATGAGTTATAAGAGGAATTAGACAGTAATACTATACTAGTGGGGGATCTGAATCTCCCCCTCTCAGAATTAGATAAATCTAGCCAAAAAATAAATAAGAAAGAAGTGAAGGAGGTGAATAGATTACTAGAAAAGTTAGACATGATAGATGTCTGGAAAAAATTGAATGGGTATAGAAAGGAATATACCGTTTCTCAGCAGTACATGGCACATTTTCAAAAATTGACCATGTATTAGGGCACAAAAACATCATAGTTAAATGTAGAAAGGCAGAAATAGTAAATGCATCCTTTTCAGATCATGATGCAATAAAAATTACATGTAAGAAAGAGCCAGGGAAAAGTAGAATGAAAATCAATTGGAAACTAAATAATTTCATTCTAAAGAATGAATGGGCCAAACAAGAAATCATAGAAACAATCAATAACTATATCCAAGAGAATGACAATAATGAGACAACATACCAAAATCTATGGGATGCAGCCAAAGCAGTGCTTAGGGGAAAATTTATACCTCTAAATGCTTACATGAATAAAAAAGAGAAAGAGGAGATTAATGAATTGGGCATGCAATTTAAAAAGCTAGAAAAAAAACAAATTAGAAATCCCCAATTAGATACTAAATTAGAGATCCCGAAAATCAAAAGAGAAATTAATAAGATTGAAAGCAAAAAAACTATAGAATTAATCAATAAAACTAAGAGCTGGTTTTATGAAAAAACCAATAAAGTAGATAAAATATTGGTTAATTTGATTAAAAAAAAGAAAGAAGAAAACCAAATTACCAGTATCAAAAATGAAAAAGGGGATGTTACCGCCAATGAAGTGGAAATTAAATCAATAATTAGGAATTATTTTACCCAACTGTATGCCAATAAATTTGACAATCTAAATGAAAATGGATGAATATTTACAAAAATACAAACTGCCCAGGTTAACTGAAGAGGAAATAAAATCCTTAAATAAACCCATATTAGAAAAAGAAATTGAACAAGCCATTAATGAACTCCCTAAGAAAAGATCCCCAGGGCCAGATGGGTTTACGGGTGAATTTTACCAAACATTTAAATTACAATTAATTCCAATCGTGGTAAAAAGTTTTAACAGTCGGTTAGATAATGGAGAGATGCCAGTTTTTTTTAGGACCACCCTTTTGGGGAGGAGACCAACAGCATGAGCTATGCACACCAGTCTGCCTGGGACGCATGCCAGATTGCCTGCTGAGCACTCGACTTCCGGGGTGCGAGCTTAAAAGGCAAGGAGAGAATGGAAGTGGGGCCTTTTTTCCTGCTCTGCTGGTCTCCTGGCTGCGCTGCACAGACAGACGCTGACTGGAGTTTGACTCGGCCCGGCTCTCCGTTAACAGCACTCGCTTGACTCGGTCTCTCTCCCCAAAGGTGGCCTTGGGTTTTGGTGAGTTTTATACGGAATATAGACTAAGCCTAGATTTAAGACAATTTGTATTGTATTTCTACTTTCCTATCCTTCTAAAGATCAATGACAATTCAGAAACCCCTGCCACTTTGGCATGCAGAGAATTGGGGAACCAGTTAAAACAATGTGGCATACCCCAAACTCTAGCAGCTTAAATACCTTAAAATTTAACAAGCATTTCCTTCTACAGGCAAAAGCACTGAAGCACATGGCCTAGTTTTCCGGCCCACCTCAATTTCTCCCACCCTTTCCCTACCCTATAACTATTTTTTTTAATCCTTTTTGTTTTTGTTTTTGTTTTTGTTTTGTTTTGACTTTTGAAAGGCACTGAAAAGACCTGGAATTCACCACACCTTTAAGTTCTTTAAGAACACAAAAAGGTGCTTAGCAAATCTTTTGCTTTTTATTTTTGGTTTTTGGTTTTGCTTTGTTTTGACTTTTGTTTTTTTTGCTTTTCTTTAAAAACCCGATTTTGTAAACTAAGTGACTTTTCAAACACATTTTAAGTATATGCTGTGGGTAAGACCATCCAGCCTCAGAAGCTACCAGAATTCTTCTTTTTTTTTACTCTTTCTTTTTGAGAGAACCATGAGTTCTAATGAGTTTTATTTTATTTTTTTTCTTTCTCTTTTCTCTTTTATTGTGTTCTGTTTAACTAAAAAAGACTAGAAAGGGTTATTGAACCCTATTGCTTGATACCTCACTGAAAACATTGAATATTGAATCTTGCTAATTGAAGTCTTACTTCTTTTTGATAAATTAATCACCACTTTAAGTATCTGCTACTGTTATACTAGAGAAGTCATGTATAAGATGATGTGGTTTACTTGCTAAAAGAAGATTATATAATAATATCTAATATAATCAGCTATTTACATTCATTTATTATTTATATATCATTATACTCTGGGTATGGTTTGGAATTATTGTATATATCACTAATATGTTCTCAGTTATGCAGCATAGCATGCATTTTTACCATCATACTGTCTTTGGTGAAATTAATATGAGATTTTGGAAGTATGGAAACTTATCATTTCAGAGACTAACTTGCTGTGAACTCTGATGCAGGCCCTGGAGAGAATATATGTGCAATAAAAGGAGAGACAGGTATACGTAAGTCCATGGTTTGCTTATGATGGTGACTATGTAGAGCACAATTACTAGGCACAGTCCAGTATTCATCCTCTCTCCCTCCTAATTTAACCTAATTTAACTGAACTTATTTATCTTTTTATCTCACTCAGTTGAACTCACCTGTGGCCTAGCACAATCACTGGCTGTCTCTGAACCATGAGATATGGTATGATAACCTTTCCATAACATTTTCAGGTGTTATGAACACATACTAAATTTGGCTTTGATCCAGACACATGGTGGTAAAAAGTGTTACAGATTGCATAACTACCTCAACCCTCTATTAGAAGTCTAAGGATATAAATGCTATGCTAAGGTTTAGTAAAAATACAGCAATTCAAACAGTTAAAGAAGAGAATCCAGCTTTCCAGACCAGAGTCCAGAATCCAGTTTTCCAGACCAGAATCCAGTTTCCTCCTGATGACATCTTACCACTTCAAGAAGACATGAGAACTCAGAGACTTTATATGTTTTGTTAGTTTTTACTATCTCCTTTCTGTTATAATATACACTATCTGTAACATGTACTGTGCAGAGGCTCTCCCTTTGCAAGACTAATGTCAAAGCGTCGGTTCATGAGGACAAAAAAAAAAATTGCCCCTCTGGACAAAACTTTCCTCTCTTCCTTTTCTATATTGTTGTTCACATATTATTAGTTAGCAATAGTTATTATATTATTTTTACTGTTCCGTCAAGGAAATATTTTGTTTCTTGAGGAACAAAAGGGGGGAATGCGGTAAAAAGTTTTAACAGTCGGTTAGATAATGGAGAGGCGCCAGTTTTTTTGAGGACCACCCTTTTGGGGAGGAGACCAACAGCATGAGCTACGCACACCAGTCCGCCTGCGACACACGCCAGATTGCCTGCTGAGCACTCGACTTCTGGGGTGCGAGCTTAAAAGGCAAGGAGAGAACAGAAGTGGGGCCTTTTTTCCTGCTCTGCTGGTCTCCTGGCTGCGCTGCACATACAGACCCTGACTGGAGTTTGACTCGGCCCGGCTCTCAGTTAACAGCACGCACTTGACTCAGTCTCTCTCTCCAAAGGTGGCCTTGGGTTTTGGTGAGTTTTATACGGAATATAGACTAAGCCTAGACTTAAGACTATTTGTATTGTATTTCTACTTTCCTCTCCTTCTAATCAACATCACCTTGTGACTACCATACAATAAAAGCTCTAACTAGAAAACCAGAAGCTTCTTCCATTTACTAGTCTGGGAGATAAATTAAGGGAAAGGTTAAGTAGGGGAGATTTATGATCTAATATCCAATTTTAATCTCACACAATATTATACAAATTATTTGGAAAAATAGGTGAAGGAGTTCTACCAAATTCGTTTTATGACACAAATATGGTGGTGATACCAAAACCAGACAAAGCAAAAACAGAGAAAGAAAATTATAGACCAATTTCCCTAATGAATATTGATGCTAAAATCTTAAATAAGATATTTGCAAGGAGATTACAGCAAGTGATCACCAGGATTATACACTATGACCAGGTGGGATTTATACCAAGAATGCAGGGCTGGTTCAACATTAGGAAAACTATTAACATAATCAACCATATCAATAAGAAAACTAACCAAAATCATATGATTATCTCAATAGATGCAGAGAAAGCTTTTGACAAAATACAGCACCCATTCCTAATAAAAACACTAGAGAGCTTAGGAATAGGTGGAGCTTTCCTTCAAATAATAAACAGTATCTACCTAAAACCATCAGCAAGCATTATATGTAATGGAGATAAGTTAGAGGCCTTTCCAGTAAGATCAGGGGTGAAACAGGGATGTCCATTATCACCTCTATTATTTAATATTGTACTAGAAATGTTAGCCTTAGCAATCAGAGAAGAAAAAGGAATTAAAGGAATTAGAATAGGCAAGGAGGAAACAAAACTATCACTCTTTGCAGATGATGTTAGGGTATATGTAGAGAATCCTAAACAATCAACTCAAAATTACTGGAAACAATTAACAACTTTAGCAAAGTAGCAGGATATAAAATAAATCCACATGAATCATCAGCATATCTATACATGACCACCAAAGTCCAGCACCAAGAGATAGAAAGAGAAATTCCATTTAAAGTAACGGTAGATAACATAAAATACTTGGGAGTCTACTTGCCAAGACAAACCCAGGAACTCTATGAACACAATTACCAAACACTTTACAAACAAATCAAATCAGATCTAAAAAATTGGAAAGATATCAATTGCTCATGGATAGGATGAGCTAATATAATAAAAATGACAATTCTATCTAAATTAATGTACTTATTCAGTGCCATACC
The DNA here is from genome assembly GCF_019393635.1 of Dromiciops gliroides. NCBI lineage: Eukaryota > Metazoa > Chordata > Mammalia > Microbiotheria > Microbiotheriidae > Dromiciops > Dromiciops gliroides. The sequence goes on from NC_057861.1 coordinate 455,424,403, forward strand.
AATCAGACTACCTAAAAATTATTTTATAGAGCTAGAAAAGATAATAACAAATTCATCTGGAAAAATAAAAAGTCCAGAATATCAAGGGAAATAATGAAAAAAAAATGCACAGGAAGGTGGGTTAGCGGTACCAAACCTGGAGCTTTACTATAAAGCAGCAGTCATCAAAACCATCTGGTACTGGCTAAAAAATAGGGTGGTAGATCAATGGAATAGGCTAGGCTCAGGAAATGCAGTAGTAATTGACACTAGTAATGTAGTGTTTGATAAACCCAAAGACTACAGCTTTCGGGATAGGAACTCAGTATTTGACAAAAACTGCTGGGAAAACTGGAAGATAATATGGCAGAAATTAGGCATAGACCAACATCTTACACCTTATACTAAAATAAGGTCAAAATGGATACATGATTTAGATATAAGAGGTGATACCATAGGTAAATTAGGAGAGAAAGGAATAGTGTACCTATCAGATCTTTGGAAAGGAAAACAGTTTCTGACCAAACAGAGATAGAGTATATTATAAAATGCAAAATGGATGATTTTGATTACATTAAATTAAAAAATTTTTGCACAAACAGAAGCAATGCATCCAAAATTAGAAGGGAAGCAGAAACCTGGGAAACAATTTTTGAGGCCAGTGCTTCTGATAAAGGCCTCATCTCTAAAATATATAGGGAACTAAATCAAATTTATAAGAATCCAAGTCATTCCCCAATTGAGAAATGGTCAAAGGATATGAACAGGCAGTTTTCTGATGAAGAAACCAAAGCTATCTATTCCCATATGAAAAAATGCTCTAAATCTCTAATGATTAGAGAGATGCAAATAAAAACAACTCTGAGGTACCACCTGACACCTATCAGATTGGCTAAAATGACAAAAAAGGAAAATAATAAATGTTGGAGAAGCTGTGGGAAAATTGGAACATTAATCCATTGTTGGTGGAGCTGTGAACTGGTCCAACCATTCTGGAGAGCAATTTGGAATTATGCCCAAAGGGCGATAAAGCTGTGCATACCCTTTGACCCAGCAATACCACTTTTGGGTCTTTTTCCCAAAGAAATCATGGAAAGGGGAAAGGGACCCACATGTACAAAAATATTTATAGCTACTCTTTACGTGGTGGCAAGGAATTGGAAGCTGAGGCGGTGCCCATCAATTGGGGAATGGCTGGACAAGTTGTGGTATATGAATACAATGGAATACTATTGTGCTGTAAGAAATGATGAGCAGGAGGAGTTCAGAGAAACCTGGAGCGTCTTGCGTGAGCTGATGATGAGTGAGATGAGCAGAACCAGAAGAACATTGTACACAGTATCATCAACATTGAGTGTTGATCTACCGTGATGGACTATATTCTTCTCACCAATGCAATGGTACAGAAGAGTTCCAGGGAACTTGTGATGGAAGAGGATCTCCAAATGCAAGGAAAAAAAAAAACTGCGGAGTATAGATGCTGAATGAACCATAGTATTTCTTTTGTTTTTGATGCTGTTGTTTTTTTCTATTTTGAGGTTTTTCATCATTGCTCTGATTTTTTTCTCTTATAACATGACTAATGCAGAAATATGTTTAATGTTATTATGTATATATATATACACACACATACATATATATATATACACAAACACATACATATACATATATACATATATACATATATACATATATACATATATACATATATATATATATATATATATATAACCTATATCAGATTACCTGCTGTCTAGGGGAGGGGGGAGGGAGGGGGGAGAGGTAGAAAAATCTGAAATTGTAAAGCTTCTATAAACAAAAGTTGAGAACTATCTTTACATGTAATGGAAAAAAATACTTTATTAATTTAAAAAAAAAGAAAGTGTGATGTTTTTCAATCAACTTGATGAAATAATAGATCAATTAACAATTGCTTGGTTTAAGGATCAGTCTTGCTTCTGGTATCCTATAAAGCACTCAAAAGCTCTGAGGTGTCATTTATGGCATTCAAGAAAGAGTTGAAGAGAGAGCCAGATATCTAGGAAGAAATAAATTAATGAACAGTAATCACTATTTGTTGTTGTTTGGTTTTGTTGCTTGTAGTTCTTCCAGAATCTAGTGAGTTGAAGGATTTCTTTCTCCTCTTCCCTCCCCCGTTACCCCATATTGGTGATGATATGTTTCAAGTAGAACAATTTACTCAATAGTAGATGTGTCTCCTAGCAAAGCCAAGTACCAGATAATCTAACTGCAAAGGTGAGCTTAGCAGTAGAGAATCAGACAAAGAGAGCATAGTAAAGACCCTACCATCAAAGATATTGTGCTGATGGGGAGTACCATGAGTATTCCCCAAGATAAAAAGACACTAGTGTGCTACACTGACAGATCTGAGTTGCCTTGCCCATGAGAGTTTCCTGCATGATTGCCTTCTAGTAAACCCCATATTTGAACCCCCTCTTTCTATTTTATCGTATGTATTTGTGGAGGAGTACACCCCAGGTTTATGGGAGGGATGTTTTATTACTTCTCTTTCTTATGATGTCCTCAATAAATTCATTTGTTTTGAACTAATTACTTTTTAAATGGATAACCAGGATAAAGCTGAAAACACCAACAGAGACTTGTGAGCTCTAGTTTTAAAAATTTAGATGCACATAGTGCTTTGAAACTGTGATAACTGTCTCTTCAGGGGGGTAAAGGGCTCTGTAAATACCAAAATATGGAAAGAATAAAATGGGAAAGTTTCAGATAGACAAAATTCAATAGGGAAAGAGAGAAAGCTGACTTATATTTGGAAAATTGTAGTGTCCTTAGAATTCCTGAAGCAATGTCCCATGAAACAAAGGCCCATTTTTTTTGAAATGTTCTTCTGGAAATGCTATATGTTTGTGAATCTAGGAACAACATGATCTCTTAGTAATAAAAGTATAGGTGACTAAAGAAACAAGACAGAGAAGCAAGATGGGCCTAAATTGCAGCCTACTTCCATTGATGGCCTGTTCATAAGTGGTGTAAGGAATATTTCTTTGATGAAATGGATAGTTAGAAGAGGAGATAGGCCAATCAGGTGGTAATAGATCGACCACCCAAGTCTGCTAGTGCTATTCATGAGAGATTAAATAAAAAAAAAAAGAAAAAACGAACACAAACCCTAGAAGACTTTGAGTACATTGAATGCGTCCTCAGTAGAGTATCTGTGGGAAAATGTAGCCAAGAATTATGCAGACTTAAAAGAAAATGGTTAGCTTGCAAGCTGCATTGGTGGAGAATATACCCACCACAACAATTTTACAGATAATGATAACAAACATTTATATAGATCTTTAAGGTTTCCAAATAATTCAACATACATCATCTTATTTGAATAGGGGGCAGCTGGGTGACACAGTGGATAGAGTGCTGGGCCTAGAGTCAGGAAGCCTCATTTGCTGGGTTTCAATCTGGCCTCAGACACTGACTAGCTGTGTGACCACTTAACTCTATTTGCCTCAGTTTCTACATCTGCAAAATGATCTGGAGAAGGAAGTAGCAAACCACTCCAGCATCTTTGCCAAGAAAATCCCAAATGAGATTATGAAGAGTCAGACATGACTGAAAAACAACTGAACAATAAATTTTTATCCCATTTTAGAGATAAAGAAACTGTAAGGTGGTTTGCCAAGTATCACAGGACTATATGCCTGAGGGAAGATTTGAACCCCAGTCTTCCTGACTCCAAGTTCAGCATACTATTTATTGAAATGCTGAAGCAATGTTGATTTAGACAAATGAATTTCTAATGTGTTTGGTGTAATGGAAAAACAAATAGTATTTGGACTTAGGACACAGGTCTTTGAATTTGTTCTGCTACTTGCTGTCTCTGTGACTTTATTCAAGTGAATTCACCACTTTACCATCAGTTTTTTTTTATTGGAGAAACAATAGTAAAGGAGTAGATGTTTGTTAAAGTTCTTCCCAACTACAGTCCTATCATATGCAATCCCATAAATCATGGAAGTTAGATAGTGTAAGCATTATCTTCATTTAACATGTGAGAAAATAACCTCTGTTAAATGAATTAAATTTGGAAAAAATGATAGTGATTCCTCAGTGCTCTATGAGGTAAAGGGAAGAAGATCGTTTTGTCTTTAAAAAATATTTTTTAATTTAATTTTTTTCTTTTTAAATTTTTTTCTCTCTTTCTTTTGGACTCCCTTGTCTGTTGCAAGATACCTGATAATCTGAGAGTTAAGGTAAATCTTCATTTTACTAAGTAAAGGTACAAATGAGCACTGAAAACCTTTGTCTTCTATCAAGGCATATTTGGCAAAAGCCAGGTAAAAGCAGCTCACATAAATATTCTGTAAGGTCAAAGAAGATTCTGTCCAATAGGGCAAAATGTAGGGTAGTCCTCTCAGCTTTCAAGAAAATCCATGGTGGGGGGGGGGGCAAGGTGCAGAGTTACTTCCAACTATTTGTGGTTTGCTTCAGTATGGCCTTCCTCTCAAAGCTCAGTCATTGCCTGAAATAGTTAACAAGTGGGAAAATGGTGTTACTATAATCACTGGAATAATTCATTAACATTTTCAAACTTATATAAAAGATACAGACATCTAATTTCACTATTTTCCTTCATAGAAGCAATTTTAGGTTAACTGCCCCTGCCCTAATTGGTCTCTCCCATTCCCATCTAGCAAAGTCTTATAAGCATATCTCTTTCTTGATTTTTTTTTAATTTTAGAAAAAAAATGGAGATTTATAATCTCCTTTGGAAATGCTTAGGAATAAGAATCAAATATACAAGGATTATTTATTTTACATTTTGAATCCATGTCTCAGTTCTGTATGAAAATAATTTTTAAAAATGTTTTTGATAAATGCAAACACTTCTGAAATTTACCCATTTTTAAGATCTGCTATATTAACTTTGGTTCACATTGGGTAGTACTTCAGAGACACCAATTTACTGCCATCTATTTTATGATCACTGTTATCATAAAGTATTCTTTGGCTAGAATGGAGTAAGGGAACTCAGTCCCATTTCAGGGCATCTTGACCTCCTTAAAGAAACCCTCTCCACTGTTGAAAGAGTCAACATTCAAAAAACCATATGTTATTAGGCATTAATACAGAATTTAATTGTGAAAACACAGAAATATCAAATACATAAAATATTCAAAGCTATGGATGTAGCAGTCTGATACCTTTAGACACATACTTGAATGAAATATGAATGTAATTTTTTAAACTTAGCCAATGAATCTTTGAATGAGCAATGTGTGATGTACTTATATATTTACACATTCACACTTTTAGGATTCTATATCTTTTTATATTTTAGAAATAATTTATTTAGGCTTCCATCTAATCTTTCTTTCCCTACTTTCTATTGTCTAACATGAGTCACTTGCAATTCTGAATGTGAATGAAAATAAAATATAGTTATTTTTCCATAGAAAAAGCTGAGAGTTGTGGGTAAGTTTTGTTTTTGTTTGTTTGTTTGTTTTTGCAGGCAAAGGGAATTAAGTGACTTGCCCAGGGTCACACAGCTAGTAAGTGTCAAGTGTCTGAGGCTGGATTTGAACTCAGGTACTCCTGAATCCAGGGCCGGTGTTTTAACCACTGCACCATCTAGCTGCCCCTGCGGGCAAGTTTTAAAACACCAAGACCTTGTTTGCAATCCAGGCCTCTGACCCAAGAGCTTAAATATATTGGTAATTTTGGACTTGGTCATATTAAATTGGGCCAAATTCATAGGTACAAAAGGATTTAGCTCAAGAGTTCAGAAAAGACAAAACCCCAAATTCACATCTCTTCCTTAATATTTAATGGAGTGGGGGCAGGTAGGTGGCTCAGTGGATAAAGCACTGGCCCTGGATTCAGGAGGACATGAGTTCAAATCCAGCCTCAGACACTTGATACTTACTAGCTGTATGACCCTGGACAAGTCACTTAACCCCCATTGCCCCGCCCCACAAAAATTAATGGAGTGGTCAGCCATAGTATCCTAAAAATTCAAATATATGAAGATCCCCTTAACCAATTAAGTACTTCCAATTTAATGAGAATAATTTTCACAACATGGTCATAAGGGATTTGACAAGAAATAGCTGTTCTCTTGTCCTAGACATTCCTGCTGCCTGACTTATTCCCTATTTTATATTATTTATTTTGCTTTATGATACTGGGTCTCCTTACCTCACCCAAACTGAGTATATTGGTAACTCACTGAGAAGGGTTAAAGGAATAAACATTTATATTAAGAACCTAGTGTGTGGGGCAGCTAGGTGGTGCAGTGGATAAAGCACCAGCCCTGGATTCAGGAGGACCTGAGTTCAAATCCGGCCTCAGACACACGAAACTTACTAGCTGTGTGACCCTGGGCAAGTCACTTAACCCTCATTGCCCCCCCACACACACACACACAAAGAACCTAGTATGTTCTAGGTACTATGCTAAGCATTTTACATAAAACCCTGGGAGGTAGGTATTAAAATTATCCCCATTTTATAAATTAGGAAACTAAGGCAGACTGCAGTTAAGTGACTTGCCTAGGGGCATATAACTAGTAAATATCTGAGGCTGAATATGAACTCAGGTCTCCATGAGTCCAGGTCTGGCACTCTATGCGCTGTACCACCTTACTTCCCCCTGCTTTAACATGCTCTGTTTTTCTGACCTAGGCCAGTCTGCAACTCTCTAGACAGCTTGGTGGACCTCTACTCCCTGCGGACTCATCTAGCTGGCTTTCACTTTACGGTAGCTCAAAACTGTCAAACTCAAGGGATCTACCAGCCTAAATCATCCCAGCAACAGGGATTACAGGCATTAGTATAAGCAGGCCCTTCCATACCTGACCATTATCTACTTTATTCAATATAATTGCAAGTTTCTTCACCTTAAAATCTGATTAGAAAACTTAATGGATCTTCTTTCCAATCACAACAAAAGTAGAACAATTGGTCACGTGCATTGGTTAGAAAACATTGCCGTCTGTAAGACTGGTATTATTTTGAACTAATGAGAAGTAATATATAATGAGTTTTACCAGGAAAATCTAATTAAGTGTTTCAAAAATATAAGGTCAATAAAATCTTTCCTTGAATTCTGAAGTGCTTTCTAATAATTTGTTTAATGGGTAAAACCAAAATGACAGTCTAAGGTGTTAATTTCAAAAGATTTAGGCTGAACCCTTATGACAAATCTAATCTAATCAGCAATTAGGATGAATGCTTTTTGCCGGCTCTTAGTCACCTTTCTAGTAATCAGATTTGTCAAAAGACTGAAATAACTCAATCAGCTCTTTGGATCTGCTTATTCTGATTATATTAATGGACATATTTGAAACATTTAAAAAATATCTTCTATTTTTTCTGTACTTACTTTGTATATATATATATATATATATATATATATATATATATATATATATATATATATATATATATATATTTTTTTTTTTTTTGCTTTGTTGTATCCCTCATTGGACTATGAGCTCCTTCAATACAGATAAATGTTTTAGCCTCCTTTGTCTTTTGCCTCAGGCACTTAGTAGAGTATTTGGCATATGATAGCCATTTGTTTAAGTCTTTTTTTCAATCAGTCTGACTCTAGGTGATCTCATTTGGAATTTTCTTGGCAAAGATAATGGTAAGGTTTGTCATTTCCTTCCCCATCTTATTATACAGATGAGGAAACTGAGGAAAACAGGGTTAAATGATTTGCCCTGAATGAGACAGTAAGTATCTAAGGCCAGATTTCAACTCAGGAAGAACTCAGAATCTTTCTGACTCCAGGCCCAGTTTATCCACTGTATCACTTAGCTGCCCCATAGTAGCCACTTCAATATGTATTGACTATCTTTTCTCCCATCTGCCTTAAAAATTAGTCTGAAAACTAGCCAATAGCCACTGTGATCAATTTAACCTCCCAGTCTTTCTATCCATTAATGCAGAATTTCTAAAATGCTATAGGCAACAACATTGCGATATTTTTTCCCTTTACTTTTAAGGAGTTTAACTAACACCACAGCTTAGAAACACTGTGTTAAAGGACCACCTTGCTTTATGGTGAAGAGAATGTTTCTGGTTCTCTTGCTTAGATTGGGTAATACTTTCTATAATGTGTTCCACACATGGGTTGCTCTAATTACATGATCCTATTATGAAAACAAGGCATTAGTTTTATTTTACTTGCAATGATGACAGTTTTTAATTTCAATTTGTCATTTAATTTATGTTTGTTAAGATTCAATTCTATGAGTTAACGTCTGAATAAACAGACATCTGCATTGGTGGAGTTGAGTTTTCATACTGATGGTTCCCCATACTTATAAAATCATAAGTCAGAATTATATACATATATAATATGTATAGATATATAATTCATTTAATAGTAGTTATTAGCTACCTATTATTTCTCGAGTACATAGATAGTTGGATATAGTTAGACCATCTCTAGCCAGTCTGTTATTGCTCCTTTTTTCCTTCTCCCTACCCTCCATTGCTTTTTGGACAGTCTTTTCAATTGCTTGATCCATTTATGTTTACACTTTTTTATGTTGTGAATGGCCAGAGCAGAAAACCATTAATTAATTCATGTCTAGAAAAGCAAATGCATTTATACAAGTCCAAATGAAAAAGCAAAGACCAAATCTTCCTTTCATAAATCAATTCATCACTTTGTGACAACATAAAATGTTCTTACTTGATTTAGGAAATAGGTACTGAAAGAAAGCATTCAATAATAAGTGGCTCAGGATACAGGAAAATATTGAAACCAAAACTTTCCTAACCCAGTTACTTCCAGACAGGTAAATTCTCCTAATATCACTGGGAAAATTACCTCTCAATGAAACTACTGCATCTTTGGTTTAGTAATAAAGCTGTTACAAGGCCTGGTTTCTGAGCTTTTCAATAGTTTTCAGAATAGTGAAATATTTGATGAATTTAGATTGTAGATTCAAAATATTACTTGACTTTTATTTAAAGTGGAAAACTGAATCTTTACTTCTACTAGATCATTTTGACATCGATCATTGAAAATATACTCTTGCAAACCAAGTAATAAAAAGCAATGCTAGCATTCTCTGTGACTAGCAGGAGGTAAAAGATGAAAAGAGCCACAAGAAGAAGTAAATTTTTGTGAATGTAAACATGTTTATCAAAATATGATGATACAAAAGCAAAGAAAAAAGTTCCACATTCAAAATGGACAGATGGATAGACCTGCATACTGAGTTGGTAGTGGCACAGTAGATAGAACACTGGTCCAGAAGTCAGGAAGACTCATTCCTGAGTTCAAATCTGGTCTCAGACACTTACTAGCTGTGTGACCCTGGGTAAATTACTAACGCCTATTTGCCTCAGTTTCCTCATCTGTAAAATGAACTAAACAAAGAAATGACAAACCACTTGAGTATCTCTGCCAAGAAAACCCCCAAAAGGGTCATGGAGATTTGAACATGACTGAAAAACAACAACACATCTTCAGGTGAATAAAATTTTAAAATAACGAAATGAATCTATATTCATTAAAAATAGTTTACCAAAACTAGTTTTTTTCTTCTTTGTATTTCCCTATCTTCAAGCTTCTTTCATTTTTTAAATAATATAGTCTTAATTGATGATTTAGTTGAAACAACAGGATAAGAAGGTGAAATTCTTTTGCTCCTCAACTCCACATATTAGAATTCTCAAGTTCTTCCAAAGCTCAGCTTTGGTGCTACCTCTGTCAAGAAGGGAGCTTTCTTTATTCTCACAATTGTTAGTGCTTTGCACATGAACTAATTTGGAATTTTTATGTGCATAATGATGCATTCTATCATTGTAACACTTGTCTTCTCCCAGAAAAAAAATAATATAATAAACTCCTTGAAGTCAGGGACTGTTTCTTTTTGTTGTTGTTTTTCACTTAGTATCTTACATAAATGGCGCTTAATAAAGTTTTGTTGGATTAAAGGTAATAATATATGCTTTAAATACAGACACATGCTCTCAGTCATAGATTTAGAGTGGGAGAGGAATATTAGAGCCCATCAATTCCAATCCCATCATTTTTATGGAAAAAGAAGCCAAATCCAAGGGTGACAAAAGTAATAAATGTCTGAATTAGAATCTGAACATGTTTGCTAGTACCCTATTCATTAGACCATGTTGCCTTTCTGGTAATCATTCACTAAACATTCCTTAAAAAAAAGTGTCAGGGGGCAGCTAGGTGGCGCAGTGGATAGAGCACCGGCCCTGGATTCAGGAGTACCTGAGTTCAAATCCGGCCTCAGAGACTTAACACTTACTAGCTGTGTGACCCTGGGCAAGTCACTTAACCACCATTGCCCGGGGAAAAAAAAAAAGCGTCAGGAATAGTGCCAGGTCCTGAAAAACAAAGACAAAAATGGAAAAAAAAATAAAAAAAATAATCGTTATTCTCAAGGAGTTTGCATTCTTTAAGATAATGTAACATGTATGTAAATAATCATATACAGATTATATGCAAAATAAATACAACTATATTTTGGAAAGACAGGATACTAGCAGCTGTGATGATCAAGAAGAACTTCATATTCACCCATACATGCACGCAAAAACATATTCTCAAACTTATTTATAGATGTTGAATTAATATATTGTTAGTAGATGTTTAATGTTGACCCATCAAGGAAGTTAGTCATAAGGTTGTTCTTTCAGTGTTTAATTCCTTAGTATGAATTTAATTAAATACTTGGACTATTTATAGAAAGTTGATTTGGTCTTTTGTTCTATGGAAAATATGAATTAATCATCAAAGTTTATCCTAGACCTAAGTTCATATAACATGACACTAGTACCAATCTTCTTTGTGCAAGCTTTAAAAATAGAAATCTGTTTTTGGTGATACAGTGTGACATGAATTGTGAAGTATGACTCAGGGTCTTGTCATAGTCTATATTTTGTCTTAATCTTTTCTGTCTTTGAAATATTCATAAGTACTATCATATGCCAAAGTCTCCTTTGAAACCTTAATCATTTAACATAGAATTATATAGAATGAATATATGTATGTGTGTGTGTGTGTGTGTGTATGCACATATACATATGCACTTATCTCTATCTTTTTTTTTTTTTTTTGGTTCAGGGCAATGGTGGTTAAGTGACTTGCCCAGGGTCACACAGCTAGTAAGTGTCAAGTGTCTGAATCCAGATTTGAACTCAGGTCCTCCTGAATCCAGGGCCGATGCTCTATACACTGTGCCACCTAGCTGCCCACAATCTCTATCTATCTTGATGTAGAAAGAGAGAGAGACAGAGAGACACAGAAAGAGACACAGAGAGAGAATAGATGAAATAACATTTTTTTACTGTCTATTCCAAGAACCTTTGTCATAGGAGTGGGGAATGGCTTCTAGTCACTCATGTTTCCATATTTCTCAGTATTAATCTCTGAATATACTTTTGTTTCAAACTTATTTTCAAAGGACAAGGTAGAAAAATGACAGTGGTAATGAAGATGAACTTAAAGACTAATTATTTTATCACTGGGTAGGGGGTGCTATGCACATAACTAAATCTTTATGTCACTAATATTCATAACTAGTATGGTTTAAATGCTAGGTTTATGAGATTTAGTGATTCATCTCCATTATATGCTGTTTTATTTGAGGTAGGTTCAGTGGAAACTTAATTTTTCATGTGACACAATCTACTGTATGTTAATCCATAAAATAATTTTCTTTTCAACTTCTTTTCTTTTGAATTGTATTGTGGTTGTATTTAACAACTGTGCATTTAGTGAGAGACTTAAATGGTGAAGATTGTTAAAACCTTTTATATATTATCAATCTTTTCAAAAGCATTTTAGGCATTTTTCACTTGACAGTCAGACAGACTTCCTGGCTGGTAATAATTGGTGTGGCACAAACTCAACATGAACTTGGTTCCTAATTAGTAGATTTAACCTCACAGAAAAGGATGTTATTTTATGCAAAAAGTTCAATAATATATTTCAAACCCAGCACTTTCCCTAATACCAAATCAGTGCATGACCTAAATGTTGATTTGGCCCTAGTGAATTAATGTCACATTTAATGTAGAGAAAGCTTAATTGTAAACCTGTCCTTTGTCAAGTATGTATAATTATTACACTTCCCAATTAAGATGAACATATCAATGAAGTCTTTTTTAAATTAAATTCCCTATGTTTGGATAACTTTGTTTATTTCTATTATTTAACAAAAACAATAAATTAAAATTATTCAATAAGGCCTCAGTATAATAAGTAAATAAAATGAAACGTTAAATTTAATAAATGATTAGAAATGGCTTTTGTAAAGATGTATTCCAAACAATTATATGCCCTAAGGTATGAACTTGTAAGAACTTACTAGTTAGAAATAATTGTTTTTGGTCAGCAAGTATTGAGAGGTCTGAAGAAGAAAGCACTTAGTATTTTAATCTTTTTCTTTTAATTTTTAAGGGGAACAAACTGGTACATTAGGGACAAAGACATACTATCTTCATGTTAACCCAGATCAGCAGAATAATGACATTAACAAAATAATTATTTGGAGTTGACAATGGCCTGTGGGCCTTGAAATGTTGGAAACCTAACCCTCCCAATTTTATGGATCCAAATCTACAAGACAGAGGATTGGAATGGTCAATGGCTGAACTAATTGGCAGATATAAGCAGATTTAGTGATTATCTTAAGTTTAAATAATTGCCATATTGTGGACTAACATTCTGAATGGTTTACCAAAACTTTATATCACATAAAAATTCTACAGAAGATTCAAGGATTAACTGGATATCAAAAGTGATTTCTTCTTCTGTTTCAAAAATTGATATTTCATGCCCTCTTGGACAAAGTTTCTAATGGAATTTACTTCAATGTAATATGTACTATAAAATGAAAGGAAAAGCTCTAGGTACATATTTCATTTGGGACTAACAAAAACAGTGAAATGGGCTATCATGCCAGGCCCATCATATCTCTAGATGTGTCAAAATTAACTCTCAGTACATATAGTACTTTCCTAAATGATAGGCTATCGATACTCTTTGCTTTCCACATAACAATAAGCAATATTACAACCAGCTAAAAACTATGGGTAAACTTCTTAGGTCAAAAGGATTTAGATGTAGTTGAGATGTCAGATATGACCCCCAAATTAGCTTTCCAAATAATTATTGTCTGCATGACTAGAGAAGTTACAGGTTTCCAGAGTTATTCCTTCTCATATACTGTCATCTTAATAAAATAATCTCAAGACAGAACTTGGCAAAGCTATGAAGGGATTAAAGGGTGTTTTGTCCCTTCCTCTATCTTGTTTTTGCTAATCTTCTTTGTATAGTTAAATTTTTAGTATATGTGTACCCTCCATCTTCATTTTGATACCCTTCATCTATCCCTTTAATGTTCTTTTCCATACAAGAGAAGAATCACTGAGGTCTCCCTAATGTCACTAGCTCTTCCTCATGTTTCAGACCTCTCCTGTTCTCCCCACACTTTCCTCTTGTCTCCCTGCCTTTGCATTGACTGACCCCTATCCCAAGCTCTGCTTTTTAGTTTCCATAGCTTCTCTTAAGAGCCAGATCAGGTGCCATATCCTCCAGGAAGCATTTCCTAGGTCCTCCAATATTTGTATCATTTACCCTTATTTACATTATAGATTTTGATCTTTTTAATGTCTTCTCTCTACCCATCTGCCTCTCACTTGCACATTAAAATGAACATTTCTTGAGGAGAGGCACTTTTACTTTTTATTAGTATATGCACCTCTCACATATCCAGACATATAGCAAGTCCTTAATAACTGTTCACTGATTAATAATTATTAATAATTATTATAAAAATATTATCCTCCTTAGATAATGAAGCACTGCTGTCCTATTGTGTAAAAATACTCTTTATTTGAAAACCTGGTTAATTTATTTTAAAGAAGAAAAGGGAAAGTCATTGTCATAAATAAACATGTTTAAGTAAAGCAAATCAACACTGTAGCCATATTCAAAATATGTGTGTCTCATTTTGCATCTTGAGTTGATCACTTTTGTAAGGAAGTAGATAGCATGCTTTCTCATCAGTTTCCTGGAATCATGGCTAGTCATTGCATTGATGAGAATTCTTAAATTCTCTCAGTCATTTTTATTTTTTTAACACTTTGTTACTGTATAAATTGTTCTTCTACTTCTCACTTCATTCTATATCAGTTCATACAAATATTTTCAGGCTTCCCTGAAACCACCCCCCTCAAGATTCCTCAGTAATATTTAATTACATTCAAGTACCATAATTTTCTTAGTTGCTCTCCAATTTATTTAGACCTCAACATGTATTTGTATTCTTAAGAGGGTCCTTTAATGCCTTAACCCAAGAGAACAAAAGAGTAAGTTAGACCTCAATACCTCAAAAACCCATAATTTCATCAGTGCAAATATTTCTTCATATATGCAAACTATTTCTGTTAGAGATGGTTTTTAAAATGGAATAGACAACCAGGTGATGGTCTTTGAATTTAGCTTACTTATCCTCATATAAGAGAGAGACATAGAAATCATTATCAGGCTTGCACTTATGCACTTTCACATGGTCATACTATTTTCTACTTATACCATAGGTCTAGTGATGAAGCAAATTATCTATTGTGTGAGAAAAATTTGTATGGTATCCATTCCTTAGATATGAAACCACTGACACATATGTTGATCGATAAAGAAGAGACAAAACTAATTTCAGAACTATAGAGGAAAGGCATACTTTCTTATATAATTCCACGACACTTAACATAGTTTTTCATACACAGTAGCTACTTATTAAGTATATGTTGAATGAATATTTTATGTGCATATGCTAAAATATTCCTTTCAGTGGCCCAATTTCCTCAACTTGAAGTGAACAGTGGAGAGTTAAGAGGAAGATTGGAGAGTGTTAAGGATAACCCTGTATTCATATAACAATTGATTCCCTTTACAAATAACTTTAGTAGGGAGTTTCCTACACTCACCAATTCGTGCCAGTAACTAACTAATCAGATAATAGCAGAGACTTCATGGTAAAAAAAAATAAAGTAAAACAACAAAACCAAAAAAAGCATGGTCACACCACTGTAGATGCCATACTAAGGCATAATGCTCCATTTTGAGAGATGCTGTGTCCTCTAAGTACTAGAGATTTTCTTAATAAAACCATATGACAGGTTTTTAGATTACATATTATTTTATTAAGTCAATAAGCATTTAAGTAACCTGGAGTCAGTACTTCATTTTCTTTTAATGTGACATTTATGTATTACATCCAGTTTAAGGATGACATTTCTGTTTTGACATACACAATTAAAATTTAAATACTGGACAGAATAAAATTAACACCTGGACTGTGTCAACAGAATTCAGGAAGAATATCATAAATTCTCACTTGTTCGTTTTTTTCTTTCTTTCTTTCTTTCTTTTCTTCTTTCTTTTCTTTCTTTTCTTTCTAGAGATAAAAAGAGCATATCTCTAATGTGGTGACTTATTAGTCTGGGAATCTTGTTGGAATATATTTTTAAAGTATGCTTTATGTTAAATTCCTTGGGGTGCAGGGCTATGAGGGTTAAGTGACTGCCCAGGGGTCACACAGCTAGTAAATGTCAAGTGTCTGAGGCCAGATTTGAACTCAGGTCCTCCTGAATCCATGGCTGGTGCTTTATCCACTGCACCACCTAGCTGCCACCTTAACTATCTATTCTAATCTAATTTTTGTTTATGTCTTATGTTTTGGTCTTTCATATTAGAATTAGTGACATGGGAAAGAGTAAAAGGTACTGAGCAGAGGTAGATATTATACAATATATCATGCAAGCAACAAGTGGAAAGAGTGCTGAAGCTGGAGTCAAGAAAACAAATAGTCTCATACACTTAATTTTATAATATATGTCTCTCCATCCTTAAAAAACAAACAAACCCTGCCCCCCCCAAAACCCTCAATCAATCTCTCCTTTCCAACTAGCTATCATCAATTTTTCTTTTCCCTTTTGTGGCTAAACTACTTGAGAAATTCATTTATAATCATTGCCTTCACTTTCTCTCCTGTCATTCTCTTCTTATCCCTATATATTCTGGCTTCTGACCTCATTATTCAGCTGAAACTGCTCTCCAATGGAACAAATTGTCTCTTTTTAAAGAAAATATTTTTTATTTCATTAAATATTTCCCAATTACATGTAAAAAATTAACAATCATTTAAAAATAATTAGAAATATTAGATGATAAGGGGAGGGGGTCAGACAACTGTTTAAAAGGAGATTACAAGGTTCCCTTTGCTGGCACTGGTTGTAAGACTTTATTGTATTACCTAGACATGATGATTCTGGGTCACAGTTGCAGAGCTTGCAGTTGAAAGAGATTGGGGATAATGGTCACAGTTCCAAGACAAAAAAAAAAAAGAATATTTGCGGTCTCTCACAGACCAGAGTACAAGCCAGGATAGTAACAAGCCTATCTTTTCTTAGACCATTCTGCCTTGGAAGAAATGAAAACTTACACACTCCCCAGAACCAACTATGAAAACAACTGCACAAAAACCTGAAATTTGGGAAAGTACCCCCTCCACCCTGGAAGCAGAGCCCAACTTTTATGTACACTTAAAAGCCAAGAAATAGACTTGGAAAATAATCAAACAACAACAACAACCAAAAAGATCCTGACAGTAGAAAGTAACTATGGTGACAGGGGAGATTAAAACAGAAATTCAGAAGAACACAACACAGTAAAAACTACTACATCCAAAGCCTCAAAGGAAAATATGAATTGGTCTCAAGCCCCAAAAGGATTCCTGAAAGAGCTCAAAAACATTTTAAATAGCAAATAAAAGAGGTAGAGGAAAAATTCGGAAAAGACATGATACTGATGGAAGACAATTATGAAAAAGACGTCAACAGCTTAATAAAGGAGGCACAAAAAAATGGAAGAAAACAACACTTTAAAAATCAAAATGGGGCAGCTAGGTGGCGCAATGGATAGAGCACCGGCCCTGGAGTCAGGAGTACCTGAGTTCAAATCCGGGCCCCAGACACTTAACACTTACTAGCTGTGTGACCCTGGGCAAGTCACTTAGCCCCAATTGCCTCACTTAAAAAAAAAAATCAAAATAGGCCAAATGGTAAAAGAGACACAAAAATTCAGCAATGAGAAGAATAGCTTATAAAGCCAAATCGGTCAAATAGAAAGGGTGGTACAACATTCAGTGAAGAAAATTAGTAACTTGAAAATTAGAATTGGACAAGTGGAAGCTAAAGACTGCTGAGACATCAAAAAACAATAAAACAAAGTCAAAAGAATGAAAAAAATAGAAAAAATGTGAAATATCTCTTTGGAAAAACAACTGATCTGAAAAATAGATAAAAGAAATAATTTAAGAATTAACATTCTACCAAAAGCCATGGTCAAAAAGGAAAAAGAGCCTAGACATTATTTTTCCAAGAAATTATCAAGGAAAAATTGCCCTGATATCCTAGAATCTGAGGGTTAAATAGAAATCAAAAGAATCCACCAATCACCTCCTAACAGAGAGCCTAATATGAAAACTTACAGGAATATTAATGCCAAATTCCAGACCTCACAGTTCAAGGAGAAAAATATTGCAAATAGCTAAAAAGAAACAATTAAAATATCTTGAGAGCCACAGTCAGCATAATATAAGGTTTAGAAGTTTCTACATTAAAGGATGAGAGGATTTGGAATATGATATTCCAGAGGGTAAAGGAGTTCAAATTACAATAAAGAATTACCTACCCAGAAAAACAGTATAATCCTTCAGGGGAAAAAATGGATATTCAATAAAATAGAGGTCTTTTAAGCAGTTCTGATAAAAAGACCAGAGCTGAATAAAAAATTTGATATTCAAATACAAAATTTAAGAGAAGCATAAAAAGTTAAACAGGAAAGTGAAATCATAAGGGATTCAATAAGGTTAAAACATTTACATTCCTATATGGAAAATTATATTTGTAATAAATATTTAGTTATTAGGGTAGTTAGGGCTATACACACCAGAGGGCATAGGTGTAAATTGAATATGATGGAATGATTATCTAAAAAAATAAAATTAAGTGGTAAGACAGAGGAATGCAATGGGACAAGGGGAAAGGGAGAGGTATAATGAAGTAAGTTATATACATAAAAGCTGCAAAAGAGCTTTTACAGAGAAGGGGAAGATGGGGTAAATGTAGAGGGGGAGCACATGAAACTTACTCTCCTCTGAATTGGCTCAAAGAGGTAGTATCATACACTTTCAGAGGGTTATAGAAATCTACCTTAACCTACAGAAAAGTAAGAGGGGAAGGGGTTTGGGGGGTGATGATAGAAGGGAGGGTGAATTTGGGGAAGTTGTAAGAAGTATGAAAAAATAATATAAATCACTATTGATTAGAGAACAGCAAATTAAAACAACTCTGAGGACCCATTCCACACTCATCAGATTGGCTAATATGACATGAAAAAAATGAAAAATTTTGGAAGATATGTGGGAAAATTGAGACACTGGAGTTGGGAACTAATTCAACCAAAAGGAAGTTAAAAAAATACTTTGCTTTGATCTGCATTCAGAATTCATGAGTTCTCTCTCTGGAAATGGAAACCATCTTTCATTCTGGGTCTTTTGGAATTGTCTTGGATCATTATCTTGATCATAGTTGATTATCTTAATAATGTTGCTATTACTATGTTAAATGTTCTCCTGTTTCTGCTCACTTCATTTTGCATGACATCATAGAAGTCTTCCCAGGTTTTTATATAACCATCCTTCTCATCATTTCATATAGCACAATAATATTTCATCACAATCATATGCCACAACTTATTCAGCCAACCCCACTTCCTCCGACATTGTCAGCACTCTGGTGCAAGCTGTCATCACCTATTACACCTATTGACATAGTCTTCTGTTTGGCCTACCTTCCACATGACTATCTTCACTACAATCCATCCTCCATTCAGTTATCAAAGTTGCATTCCTAAAGTGCAGGTTTGATCATGTCAGGCCCCCTTTCTTTTTCTTTTTTTCTTTTTTTTTGCAGGGCAGTGGTGGTTAAGTGACTTGCCCAGGGTCACACAGCTAGTAAGTGTCAAGTGTCTGAGGCCAGATTTGAACTCAGGTACTCCTGAATCCAGGGCCAGTGCTTTATCCACTGTGCCACCTAGCTGCCCCTCAGGCCGCTTTTCAATGAAATCCAGTGGCTCCAGGGTCCAATACAAAATCTTATGTACGATATCAAAATCCTTTGCAACTTGACACATCCCTAGCTTTCCAGTTTTCTTACACCTTAGCCCCTCTCCCTCCCCAAACTCTGATCCAGTGACACTGACCTATTCAAAAAAGGTGTTCCATTTTCCAACTCCAGGCATTTTTATTCTCTGTCCTCCAAGCATGGAAGGTTCTCCCTCCTTATTTTTACCTATTAACTTCCCAGGATTCCCTTAACTCTTAGCTAAATTATCATATTTTTAAATGTCTTTTCCTATTTCTATTAATTCTAGTTCCTGCCTTCTGTTAATTTGTTTTAATGTCGTCTGTAAATAGTTTGTCTGTACATAGTTATTTGTATGTTGTCTTCCCATTGGATTGTGAGGTTCTTGAGGGCAGCAACTTTTTTTCATCTTTCTTAGTTTTTTGAAAACTCGTCATAGTATTTGTAAATACAAGCAAACAAACACCCCCCACCAAAAAACAAAAACAAAAACAAAAAAACAAAACTACACACACACACACACACACACACACACACAAAAGCAACTGCCTGCTGTTTATCGATAGACTTAACTGGAGTCTAAATTAATTTTATATTCCTAAATAAGATGTTGATTTGTTCCAAGAAATTCAACTCAGCACCAGAATAAAAGCAACCAAAAGAACATAAAATCCTAACTCTTTATAGTTTTTGTTGATTATTTGACTGGAAGTTTTAACTCATACCTTTTATTGTCTCTTGCCAAGGATAGGCTTACTAGCTGTTATTCTACAAAAGATGATACCAGAGAGGGCAGGTAGGTGGCACAGTGGATAAAGCACTGGCTTTAGGTTTAGGAGAACCTGAGTTCAAATCCAGCCTCAGACACTTGACACTTACTAGCTGTGTGACCCTGGGCAAGTCACTTAACCCTCATTGCCCCACCAAAAAAAAAAAAAAAAGAAAGCTGATAGCAGAGAGCAACAAATGATTGTAAAGATGTAGAGAACAGTGGTGGGTAGAACAAAAGAAGTAAATAGTAATGGATGTCAGTTCTGTATATATAATATCAGCAGACATGCTCAGTAAAGAGCAAATATCACACCCAGCAGAGACAAGAGAACCAAAACAGAGATGGGGAAACCTCACAAAAAAATATTATGGGGAAAACACACACACTCATGTTATATGGAATTTACATATATATTATATACAAAATATACATTATAGACACACATTTAGAATATACCATGTACCATATTGTATGTATACCATAAATGTGTGTATAAATTTGTACATATGTGTTTAATAAATTATTTACAGTAAATTCACATTTTCAAATCATTACTTCTTATGTATTTTATAATTTAAAGCATTATGGAAACAAAATTTTCAGCGAGTATATTTTTGAAGTATTTTATATACATATATATATATATATATACTTATTCATTATCTTAATATAAGTTTCCCTTGAAAAGCTTTTGGAATGATCTTTTTTCTCATTTATTTTAGAAGTATGTGAAGTAGTTGTAATCATTTAACTCAGGAAAGAATGAAATTTTTTTAATTGTTGCATTAACAAAAATGTATTTTCGAGAATAGAAGAAAAATTATATTTTACAATCCCACATTAAAAAGTAAAGATTCAGTAATAATTCATTAACTTGAAAACTAAATTCATACTCTTTCTTCCCGCATTGTTTCATTGACATTGTGCAATAAGCCAAGAGAGTAGGATATTTAAGAGTCTACTGGAATTCCAAGGTTCTAGAATACTAGAATGCAAACCATCTGATGATTGTTTTACCCTATATAAGGCTTCTATATGACATTGTTCATATATTTATGGCTTCAAAGAAAGAATGATCTCAAGGTATTTCTGTTAAACCCAAACTTCTTAAAACATTTAAATTTCCAGAAATCTAATTTATCTAAATGATTTTCAAATCACCTTTTCTTTAGAAACCTAGGGTATAATTTTGAAAGCTATTGGATTTATGATTCTAGTGTATGTTCCACTGTATATAATTAAGCAAAGAATAACAGTTCACAATGACTTGATTACAAGAGAATACAATAAACTAATACTCATATTTGCCAAGAAGTTGATTATTATATATTAGATCAATTCAACTATAATCACTAAGAAAAAGAAGCTGCTGAAAATATTTGTTCATATATAATCTACAAAGTCATTGTATATTAGACAAATGATCAAAGCATATGAATTATAAACTTTTTCTTTTAAGTGAGGCAATTGGGGTTAAGTGACTTGCCCAGGGTCACACAGCTAGTAAGTGTTAAGTGTCTGAGGCCGGATTTGACCTCAGGTACTCTTGACTCCAGGGCCGGTGCTCTATCCACTGCACCACCTAGCTGCCCCGAATTATAAACTCAACAACAATATTAAAGACTAATCCAAACTAATAATAAGAGAAATGTCGATCGAAACATTGAACTTTTACCACATGTTCAGAAAATTGGCAAAGATGTCAAAAATGAATGTTGGAGAAAGTATAGAAAGACAATTATACAATGAAAGGAAGAAAGATATGGGAGAAATTTAGGTAATTTAAAAAGATAAAAATAAAATTTGTTTTTTTTAAGGTTTTTTTTCTCTTTTAAACCATTCTCTACTTTTTTGCTATTGTTCTAATACCTGAAGGAACTCAATAATTTATTGTTCTGTTCTCTTTTTCATTTTTAATAGGTTTCCTTTCTTTTTTATATTAAAAGGCTATTTTTATTTATTTTGTTAAATATTTCCCAATTACATTTTAAAAATTTTAGCTTTCATTATAAAGAATTTTGAGTTCCAAATTCTCTTTTTCCTTCCTAATCCTTCTATACCCATTGAGAAATTTTACATATATCTATATCTCTCTATATATCATATGTGAAGTCATGTAAAGCATAGTTCTACATTGCTTATACTGTAAAAAACAAACACACACATGTGTGCGCTCACATATACACTATGGGGACCAATTTTTAATTGGGGAGTGTTAGCTAAGTGGCTCACCGCAATATTGGGGCAAGGAAGGAGACCGGCAGACTCCCTCAAAACAGAACAGGATTTATTTTAACAAGAACTAATTAAAAAAAAAAAACACAAACAGGATCAGTAGGATCAAGGGAAAGGAAATAAAATGGGGAAAGGGAAATTATACAACCTGAAGAAATACCACCACCCAGGAATCAGCTGTGAATACACAGCAGATCTCCTGTTGCATTCCAGCGTCCTGCTAGAATGGCGAATTCTCCTCCCCCAATCCCAGAAACCCCCCAGCCAATTGGATGGCCGCTCTGACAGTCACATGACTGCCCTCACTAGGCTTCCAATCATTATAATTTTGCCAGGCCCATGTAGGCATCAGGGAGAGGTGATGACATGAGGTGCCAGTGCCATGGCAACGGCTACAACCAGTGTGTGGAGCACCATGGGGTTTGCGGAGCCTCAGGCCAGTACGCGCCACAAGGCATAAACCTCAATAACAATTAATTCTTTACAAACACAAACCAAATAAAATAAGGTGAAAAAATATGCTTTCCTCTACACTGAGCTTATCAGTTCTCTCTGTGTAGTTAGTGGGTCATTATCTTTATCAGAATGGCCAAGTCTTTTCACAGTTGATAATTCTTACAGTATTGTTTTTACTATGTACAATGTTCTCCTGGTTCTGCTCACTTCACTTTGCATCAGTTCATATTACATTTTTGCCAGGTACCTCTGAAATCACCTTTATCATTCATTTTTTATAGCACAACAGTATTCCATCATAATCACATATTACAACTTATTCAGCCATTCCCTATTATATGGGCATTCCTCAATTTCCAATTCTTTACCACCACAAAAATAGGTGGTATAAATACTTTTGTACAAATAGGACTTTTATCCTTTTTCTTTTATCTCTTTAGGAGACAGAACTAGTAGTGGTATGGCTGGATCAAAGGTTGGGCACAGTTTTATAGTCCTTTGGGTGTAGTTTGATTTGTCCCCCCTTTCCTCAATGTATAATATTTTCTCATCATGTTGTTCCATTTTGTTTCCTTCTGTGTAACTGTTAGTTTATCTGCTTGGAAGATACAAGCACTTCCTCTCATTTTCCCTTCTGGATTTATAAACCTTGTCATTTGGTTTTGAAACTAGCTTCACTCAGGTTTCCCTTTGGCATTTCTGTGCCTCTCCATGCTTCCATTGCTGTGGGACACATATTTTCTGCTGCACATGTCCCAAAGATGAGGGAAACTTATCCTACTTTAGCTTAAAGGTATCTTGGCAGAATGGGACCCTGGACTTAGGTAAAATTCCGACAAGTTTTGAGAAACAGCTCCCTTTCCTACTAGCTTTTGTTTTCGTGCCCCACTCCACTTTTCTTTGCTCTAAATCATTATTGAGAGAAATGCAATATTAAAACAACTTTGATATATCATTCTATATGTATCAGATTGGCTGAAATAATAGATGCCATTTGACTGGGGAGTGGCTAAACAAGTTGTGGTATGTGATTTTAGAAAAATATGAAAATATGGACCTAGGGTAGGTACATAAACTCCTCAAAATCTTTCAATTCATTATATATCCTTTTGTTGTTGTTGTTCAGGATTATACTTTGCTGGGTAAGTTATTTTTGGTCACAACCTCAGCTTTTTACTCTTCAAAACATGGTGTTCCAATACCTATGTTTTATTAATATAGATGCTAATAGGTCTTGTGTGATTCTGATTGTAGCTCTGTAGTGTTTTGTTTTGTTTTTTCTTGTTGCTTGTTTTTTCTTGTTACTCCCTAACCTGGGAGCTTTGAAACTTGGTTTTGATATTCCTGTAAGTTTTCCTCCTGGGATCTCTTTCAGGTAATGACCAGTGAATTATTTTCTATTTCTGCTTAACCTTCTTATACTAGAACTTCAGGACAATTTTCCTTAATAATTTCTTATAATATTGTATTGATTCTTTTTTGATTATAGCTTTCATGTAGTCCAACAATTCTTATATCATACCTCCTCAATCTGTTCTTTAGATCAGATGTTTTTCTAATAAGATGTTTCACATTCTCTTCTTTCTCCACATTCTTTTGATTTTGTTTTATTTCTTGGTGTCTGAGAAGGTCACTTGCCCACTTCTACTTTTCAAAGAATTATTTTCTTCCTTATATTTTTGGATTTTTTTTTCCCCAGTTGGTTGACTCTCATAATTTTCTTGGTTTGCTCTTATATTTTTCCTAATTTTTCTCAATCTATCTTATTTGATTTTTGAAGTCCTTTTTGGGCTTGTGACCATTTGACATTTCTCTTTGAAAAAGGAGTGAATTTTTTTAACTTCACTATCTTCCTCTGAATATGAACCCAGATATTTTCTATCACCATAGCCATTGTCCGTGATCATATTCTTTTTCATTTGCTTACTCATTTTTATTTTGTTTTATTTTATTTTTAGCTTCTTATTATTATAATCAGTTTCTAGTCCTGAAGTATAGGGAATGGTGCTTTAAACCTCAGGTCCTTCTTACTGTTACTTTCTCAGTTCTGTTGGGGGCCCAATATCAGATACTCTTCTCCACCCCTAAACCATGGCTAGCCTCCCTCAATGCCCTTCCATGGCTGCAAACATCAGCCCTCTCCTCTGCCCTGAAACGAAATCAGGGGCTCAGCTCTCCTGCAAGTGTCCACAGTCAGCAGGGTCCCCACCCCTTTGCCAACACACTCATTTAGAACTTGATAGATTTTTCTCTCCCACAGCCAGAGTTTGGATTGTGTCTGGTTAACACAGCTAGACCTGGCATCCTGGGACAGTAGAGTCCTTCAGTTTTCCTTTATTTACTGTACTGAGGTGAAAGCTCCTGAGGTGACACTGTGGCCCAACCTAGCTACCTCAGGGCTTATTGTTTATTGATTTATCAGAGTCTGCATGGAGGTTCTTACACTTCACTCAGGCCTAAACTCTGCCCCGGAAGTCTGGGTCTTTCCCGAGGTCCTCTCAGATTGTCTTAGGAGGACAACTGCTTTACCCTGACTTTTATTTAGTCCTGCCACTCTACACTCACTTTGAGATGATGTTCTGTATTTTTGTGGAGGAAATTTAGAAAGCCTGGTGTTTTCTGACCTACTCTACCAACTTATCAGAATCCTCTCCTTGTTCATCTTGAAAAACAATCTTGTTACGTATTATATATATTTACTTAAACACCTATATGTATGTGTGCACATATACAAATGTACATGTGTACATGAATTGTATGTATGTAGCAAAAGCAGCGGAATCATATACGATACACATTTAACTTTGAAGGGCTCATGGACCAAATGTCGAGTAATGTGCTGATTGAATACAAATTTTGTTGTACCATGATACTAAATTTGTAATCCAGGTGCCTTCTCCAGTGTTATCTGTGTAGATATTAGATACACACATTAGACCTTATGTGGTTAAAAGACATGTTTAAAACAACATGGCTCCTATCATTAAAATATTATTTTTCAATGTCTCTCCCTTGAAGAAAATGAAAAAATTATATGTTTAAGCAAATAATTATTAATCAGATGTTGGATATTCTTATGGAATGAAATGTATACATGCAAAAAAAATGATTTGGTGAACCCTTACCTTTGGGGAAAATGGCTAAGACTTCAGGTTTAATCAATAAATATATTAAAATCTCTATTGATCCTGCAATAAATTCAGTGCATGAAGTTGCTAATAAATTTATTTGATGAGTTAAATGAGAATATACATTCTAATTTGTTTTCATACTTAATTATCCATTTATTCTTTTGATTCATATGCAGTAACTTCATACTGTTGATTCCCTCTTGACCTTGGGCTTGTAACTGAATCCTGAGATCTGGCTTGTGGCCCAGGAATATGTAGAAAATTGTTTATATTAGCAGCAAGCTGCCTTTGAGCTTCAATGCTTTGATTTAACGTTATAACGGTACTAAAAGTAGCATAGCTTTCCCATGTACTCTCTATTCTATTCAAATCCCTTGTCATTATAACAGATGTTTGGATTATTGTTCTGTAAAACTATGTCAGAATTTCAATCTCTAGTATTCTGTTTATTATTCTCCAAGGGTGATATTACAAATGTTCTCATGCACAGTTAATACTTGTAATACAGGCTGTCTTTTTCCCATAAAAGATCTCAACAGAAAGTTTTTGTTAATCAGAGTAAATATAACTAATTTTAGAAGGAGTGTTTCTAGGTATATATGAAAAGAAATTTCCAGATGAAGATGAACATCATCACCAACAGAAAGTTTAAGTCTGAAAAAAATCTCTTGAAGTCAATTGTATTAAACACCCTAGAAAGATGTCCCAATCCATCTTTATTTTTACAGAATGTACAAAATTAAAATTGAAGCTCTGCCATTAAATTTTTTTATTTTGAGAGTATAAAAATCCATTATTTTTATATTAAGTATATGATTGCATTGTCTTAAAAGGCATATTTTCTGGAAGAGCACATTTCAACTGCACTGATATATAGTATTACTGAAAATACAGGAAGATAATTATTAGAGTGAGAGAACGTGGAAGTTTCTTGAAAAGCCTTTGAGATATACTGGGGAACAGCTACCATTATTTATTATAGAACATGGCAGATATATGTATACACTTCTGTACATGCACACATACCATATATGTATGCACATGTGTATAATTATCATTCAAAAGCAAAAAAAGATTAGTTTTCTTCTGTTATTTGAATAGATCATGGCAGCTTCTACAAATATCAGAAATGAAATTGCAAAATCTCCAAAAGGTCATTAGGTTCCTGAGTCTATTTTTATTCTTTAAATTCTTGTGTACAATAAAATAGAATAGGTACACAGATGAGTAATATTCCACTCATTTATAGATGCTATAAACTGATCATTTAAGAGATATCTGGCTGCATTTAAAAGAGGAAGGGGCTTAGAACTGATATACAGAAATCATTACATAAACATAACTTACTTCTCTTGGACACTTCATTTTGTGTTCCTGTCTTTATTTCTGTTTTTAAATTTTTCCCCCTTTCTCTTGACCTTCTCCTTAAGGTCTGGGGGCAGTGAGGAAAGAGACTAACCCTTTTGCAGTGATTTAGAAGGAAAATGACAGAATCCTTCAGGGAAATGAAAGTAGATGGGAGGGGAGAGTTTAGGGAAAAGGGGTCAATTAGCTACTCAATCAGCCCCATAGAAAAAAGGGATTGTAGCTTTTACTTCATTCATTTTGTCTTAAAGAGTGGACACAGCTATGACCCAACTTCAGATACTCTGTAAGAATCCCAGTGTGTATTACGTTTGCTTTTGGGATGGGGGAGGGGGACAAGGTCAGCTACGGAAATGATGAATGCCTTTTTGCTGAAAGCTGTACTGAACGTCCTTGAGTTTAATAAAAAACTATTTGTTTTTAGTCAGCTTTGCTGTTGTCTCTTTTACTCTTGTCCACTGATAGCTTGACATTAATGACATCATAAATCATGTGAAGTGGCGGCTGGGGTTTGGTAGCATTTCGAGTGTTTGTTGAGATGTCCTGGACTATTTGAGGGGCTAGTGAAAGAATGGATATCAGCCTGGCCTAAACCTAAAGTTATGGAATTGTCCTGATGTTAAAAACTCATAGTATATTTATTTATGTGATGACACTTTGATCAAGTATGACTAACCTTTTTGTATATAGAATTTGTGGAGAAATTAGTGGATTAATGGGTTATTTTCCACTCTTTTTCTTCATATTTCTAGAATCCGGGAAAAAAATATTGTTATATATTATAAAAAGGGGGGTTGGTGCCCTATACTTGTCAATTATATGGTCACTTAATATTTTGGAAGCAAGCAAAAGGGTAAATGTGCATGATTTACATTTATATATTGCTTAGTCCCTTGACACATGAACAATGTGCCCAACTTACTTAAATCTGTCATTTATACTTTAAAAAAATCTCTGTTAAATATAAAGTATTTGTATATTGGAAATGTAGTCTTTGAAAAATGCCTCCCTATTTATCAGTTATTTGTTTCAGAATGATTTCACTGGATCATTCTGTTTTAGGGCTTGTTATCTGTATGGCTATATTCCTAAAACATGTTTTTCATTGTCGTTGTTCTATACCGTTAAGGAATGAAAAGATCATTCTTTAACTGTTATTTATTCAGTTGAATTCTATTCTACTACAACCTATTACATATTTCATAGAATTGCACACAGATAATTTATTTCCTTATCAAACCAATTCCTTAATAAGTTACACAATGTTAAAGTGCCTACTCCATTCTAAGACGAGCTTCAGTCAGCTGATAAACTGAAAGGATGCCCTTTCTTCAATCATATAGAAAAATCTTATTTTCCATACATGATATAAAAGAACATTTATATCAAAAGGTGCTAGAGAGTGTTCAACAAGAATAAATGGGATGGGGAAAATTGTAAGTTTTAACTTCATCTTTCTTCTGTCTCCTTATCTGTAAAATAATGGCCTTGGACTTGGCAATGACCATTCTTGCTCTAAATTATGTTCCTTTCACCTTAAGAGTGGATGATCTCCTAAGGTCTAGGAGAGACCTCCTTGTTCAAATTGGCTTCACTTTACTCCACCTCCTGCCCTCTGTGTTTTACTAAACTGGCATATTTGCTGTTCCCCACCTGTAACATTCCATCTCCCATCTCTATCTTTTCATAGAAAGCTCCCCCATGACTTCCTCATCACCAACACATTAAATCCCTAAAATCCTCCAATGTTAGATTCACTGTGCCATCTCCTAAAGGAGGTGTTTCCTGGATTCCTCAATGGCTCCAAAATTACTTTGTGTTTATCTGTGGCCATGTTGTATCCAGCCTGTAGAATGTCATCACCCTGAGGTCAAAGACAGTTTCAATTTTGCCTTCTATTGGTGTATAACCTGGTGTCTTATAGATAAATGTTCTTTAAGATGATTTTCATTGAATTGAATGTCAGTATAATTTCAAAGATAAGAAAAAGTTCAGATTTCATAGTCCCTAAAATCATAAAAAGAATCAGGAATCCAGTAGAACTTTCCTGTCCAGTAAGAGATGATTGGTTTGGTTTGCCTTCCTGGCCACCATCTATAACCTGCTTCAGTCTAAGGGTACAGCTCCAGGCAAAACAAGTTCACTATATATCTTCTGATTTCTGGCCAGTCTCCTCCCCTACTCAGTAATATGTATGTAATTTTCAGGTCTCCTCCAAATGTGATCATAGTGTCATTATTGGCCTAATCCATCCTGACTTCCCCTAGCACCTCTTCCCTACTATGAAGATACTTCTTTAAAATACCATATGGCTAAACAATGTCTCACATCATGTATATGTAATTCTTTCATGCAATTCAATAAACATTTAAGTGTCTACTTTGTGCCAGACACTATGATAAGCAATGTAGATACAAAGAGAGACAAAAGACAATCCCTTCCCTCAAGGAATTTATAATATACTTGGGGAAACAACATGAAAACAAATATAAGGAAAACAAGCTATATATAAGATAAATATAAAATAATTAAAAGATGGAAGGCACTAGAATTAAGAGGGAGTGAGGAAGGCTTTCTATAGGAGATGGGATTTTATTTGAATAATAAAGGAACCCAGAAAAGTCAATAGTCAGAGTGGAGGAGGGAGAGCCATTCCAGGTATAGGGGATAGCCAGAGAAGATGCCAGAAACTGAAGGATTGAGTGTCTTGTTAGTGACACAAGCTATTCATCCAGGGTTGCTGTATGGAAGAGTACATTTTGGGAAGTAAGAAGACTGGTAAGGTAGGAGGCAAGGAGCTCAGGAAGGGTTTTGAATGTCAAAGAAAGCATTGTGTATTTGCTTCTGGAGGCGATAGGAAATTACTGAAGTTTACTGAGTAAGGAAGTGACATGATCAGACTTGAGCTTTGAGAAAACATTTTTCTACTTTAAGTGAGGGGTTGCCATTGTAAATTATTTTTCTCTTAGGAAACTAGATAAATGACTTTCTGTTTACTCAGCAGAATTTTTTTAACGTGTTTCTTTCTTTTTTATGTCAGTATTCTTTCTTAATGAAACTCCCCAATTTACCCAACTGACCCCTTACTGGAAAGATGTACATCCAAGTAAAACAAGAACCTATTGGTCATTTCTATCATTCAACACTTAAATTACAAAACCCTTTAACAAGAGATGGGTAGGGGTTATTTAAAATCATGATTAGTCACTGAAATGATTAGAGTTCTAGTTCATCAATGTTGTTTATTTTACATTATTGTAATCACAGTGTAAATTGTACTTATTCTTCTACTTTTTTCTCTATCAGATCATGTAAGTCTTGCCAAGTTTCTCTGAATTCTTCATATTCTTCATTTATTGCAGAACAATATTCCATTGTATTCTTATACTAAAATTGATTAAACTATTCCCTAAATGGCAGGTAACCATTTTCTTTTAGTTTTTTGTTCTTTCTACTAAAGTGCTAATAAAAATATTTTTGTTTATATATAACCTTTCCATCTGTTTTTGCTTTCCTTGAGGAAAATTTCTTAGAAAGAGTTTCTGAATGAGAGGTTATAGATAATTTGGTAATATTTTTTCTAATAATTTCAAATTGTTTCCAAAATGTTACAACCCAATTACCAATTTCATCAATACTATATTCTTGTGATTTTTTCTTTCCACAGCCCCTTCAGGATTTATTTATATTATTTTTTGTTATCTGTGTTTATCCAATAGATATATGCTGCAACAGAGTTTCAATTTGCATTTCTGTGACATAGAATATGGATGTTTTAGTCTTATTTTTCTATAATTTTCTCCAGAATTGTTGATTAATTCATTATTCCAACAACAATGCATTAGTGTGTTCTTTTTACCAGAAGCCTTCCAACATTGACTATTACCATTTTTTGTCACTTTTGATAATTTTCTTATTCAGAAGCATCAACCTTTTTGGACCAAGCAAAACAAATCTAATTAATTTTCCATGTGATAGCTTTGATTTGAAGAGTAGTATATTCTCCCAAGTTTCTTCCTTGGGCTATAAATACCTAGTTCTTGTGACCAGTCATACCAATATGCATGAACCTGTGCAAATCACTCTTCTAATTGCCTTCTACTGTAAATTCTTAAGCTTATTGATGTTGTTCACCCCCAAAATGTAGGATCCCAAATCAAATTTAACATTTTATAGTCTAACAATGGCAGAGTACAATGGGACTATCACTTTCCTAGAACTGGACATTATTAACACAGCCTAAAGTAACATTAGTTTATTTGGTTTTTAGTTGCCATGCTGTGCCATTATCTCTTATTGCCATTGCATTCCATTACATGCCCCCCCCCGAACATTTTAGGATGGTTCCCTATTGAGGAGAACCTTATAAGTTTGTAATCATTAAGTACAAAATATGTATCATTAAAGTAGTTAATATGCTAGAAATCCCTTACTGTAACAAAACAATATTTTTCCATGTATTTATATAGGTTTCTTCTTATTAGAGACCAAAGGCTGTCAAGATTTTTTTTTTTTAATTTTGACTTTGCCATTCAGTGTGTCATTTATCCTTCACAAATTAGTGTCGAGGGCCAAACATAGTTTTCTGGGGCACTCCACTGGAGACCATCTTATAATTTTCGATTAAGCTATTAATGATGACTCTTGTGGTATGTTCATTTAACCAGTTTTTAGTCAACTTTAATTGCACTATTAACTAAGGCAGTAATCTACATCTTTTATGTAAGATAAATATAAGAGCCTGCATCTAATGCTTTGCTTAAATTCTAGGTAAACTTTATAGTAGGAATTCTTAAACAGATACTTGACTTGATAGATAGAAAGAGATAGAGACAGAGATAGAGATAGATTTGCATATACATAAACACATGGATTTATGTGTGTATAAATATATGTATATTATGTTGTGTATAAATATATATACCGGTATTTCATAACTATTTCAATGGAATAAAATTACTTTTTTTCAATCCTATGCATTTATTATATGTCTTTAAAAATCATATTTGGAGAAGGATTCACCAGTATGCCAAAGTTGTCCTTGACATAAAAGGGTTTAAAACTTCTCATATGCAAAATTGCCTTGACATACCAGTTCAACTCTAAAAAGAAAAAAAAATAACCTTCCACTGTTATGACTTATCCTTAATGAAGCTATGCCTACTGTTCGTGATCTAACATTTTCTTTTCTAAGTGTTCTCAATAAAAAAAAACTGTTAGAATTCTGTGAACTATTAAAAATGACTTGCCTGAATGAAGTTTATAAATACTATTTTCTTTCTTTTCCTTCCTTCCTTTAGTTCTCATTTTCTCCATGATCTTTCTGAGATTACTGACAGGGGGCAAGTAATCATAATGAAGATATAGTTTGGTGTCCTAAGATGAAGCTCATTTGGAAGTAGTGTCTTAAAATCTTGAAGGTGCTCTCTTGTTAAATCTTTATATATTTTTATATATCTCTATTGTTCATTTCTGGTTAGTGTTTTCCAGTGCAAATATCATTTGCCTTAGCAGAGAAGTCAAGCAAAATAAGCATGGAACAGTTCTTCCTTCTTTCTGTCAGTTGTTATCATTGTTCCATCCATCCTAATCATCAGACATCCCATTTGATCTCTAACCCCTCCCAAGTTTTAAAACTGCAAGCACTGCTGCTACCATCACCATTTTTATTGTCCTTAGTTTTCTTTCCCAGATTTAGCTCATCAGGAATGTAGTAATCCTGGTATTGTCCACTTGCCCTTTTCTGCCTGCACTTCCATATTTTGTACAAGTCCATTTAACAATCTCACTTGATCTGGCAAAGCAGATATTTAGACATTTCCCCCTTCTTCTCCTAACTGGAATTAATTTTTCTCCCTGTCTCTGTCTCTGTCTCTGTCTCTCTCTGTCTCTGTATCTCTCTCTCTCTCTCTCTCTCTCTCTCTCTCTCTCTCTCTCTCTCTCTCTCTCTCTCTCTCTCTCTCTCTCTCTCTCTTGCCATCAGGCTAAAAATCTCAAGATCTTTTCCCACAAGAACTATAATTGAGTCATGCTTCCTATCCTATACCCGGGGGATTGATTTTTTGAGGGTGAGTGCTTCATCATACATCTATCTTCATTACATTAAAAAATGGATGTAAAGTTGAAGTTTTATGTCTGGCTTCTGTGGGAAAAGCTTATATGGGAGAAAGAAATATAAAGACTTGAGGTAAAGACAGACAGATTATATATATATATATATATATATATATATATATATCCTTAATAAATATTTTGAAAATTAAAAGGAGAGTTTGGTATTTATTTTGCATTCCAGAAACAAATAAAAATTAGCAAAACAAAATACCAGTTTCCTTAAAAAGAGAGTTCAATTGTATTCTGCCCTGGCCCAATCCTATCTAGGGTGTCATGTTCAATTCTGGGAAGTGTGTTCTGGGGAAAAAACTGATAAGCTAAAGTTTATCCAGAGAAGAGAGGCCAGGATGATGAGGGATTTGATCCCATATCTAAGACCCATCAATTGATTTAGTTGTGAAGGGAAAGGTATTAGGGGAAAACTATTTCCAAATATTCAAAGTGTTTTCATATGGAAAGATTATTTTGTTTGGTGTCAGTGGGAAGAACTCATTGGGTAGGAATTACAGGTGGGAAGATTGTCAGTCAATGTGAGGACTTATTAAAAATATAACAAAGTTCCTCAGGAATTGGTAAGCTAATTTGCAATGGAAATTCTTCAATGCAATGATGATTCATGAGATTTTAAAGCATTTCAGGCATGGATTGAACTATATAATATCTAAGATTTTTTTCTATTTTTATGACTATAGAATTCAATGGCCTAGCCATGGACACCTTTATTAGGACAGGGTCAAAAAATGCCTAATATCATTTATCTGAAACAAAAATTTTATGTTTCTATATCCTTCACAAGATTTTCTGGTATTATATTATCAAATCATGTTATGTTTGTTATATCATATTATGTTATATAATAATTTTATCACACCTTGTAATATAGTTTTATGTTATGCTACATTGTTATATTTAATTGTAGTGCATAGCATTCCATATAATATATGTTATATCATCTTATCATATATCATATTACATTACATTGCATCATAATACATAATTTTATTACATTTCAGAAATAGAACAGCTGAAAACCTCTTATTTAGGGATGATCCTAAGCTCAAAAATATATGTGTGTGTAACACATATACATACATACATGTATATACTTATATGCACATGTATATGTATATGTTTATATATACATACTTCCATCTATGCATATGTACTTCCTTAAAGATAGTTCCAAGGGGATTGTATATGCATGTTTGTATGTATGTGTATGCTTGTTTATGATGTTGCTCACCTTATGGTCAACCCTAAAAAATATGGTTTTTAGGGGCAGCTAGGTGGCACAGTGGATAAAGTAGCGGCCCTGGATTCAGGAAGACCTAAGTTCAAATCAGGCCTCAGACACTTGACACTTACTAGCTGTGTGACTCTGGGCAAGTCACTTAACCCTCATTGTCCTGCAAAGAAATAAAAATTTTAAAAAAATTTAAATATGGTTTTTAGCTCATTTATTCTGGAAGGTAAAACATTACTCATTATTGCTTAAGGATCTGATGATAAATAGTGAAAAGTAATTTCCTGAGTCATACCCCTTATTGCCCCCTGCAAAGTTAATGCAATTAACAAACTACTAAAAAAAAAAAAGAATAGCATTAAGTACTGGGAGTCTCTACCTCAGTGAGTCAGTATAATTACTTTATCTCCAGTAAAAAAAAAGCCAGTAGCTTTCCTTTATTCTTTCTTTTTATTCTTGTTTTGTATTAAGTCACAAATAAAAAATCAAATTACTGAATTCAGTACTCCATTTTATTTGAGGTCTTTCCTTCCAATTTAAGCACCCTATGGAAGTGTGGTGAAGAACTCTAAGCATTTTTGAATGTATTCCAAAATGAACCAAACTCAGGATCATATACATAGAGTGAATGATGGTAATTACAGTGAAGGGTCTAGGGTATTATTTATTTCTAACTAACAGACAGCACCTGACAGTCTTTGTATATCAAGTTGTTATTAAAATCCTCTGTCTGGATGCTAAGCTGACTTATTTTACAACTAATCTTCCTTTACAACTAATCATGAAGTGTATATAAAGTTTGGTAAGTAAATTCATCTAATTTGACAAGGGACATATTAAAATGAAAGAATCTGTGTCATAAAGTATAACGTAGCAGCTTGTTTTCATGATTGTCAAATATAATTTCATAAATACATTGCCATAAACATCTTTTGAGTAACTTCAAGCTTGAATTAAGACTGGATTTATAGAAGAATGAATTCCTCAATACTTTTGAAATATACTTAGGGATATAAGGAAAAATACCAAGACTCTGTTCTTTAAGCTGTCATTCCAGAGTGACGATGAGGCCAAATACATATTTCAAATATGTTGTCCTTTTTAAGTTTAGCAACTATAGTGTGTCCTGTTGTCTTCTTAAGAGGAACAAAACTGAATGTGATATAAAGGTAATAATAGGTTTTTCTCCATAGTTAACATATCCTCAATGTATCCTTGCTCATATTGATATATTTTAATTTTCATTCAGTTAATTGTTTTAACTATTAAATTGAATATATAGGTTAATGATAAGACTATAACCACAGTTTGTAATATTAATAAAATATATTTTCCCATTGCTGGATAAAAAAATAATAGTGAATTACAAAATCAACTTTTTTTACAAACTCCAATTTGTTGATAAAAGAAAGTATAGTATATTAGAGTAAAAAACAAAACAAAACATAGATCTCCTTGTTCAATTAATTTTATAGCTGAAGAGGCCTAGAAATTAAGACTTGTCCAAGTTCACAGTCAGTGACTGAGATGACTCTCAGTGCTTCAATTCAACAAAAATTTGTCAAGAATCTAATTATTAAAGACTAACTTATATAACAAAAAGATCATTGTACATAGAAAGCATGGGTTTGAACTGAAGTTCCAAAAGCTAACTGCATGACTAGAGAAGTTTCTTAAATATTTGAGCCTTAGCATCATCATGTTTAAAATTGTGCCTTTAATACCCACCATAAATTATTTTTGTGAAAAAATCAAGTGAGTTTATGAATATTGGCTGCTTTACATTCTCATATAATATTAGTTATTATTGTTAATGATGAAGATGAGTATTAGAAATACAAAGATAAAAAGTAATAATTTCTTTCCTGAAAACATTTGTGGACTTTTAAGGAAGACACAGCATATAAACAGAAGGATATAATACAAGGTTGCAAATGAAGGGGAATAAAAGATTCACATAAAACGCTCCTGGAAAGTTTGAATAAAATTGATCAGAGAGACAAAACTATCAGCTGGAGGAATTAGGGCAAACTTCATAGATGAGGCTCAACTTTATTAAAATTCCTTAAGGAAGGGAAAGATGTTTGTAGATGGAGATGAGAATGGAGCATTTTAGAGTCAAGGAGGATGACCATTGTGCATCCATACAGGTCAGAATAAAAATAATGATACTATGCAATAGCCAGTAAGTGAAAAGGAGCAAAGTGATATAATACTGGGCATGTAGGCTAAAATCAGATTGTAAAGGGCCTAAAATTCCATGCTAAGATGCTAAGGAGTTTCCATGTTTATACTCTAGGCAATAGGAAACAACTGATGATTTTTTTGAGAAAAGTCACATGGTCAAAACAATGAATAGAAAATGAAAAAAGATTATTTTAAATAATCATTAAAATGTTGAATTATAAAATGTTGCCCCTTTTTTCTCAGAGTTCATTTCTTAACTAAATTGTTTCATTCCCTTCCCCCTCGTTTTAACTAATCATTATTCAATAGTGGCCAAAACTTTTTTCCCAGATCATGAAGTAATCTGGATATAATTATCACATAGAACACTATATGAAATATGTCTACAACAAGGTTGTTAAATCAAATATCACTCATCTTCATATGTTAGGTAAATCGCATAAAATCAGTCACATTTTGACTTTATGTATAGAGAAACTCTTAGAATGTATCATAATTTCTAAATTATGCTACTAATGACAGAATCTGACCTTTCTGTCTACAGTTTATTGATGTGACAGTACTAATCTTGAACTAGGTCAGGGTTAACACCAAAGAATAAGTTATTGAGTTTTACTAATATCTTCATGGTATGTGTCAATAACATCTTGGTCGTGACTGGCTTTCGTGTCTCAAAGAATCAAATAGTTCTTTTATAAAGAATAGAAAACAAACATGAATGATTTCCCCAGATCCTCTCTGAAAGTATTTTCATTCATTTGATCATCCATTCACTCCACCCCCCTTCTATCCATTCATTCAATAAATATTCATTGAATTCCTACTAAGTGCAAGACAGTGGGAGGTGAATAAGGTCTATGTTATGAGCTACACTAGGATGTAGGAGAAACAGTGCTGGACTTAGAAACAGGAGACCTCAACTTGTGTCTTGGTTTTCATACCCAATAATTCTATTACCTTGGTTATATCCCAGTGCCATTGTGAGAAAAATGCTTTGCAAGGTTTAAAGTGCTTTAAAATATGTATTGTTGTTGTTAAAACTTTCAACTAAATAATATGAGTAAGTAACTTTTTTATATTTGGGTTCCTACCATACATTCATTTATTAATTTCTTTTGCTTACTGAAATAGCAATTGTAAGTAGAGGGGGGATGCTCATTTGAAAATATGTACCAACCATTTATCTTAAAGTATAGTGACCTGTTATATGCTTGTTTGACTTGAGAGTGCTGACGGGTAAAACAGAATCACAAGAGGTACATGACGTATGGCCTCTACTGCAGTATTTTACTATAAAAGCATGGAACCCTGCTGGCATATGTAATTTAATGGGCAGCATGCCTCCCCTAATTCAATCACATCCCTACATCCCTTCTTTTATATTCCAATTGGATTCCATGTGCTAAAGCCATCAAGATTTTCAGGATGAAATGAATGCTTGTATTAATCCTGCAATTTCCATTTAAAACACAGCATCGATTTGATTAATAAGGTTTGATGCTGAATAATTATATGACAAATATGTAGGATATAGGAAAGCCACAGATGTGACCACTAGCAAAAGCCTTGTGGGAGAAGGGGGTCAAAGGGAAGCAATGGCCATGACTGAGGTGATGAATTCTTTGGCTTTTCTCTTATGCAATTAACAAGCAGTGCTTCTATTAATTTGCCACCCCCAGAGCCTTGACTGGTCAGATGCGTCAGGGTCAAGGGTCACAGGGGCAGTGTAGGGGTCAGCATCACAGCAGCCCTGAAACAAAATGGGAAAACTACAGAAATCCAAATGAAATGGCTGAGTATACATTCTGCAGTGCAGAAGGGAGGGGAGGGAGTGCATTTCCTTAATGTTAAGATTGCTGTTTTAGAATAATAAAAATGTTCTCTGCACATTTAATTCAAAGTAATCAATCTAAGGTGCAGTGGTTGAGCATCCAATAAAAGAAAATCAATGTGGTCTCTACAAGGGAAGACAAACAATGCTAGCTTTTACTAAAGGGATTATAGGTTAACATTTATTCAGTGTATTGTAATCTGATGTCAAGTGGTATAAAATCAAGCCAACAATCCATTACCACCCGTTATAGGCTAGGTGCTGATCTCATGCAAATTGACTTTTCATAGAACTTATTAAATCATTTCTGTGTTCTAGCTATGGAACATTTTTCTACAGCTGCTGAACTTCAATAAATTTTATTTCACATCTTGGACTAAGGCATAACAAAAAGATAAATATTTGTCATTTCAAAGCCAAATCTAACTTTTTCTATGGCTTCCTTAGGCTTTCAGTCATTAATTAATCATACGGAATATATTCATCCTGCTTTGTTCTAGCATATCAAGTGGATTTTGGACAAGAAATCCAGAACTAATACCCACTACACTCTTTAGTTCACTTTACCTGAATATAGACATAGATATCATTGTACATAGAGTTTAAAGACAAATTGGAAGTGTTTTCCCCAAATTTTGATAGATCTTAAATGTCTATGGAAATTGAGGGGAATCATTTGTATTTTATCATCACTATGCATGTCTAGGATTTTTATGATCCTTCCTTTAAAATAAAATAGTATGTTTTACAACCTAGAGAGTACCAGGTAGGGAAAAGCTTTTATTAAAAATTCTTTGCCCTTTAAAAGGTATGTGTATTTTTGTGTTTATGCATACACACATACATATGTATGTATATATGTGTGTATGTGGATATGGATGTGTTTATTTGTTTATATTTTCCAATATTTTGAAGGGATAATTCATACTATCTATAATATGTGCCCTGATCAATTTTGATATATTAGTTTTAGTGACTAGAAGTATTTGTTTTAACAATAACATTTCTAGTGATTACTGAGGCAAAAAGGTAATGATGTTAGTTATCCCAAATTAAACATAATATAAACAGCTAAAGAACCTGTCAAAATTAACATTATTTTAAAAGCACCTTTGCTTATTGTTAGTCTCTGGCCACTTTTATGTGTGAAGAAAATGATTACCACATGTTTGAAAATATTGCTGATATTTTGAAGATTGTATTACATTGCAGCCCTGTGTGGCTTCAAAATATTTCAGAGTTACATGGTGGTAGAAAGGGAAATTGAATTTGACATTATTTTTATTATAAAAGCTAAGTTTAGTTTTACCACCCCTGCTTCAGCGACACATTTTAGCTGCAAAGTTTTTTTTTTTTAATGAGTTTGTGTATTTTACATTTATGAACTTAAAGAAATCCTATACCCTGCTCCGTTCCTTATGATTCACACAAACATAACATATGTTTTTAAAAGACCTTTCAATACTCATGTGTTAATGTGCTTCCCCACCCCCTTTAATTATCTACACATCAAGCAACAGCTTTTTCCATACCTCTCTGAGTCACAGAAGCCTTTTTGATATCACAAGTTGCCTGGAATACTCTGCCCTGCTCACCCCTGCCTCTGATTTAACCTGGTTTCCTTCAAGACATAGCTCAAGTGGGCAGCTAGGTGGCGCAGTGGATAAAGCACCAACCATGGATTCAAGAGGATGTGAGTTCAAAAATCTGACCTCAGCTCTCAGGTCAAGGAGAAAATATTGCAAGCTGCCAAAAAGAAAGAATTCAAGTACTGTGAAGCCCCAGTCAGGATAACACAAGATCTAGCAGCTTCTACATTAAAGGACCAGAGGACATGGAATATAATATTACAGAGGGCAAAGGAATTGGGATTACAACCAAGAATCACCTACCCAGCAAAACTAATCATAATCTTTCAGAGGAAAAAAATGAGACTTTAATGAAAAAAAAAGATGTTCAGGTATTCATGATGAAAAGACCTGAACTGAAGGGCAAATTTAACTTTCAAATACAAAAATCCAGCTTCAGACACTTGACACTTACTAACTGTGTGATGCTGTGCAATTCACTTAACCCTCATTGCCCAACAAAAAAACAAACAAACAAACAAAAAAGGCGTAGCTCAAGTCATACCTTTCCTAAGAAATTTTTCCCTGGACAGCCTTCCTCCCAGCTTCCAGAGCTAGTGCCTTCCAATATATATGTATACATGTGTATGTGATTGTATACATTATAATGGGTACAGGTGTATATGCAAATAAAAATGTATATATTGTCATGTATGTGTATATACACATGTATACACATATGTACATACATAAACATACATATATTTATATTAAATTGTTCAGTCACTTCCGTCATGTCTGACTCTTCTTGACCCCATTTGGGGTTTTCTTGGCAAAGATTCTGGAGTGGTTTACCATTTCCTTCTCCAGCTTATTTTTTATAGATGAGGAAACTGAAGTAAATCAACTTAAGTGACCTGCCCAGAGTCACAAAACTAGTAAGTGTCTGAGGCCAGATTTGAAGTCAGGAAGATGAGTCTTCCTGACTCCAGGCCGAGCACTTAATCTACTGGGCCACCCAGCTGCCCTACATATGCACATATAATTACATACACATATATATTATAATTTCACACAAATATCATGTTTATGTATGTATATGTATATTTATACACACATGTATGCATATACATATATATATGTAAGTACATACACACATATATATGAATGCACACATATCTTCTTTAGAATGGGAGTTCCTTGGATGCAAGTACTGTTTTTGTCTTTCTTTACATCCTCAGTTCTTGGCCCATTACGTGTCACTTTAGTAAGCATTTAATAAATGCTTGTTGACTGACTCAGGATTAGTTCAATTTTTTGTAGCAATGTCATCTGCAATGTTGAAAACAGCAAATACAGTGTTGTCTATACAACACAAAGTGAAAAATTCAGACAGTAGCCTGATGAATTTTATTCTACAAGAGGTATCCAGTTTTAATTTAAAAAATTCAATGAGGATATATTTATACTAGTCATTTAGATTAATTTTTTTAAAGGATTTAGTCATTAAGCCAGATATTCTGGTATATGCCGATTGTTGGCCAATCAAAGATTTTATTTTGGTCACAATAACCTTGTAAACCAGGGACACTTTAAACAAATGAAATTACAATTTTTGATTCCAATTAGAGTTGAAAGTCCTAGTGACTGAGGTGACTAGTAATTTTGGGTGAAATGTAGAAACCCCCTTTGAAAAAAATAAGTCCCTTTATTTTTTTAACATAAAAAATATAAAAATCAAAATCACAGAAATAAGGAGGTACATTTTAGTTATTGAAACATTGGCTTAAGTTCAATGGCTAGATTCTCTCAGACACAGAATCTTTCCAGAACTTTTGATGAAATCCTTAATTTACTACTTTATTCACCTCCATTGATTGGTTGGGTAGCATAATAGATAGCCTACTGGATTTGGAGTCAAGAAGACTAGTTTCTGATCTGGAAACATTAGTTACTGTGTGACTTAACCTATCTGAAATTCAGGCTTTTCTCTAAGACATACCTACTGTGTTACAGATGGATTGCATCCTATTCACCTCCATACAATCAAGTTGCATATGCCCATTTCCCTAGGTCATTACTTAAGTTCATTAATTGTTTGGCAACTCCTTTTTTTCTATATGAAAGGGGGCAGCTAGGTGGCGCAGTGGTAAAGCACTGGTCCTGGATTCAGGAGTACCTGAGTTCAAATTTGACCTCAGACACTTAACAGTTACTAGCTGTGTGACCCTGGGCAAGTTACTTAACACCAATTGCCTCACCAAAAAAAAAAGTTGGTTTGAGTTTTCTATATGAAAGGTACTTAAAACTAAATATTCAACTTGTTTTTCAAAGGGGGAAAGATAGCAAGCTAGCTTTGCAGATCACAAGTTCCTTTTTGCTTTTTTTATTTGAAAAATATTAGTTGCTTGAGAAGACCCACATAATATGAAATAAGCTCTAAACCAGAAACTCTAAAGTTAGAAACTGTGTTAACAGAAATGGCAAAAAATCATCTCCAACTGAAGGTGAAACCACTCTATTTTGAGCACAATTTCTGCATGCGATGTACTAGGCTCTAAATAAAAAAATGGAAAACATTTTAGCATACAT
The DNA here is from genome assembly GCF_019393635.1 of Dromiciops gliroides. Taxonomy (NCBI): domain Eukaryota; kingdom Metazoa; phylum Chordata; class Mammalia; order Microbiotheria; family Microbiotheriidae; genus Dromiciops; species Dromiciops gliroides. Next base: position 455,467,057 of record NC_057861.1, read on the forward strand.
AGGGAAACAGAAAGTATATAGGATGGAGAGACATTTTTGATGCTTTCCCATTTCTGTGCAGAGAGGGCCATAAAAGGTTGCCAATGGGGTATTGTAAAACTACAGTTAACAGTGAATGCTAGATAGATATCACCAGTTAAAGGTGATTGAATATCAAGGGTTGAGTACTGCTTATTATGCCTGCTGTTGGGAGACTTCTATTCATTATTGTAACAGAATGGAACAACATTGCTGCTATACCAAACGTGGATGTAGTATTGATTGGGTTTCTCAGAAACTCTTCTCTTAGGATACAGAGTGCAGTCAAACATACCCGAACATCCTTTAGCTCCTCTGAATCTGTCTGTGCTCCTTGTACCCCAAACTAAAGCAGCCTTTAGACACACAGGGAAATGCCTCATGATTTGATGCCAGACAGGGCTCTAAGCATGACTCCAGGGGGTTATGCAGATATGATGACCTTTCTTCCAGAGACTTGATTTTACACTCAAATTGTCATTAAAGCTCCTTTTTCCCTGGAGGTTCCCTAGTCAACTTGTGTGCTTTCTCCATTAGGGTTAAAAGTCAGAGTGGCACTGTGCCCACCCCGCATACTAAAGACAATAGGAGAGAAATCAATGTAAAAATGGCCTCCCTTCCTGGAGAGAACGCATCATCCACAAACCAGTCAGGTGCCAAGAACATGCAGAGCTAATATAAATACTTCCGGCAGGAGGGTTGTTTTTCTTGAAAAATCTATCTAGGAAGTAAGAGCTGCGTATGCCTAATTTACATAAAAATTTTTAATACCTACCTGACTCAGCATATGTGTCAATATCTGTCTTATTCCCATGAGCTATACTTATGGACTTGGGGTTATTTCTCTTATGGTTCAGGGAATCAAAATATCTTCCATTAAGGAAAAAGTTAATCCTCTCTTTTTTTAATCACTGAACTACTAGGTTAATAAAATAAAGTAAAATAATTTCATGTGAACTGTTATTCCACTTTCCACTTCTTTTTTGCCTTTATAGACAGTCTGAAGCCATACTGACCTTAACGATACCATTTCTTCTCAGTTTCATATTGTATGTTTTAAGGATTCAATTGATCAATTAGCATTTATTAAGCACTTGTTGTATGACAGACACTATACTAAGTATCAGAGATACAGAGGGGAAAAAACTAGTCCCTGCTTTCAATAAGCTAACATTCTAATGGGGAACACAACAAGATACATGGAGAATTGATGGGAATTAGTGGAGAAAGCTGTATCAATTGGGAAATTAGAGAAAGGTCTCCTATAAAAGTGAGCTTTGAGCTGAGTCTTAAAGGAAACCAGGGGTTATAAGAGTTGAAGATGGAGAAGGGAAAGCATTCCAGACATGGGTGATAGAAAAAAAAAAAAGATCAAGGAGTTGACTGGTGGAGTGCTGTGTTTGAGGAAAAACAAAAAGAGCAATGTAATGAATCTTTAGAGTGGGTGGATAAGAGTGAGATGCATAAGACACCTGGAAAGTTTGAAAGGGCCCAGGTTATGATGACCTTTAAATGTCAAAGAAAGAAATATATATTTGATTCTAGAACTAAGGTAATGCCACTGGATTTGATTTTGTATGTATGAGAGGGTGGGGAAGGGGCATGATAGCTAGACTTGTTTTCAGGAAAATCACTTTTGTAGCTAATATGGAGCATCCATTGGAATGGGGAAAAATTATGTTAGAGAAACTAATTACATCATAGCGATAGTCCTGGTGAGATTTGATAAAGTGCCTAAACTAGGGTTGTAACTATAAGAATGGAGGGGGTGAGGGGCAGCTAGGTAGCACAATGGATAAAGCACCAGCCCTAGATTCAGGAGGACCTGAATTCAAATCTGACCTCAGACACTTGACACTTACTAGCTGTGTGATCCTGGGCAAGTCACTTAACTCTCATTGCCCCACCAAAAAAAAAAAAAAAGTTAAAAGCTAAAAAGAATGGGGCAGGGCAGGGGAGGGAAACAAGACATATAGGAAAGATGTGGAGTTAGAACTGACCAGGATTTGGCAACTGATTGGCTACATGGCATCAGAGTGAAGATTTGAGAATTGAGAGATTGGGATTAGGAGGAGGATGGTGCTCCGAACAGTGATAGATATTTAGAAGAGAAGTGTGTGTGTGTGTGTATGTGTGTGTGTGTGTGTGTGTGTGTGTGTGTGTATGTGTGTGTTTGGGGGGGATAATTAATTCTGTTTTGTACTTGTTGAGTGTGAGATGCCTTCAGGATATATGAAATATTCATCATTTTAAAAGAACTGGTCTAACCTTCCAGCATTGGGTGTTAACTCAACTACTGCAATCCAAATATAGGGAGAACTTTTAAACAATCAGTTTGAACATAGAAAGAAAATGATAGTTTCTTTCCTGGTTCTGTCAAAACTACCTCCATCTTTCAGTAGATATAGTTCAGTAAATCCATATATCTTAGACAGAAACAGGCAAATGGAGGATAAACTGGGCCCAGAATTGAATAGAATACGTTGGATGGCATTTGAGAAACTGCCCTGTGCTTTTAATTACCCTAAACTTCTTCCTAAAGCAAAGGCCTATCTTTTTAATGAAAAGAAAATCTTCCTGTGATGTTATATGATTGTGAATCCTGGATTACTACAGAATTAAATTTGAGGGTTCACAGAAGGGCGATGGAAGACAGATGACTGCATATCCAGCTAGGTGTATAGAGCCAGTGGGCCTACAAGTAGGAAAACCTGAGCTCAAATCCAGCCTCAGGCATTTACTGCCTCCTTGGGCTCAGGAAAGTCATTTAATCTCTGCCTGCCTTAGTTTCCTCATCTGTAAAATGCAAACAAATAATTGCAACTGCCCCTGGAAGGGATGTGAGAAAATTGTGAACTGGTTCAATCATTCTGGAAAGCAATTTGGAAATTCAACCAAAGGGCTATAAAACTGTGCCTATCCTTTGGCCCAGCAATATCACTACTAGGTCTGTATCCCAAAGACAAAAAAAGGACCTATTTATATAAAGATATTTGTGATGGCTCTTTCTGCAGTGGCAAAGATTTGGAAATCAAGGGGATGTCCATCATTTAGGGAATGGACGAATTAGTTGTGTGATTGTGATAGAATACTCTTATAAGAAATTATAAGAATATGATTGTAAGAAATGATAAGCAGGATGATTTAAGAAAAACCTGAGAACTCTTTTATGAACTGAAACAGAGTAAAGTGAGCAGAACCTGGAAAACATTGTAGACAGTAACAGCAATATTGTAAGGATGATCATGAAAGGCTTAGCAAATCTGATCAAGCCAATGATCCAAGACAATTACAATGGTCCCATTAAAAGAATGCTTATCACCTCCAGAGAGAGAATTGATGAACTCCAAATGCAGGTCAAAGCATTTTCACTTTCTTTTTTAAAAAAATTTTATTTATGTGTTTTCTTTTACAACAAAGCTAATATGGAACTATGTTTTGAATGACTTCATATGTTTCATTGACATCATATAGCTTGCCTTCTCCATGGGTAGGAGAGGGGTAGGAGGTAGAGAGAGAATTTGGAATACAAATTTTAAAAAATGATAAAAAATTTACATGCAATTGGGAAGTATTTTCAGAAATAAATAAAAATATACTTTAATAATAGTACCTACCTCACAGGGCTGTTTTGAGGGAAAATGAGATAATATTTATAAAGCACTTATCATTATGTCTGGTATATAGTGGGAGCTAAAGAAATGCAAAATTTTAATCATCATCAATAACATTTGTACAGAAGTTTAAATGAGAACATTAGAGAGATGCACGAACAGAAAAAAGGAAGAAGGATGTACCTCACAGAGTGAGAAGGAGGAATGATTAAAATCAGTCTCTGTGTTCTTTTGGTATCAAATATCAGGAGGGAATAAAAATAGGAACAAGAATCACATAGATAAGGAGACATTATTGGGCAGAAATTTCCCTCATTGAAGGGAATGTCTCTATCAATGATACACAGTTTACCAACTTTTATGCACTATCAAAGTTAAAGCCTATCTTCTTGAAATGAAATGCAGGGGCAGGGGGTGCAGCTAGGTGGCGCAGTGGATAAAGCACTGGCCCTGGATTCAGGAGGACCTGAGTTCAAATCAGGCCTCAGACACTTGACACGTACTAGCTGTGTGACCTGGGGCAAGTCATTTAACCCTCACTGCCCCACAAAAAAAAAAAAGGAAAGGAAGAAATGAAATGCAGGAAGAAACATAACCTCATTTTTACATATGTAAAAAAAAAAGGAAAAAATTTATATACTGACAGGAATACCAAATTTAGAATCAGAAATAAAATCTGTTTGTATCATCTCTATTCTGTACTGTATACTTTTTTTTGTGCTTCATTAGTTGAACTCACCAAAAGCTAAATTACATATGTACCTAATGCTAAATATTTCAATGATAATTAAAAGAACCAAATTAAGTTTGAATGTATCCCAAGAATTATGTGTACATCCTTCTATAAATTAAATATTGGAATCTTTGGATACTTCTCTTTTTTTATTCATTTTGATGTTTGTTATCATTAAGACAGATTTAGTGTTATAGTATCATATAAATAGAAGCTACCTCTGTGAAAGAGTCTAAAGGATGAAAAATATGAATCACACATCATGACTGGACTACAAGTCAGAATATGTGCTTACTATATATGAGGCTGTAAGTGGAATGAGAAGATTAGTGAGACAGATATTACTGTAGAAGAGAGTACAGTCTAGTTGAGCGAGTCCAATAGTATGCAAATAGAGAGTTGCAAAGTAATATATTATTGATTAAGAAGAAAAGAAACCATACCTACTTGGAAAGATCATAAAAGTAGCATTTGATATGTGTCTGAAAGAGACTACCTGACATTTAACTAGATAAATGACCATTGGCAAAAGATTTAAATTGCCCTGGATTTATTTTTAAATGAGATAATAATATTTGTCCTTTCTACTTGGCAGAATTGTTGTGAGGAACAAATGAGATCATTTATGTGAAGACGCATTGGAAATTATCACGTGTTAGATAAAATGCAATGAATTGTTGGTGATGCTGATGGTGATATCATTACATCACTACTCTCAGGATATGTGACTTTGTTAGTATGGTTGCTTACTTCACCAATGAAATTTATAATCCCTATGTGTGTTATTAGTCTCTGTTTATGAAATTCCATAGCTAAAAGTAAAATCTGATTCTCTTGGAATGAGTCTTTCTATCTTTAGGTAGACTGGCCATTGGACAACAGACATACAGCCCATCACTTGACCTCTGTTTAAAGTTCATTTCAGTTTGCTTGGGTTCGTATAAAACAAGGTGACCTTCATTCCATGATGAGAGCATTCATAGGCATTTCACTGTATTATTATCATTATTATGATTTTCTCTCATATTCATGTGTGTTAAAGTTTGAATGAATAAAGTAATGTTTGGACTTTTTAAAAGTGAACTTTTTTTAAGGTTCTGCTTCTGTTTATTTATATTTATCATTAATTAGATGTCTAGTCTGCTCCTACTCCCAGAAGAAATAAATTTTTATCACGGTTTCAGTCACTATCTCTAATTAAGGAAAAAGCCAGCAACTCCGAGATGAGGAAACTTCTATCACCAGTGAAGGTCTATACATTCTCTGAAACTTATAAGGACTTACTTGGATCATGAAGAGATTAGATGATTTACTCAGGGTCACAAAGTTAATACGTGCCAGAGATGGTACTTGAACCAACATCTTTCTGGTTTCCAGACTGGCTATTAATCCAATGTATCATGCTGGCTTTTATCTTTCTTTAAATAAATCTCAAAAATAGCCCTATATTTTGGTCTAGTACTACAAATTCTTCTTTCTATGTGTGAGACATTGTAGCCTTGGTTGCATGCTGCCCTTCATATTCTCATACACCCTGGATTCATCTTTAATGTACTATTTGTCCATTCCCATATTAACTAAATAAGCATATATAAATTACACTGCAATACACTGTGGATACAGAAGCAAACAGAACAAAATCAGTACTGCTATTAAAAAGTACAGATTCTACTGGAGGAGGATTTTAAAAAATGACACAAACACATATAAATAATGTTAGGAAGAGAGCAGCATAGTCACAGTGAAAAACTCTTGGATATCACAGGATCAAAACTCCAATCATGGCTCTGCAGCTTACTACCTCTATGAACCACCTGTTTTGTCTAGACCTCATTTATCTGTAAAATCAGGGCATTCAACTACATGACTTCAGAGGTCCCCTTTATCTCTAAGTCTGATGCTACTAACAGTCTATCAGGGAAGACTTCATAGAGGAGGTTGTACCTGAGCTTGGCCTTGGAGAAAGATGAGAGGCTGAAGTGAAAAAGGAGTTTATACATTCAATGAAGGAAAGCTTGTGCATGTAGCAAGGCTGTCTTGATTTGGATCTCTGGGAGAAGGTTAGAATAGATAAATCCTTAGCATTTCCTTCCCAATTCTTCTCCAAGAGCAGCTTTAACTCCTGCCAAAAAGAGAAGCAGGTCAAACACATTTACAAGTGAATTCTACCAAATATTTAAAAAAAATTAATTCCAATACTATATAAATTGTTTGGAAAAATAGGTGAAGTTCTACCAAATTCCTTTTGTGACACAAATATGGTACTGATACATAAAGCAGACAAAACCAAAACAGAGAAAGAAAATGATATATCAATTTCTCTAATGAATATCGATGCAAAAATTTTAAACAAGATATCAGCAAGGAAATCACAGCAGTTTATCACCAGAATATTACATTATGACCAGGTGGGATTTATACCAGGAATTCAAGGCTAGTTCAACATGAGGAAAACTATCAACATAATTGACCACATCAATAAGAAAACTAAGCAAAATTATATGATCATCTCAATAGATGCAGAAAAAGCTTTTGACAAAAAACAGCAATCAATCCTATTAAAAACACCAGAGTGGATAGAGCACTGGCCCTAGATTCAAGAGGACCTGAGTTCAAATCCAGGTTCAGACACTTAACACTTCCTAGCTCTGTGACCCTGGGCAAGTCACTTAACCCCAATTGCCTCACCAAACCCCCCCCCCAAAAAAAAACCAAAAAAATACTAGAGAGTATAGTAATATATGGAGTCTTCCTTAAAATGATAAGCAGTCTCTACCTGAAGCCATCAGCAAACATTATACACAATGGGGATAAATTAGGGACATTCCCAATAATGTCAGGGGTAAAACAGTGATGTCCATTATCACTTCTATTATTTAATTTTGTACTCAAAATATTAGCTTTAGCAATAAGAGAAGAAAAATGAATTAAAGGAATTAGAATAGGCAAGAAGGAAACAAAACTACCACTCTTTGCAGATGATATGATGGTAAAATTAGAGAATCCTAGAGAATCAACTAAAAAATGACTTGAAACAATTAACAACTTAAGTGAAGTTGTAGTATAAAAAATAAATCCACATGAATCATCAACATTTCTATACATGACCAACAAAGCTCAGCAGCAAGAGATAGAAAGACAAATTCCATTTAAATTAATGGTAGGAAAAAAAGTAATGGTAGACAATATAAAATATTTAGGAGTCTACCTGACAAGACAAACCGAGGAACTCTATGAACACAATTACAAAATACTTTTCATACAAATAAAATCAGATCTAAATAATTGGAAAAATATCAATTGCTGATGGATAGGCTGAGCTAATATAATAAAAATAACAATTCTACCTGAATTAATTTACTTATTCAGTGCCATATCAATCAGAATACCTAAAATTATTATATAGAGCTAGAAAAAATTAAAACAGGAGTAGCTAGGTGGCACAGTGGATAGAGCACCAGCCCTGGAGTCAGGAGTACCTGAGTTCAAATCTGGCCTCAGACACTTAACACTTACTAGCTGTGTGACCATGGGCAAGTCACTTAACCCCAATTGCCTCACACACGCAAAAAAATTAAAACAAAATTCAGCTAGAAGAATAAAAGGTCAAGAATATCAAGGGAACTAATAAAAAAAATGCACAGGAAGGTGGGCTAGCCATACCAAATCTGGAGCTATGCTATAAAGTGACAGTCATCAAAACTATTTGGTACTGGCTAAGAAATAGAGTGGTGGTGATTCACTGGAATAGGTTAGTCACAGGAGACAGTAGTAAATGACTATAGTAATCTACTGTTTGATAAACCCAAAGACTCAAGCTTCTGGTACAAGAACTCAGTATTTGACAAAAAATTGCTGAGAAAACTGGAAGATAGTATCGCAGCAACTAGGCATAGATATCTTATACCCTATACCAAAATAATAATACATGATTTAGACATAAAGGATTACACCATAGGTAAACTAGGAGAGGAAGGAATAGTTTACTTCTCAGATCTATAGAGAAGAGAATTTATGACCAAAGAGGAGAAAGAGAATATTATGAAATGCAAAATGGATCATTTTGATTAAATTAAATTTTAAAAGTTTTTACAAATAGAAGCAATGCAGCCAAAATTAGAATGGAGGCAGAAAGATGGGAAACAATGTTTACAGCCAATATTTCTGATAAAGCCCTCATTTCTAAAATATATCAGGAACTAAATCAAATTTATAAGAATACAAGTCATTCCACATTTGAAAAATGGCCAAAGGATATGAACAGGCAGTTTTCAGATGAAGAAATCAAAGCTATCTACTGCCATATGAAAAAATGCTCTAAATCACTATTGATTAGAGAAATGCAAATTAGAAAAAAATCTGAGGTACCACCTCATAACTATCAGGTTGGCTAATATGACAAAAAAAGGAATTTAATAAATGTTGAAGAAGCTATGGAAAAAATTAGAACAAAGATGCATTGTTGGTGAAGTTGTGAACTGATTCAACCATTCTGGAGAGAAATTTGGAACTGTGCCCAAAAGGCTATAGGGATGTGCATACCCCTTGACTCAGTAATACCACTACTAGGTCTGTATCCCAAAGAGATCATGGAAGGGGGGAAGGATACACATATACAAAAATATTTATAGCAGCTCTCCGTGGTGGCAAAGAATTGGAAATCTAGGGAATGCCCATCAAGTTGTGGTATATGAATGTAATGGAATACCATTGTGCTAAAAGAAATGATGAGCAGACAGATTTCCGGAAAACCTGCAAAGACTTTAGTGGACTGAAGCTGAGTGAAGTGAACAGAACGAGCAAAACATTGTACACAGTAACAGCAACATTGTGTGATGATCAACTGTGATAGACTTAGCTCTTCTCAGAAGTGCAATGATCTAAGACAATTCCAAAGGACTCATGATAGAAAATGCTGTCCACATCCAGAAAAGAACTGTGGAATCTGGATGCAGATTGAACCATACTGTTTCTACTATTTTTTTTCTTTTTTTGAGGTTTTCCTTTTCATTCTGGTTCTTCTTTCACAACATGACTAATGCAGAAATATGTGTAATATGATTGTACATATACCCTATATCAGATTGCTTTCTGTCTCGGAGAGGAGGAAGGGGAGGGAGGGACAAAAATATGGAACTCAAAATCTTATAAAAAGAAATAATGAAAACTATCTTTACATGTAACTGGAAAATAATAAAAATACTTTTATTATCTTAAAAAGAGAGAGAGAAGCAGGAGGTTAAGAAGGAAGATCAGTCATTCTGCTTTCTTCAGAAAATGGGGATACAGACTAGAATTATGTCTATTACTTATCTTTTCCTTTAAGTATCGTGAGAGTAGAGGATATAGTATTTAGGTTCAAGCTAAACTCCTGATCTCTATTTCTTAATGGGAAAAAAGTCCTCAAGATTTATATAGCCAGGGCATGATTTACTGCCCACCCAATATCAGTTCCACAGTGAACACACATAACAAAGAAACCCATTTATCCAAGTGTATAGCAAAACAGAAATCAGAGAAAATATACACATGAGCATATATGCCAGATAATACAAAGTGAAGAATTTCTCACACAAGAAGCTCACGCCTGGATCAATAGAAATGAAAATCAGACTCATTCAGTAAAGACATTAGAAAACAAACCTATCTGAAAGCCTTTGTCCTCAGAGGGTTTAACTTTCACTAGACTCTGACCTCAGCAAAGTACATCTCATTTTAATATGGACCACCCCAAATCATGTCAATCAATGGAATTGAATGATGCTAGCCAATTAGCTTCGAGCAATGTGTAAGAGCTGCCCTCAGGGAAGGAGGAACTGGGGTGGATCTTAGCAGGCTTGCATTCTCTCTCGTACCTGGCTAGCCTCACACTTACCTCTCCTGCTTGGAAAAAATGTGTTAGGTATGTAACTACTAGGGAAGTCAAGCAGACACATGGTCAACTCTTTACTAACATTTTATATGATTTAATAAATGCTTAATGCCAAAAACTGGGGCAATTGCCATTAATTTAAAAGTAGCAATATATTAGAAACCCCAGCCAAGTTCCCCAATAATTTAGAACAAAGACAGGCTGGCCCACAATATATCAAACAATGAGAGAGACAGAGAGAGAGAGACAGAGACAGAGAGACAGAGACAGAGACAGAGAGAAGGAATCAATCCCTTATCTCACCCAATGGAAAAAAGTCCCCACTCTTTAGTGTAGCAAGCTGGCTGGCAATGGGGACATGATAAAAAATTCCACATGTTGACTTCTTTCCAGAGTCACTCTCCCTTCAGCAGTGTGAATAAAAGTTGGCATTCCTTGTGTCTTTTCTCTTGATGGAAACTAGAAGTACCCCCAGAGGGACCCCCTCCACACACATCCCATGAAAGGCATTGATATCCACCAATGAGGAAAGAGACTTTGGGACTTGTGCTACACATAAATTCCCAGAGGTGGAAAAAATTTGAGCCTCCCCTAAAATAATCTTGTTCTTCCACTTAGTAAAGCATACATATTATCAAGTTCATCACTGATGATTTCTTTGAGTACAACTGGAAGCTATGTACTCTATTGTGACCCTGCTCATCATTGCTCTTTCCTAGCTAATAAACTCATCTTCTCATGCCTAGAATTTTCTCCACTCCTTAACAAATGAAATGTCTTTTTCCCTCTTTGAAATGCAGCAGGGAAGTTTTGTAAGATTTATGTTGAGGTGCATGGGTTCAAGTGCTGTTTCTAACATATCCTGGGTTTGTGACTGGGAGAGTCCCAACCTCAGTATTGATCTGCATCTGTTCAGTGAGTTTCCTCATTTAGGAATTCCTGTAACAATGAAAACACAGAGACAGTCCCCATCTCTATTATCCTGAGGAAGGTCTGAGGTCCATGATTTCATTGGCTTCTGTGCCCCATTTGGGTATGCTCCTTTGAAATCTTAATTGAAGGCTTTTTTCTTTTGGGGAGCTTTCTCTGATTTACATTTACCTTCATTAATGTCAGAATACAGATGTATTCTCTGATTTCTATAATAGTAGCTCAAAATTATATAGAACTTTGCAAAATCTAAAGTGTTTTTTTAAATTCAACATTATCTCATTTTGTCCCACATACACATACACATACACACAAAAACCAACCAATAAAAATCCAATTATTATTACTTCAGTTTGACAAAAGAGAAAAACTGAGACCCTTTCACATCTATTTATATTACACTATAACACTAAAGCCATCTTAATGATAACAAACATCATTATGGAGAATAAAAAAAAACTATCCAAAGTTTTCAAAGGTTAAAAGCTTAGTTTGGGAAATATAAAATAAATGATAGAACTGGAACTCTAATCCAGGTTTCACAACTGCAGGAACAGTATTTTTTCCCATTACACATCATTGACTCACATACTTAGATTTTCTCTCAATTGTCCATGTATGTGTTTATGTTTCCTTGTTTGGTATGTGAGGTCTTTCAGGATTGGGACTGTGTGTAACTCTATTCATAGAAACTTAGAACAATGTTCTCACTTTACAGGAATAGATTAGAAAATGACATCAACTTTAGACTGTAAGATTCAGGGGGACGAGATCTGTTTTGCCTCTATAGTCAATAGACTCATCTGTCCAACAGAATTCCATTAATTTAATAAACACTCAAAATATTGATTTAAAATGATAGCAACACATTGATTATATTAGTATAAGAAGGACCTTAGCAATTCCCAAAAGTCCTGACAGAGATAAAGGATTTCATATGGAAGGGCACTTCAATCTTCAGAAAATTTGATCCTCATTGGAAACTGTCTTTCTGGAAACGGACTTGTTTGCTTGTCAACAACAACAACAAAAAAATGCTGTTATTAAAAACAGATGAATCTCGTACAGTGGTTTCTATGTGAGCTATGTGTGATAAGGCAAACATGATATAATATGTTTCTAAAGTCAAACAGCATCAGAGTCAAGTAAACATCCTAATAATAAAGGTTATATTTCTAAGAACACTACTTTTTTGACAGATAAAGTCTATGGTCTGGATGTTTATAATTAAGTTTTAAAGAAAGATACACCCATAATGGCTAGCTAGGTTTTCTGAAAACTGAAAATGTGAAATTTATTTCTTCCCATATCTTGGGGATTTGGGATTTGAATATGAAATTAAACATAAAACTACAGTAAAAGAGTATTCTACTCTTTATAATACCTTCTTCAAATTATGGTGTCTAGTTGATGTTTCTAACTTCTAAATCCACTTTCCTGATACACATTGAGGCAGCATGGTATAATGGGATGCCTGTAGGCTCACTTGAAATAATGAATAACTCGAGTTCTGAGTTCATGGTTCTACCACTTGGATGCTGTATAATTATGGGCAAATCGCTTAATTTTCTGTCCCATAGTTTCCTCATTGACTAAAATAGGGATAATAAAGCTTGCTATCTACCTCACAGAAAGATTATGAGAAAAGCATCTTATGAACTTTAAAGTACTACATAGATGAGAGTTGCAAATAAAATTATTTTTTCAACAAAATATTCAAGGTTAAAAATGAAAAGTTTAATAAGAATGTATTAGATTATGTTAACAATTGATTTTAATAGGGTTAACAGTTTTGGTATATTTTTCCCTATATGAGTTCAAAATAAGCAAATAGGATTCATTTTATTAATTTTTATTATTAACTAAAAAGTTATGTAGGTATTAAGGTATATCAGAGGGGGACAATAACTCTCTATAATTTCTAACATTAAAATCAATGGAAATAAGGTTTTCACCTGGGAAAATTTTTACAAAATTGATTTTGTTCCTATAGTGAAGGAAAGAAAATGTAAATTTCAAGCATTTAAGTACAGGCACATAATAAAAGAAATAATAAACTATACATAACATAAACCCATTCTGTCCTCTGCCTTAAATTATATTACTTCTTCCTTTATGTAAAATATTTTAACAAAATAAATATTTTTTCCTAAAATGTAGCATATGAAATTGGAAGAAAATAAATTCAAAATGAACCTATGGAAAGTTATTTTTAAAATATACATTCATGACTAAAATCTTCTAAAAATCACAATGCATATGAAAAGTTTGATTTCAGTCATTAAGTATTGAAATATCAAAACAATAGGACTTTACAATAGAATATGATCCATTTCTAGAGAGTTCTTTTCTCTTCAATCAAAAGACCAAACTTATTTTAACAAATTCCTATATTGGACAAAGGTCCTAATAGCATTGAATTATGACTTCAAAATCAGTACTAACAAAAAAATTTAAGACAATCTGTATAGTATGTGGGAAGGAACATTGAGATGAAAAAGGAAACTAAACCATTTAGCAAGAGGTTTACAGTAAGACCTTCCAGGTACTGAGCTGATAATTAAATAGTTATGTATTTGGAGGCCCTGCATGAAGAAGATCTAAAGTAAAGAAGACAGAATTGACTAATTGGTAGAAATCATGAAAAGGGTAAATTTTCACTCGAGGTAAGAAAAACTTCATAGCAACTATTAATGTAGGATTTAAAACTGCAAAGGATATACAGCATGTTTTTGGGAGTATGTGTGCCCCTTTCATCTTTTCCCCACGTGTGTATGGATTCTTCAGTGAAGTCTCTATATTTTGAAAGTATTTAATTCCATGTAGTTTTGAGATTGAGTATTTGGTATACTGACATCTATTAAAATGTTTTCTTAAATTGTTATAGGTTGATGTTATATACAAGCAATTATGGCAAAAATTTTCCCTACAATGATGATCTAGTTACAATACAAATTATTTGTTGAAATCTCTAGGACATTTTTTTTTTGTGGGGGGAGATATTCACAGCATAGAAATTTGTTATCCTTCCATTTATGAAGGCTAGAAAGCTTCTAGCATGTGATTCTGGCTTCTTGATTGAGTCTTTCTAGGAACTAAATTTTTATATCCTTTAGTAGTTTATTTTACAATTTCTACCATCTCTTTGAAGAATTCCCGAAGATCCATAAATTTGAGCTGAATAATGATCATTCTGTAATTTCTGGTGACACTGTACAGTTCTTATATCACTATCCTAAACTCCTATGTTTCTGTAAAATAAACTGCATAAGGGGCAGCTAGGTGGTGCCGTGGATAGAGCACTGGCCCTGGAGTCAGGAGTACCTGAGTTCAAATATGGCCTCAGACACTTAACATTTACTAGCTGTGTGACCCTGGGAAAGTCACTTAACCCCAATTGCCTCGCTAAAAAAAACAAAACCAAAAACCAAAACCAAAATAAAATAAAATAAAATAAAATAAAATAAAATAAAAAACTGCATAATTTGGCCATTAGTTTTAATCTTCTTTGTTAGCATCTTATTGGTTGAATTTCTAAGACAAAAGCTTGTGGAGGTCCTTTTTGATTTTCCTCTTGGATCTTACCCATTTCAGAGGCTCTATCCAGAAGTAAGTAAATACTAATTGTCAGCTTTTATTAATACTTCGTGAAGTGGTATCTCTTAGCAAAAGAAGCATTGGAGTGATGAGCCTTTAATATTATACGTTTTGTTTTTTTTTTGGTTTGGATACTTTATAAATCTGGAATTGTTCAATTTACTGTTCTGAAAGTATATGCTAAGACTTGTATCAATTAGGGATGTTGAGCAAATTTTGGTATATAATTGTGATGGAATGCTATTGTGTTATCAGAAATGAGGAGAGGGATAGTTTCAGAAAAACCTGGGAAGTCTTATATGATCTGATGCAAACTGAAGTGAGCAGAATCAGGAAAACATTGTACATAGTAACAGCAATACTTTACCAATGATGAACTGTGTGAAAGACAGCTACTCTGATCAATATAATGACCCAAGAAAATTCCAAAGGACTCATGATGAAAATGCTATCCACCTCCAGAGAGAGAAGTGATGAACTCTGAGTGCAAATTAAAGTTTTGACTTTTCTTTATTTTGTGGGGGTTTTTTTGCAACATGGCTAATATGAAAATATATTTTGCATGATTTCACATCTATAATTCATAGAATATTTGTGACTCAAAATTTTAAAAATAAGTATATTGAAAAAAGTTTTTAAAAAAGAAATATAATTAAAATTGAAATTTAAAAATATTTCGATCACAGAAGTATTAATTATTCTAACAGGGTTCTTTCCATTGAGCTTTGATTTCAGAATGGCAATGTCTCCTAAAATAAATACAAGTAGCTTTTCCCCCCATGATAACATTACACTTGGCATCTTAACTGTTTGTAAGAATCACCTTTGTTGTTTAATTCTATTCAAGGTCAAAACCATCATGCTATATTTTTCTTTGCTGCTTATTCAGAATTTTATACTTACTGATTTCTATCATATCATCTCATATTTGATGAACTTCAGATAGAAATCATCTAAGGACAAATCTCTAGCTTGGCTATTATTAGTTAAATGTTCTAGACAATGAAATGAACATTGGAAAAGAGGCTTGGAACAGTTTCAGTAGCAAACAGGACAGCAAGATTAGCATATTAATCTGGTTACCACTTGATTCTAATTTCATCAAGTTGGTCTCTAGAATGTGAAAGCCTTTAATTCAATATAATTGAAAGATTGCTTTTAGCATGGCATAATCTAAATTTTATTCTTAAATTTTTATGGATAAGCATTATTTCTGGATTGTTGTATGAAACCTATCTATAATTATATTTTCATTACAATATCATTCACATTTTTAGTTCTTAGGGATATTATGAGGTTTAATTTTACAAAATGAGAATTTGATCTTTTAGTTCATAAAGATATTGAGCTTCTTGGTATATAATTATAGCCACCTGATCATGTCCTTTTATAATTACCCAGAAGATCCTAATTTTTGCAACTTTTGTTATAGTTTCCATTTCATTCCATTCCATAATATACATTAATCAGTAAGTCCTGGCTTTATAAGGATTTAGCTTTTCTGTAATTTCTAGAGGCAGTGGCATAAACCTGAATCATTACCATAAACTCCTCCATTACTATTAAAGAAATCTGCATAGCAGACATTTGTATGACATGTCATTGTTTACATGTTGTTGGTTAAGTTTATGTGGATGGTTCTCAGAAAGGCTCTTTTGATTTTATTACCATATATGCCATTTTATAGGCTTTATATGGACATACACTCATCCAACAACTTTCTAAAAACCCAATGTTATATTCTGTTTTCAGCCTTTATTCTTGCCTTTTGAAGTGAACTTTCATGCTACAGAAGCACCAGGGCTTGTGGCTGCAGGAAAGCAGATGATGAGGTCACAGTTCTAGGGCCAAGTCAAGTGCTAGTTCTTGAGACTCCAGGTGAGCAGGGATCCTTCCTGTATAAAGACCAGAGGATAGATCAGGAGAGCAATGTCTACATCTTTCCACATCTTTCCCCAAATACATCACCATGGAAGCAGCAAACACTTGCAGACCCCCTGAACTAGTTCTGAAATAGCAGCATGAAAAAGCCTGAAGCTTGGGACAGTGATTGCCCACACGCAGGGTAACCGGAGTCTAATTTTACCATAAAATTAAAAGCCAAGAAATAGGCTAGGAAAATGAGCAAACAATAATAAAAACAAAATTTGACCATAAAAAGCTACTATGGTGGGAATGAATATTAAGAGACAAACTTGGAAGAAGACAACTTAAAAAGAGCTACAAGCAAAGTTTCCAAGAAAAAATGTTAATAAGATCCAAACCCAACAAAAAATCTTGGAAGAGAGAATTTGGAACTCAAAATTTAAAAAGAAAAAAATGTTTTAAAACAGCAGCAATAAATTTATTTTAAAAAGAAACCATTTTGCAAGTTATTATTTGAATATTTTCTATATTCCTTCTACCCATTTTACTATACCACCAGTATTAGTCAATAGTTAACAAACATTTATTAAGCACCTTTTATGCAAATAGCAATATGTTAACATCTAGGGATACAAATGAGAAAAAAAAAGACAATCTTTGTCTTTAAGGAAATTGCAATCTAACAGAGAAATACAATTCACAAAAGGAAAGTTTGTGTTTGGGGATAATAAGAGAGAGGAATATCAAAGGGTAGTCATATTAAGAGACATGGTATTCATGGAGTCAAAGTCTGTGAGAGCTTCTGATGGAAAATGAAGTTAATGGAAAGTTCTGAAGCATCTATTAAAGAAGTCTTTGGGAGGAATTCATTGCTCTACTTTCAAGTCTTTCATTCACAGGGGAGAAGCAACTGAGGGTGTTGAGAAGTTGTTAAGTATCAAAGGTGAATCTGTCTCCAAGATGATGAACTTATCCTGAGGAAGGGTTATTTTCAAGGAGTCAAAATCAAGTAGAACAGCTGATGGTAAATGAATTATTAATTAAAACTGATATTCTAAAGATATTGCTTTCTCTAAATTGTTTCTTCTGGTTGAGCTTTGATGCATATTCTAAATTTCCTTATTGATTATCTTAAGCTTGGAGGAGACCAAGATGCTTGGTCTTGGAGATGGTCTTGCTTAGAAAAGATCAAGATATTTGGAAATATAAGATATTAAGAATTTTTGCATCTGTTGAATCCAAAATACATTTAGATACTGATGGATACAGTTTTCATGAGATGAAGTTATTTAATATGTTTTTCCCCAGTTTATCCCTATAACTTGATATCATATGTGTATATGTAGTGGAAATATGAGTGTACAACAGCATGTTTACAGAGAGTTTACATGAACCAAGTTGTTGTTCTTGGTGCATACATGTGTGTGTGTGTGTGTGTGTGTGTGTGTATGTGTGTGTGTGTGTAAACATGGGGACTTTGAAGGGAGGCAAAAAAAAGGCATTTCTAGCCATTTTTTCCTTCCACACTTCTCCAAGGGAGACTTTCATTCCTTCCAGGAAGGAAAGCATGTAGTTGAGGCTAGAGGTACCACTTTGCTTTCTTCAGAGGGAGGGAGAACCAGGAATTGGGAACAGAGACATGATGGAGACTGCCTGCTCCTCTCATATGTTCCTAGAGTCTATTCCTTCAGAAACCTGAAGTGGTACTGGCCTCTTCCATCATTTTGCTCAAAGCTGGAAGTCAATGCCCATTTGAAAACAAACAAACAATAACAACAACAAAACCCTTTTTCTTTGCGAGTCCCCAAAATAAGCATTGATAAAAACTGAAGCTTTCTTTTTCTTGTCAAATCTGCCCTGCTCCTCAGGGAGGTCAGGGTCTTTACTCCACTAATAAGAAGAGAGTCCTGTGTCAATGGGCTTTGGAACAGGGGTTACATAAATTAAGATTAATACGACATTTTGGTTGACTCTGACTTGAAAGCCATATTCAGTTCTGTTTAGGAGTCATGACAATGGTTTTAATATCAGAAGGAATCAAGATGTCAAATTTGATATCAGTTGTTCTCGACATTGTGTTGAAGGCATTTTAAATAGAAAACAGATTTCCGTGAGGACATCAAATATTCTGGCATTCTCACTATGCTTGAATCTTTTATGTCTATTTGCAATATGTAGCTAAGGCATGAATGCATAACTGAGTCAAAGCCATTGAGATAATAAAGGCAGTGTATATATATTAGGGAGCTTTCAAATGGTTTATTCAATAATCACTGAATCAATAATTAGTTTCTGTTTATATTACCTGGGAATGTTTTAGCAAATCCTTTTTGCTCCTGAGTGAATATATTGCTTCCTATAAGTATTTATAGATTTTTGAGCAATATAAGCTGTGTATACACAAACTTTGTATAAAGTCCATAAACATTTAATTGGTATACCTCTGCAGGGATCATGTGCTTTCTTCATTTGGTAATAAATGTGTAATGCCATCTGTTAAGAAAGATGGGATCAGGCTTGCATAGGAGAAGTACTTTACTAGCTGGTAAAGTGCTTTGCTAGTAATTCAGAAACTGCACTACTGTGAGATGTTTGAGCCAATAGGCATGGATATCATCTGTATTTGCTACTTTCTCATTTTGTTGAAAAGATAGATTTTCAGTAACTTCCCATGATATAACTATTCTTTGTAGATCCTTACCTCTAATCTAAAAACAACTGGGCCCTATGCAGCATAGATAAATATGATAAGTGATCTGGATTATTCCATCTCAAAAGGACATTGTGGATTCCAGCTTTAAAGAGAGTAGAAGGAAGACTATGGAATACACTGGACATGCTTATCAGGAAAGCAAGGAAGGGAAAGCCAGGATTTGGGACCATAATGTCTTGGGAGATATCAACTTCATTCTTCTATTTCCAAGAGGGACATTGGATTAGAATTATCTCAAATCTGGGCGGCTAGGTGGCACAGTGGATAAAGCACGGGCCCTGGATTCAGGAGTACCTGAGTTCAAATCCGGCCTCAGACACTTGACACTTACTAGCTGCATGACCCTGGGCAAGTCACTTAACCCCCACTGCCCTGCAGAAAAAAATAAAAAGAATTATCTCAAATCTAGTAGTACAGTAGAAGCTTACAATAAGAGCCACTTTCCCTGATTTTTTCAAAGGAAAGATAGAAGTTAACTTATTTTCACTTGCTTAGTTCCCACCTCTATAATTCTGGTAATATAAATGACAGTCACCAATAACTGGTGCACTGCTTTATCAAAGCAAGAAACAAATAAAAAAATTGGGGAAATTACATAGATTAGAGTAGGCAAAAGAATATACATTATTTGGGTGAGCTCTTTGTGAGAGTGGTTAGGTCTGAGGCCAACCAAGAAGATAAAGAATAATAACACTGGGATGAAATCCATTATTATCAGTCTGTAGAGTTGCAGGAAGTAAAAGTCAAGGGACAATTTGAGGACTGATTTCTCCAAATGCCTGCATATCTTGGAAGCTTTGGATGTAGGGGCGCTGTGGTTGGTATCCTCATCTGATGGTGCCCTTTGATCTTCCTTGTCACTGAAGAAGCTTTCTAAAATTCTCAACTTTCTTTGCTTGCTCATCTTTTACTTGACTTTAAACTCTCCTCTGGGTGGGGGGGGGGCCGGAAGTTTTTTGGTTCCACTACTCTTCCTAGCGTTAGAGGGTCCCAGGTGTTTTGGTTTAAAGGAGGGCGGGTTTTACTCTCGCCTGGCCTATTCTCTGGTCCAAAGATAACCTCAAGCCTGCTTACTAAACAACCAACCAGCAAAGTTTTCTGTGGTATGGTTCTTACCTTCAATGAGCCTGTGCCCCTCCCCCACCTGGGTCTCCTGCAGCTCAGGATTTATTCCTGATTATAGCTGAATTCCTCCCTCTGTCCCACTGGCACACCTGCACTTCACCCCCAGCCAGCCATTCAGCCCTCTCACCCGACTGCATGCTCACTTCTAGAAGACACTGGCGCTGTAGCTGATTCAGAGGCTCTGGGGTGAATTCCTCTGGTGGCATGGATGGGGTCTCTGTCAATGTGATGGTGGGGTTGAACTTTACTCATGGCCTTCTGTAATCTATCTATACCTGGAGAATAAACTCAATCCATATTTTTGTGTGTTTTTCTGCTCCAGGGGTTCTTTTATTGCTGTTTTTGGGGTGATTGTATCAGGAGTTCTGTGCATTTAATGTCTTCCTCTGCCATCTTGGCTCCACCCCCCCCCAAATGTCTGCATATCACATAAGATCTCCTGTCCCCAGTTCATAAGTCTACACTGTCTTCTTGAATTCTCTCTCTCTCTCTCCAGATTTTCCAGTCATTTCAAATCCTAAAGAGTTTTTTGACTCATACAGCTATGCAGCGTAGCAGGTTTATCAATCGCTTAGCCAATCAGAAGGCATATTGCCCCCAAATAAAACAATCACAGGACCACACCTCAGAAAAAGGCCCTGGTCTTTATCAGGGAGTGTTTTACATATAAGTGTGTGTGTGTGTGTGTGTGTGTGTGTGTGTGTGTGTGTGTGTGTGTGTGTAGATGGTGCTTTGGGCAAAAAGATATGTCTATCAATCTATCCGCTATTAAGAAAAAAATGATTGGATCATACCTTCTATCAAACTAATCAGTATTTCTGTTTCCTTGATAGAAGGTTAAAATTCTGAAGATTACTTTCCTCTTGCTGAATTTCCATAAATACATCTAGTAGAAGAGTCAATGGAGGCAATAACTTGTGTTGATATTATTCAGAAAACTGCCTCAGGCTTGGGCAGAAATCAAACAACAAATCTATTAAGAGTCTGCAAATGTTCTTTTTCATGTTTAATCCAATTTCTTTTTCCATTGTGTTGGATTCCTTTGACCATAATGATGTCTAGGAATTTCTTACATCCTCCTCTTGCCAGGATACTCTCTCTTCTCTAGATTCTTTGATTCCCAAGGCTCTGTGAGTTATATTTTAAAATTAAACTAGAAGTGTTTATGTTGGTCTCTGTACTGCTTTAGTTTATTGTATAGCATTAAGCTTTGGGATTTAATTATTTATTTCTGAATAACATTTTAAAAAATTCTAAATAAATAAATAAATAAATATATATATAGATGTCTACATACACACACACACACACACACACACATATATATATGTTTTCCAAATTTTATTACATCTAATTCTTTTTGATTATCTTTAATTGGGCAATACATTATTTACAATTTATACTTGGCATACCAGTGAAATGTTGACGTGATTTTCCCTTGTCTTTATGTCGTGCTTCCATATTTTTCTGAACACTTCTGCCATAGTGCGATTTGAAGTATATCCTTAGAAGTTGTGCTAAATATCTCCAACTTTCTTCCTAAGAAACATGACTATGGTAATGGTTGCAGAATATACTGTTTTATGCAGATGCTGAAATGTTTTTTTATATTTTATGTCAAATACTGTGGAAGAATTAATTATTCTGCTTCAGTTCAGTTTGGATTTGTGCCATGACATTTAAAAAATAATTAATTAAAATAAATTTAGCTCATTTATAATAAATAAAACCATAGAGGGCAGCTAGGTGGCACAGTAGATAGAGTGGTTGGGTTTGAGTGAGGAGGACTCATCTTCTTGAGTTCAAATATGGCCTTAAATACTTACTAGTTGTGACTCTAATCAAGTCACTTAGCCCTGTTTGCCTCAATTTTTATACTTGTAAAATAAGCTTGAGAAGGAAATGGCAAAACTTGAAGCAGGATGACTTCAGAAATTGAAAGACATGAATGAAATGATGTATTGTGAAGTGAGCAGAACCAAGAGAACATTGTACACAGAGACAGCAATATTGTTTGATGAAGAATTGTAAATGAGTTGACTATTCTCAACAATATAGTGATCTAAGACAAGTCCAAAGACTATTGATAAAACATATTATCCAACTCCAAAGAAAGAACTGATATTGATGGAACACAGACTGAAACATGCTATTTTTCACTTTCATCTTTTTTTTAAATCGTTTTCTTGTACAAAATGACAAATATGGTAATGTTTTACATAGTCATACATGTATAACCCATATATGAATGTTTGCCACCTCAGGGAGGGAGGAGGGGACAGAGGGAAAGATGGATAAAAGTTGGAACCTAAAACTATAAAGAAAAATGTTTATTATTTTTTAAAATTTTCTTTCTCAGTATGACCATTTTCCCTTCAAAATCATTCAAGATATCAGGATGTTTTTCTCTTCTGTTCCATTATCAGATAGTACCTCTGGAGTTTGTGTTAAAAGTAGATTTACTTTTCCGTTTAAAAATATCTTATTCTGAATTGAATGAGAGAATAAATTTCCACATAAAAAAAATCATTTCATATACAAAAATAACAAATAAAATGATTATATAAAAAATACACATCTCTACTTTATACAACTTGCTTAAAAGGGTAGCCTAGGATGAAAGATAATCCAAGTCTTTTTGTAGTTTTAAATTATTAAAGTTATTAAAGGCTGCAACTTCACTAACACTTTTCAGACATCCTTTATAATAAATTCAACCTGTTACTTTCAAAGCTACACTGCCAAAATTTATGTATCTCTGCACTTCTTTCTTTTGTTTGTTGGGCATTTTTAAGCTTGCCTTAGGGGTAGATTGCAGAACATGTTAACAAGAAGAGCCTATTTCAAGTCCCACCTTAGCAACTTAGTATTAGAAGGGATGGGGCCAAGATGGCAGAAGAAAAACAGCAAACTTGTCTTAGGTTTCCCCAAGATGCCTCCAAATACTTTTAAATAATGTCATAAGACAATTCCTAGAGCATCATAACCCTCAAAAGGACAGGGTGAAATAATTTCCAAGGCAAAGAAAATCTAGAAGATCAGAAGGAAACGTCTGTCATAATAGGATGAGATTACCCACAGATGGTAAGGAATGAGAACAACTAGTCAGAAAGAAGTTACAGAGGTCTCTTTGCTAGCTCTGACACAGGACTGTTGCTTTGCCCATACTTAGATCCAGATCATAGTTTGTGGGGGTGTCTCAAGATAAGGGGGAGCACTAATGGTTACAGTGGAGGGGGGGCACACATCACAGTTACAGGGCAGAAAAGAGTGCTTGTAGTCTCTCACAGATCAGAGCACAGGCCAGAAGACTAGTAAACACACCTCTCCTTAGATCATATGACCTTGGAAGAACAGAAAACTTACAATCCCTTGAAGTATCTCTGAAAACAGAAGCAGAAAACCCCTGAAGCTTGGTACAATGTATCCTCTACCCTGGTAGCACAACCCTACTTTAGTTTTTTTTTTTATGTTTAATTTTTTTTTTCAGGGAAATGAGGGTTAAGTGACTTGCCCAGGGTCATACAGCTAGTAAGCGTCAAGTGCCTGAGGCTGGATTTGAATTCAGGTTCTCCTGAATCCAGGACCTGTGCTTTATACACTTCAGAGTCCTACTTTAACCAAGAGTTAAAAATCAAGAAACAGGCTAGGAAAATCAGCAAACAACAGGAAAAAAAAACCCACAAGAAAAAAACAAAACTCTGACCACAGAAAGCTACTATGGTTATATGAAAGATCAAAACACACCCTCAGAAGAAGATAATAAGTTCAAAGCTCCTACATCCATAGCCTCCAAGAAAAATATGAATTGGTCTCAGGCCAAGGTAGTACTCAAAAAGGAAATTTAAAATAAAGTAAGAGAGGTAGAATAAAAATTGGAAGGAGAAATGAGAGTGATGTAAGACGGTCATGAAAAAAGTGTCAACAACTTAGTAAAACACACACACACACACACACACACACACTACTGAGGAAAATAACACCTTAAAAATAAACTAGACCAAATAGTAAAAGAGGTATAAAAAGCCAATGAGGAGAAGAACACCTTGGAAAGTAGGATTGTCTTATACTGTATACATAAAGGATGATATCATAAGCAAATTAAGAGGTTATGGAATCATTTATCTGTCAGATTTATGGACAGAGGAAGAATTTATGACCAAAGAAGATATAGAGAGTAAAACAAAATATAAACTAAATCATTTCATTTATATAAAATTTAAAAGTTTATAAACAAACAAAACTAATGTAACCAAGATTACAAGAGAAGCAGAAAATGGGGAAAGATTTTTTAAAATAAATTTCTCTGATGAAGGCCTCATTTCTCAACTATATAGTGAAATGAGTTAAATTTATATAAATACAGGTCATTCCCCAATTTATTAATGGTTGAGGGATATGAACAAGCAATTTTCAGAAAAAGAAATAAAAGCTATCTATAATCATAGGAAAAAAATGCTTTAGATTACTATTGATCAAAATGGCCAATATAATTATAACAGAAAATACTGGATGTTGGAGGTGATGTGGGAAAGGTGAGACACTAAACTACTGTTGGTGGAGTTGTGAAAATATCCAACAATCCTGGAAAGCAATTTGGAATTATGCCCAAAAGGCAATAAAACTATGTATACCCTTTGATACAGCAATACCACTGTTGGGTTTAAATAGCAAAGACTTTCCAAAAGAGAAAAATACCTATTTGTACAAAAATATTTATAGATAAGAAGTGTGGTAGCTAATAATTGGAAATCTTTTTTGTTGTTGTTGTTGTTTTTCTTTTTTGTTTTTGTGGGGCAATGAGGATTAAGTAACTTTCCAAGGATCACACAGCTAGTAAGTGTCAAGTGTCTGAGGCTGACTTTGAACTCAGATCTTTCTGAATCTAGGACTGGTGCTTTATCCACTGTGCCACCTAACTGCCCCAAGAATTGGAAGTCAAAGGAATACCAAATCAACTGGGGAATGACTAAACAAGCTGTGGTA
Source organism: Dromiciops gliroides (assembly GCF_019393635.1). Classification (NCBI taxonomy): domain Eukaryota; kingdom Metazoa; phylum Chordata; class Mammalia; order Microbiotheria; family Microbiotheriidae; genus Dromiciops; species Dromiciops gliroides. Next base: position 455,492,511 of record NC_057861.1, read on the forward strand.
TATGATGGTGATGGAATATTATTATGCTATAAGAAATGACAAGCAGGATGGTTTCAGAAAGACCTAGAAAGACTTGTATGAACTGATGTATAATGAAGTACACAGAACCAAGAGAACATTGTGCCCAGAGACAGCAATATTGTTTGATGAAGAACTGTGTTCTAAACAGTACAGTGATCCAAGACAATCCCAAAGGACTATTGATGAAATATACTATACACCTCCAAAGAAAGAACTGATATTGATGGAACACAGATTGAAGCATGCTATTTTTCAGTTTCTTTGATTTTTTTCTTTTATCTAATTTTTCTTTTACAAAGTGACTAATATGGTAGTTTTACATAATTGTACATGTATGGCTCATATCTGATCACTTGCTACCTTAGGGAGGGGGGAGGGGAAGGAGGGAAGGAGGGATAAAAATTGGAACTCAAAACTATAAATAAAAATGTTTATTACTTTAAAAATAAAAAATTAATCTTAAAAATGCACAATACATGAAACTGTTGTTAATGGTGCCATACTTCTCTCGAACCTGAAGATTAATAAAAATACTCAGTGTATGTAAGATATACTAACATACTATGATGATCAAGGTAACAACCTAAGGTTATGTTTATTAATTATAGTAAAAATCCAATCAATTGTATTACATCATTAAGATAAGAGAAAAAATATTGAAATACTATAAAATAGAAAAAGAAAAAGTAGGATTGGCCAAATGGAAAAAAGAGGAACAAAAATTCACTGGAAAAAAACTACTTAAAAAGTAGAATTGGAGAAATGGAAGCTAATGACTTTATGAGAAATCAAAAAACAATCGAACAAAACCAAAACCAAAGAATGAAAAAGCAGAAGACAATCTGAAATATTTCATTGGAAAAACAACTGAACTGGAAAATAGAGCCAGGAGAGATAATTTTTAAATTATTGGACTACCTGAAAGCCATGCTCCAAAAATTAGTTTAAACATTATCTTTTGTTAAGGGCTAAAATATCTAATGAGTGGTCGCCAATAAATTATAAGCTGTAGTAAGAGTTAGACTTTTAAGCATTTATTAAGGAGAATAAGAATTTGATAGAGAAAGAAAGGCCTAGATTCCTATCTATTAAAGGGAGAATGCATTTCTAGCTGCCTTTTCCACCAGCATCCCCAGGAAAGAGAGTGAGACCGAGCGCCAGTCTCTTCCTTCCTCCTCCCACTAGCCCGCGTCACTTCCTGATGGCAAAGAAAAGACTCCTGGTCTTGCCCTCAAAGACTTTCGCTTCATGGGCGGGAACTCTTCTACAGTAAGTCTCCAGCAGGTGGCATCATTCCAATCGTTACACTTTCAAAAAATTATCAAGGAAACTGCCCTAATATTCTAGAACCAAAGGGTAAGATAGAAAACTCTAAGGAATATAGTCACCAAATTCCAGAATTACCAGGGAAAGGAGAAAATACTGCAAGCAGTCAGAAAGAAACAATTCAAGTACCACGGAGCCACAGTCAGGATTACACAAGATTTAGTAGCTTCTACCTTAAAGGATCAGAGGGCTTGGAATTTGATATTCTGACAGGCAAAGGAATTGGGATTACTACCAAGAATCACCTATCCAGCAAATGTGGGAGTAATCCTTAAGCGGGGAAATAGGCATTCAATGAAAAAGGAAACTTTTAGGCATCCTTGATGAAAAGACCTGAGCTGAATAGAAAATTTGACTTTCAAATACAAGACTCAAGAGAAGCATAAAAGGTAAACAAGAAAAGGAAATCATAAACATTTTAAAAGGTTAAAATGTTTACCGCCTACATGGGAAAATTATACTTGTAACTCATAAGAAATTTATCATTATTCGGGCAGTTAGAAAGAGTATATATTGATTGAGGGCACGGGTGTAACTTGAATATGAAGGGATGATATAAAAAATAAAATTGCAGAGTTAGAGGAATGCACTGGGAGGAAGAGAATTGGAGATGTGTTATGGGGTAAATTATCTCACATAAAAGAAGCAAGAAAAGGCTTATATAGTGGAGGGGAAGATGGGAGAGTTAAAGAGGAGTGAGTGAACCTTACTTTCATCAGAATTGCATCAAAGAGGGAATAACATACACACACAATTGGGTATAGAAATCTATATTATCCTTCAGGAAAGTAGGAGGAGAATGAGATAACAGAGGGTGAGGTAGGTGATAGAAGGGAATATTGGGAGAAGGGTAACCAGAAGTAAAATACTTTTGAAAAGGGAGTAGGTGAGAGAGAAAATAGAATAAATGGGGGGAGGGAATGGAATAGAGGGAAACTGTGAAAAAATTCTGAAGCAAGTTTCTCTGATAAAGCCTTCATTTCTCAAAAATATAGAGAATGGAGTCAAGTTTATAAAAAATGAGAGCCATTCCCCAATTACTAAATGATCAAAAGATATGAACAGTTTTCAGATGAAGTAATAAGCTATCTATAGCCATACCAAAAAAAAAATGTTCCAACTCACTTTTGATTGGATAGATGCAAATAAAAACAATTCTCATGTGCTTCCTCATATCTATTAGATTGGCTAATAGAACAGAAGAGGAAAATGGCAAATAGTGGAGGAAGTGTTGGAAAAATGAGACATCAATGTACTGTTAGTAGAGTTGTAAATTAATTCAACCATTCTGTAGAACAATTTAGAACTATGTCCAAAGGGCTATAAAACTAGGCATACTCTTTGACCTAGTAATAGCACTAAGTATCCAAAAAGAGATTTTTAAAAAAGAAAAAGGACCTATAGGTGCAAAAATATTTATAGTAGTTCTTTTTCTGGTGACAAAGAATTAGGAATTGAGGGGATTCCTATCAAATGGGAAACTGACAAATAACTTGTGGTATGTGATTTTTATGGCATGCTATTGTGCTATAAGAAATGATGACCAGGATGCTTTCAGAAAAACCTGGAAAGAAGTAAACGAGCTAATGCAAAGTGAAATGTACTGTGTACAAAGTAATGGCAATGTTGTAGAATTATTAGCGATGAATGACCTAGCTATTCTCAGCAATATAATTATCCAAGATAACTCTGAAGGACTTATGATGAAAAATGCTCTCTCCAGAGAAATAACTGATGGTGCCTGAATATAGATTGAAGCATACTATTTTTACTTAATTTTTCTTGAGTTTTTGTTGTCTGTTTTCTTTCACAGCATGATGAACTTGAAAATGTTTTTTATGACTACACATGTATAACCTATAGTGAATTTCTTGCCTCCTCAATGGGGGGAGAGGGAGGAAGGGAGAGAATTTGCAACTCAAAGATTTAAAAACAGATGATAAAATTATTTGTACATGTAACTGGGGAAAAATAAAATACTAAATAAGAAAAGAAACAGTATCTGGGTTAATGATAAGTCATTTAAACTTTTTTAGTTAGTATATGTATTAGGGCTATATTTGCACCATTGAAGGAATTTGGTAGGCTTCTTATGTTTCATATTTTTGCACACAGTTTATATAAACTTAGAATTAATTGCTCTTTGAATTTTGATATAATTCATTTGTAAATCCATCTGGTCATGGGGTTTTTATCTTTTTCTCTTTGGAAATTTATTTATGGCTTGTTTTTTCTCTTTTTTCCTTTTGAGAAAGTCTATTTTAACTCTATTTGTTGTTTTGTTAATATGAGAATTTTCTATTTCTTTCAATATTTACAAATTTAATTTATACTGTCAAGTGGGGTGATACATCCTTCTAAGTTTTATTCCCAGGAAGGGTTAGGCTAACAGATTTCTTGAGTACAGGAGTTCTGAAATTCAATACGCTAAGCTAATCAGCTGTATGGAGCACTAAATCTGGAATCAATATGGTAAGCCCCCAGGAGTAGAGAGTCACCAGAGTGCCCTAGGAGGGCCAAACTAGCTCAGCCTGGAAACAGGTCCAAGTTACATTTATAATTAGTATTGGGATTTAGCCTATGAGTAACTATTGCACTTTCAGCCTGGGCAAGATAGGGAGAAACTGATAGATAGATAAATGAATGGATAGATGAATGAATGGATACATAGATAGATAGATAGATAGATAGATAGATAGATAGATAGATAGATAGATAGATAGGAATAATCACGTACTAACATATATAAACCTCCCAAAGAAGTGCAGAAAAGCAGAAATAGTAAATATACCCTCCACTAAGCAAAATTCAATAAAACCTATTTAATAAAGTGCCCTTGAGGCAAGGAGTAAACTTATAGAATAAACAATTTAACCATAAATAATTTGTGGGTCAAAGAAAAAAAGCAGAGAATAATATTTACCTAATTAAATGACAAGACAGAAAACACACCAAAACTCAAGGGATTTTTTTAAACAAAATTTTAATGAAGTCATAAATAACACCCCTGGCACACAATAATCATAGTAGCAACAACAATAGTGATTGTAATAACTGACAGGTTAGGATACTATAGTTGAGTAAAATATGTTTATCTTATTTCCTTTATTTCATATTCATTTTAATTTCTCCTTTTCACTTTTGATGTAGCAATTTGGTTTTCTTCTCTTCTTAATTAGGCTAGATAATAATTTACCTATTTTATTTGGGAAAACAAGCTTCTAGGTTTAACAATTTATTCTTTGAATATTTGCTTTCAATTTAAAAAATATCTGACTTTCATAATGCCTTTTGATATTTAGTTATTTATAAAATTTTGTTGGTGTTGATTTTTTAGATGCATGCTCAGTTAAATAACCTATCCTTTGTCTTTTGTTGTTGATGTAATTGTTTAGAGATATAAAATTTTCATGTTGATAGAATCCCTCAGTTTTTTTTTGTTTTTTTTTTTGTTTTTTTTAGTGAGGCAATTGGGGTTAAGTGACTTGCCTAGGGTCACACAGCTAGTAAGTGTTAAGTGTCTGAGGCCGGATTTGAACTCAGGTACTCCTGACTCCAGGGCCGGTGCTCTATCCACTGTGCCATCTAGCTGCCCCTGAATCCCTCAGTTTTTAGTGTTATTTCATTATTCTCATTTACTTGGGATGAAATTGTATACTATTTCTATGATTTGTTTCTTTGAGCCACAAGCTATTTGTAGTTAAGTTATTTAACCTCTATTTTTATTTCTATCCTCCAGAGTCCTTTATTGAATAAATTGTATTGTGTTTTACTTAGTGACAGATTTGTTTGCTATTTTTTTTCTTTTCTACACTTCTTTGTGAGATTAATATGCCCTAGTAAGTGATCTTTGGTGTTCTTATGTTATGTACAGCCTAATAATATGTATAATTCTTTCTGGTCCAATTTAATAATTTCTCGAGATCTACTATATCTAGCTTTTCTAAAATTCAAAACCTTGATTTTTTTCTTGGTTACCTTTTATTTGAACTTTTCTAGGTCTAAGAAGGGTGCAGTGAAATTCCCAAATATTACAGTTCTACAATCTATTTCTTTGGGTAAATTTATTAACTTTTGCTTTAAATATTTAGATAAAATGCCATCCAGTGAATATATATGCATGTGTGTATGTATGTGTGTATGTGTATGTATATGTGTATGGAATTGAAATTAATTCATTGGTTGTGGAGTTTTGCGGAATAAAATATTTTACCTGCTTAATTACTTATTGAATCAATTTTCTGTTCCCTTATTCAATAACATGATGGTTATTCCTGTTTTTTAGCCTCATTTAAATCTGTATTTTGATATTTCTGTTTTCAGTGTGTTTCTCTTAACACAATTTGGTTGGATTCTGCTTTCTAATCTATTCTGTATGGTTTCTCTGTTTTATGGATAACTTCATCCCATTCATATTCAGTTATGACTATTAAATATGTTCTTCCCTCCAACCTATCCTTTTGTACTCCCCAATTCCTCTCTTTATCATGAAGAAGGACATGCTGAGAGAAAAACAATTTTTTATAATCCCTCATAAAATATGAAAAAATCCTCCTACAAACTTCTTTGCCAGTTGCTAAAAAAAGGAAAGGAAAGGAAAAGGAAAAGGAAACAATATCCTAACTCTTCCAAGCAAGGAGGAGGGAGGTGTCAAGAGGGAAAAAACAGTCTTCAAATTCTAGAGAGGGAGGATTGCTTTGTTTTACTATGAAACACCTCTTTAGGCAGAAGATGTAATTTCTGACTTACTATTCCAAGTGATACCTGAAAAGTTATAGATAACAAAAGAGATTATAAAGTACAAGGAGATGCAGTCTGGAATTTTTTTAGAAAGGGAAGAAAATGGAAAATGAATACCATGTTTTTGTGATCTTAACTGATTCTTGTCAACATTCTACAACATGTTATGAAAGAGATTATGAATGTTAAAATCCTAGAAAAGGTAAGAGTGATCAGCATTGCCTTAACAAGAGCAGGTTATATGTGACTATACTTACTTCTTTTTCTGGTGGGGCTTACTAATCTCATAGATAAGGGAATGTTCCAGCTATAATTTATTTAGGCTTTAGCAAAGCACTTGATAAAGTACCACAATATATTCTTTGGAAAAGATGGAGAGGTGTGGGTCAGGTGATGTTATACTTATTTGGATCTGGAACTGACTGACATGTCAAACTCAAAGAGGCATCTATACTTCAATATGAACTTAAAAGGAGAATTCTAGGGGAAGAACTGAGTGAATGGCCCCAGCCTATTTAACACTTTCACAAATGACTTGGATAAAGATGTGGAAGGCATCCTTACCAAATTTGTAGATAACACAAAGAGAGGAAAGATGGCCAACAACTTGGGTAAGAATCAGGTTTTACAATGTTATACACAAGGTAGAAAATTGGACTGAATCTAATAAGATCCAGTTTATTAAGGGAAAATTAAAATATTTCATGAATTATAGAAATAAACTCCAAAATTTTAGTAAACAATAACAGAAAGTAGTTTGTCTTTTTAAAAGTCTGTTTTGGAGCAGCTAGGTGGCACAGTGAATGAAGCACTGGCCCTGGGTTCAGAAGGATCTGAGTTCAAATCTAGCCTCAAATACTTGACACTTTCTAGCTGTGTGACCCTGAGCAAGTCACTTAACCCTCATTGCCCTGCAAAAAACAAATAAAAGTCTGTGAAATTTAGTGAATTGTAAGCTCAATATGAATTAATGATATAAAATTGCAGTCAAAAAAGATGATGTGATCTTCAGCTACACCATGAAGCAGAATTTCCAGGAATAAGGAAGTAATAGTTCATTGTACTCTACCTTGATCAGAACACATTAGGATCTTTGAAATTGGTTCTATGTGCCACTGCTTTAGGAAGACTTGACAACTTTGAGAATATGCAGAGCAAGGCATCCAGAATGGTGAATAGCCTTGAGTATAATATGAAAGTCAGTTGAAGGAAAAAGTGATGTTAATCCTGGAGGAAAGAAGACTCAGGGGAAACATGATAGCTGTCTTTATGTATGTGACAGGTTGTCCTGTGGAAGAGGTTAATGCATAAGTAGTTATTAAGCATGACAGGTACTGTGCTGAATGATAGGTATGCAAAGAAAAACAAATTTTATTTGATCCCCAAACCTCATTCTAATAGGTGAGAGTGACTTGATTTGTTCTAATGGCCCATGAGAACAGAGCTAGAAACAAGAGTTGCAAAGAGACAAAATTAGTCTTGATAGAGGAAGAAAAAAAATTCCTTACATAAAGAGCTATCCAAAAAATAAAATGGAACAGGCTGCTTTCCAAAGTTGTAGTTCCTCTTAACTGGGGGTACAAAAGTTGGAGGACACTTTTTAAGATTTGTTTTGTTGTTGTTGTTGTTGTTAGAGGGGATTTTCTTGATCGGAATAATTGATCATGGGAGTCCTTTCCAATTCTGAATTTTTGTGATTCATTTTTTTCCTTCTTAACTCACAACTCCAGGGGAAAAGAAGGAAAAGTTAATTTCTTGTCCATTTGATAAGACTGTTTCTTCATCTACCAGAGTTCAGCTCTACTCTTGTCAGTCACAATTAGCTCTACCTTCCAGCTGTCAGCTATTAAAGTTCCACTTTTGAAGTTGTCAGTAACAAAAACTCCACCTTCACCATCATTGTTTTCTGATACTCTACCTCCATTACTGACATTACTTCCTTAGTTGTCTCTCCATCCAAAGTTGCTGCTAGCCAGAGGAGTTCTGTTCTACTTCCTACTGCTTCTAGTTGAAGGGTTTTGGCTCCATGCCTTGAGTGAGGCTACCAGAAATTTCTTTTTGCTTTCTTAAACTCTCATTAGCTGGGAAAACACATGCATTAGAATGAAAGGTTTTGGGAGTAGAGATACTTTCATCTTTTATCCTTGTGTCTTCACTTCCTGTCAAAGTATCTGGTATATAGTGGGCACATATTGATATTTACCTCATTATACATTTTGTTTGTTTTTTTATATGCCTCACAGTTCCATTCCTGTATTACGCCAAGGGATTCATCAGGCAGCTGTTCTGAGATACTTTCTCATCCCTCTTTCATAAAGGACACTGAACATTTACTCCTTTCTGTGTTAGGACAAAGAATCTCTTTTAGCTCCTACCTTCTACTGGGGTAGACAGCATGTTTCTTCAAACTGTCTCTGACTCTCTGACTGATGTATTAGAGTTCTGAAGCTGTCCGTGTACCTCTCTTTTTTTACCTCACATCATGCTTTGGCATGCAAACTGCCTTGAAGCTAATACCAAACCATTGAGGGAGGTGTATATGGGAACATAATCAAGAAGGCTTCAACTAGCATTCCTCTCCCTCTTCCCATGAACCTTTTACATAGTAGAACTAAGATTCTGACACTAAATATAGTGTTCTTGATACTACAACTTGATGCCTACCTATCACTGTCCAGAAATGAAACAAACTATTTCAAGAGTCACTGAGTTTTCCATTCATCAAAGTTTTTAAATAAAAAGTAGAGGTTTGTTTTGGGGCAGCTAGGTGGTGCAGTGGATAGAGCACCGGCCCTGGAGTCAGGAGTACCTGAGTTCAAATCCGGCCTCAGACACTTAACACACACTTACTAGCTGTCTGACCCTGGACAAGTCACTTAACCCCAATTGCCACACAAAAAAAAAAAAAAAAAAAAAAAAAAAGTAGATAGACACTTTTCAGTAATATCGTAGAAAAGAGCCATGCTTTAGGTGCAATTTGTATGGAATGACCTCAGAAGTTTCTCCCAAGTTGAGCATTCTATTATTTATGAATAGGTTAAGTGGATCAGATAATTTAGAACTGGAGGGAACTTGAGAGATCATCTGGGTTTTCCCCACATTTTTTTTAAGGGCAACGGGGGTTAAGTGACTTGCCCAGGGTCACACAGCTAGTAAGTGTCAAGTGTCTGAGGCTGGATTTGAACTCAGGTATTCCTGAATCCAGAGACGGTGCTTTATCCACTGCGCCACCTAGCTGCCCCCTTCCCCACATTTTTAAAGATCAGGGAAATGACATACAGATAAACCATGATTTTCCAAGGTCATAGAGGAAACTAATAGCAGCAACAAGATTCAACCCAAGTCCATTGACTCTAGGTCCAGAAATCTTTCCACTGTATCATGTGGCTTCCAAATTCTATCTTTAAAAGGTTAAAACGCCTTTTCCTCTTAGAACATTTAATAATCATAAAATTTTAGCAAATTTAGAGATATATTAGCATCAAATATATTTTTATACTTGATTCATTTTTCTTTTTCTTTGTTTGCATTGGTTTTAACTTTCATGTTCCAATCAAATTTTTACTTGAGAAGCTGTTAACTTTGGCTCAGGAGAGCATAAGAGACAAACAAGATAGTCTATGGATTATATTGTCAGACAACAAGTCACCAGCTCAGAAGAAAATCTACACTGGAGAGAGGCACTTTGTTATCCTTCTTTTCTCTTTTTTCCCTATGCTTTGTATATCTTAGAGGAGTCTTAGCTCCCCAGCCCTTTGTCACAGACAGGTGGTCTGTAACTAAGTGTTGATATTATTATTTACCTTAATCCCAATGGTTCCACAGCATCTTGATCATCAAAACACTCATTTTTGAGAACTATGATGCTGGTGAGCTTTCATCAGTTATTAGCAAATAGTCCCCCTAACAAATGCATGCTGAGGAACACAACAGCAAAGCCAACTTGAGGATGATAGCCCACTGGGGACTCATTGTAAGGTGCTAGAAAGACAAGGCTGAAAGAAATTGTGGTGGACCACATGTGCTGGAGCAAAAGACAAAAAATGTATCTGCAGAGCATGACTATTTAGGAAGCACAATGGTTCTGAATTTGAGCTATGCAACTCTGAGATCTGAAGAATATTTAAAATGATGATAAATATGAGAAGAAAAATAAAAGGGACAGAAATGCAGGACTGACCAAGGGGGAGAGAAAAACACATACAACTTCACACAATCGACTTCTTCAAACAACAGCCAAAGCACCAAGAAAATATTGTCATTTATAAACATAATTTAGTCAGGGATGTCTCCACTCACCATCTCAATGGGGGATTTCTCAAGATTGGTGACATTAATTTGGGTTTGAAAACATTTTAAAATCCTTGGATAAAAATGTTAGAGAAATATAACATATTACACTTTCTGCAGAGTAGAAATGTCAATCAAATACCAATGGAGTGGTATGCACTTTAAGTACGCATCATTAGGTAAAAAACTAAAAAGGTTTATATTGTCCTTTGGGTCAGCTTTAAAAATGAGATACAGTGTCTTATACACATGGAGATAGTCAGTTTATTCACAAAGTGAAAGAAATATATTTTAAAATATAGTTTGATTAATTAGTATATTTATTTGATGAAATTTTTAGATACATAAAAAGTTCAGAATAATGTCATTAATATGAAGAGTGAAAAATGGCTAAAAGCAACTCTAATTTCAAAATTCTACTCACTAGCAAAACAAATTATAAACCATTAAAATTACATGAAATCCCACCTCCAAATAAAATATATGTATATCTATCTTGACCTATTACTCTAACATGTTCATCTTTTGTATCCAGTTCTTTGTGTTTGACTTTAATGATCATATGTTAATCATAGCATTGATATATATGTATACATCCATATTCAAAAATCACAATAAATATGCATATCACATTGTTATGGTATATGATCTTTAAATCAAAACCAAAGAAATGGTCATAAAAGATGAAATAACAATGGAAATATTTGTAAATGATTTAATTTTTGGCCCTAGTTTCTTTTCCCTCTCTCTGTTCATAGGACAAATGAATAGACTCTATTCTGTCTGTCCCCTATTTGGACAAGGTCCTTATGCTACTTGCTAGCTGCCCCATGGCATCCAGCCTTGCCCTTTCTAGGAATTGCTCTATTCTCTTTTCCTTCCTGCTGACCTGAATTGTCAGCATATGTGTCCCTACTTATATTTTGCCTATCCTGTTTATCAGTCAGTCTGATACACTAATTTACTTTAATACAGATTCATAGGATTTAGAGCCATGAGGGGAAACAGGAAGTTGGCCAGACTCTTGTCAATTCTGCTATTCTCAGAGAGGGGTATAGGACTAGAATTATATCTATCTGCTCCCATAAATATTATTAGGCTAAATAATGCGGTTTTTAGATTCAAGCAAAATGTGAACACTCTTCATTAATGTGGGGAAACAAGACCCCAAACTTTATATTCCAAGGTTCTACTGTATCCCCACAAAATACCAGTTCCACAAAAAAACACACATTGTAGGTATCAAACAAATCCATTTATCCAAGTCAATAGCAAAAGAGAAGTCAGAAAAAGTATGAATAGGAGGATCTATATCAGATAAAGAAGAGTGAAGGAGCTCTCCCACTGGAGACTAAGTAACTCAACTTAACCAAGACAGATCCTAGATCTCACCTAAGGGGAACTTCCCCCAAATCTCTGGAATAGCAAGCTGGGGAAAGGGGCATGCTAGAGACTGCCAGCTCCTCTCCTGTCAGTTTCTTCCCATTCTTATTTTCCCTTCAGCAAACTAAAGTGAGATTGGCATCTTCTATCTTGATGCTACTGCAGCACTAGAAGCTCAAAACAACTGAAACCGCTCAAAGAGCCTGAAGAGAATCAAGAGACTCCAGTACTTACAGGAACCACCCCTCTCACCTCTCCAGCTCTCACTCATTCCACTCCACCCCTACAGCTTTGACTTCAACCACTGAGGAAAGGTTCATGCCAGTGGGCTTTGAAACTCTGGTTATACTTAAACTGAGTGAAAATCTGCTTCCTTTTGACTTCTTTTCATTCCCCTTCTGTTCTATGAACCATACAGAATAAGTTTAACTGTTCTTTTCTATAATAATTCACTACATAATTGAAGACAAATAGTATTTCTTTTCTAAGTTTTTTTTTCCAGGTTAAATATACTTGGGCCCTCCAACCACTCTTCTTGTTTTATAGTTGTCCCTTCACTGTCCAAAATTCCTTCAAATTAAAGTATTAGAAAACAAAACTTCAGTTCAACAATATTTTTATGGAATTGTATAGAATTTCTTAAGCTTTTTTTGAGTAATGGGGCCTATTGTCAGCCTGAAGAAATACAAGGAGCCTTTCTCAGAATGAAGTTTTAAAATATATTAAAATCAAATATATAGGCCTACAAAGGAAACCAATTACATTGAAATACAATTTTTCAGGGTTTTTTTTTGGGGGGGGGGGGACGAGGGTTAAGTGACTTGCCCAAGGTCACACAGCTAGTAAGTGTCAAGTGTCTGAGGTCAGATTTGAACTCAGATCCTCCTGAATCCAGGTCTGGTGCTGTATCCACTGTGCTACCTAACTGCCCAAAATACAATTTAAAAAAAATTAAATTCACAGATTAGGTAAGAATCACTGGCTAATGTATCCATGAATGAGTACAAATTGCAATCTGCCCTTATTTTCTCATCTTGTTCAGTTCATGTCTATGTATTTCCATGAATATTCCACAGAAGGTCTACACAGTACATTGAAGGCCTTTCTGTGATTTAAAAAATATGTATTTTTTGGGTACTAATAGTACAATCCTTGAACTGTCCACCTTACATATGACTGACCCAAGACCTTTTTTTGATAAAGTTATTTATGATGACTTTTATACCACTTCTCATACACAAGTCATCATTGATAATATGTGCTATTGCCTATATTCTCTACCATATATCTTCCAAATTGCAGATTTATTTACCTGAGATAGTATTTGAATCCAGATTTTCCTGACTTGAAGGTTCATTACTCCATTTGTTATTGTTGTCATTCATTTATTTCAGTCATGTACAACTCTTTGTGAACCTATTTTGGGTTTTCTTTGCAGAGATAATAGAATGTTTCACCATTTCCTTCTCTAGCTCATTTAAAATTTTTTTTTTAGATGAGGAAATTAAGGCAAACAGGGTTAAGTGACTTACCTAGGGCCACACAGGTAGTATGTGTCTGAGGCCAGATTTGAACTCAGAAAGATGAGTCTTTCTGACTTCAGGCCTACTGCACTACCTACTTCCCCCTAACACTCTAAAATCTATGCCTTACTGTCTCTGTGAAGAGGGTCAATTCAGGTAACAAATTTTCAGTGTCTGTCCAAGTCTTGTATACTGACAGAATAACTCAAGGGTCTGTTCTTCTAATTGCATGTCCTAATATGCCCAATATGCATCTCTGTCCATTTTGTCTTTTCCCATGTAGGCCAATTTCCACAGGTATGTTGGAGCCAATAGAGTCAACTATTAAATTTCAGTGTGAGCATTTGCACCTTGGAAATTAGCAAATTCTACAATTCAAGACCTGATTTAATGTTTTGTTGAATGTCTGGACTTTAAAAAGGGATGGGGGAAATGGTAAAATGCAAATTAAATTTTAAAAGTTTGTCGTGCATACATTTCCCCCCCCCCCCTGGAGAGCTGCTTTTTAAACATTTACCAGCCCATTACTGCAAATTTCTTTTGAGTGGCTTTAGTGCTCACTAAAGCAATCCTGTACCTATCAGATCACAGTGCTGACTCATTTTGGGCTTACAATCTACTAAAATACTTAATGGCCTTGATGATTCAGACAGGCATTGGCATTGGGTACATACTAATGTTGGTGGCGTAATATTGCTCTTCTTTCCAAGGAGACACAGTAGTAAATGACTTTAATAATGTACTGTTCAATAAATCCAAAGACTCCAGCTTCTGGGATAGAAATTCAGTATTTGAAAAAAAAATTGCTGGTTAAACTGGAAGAGAGTATGGCAGAAACTAGGCATAGCCCAACATCTTACACCTTATACTAAAATAAGGTCAAAATGGATACATGATTTAGACATAAAAGGTGACACCATAGGTGAATTAGGAAAGGAAGGAATAGTTTACCTCTCAGATCTTTGGAAAGGAGAACAGTTTATGACCAAAAAAGAAATAGAGAATATTATGAAATGCAAAATGAATTTGATTACATTAAATTAAAAAGGCTTTGTACAAACAGAAGCAATGCATCCAAAATCAGAATGGAGACAGGAAACTGGGAATCAATTTTTATAGCCAATACTTCTGATAAAGGCCTTATTTCTAAAATATATTGATAATTAAATCAAATGTATAAGAATCCAACTCGTTTCCCAATTGAGAGATGGTAAAAGGATATGATAAAAGGCAATTTTCTGATGAAGAAATCAAAGCTATGTATTGCCATATAAAAAATACTCTAAATCACTATTGATTAGAGAGATGCAAATTAAAACAACTCTGAGGTACCACCTGACACCTATCAGATTGGCTAATATCACAAAAAAGGAAAAGAATAAATGTTGGAGAAGCAAATGTGGAAAATTGGAACACTAATGGATTGTTGGTAGAGCTGTGAACTGATCCAACCATTCTGGAGAGCAATTTGGAATTATTCCCAAAGGTCTATAAAGCTGTGCATACCCTTTGACCCAGCAATACCACTATTGGGTCTTTTTCCCAAAGAGATCATTAAAAAAGGGAAAAGGACCTACATGTACTAAAACATTTATAGCTGCTCTTTTTGTGGTGGCAAGGAATTGGAAATTGAGGGGTTGCCCAGCACTTGGGGAATGGCTGAACAAGTTGTGGCATATGAATATAATGGAATAATATTGTGCTGTAAGAAATGATGAGCAGGCTGATTTCAGAGAAACCTGGAAGGACTTGCATGAACTGATGATGAGTGAGATAGAACATTGTTCACAGTATCAACAAGATTGTGCATTGATCAACTGTGATAGACTTGATTCTTCTCAGCAATACGTTGGTCCAAGATAGTTCCAAAGGTCTCATGATAGAAAATGTTCTCCAAATCCAGAACAAAAAGAACTATTGAATCTGTTTTTGTTTTTGGTTTTGTTTTTTGTTTTTTTGTTTTGTTGAGGCAATTGGGGTTAAGTGACTTGCCCAGGGTCACACAGCTAGTAAGTGTTAAGCGTCTGAGGCTGAATTTGAACTCAGGTCTTCCTGAATCGAGAGCTCGTGCTCTATCTACTGTGCCACCTAGCTGCCCCAGAACTATTGAATCTGGATGCAGATCAAACCATACTATTTCTATTGTTTTTGTTGTTGTTTTTCTTTTTTGAGGATTTTCCTTTTTACTCTGATTCTTCTATCATTACAAGACTAATGCAGAAATATGTTTAATATGATTGTACATATATAACCTATATCAGATTTCTTGCTGTCTTGGGGAGGGGGGAGGGAAAGGAGGGATGGAGAAAAATTTAAAACTAGAAATCTTATAAAAACAAATATTGAAAATTATCTCTAAATGTAACTGGAAAATAATAAAATAGTTGCATGAAAAAAAGAGTGCTCTTCTATTAATGACTTTCAATTGGTGGTAACACTTTAGGATATGTGTGGTTTGTTCTATAAGAAAGTATTCAGGGGCAGCTAGGTAACGCAGTGGATAGAGTACCCGCCCTGGAGTCAGGAAGACCTGAGTTCAAATCCGGCCTCAGACACTTAACACTTACTAGCTGTGTGACCCTGGGCAAGTCAATTAACCCCAATTGCCTCACTAAAAGAAGAAAGAAAGAAAGTATTCAATCAGATAATGCCTTAAACCAAAGGAATAAGCCTATAATGATCGAATTTCATTCATCCACAGGAAGATAGGGCAAATATTTGGGTTTATGGTTCCTTTTCATCATTTCTCAAATAATATCATATAGTCAGTTGCCTATTCTATCTATATATAAACCAAGGGCTATTCTTTCCCTGTGCAATTCCCACTCCTCATGTTATCCCACATTTTACAACCTAATTTACTTAAAAGGACTATGAAAAATAAGTTTGAAAGTCAGGCAGAAGGAATGAGATTGAATGAAAGCCAGGAAACGTGTACATTGGGTGAGGGGTGGCAACATTGTTGGGGCATATGGCAAGGGACAGAATGAGGAGAATAAAGCCTGAGGCTTACATCTTTGGATGTCCCTGTCCATCAGCCAAAATTCAGGTCCATCAGATTGTGTGCAGAAGAATGAGAACCCAGGTGGAAAGACCATTTTTGACAGTCTTAATAAGCACTTAATTAACCAGTCTGGCTACTAATGTCACCTAAACATAAAAGAATGCAATACCTTCTACAGAAGGGATTGATCAAAGATTTTGGATATAGTTCAGTCATTAAGGCATGGTGTTAGGAACAGTAAGGGCTGATTGTTTATATCTCAAATAGGAGGTTCGAGTTTTGAGTTTAATGCTTAATGTCTAAGATTAAAAACATGCAATATATGATCATCTCTTTTGCTGTTCTACTTTTGTGATTTAATTTTTGTGACTTTAGTTATAAAATTAGAACTAGTCCTTACCTATAAACATGACTTTAAGAAAGGACCAAGGGGCAGCTAGGTGGAACAGTGGAAAGAGCACTGGTCCTGAAGTCAGAAGGACCTGAGTTTAAATCCAGCCTCAGACATTTACTAGCTGTGTGACCCTGGTCAAGTAACTTAATCCCAGTTCCCTAGAAAGAAAGAAAAAGAAAAGAAAGTACCAGGACAGATTCCTAAAAGCATATTATTCAATTTATGGATCATGCAACATCACATCTCCATTATCACCAAAGAATCTTTTCAGGCCTTCAAGATAAATGTCTAATACACACTTACAGTAAATGTAATCCTTAATGTGGCCAAGGATGCCAAGTAGCTTAAAGGTAAAAAAAATATCATCACTAATACTCATTTAGATACAAAGACCCTGATCCAGTCACTTAAAAGCATGTGGGTAATTTTGAGACTAATGAAATTCAGAAGTCAGGTGATAGAAATAAGACAGGTTATTTTTTGTATTTAGAAACAAATGGGGGGGGCTTATGTCATTTCAATAAACACCTGAATCAATTCAATAAACATTCAGTTTCTGCTATGTATAAAGCATTATGTGCATACATATGTGATATGTGTGTGTGTGTATATATATACACACACACACACACACATCTACACACACATACATTGGAACAGCATCATTCATCATTTGACTCTTTACCATATTTGAATGTGCCTTTAAAAAGAAGATATTAATCGACCTCATTAAGAAATATGAAAAAGTACAATTTATTTTTTCCAAACTTAGAAAAAATTAATCATGATGGAAAAGCATATTCAGCATCAATGTTGATATTAATAGATGCAGAAAAAGTAATGAAATCTCACCTCTAAACCAAATACAGAGCCTTAGAAGAAGCTTGGGGAAATTTTTTCCTTCCACTCTTATGTTCTGCCTTAGGCTAATGTGATCTGTCAGGGCACCTAGGTACAATGGTGATTGGTGCCACAGAAATATGTATATCGACATCCAGAAAGATAGATGGATAATTCATAGTTATTGTTCCCACAGCAACCTTCCTCGGGCCTCTTTCATACAGTCATTCACTTCCTCCTCAGTCAAGAACAAATTCAAGAAGCAGAGATGGCTGTGTTGTCTCACTCAGTGTCATCCAGCCATGATGGATCAATACTAACCACTTCTGTGAATAAAAAAAAAGGAAAAAAACAAAAATTCAGAAACAGTAATGTGGTAATGCTTCAATGGTGCCATTTTGTGAAATGTTCTTAGTGGGCGAAGGGTCTATAGTAGGCAAAATGTTATATCTGATAAAATTATGCAAAAATATCATTTTATGAGTAGAATTCATAATTTTATACCCTCACATGTCAAAATACCAACAGCCACCTGTGACCTATAAAATAACCATGCTTCAGAATTATCATGATGTTCTATGCTACTAACCATGACATTACCACAAATGATACAAAACAACTAATTCTCAATCTGGTCACATAGTTCACCAAAGCTAAGAAATATTAAGAAAGTTAAACCTCTGGTGGACCAAAAAATGGGAAGCTATGTATGTGATATGGGATTGTCTTACTTGCATATTTAATTTTTATTGAAGTCATAATACAAAATATAGGAAAAGGATTAGAACTCTTACTTCATAGACATAGAGAACATCCAGTAGCAGAAACTCCATCCATCAATAAAAATCAGTATTTTCTCTGCAACTTATATTCTTAGTCAATTGAACAGGTTCATAGCCGGTATGTATCAGAAGGCAAGATTAGAACTCAGCTCTTCCAGGCTGGCTGTCAAGTAACTATTCTACTTTGTCTTCTCCCAATAGACATAGCATAATTCAAATTTAAAACCAACCTTGGTTGTTAAGACTAAAGACACAAACAATGTAAAAGGCAGTATAGTTTAAGTCAGATCAATGTAAAGATGTCATTGGAGAGATAACACTGTCACAATGATTTTGGTTTAATTTCATTTTGATCTATACGGTTGTAATGTGCACCCAAATAATCTAAATAATTTTACTTGCGTATCATATCAGAAAATGTTCATTTTATTTAATTTGGAGAAAAAAGAAAATCTAAAAAATAAGTTTGGGAATTAAGTCAAAATATTTTTTAAAAACTTCATATTCCTAGCTACAAGATTACAAAATATACATCTCTAAAATAACTCTGTCTTTCCTTTTTCAAAAGAAAAGATATTAAAAATGCAAAATGATTTCAAAATAAATTATAGAATAAAACCCAAATTGTACTCTGTGGAATCCTTGATACAAAATGTCCTTTTTTATTAGAATATATTTCTTAGCTGAGATATAAATATGTAATAAAAATAAAGGTTTTTATATTACAGAGTTTCTTGCATACCACTCTGTGTGGCCCAATAATCAATACCATAGGCAGTATCTGAGAAGAAAAACAGTCCCCTTGGGAATTCAAAAAAAAAAAGATAAAGGTCATATATACCCTTTCTATTAACAAAGGGTGACATTTGTTGTTGTTCAGTCATTTCAGTCATTGCAGACTATTTGTGACCCCATTTGGAGATTAATTGACAAAGATACAAGAGTGGTTTGCCATTTCCTTCTCCAGCTCATTTTACAGATGAGGAACTAAGGCAAATAGGGTTAAGTGACTTGTCCAGGATCACACAGATAGTGAGTGTCTGAGGTCACATTTGAACTCAGATCTTCTTGATTGTAGGGCCAGTGATCTGGGCAAGCTAGGATGCACAGGGGATACAGTACTGGCCCTGAAGTTGAAAGGACCTGAGTTCAAATCTCACCTTAGACACTTACTAGCTATGTGACTCTGGGCAAGTCACTTAACTCCAGTTGCTTTAAACATCCTGGGCCATCTCCAGTCATCTTGATACATATCTTGCCATTAGACCCAGATGGCTCTGGAGGAAAGAGTGAGGTTGATGACTGCACAGCTCTCCCTCACTTAAATCCAATTCAGTGCAAGTTGTGACATCACCCCGATGTCAAGAATGAAGGACAAATAGTGACAAGGCCCAGAGCTCAGTGCACTGTGTCACCTAGATGCCATAAGGGTGAAAAACCAACTGAAAATGACATGACATGTACTATCAGGCCAAATCATCCAGTTAGGTGGTTTTCCTTATATGGGTCAGGGGGGTGGGGGAGTGATTAGAGTGATTTGGGGGAGAGAGAGAGACAGAGAGAAACAGAGACAGAAACAGAGAGACAGAGAAAGAGACAGACAGAGACAGAGACAGACAGAGAGACAGAGAGAGAGATTGTGGCTAGAGAGGCTTCTGAGTTAGAAAGAATTGAGTTGAGGTCTTGCCTCTGAAATACATTGGCCATTTGTCCCTAGGCAAGTCATGCAACCTCTCATTATTCAGGGTAATTACTCCAAGACTCTAAGTTTTGTAATAGCTGCTTTTCCACTCCGATGGAAGGTGTTTTCTTGCCAAAGGAGCTCACCAAATAATGAAATCACAGGTTTAAGAAAGCAAACAAACAACAACAACAAACCCAAAGAAACAAAAACTTTTTAAAAGATTATTTTAATTCAAATGACCTTTTAAGATGGAATTATGAGCAAAGAGCCAGGGGGAATAATAATAAATTTTCTAATACTTAAGACATTCTAAAAATGAGTCAGAAATATCTGTTACAGTGAAAGTTTAAAAAGTTAAAACTTTATTTTAGGTAGCCTAAATACTTAATGAATGCTTATTATAGTTTACTTTTTACAAATATTAATCTTATGCTTATCAGCCTTACCTACAGCTACTAACCCTTACTTATAACTAACAGCCTTACCTACAGATACTAGTCCTTTCTCCTTACATAGGTCATAATTAAACTTCCCCAGATCCCCATTAACCAGTTCTTTTGATCTCAGCTATGATTATATAAGCAAAGCCATCCTGTAAGACCTCATATTTTGCTATTGGTTAGGATTTTTTTTTTGATAACTCTATGTAGAGTTCTGAGAGAGCAAAATCTATTGAAGATTTTCTCAAGCTCTGGACAAATCCAGCTCAAAACTTCAATTTAAAAATATATATATAAAGTATCAAGTGAAGTGTCTTCATTAGTGTCTAAGGCCTAAGAGAAAATAGCAGGCTAGAGAAAGTCTGAGGGTTTGTAGCTGACCTTTTTTTGGTTTTAATCACTGAAACCCTCGACAGCTTAATAAGTTGAAGGTGCTGGGTCACAGTCTAACTTAATAAGGCCCACAACGGAGCCTTGGCCACCTCTGATTGCTCCCATAAGTCTTAGCACATCTAGCACCCTGTCCTTGGTTGAGAAATGTTTTCCATAACTTTGCCCATATTCCCTATCCTGCATATAAATTGTTTTTATTAACCCAAGAATGATACAGCACTATATTTGTGGGAGCTTTGGCCATTTTCAGACTTCATCCTATGGAGAGATGATTGTTTTCTCTAAAACAGAATTAAACACTTTATCACCAAAATCTTCTTTTGCTGTGCTGTCTACCATATTTAACATGAGCACTTGGGTCAAGCTAACCTACACATTAGACATGAGATTAAAATACAAAACAAAACAAACCTGAACTTTATAACAAAGTTCAAGGAGATGAGCTTGATATACAAATGCTATATATGTGAAGCAAAGAAAAGCACTAGATCAGAATAACAGACTACTTCTTGCTTTTCTTAAAGAGATTTCAAATAGAGAAGAATATTTGCACATAAAGAGTGTAAGAATTGTCTACAAAAAAACCCCAAATATTTGGATGCTTGGCACATCCTAGTGGACAAAATGATAAACACACCAATACATAATTCATTCTGCTTTATCTTAACAGTTTCTAAAAAAAATAAAATCTAATGAAAGTCAAATTTCTACTTTCCTCTCATATGGGTAAGCCATCATGGAAACATATCCAGCATATCCAGATGAATAAAATTATATGTTTCCAGTGCAATGACACATCTGTGTACAACAAACTCACCTTGATACTGATCATGGAAGCTCCCCAAGATAGAGCCATATGGGGAAGTTAAGAAAATTCAGTGCTTTTTAAAAGAACCAAAAGGTAATTTATGATTCTGGTGAAGTAAAAGCAGTAAGTGAAAACATTACCTGCATAGGTTATCTTGAATACATCATTCCTCCAGGAGAACCAACATATCTATATTTTGAAGTCATTTGCTATCTTTGACATACATTCTGAATGAAAACAAGGTTCAGACTGATTGTAGAGCCACATGAAATGATGTCCAACAGAGGTACACTCAGCTACCTCTTTGCATTGTTCAAAGAATTTTTTTATGCTATATATTCACAAAGATATGGCAAAGAAAAGAAGAGACAAACAGTAAATATGAATGAATAACTAACAGTCTTAGGAGATAGCAGATAGAAAAAAAGTGATGAGCAACAGATAATTTTAAAATTATTTTAGTGATAGAATAGTTGCAGATACTCTTGAGAAACTAGGTGACACAGTGGATATAGTTCTAGGCTAATCTGAGGATGACCTGAGTTCAAATCTGACCTCAGATACTTACTAGCTATGTGACCCTGAGCAAGTCACTTAACCCTGTTTGCCTCATTTCCCTCATCTATAAAATGAGCTGGAGAAGGAAATGGCAAACCACTCCAATACTTATGCCAAGAAAACTCCATATGGGGCCATGAAAAGTAGGACATGAATGAAACCACTGAACATCAAGTACTACTTACTCCAATTTGTATGGAGATAGAGAAATGTAGAATGTCAGAGGACCTGGATTTGAATTTTATTTCTGACACTCCTTACTTCTGGAATTGTTTCCTATTTGGGAAGTAAGACGTTTGATTTATGTGACTGCTGATGTCACTTTCAGTCCTCAACTTTTAGGATCTTTTGAACAATTATGAAAGAAAAACAGATCTCTTTTACTGAATGGGACTGTCAAGACAGATTATAAAGGATAAACCAAGAAACTGTTATAATTAATGGAAAACGAATTGCTAAATTAGAGCTCTCTGTGAGTTATTCTCAGTGTTACATTTTATATCACTGTAACATTTTAATATGTTTTTGTTTTTCCTTTTTCCTACTCTAATGCCTTATGGTACCATGGAAGCAACTTTGGCTTCTCAAAGACTAGACTGGCTGATTACAGGCTCTGGTAGGTTCTACTCATCTGAAAAAACTTTGAATATGGTTCTATCAACATACTAAATCTGTTTTCCAAGGATCAGCTTAGTTAAGTACAAAGATACTTATCATCAATCGACTAGTGACTTTGTGATGAATTGTTTGTCCATTGAAATATATGAAATAAAGAAAATTATAACTAGCCCATATTAAACTGGGAAGATCCCCTTTCATTTCTGCAGTGACAATTAAAGACTGGTAGAAAAGAGAAGAAAATCCATTAAGAAACACAGAATTCTTAGAACATCTAAAATTTTTAATTTGGCTATTGCTTCTCTAAACGTGAGAAGCATTGGGTTTATTGTTTCCAATGATTAAAGAATGACCATGCTAAAGAAGGAAGTAAATCACATTAATCTTGACATTCTCTCTCTAAATGGAACAAGACAAAAAGAAGGAAGTTGCAAATAAATTGAAGGATATTTTGGGGGACCTCATGGTAGAAGGAATGTATGGCTGTGATAGATTTGATTTTATCATATGCCAGATAACAAAGAGAAATTTAATTTCATTGTATATTTGGCTTTCTCCTTGCTGTGTTCATAGTAAATATTGCAAAAAGACTACCATGAAAATAATTAAAGTTTTGTTTTGTTTTTAATCAGACGATGCACAGGTGGGAAAGATGGAGAAACTCTAAAAACTCAATTAGACCCTCTAAATCAAATCAACATGCACTTTTACAACAAAGGTGGAAAAAGTGAGGATGGTGAGTAACATGTTGGCAAATACACATTAGCAATAAGGAATGATAAAGATCAAAGAACAAAAACCATGCCTCTATATCATGAATACTTTTAGAAATTAATTTGTTTGTACTAAACATGACAAATGCCAAATAAGACTTTTTTAATAATGAAAGTGATTGTATCTTAATGGACAGGAAAAGATTCATTATTGATATGAGAGTCATCTCTGCACCTGCTGTCTGTATATATTCAAACTACTCACTCAGAACTACTATGAAGCCCCTAACTCATCAAACTTATGGGAGGATATGGATAAGAACAACACACTATAGGCAGAAAAGGATAGGTCAAAATCTGCATTGTTAGGGGGAACATTTAAATTGATTAGATCATGAATTTTAGTGTATTCACACCAGGCTTAATGAGAGAATGAGGAACCTACTAATACTACTAACCTAATAAATAATTTTTGAATGCTTATGATCAGAACCACTTTTACCCCTTGTTTGCTAAAACTACTGTTTTATTGTTTGCTAAAACTGCTGATCATTCTTGACTTAATGCAGATGGCATACATATCTGCTTCCTAGCCCTGGTTTTCCTTCTTGTCTAGTGTCATTATCCTATGTTAATCACTGAACAGCATGGCTTAGTATATTAAGCACTAAACCTTTTGATAAGAGACCTGACTTATAGGACTGGCTCTTCTACTTCAAACTACAAACTTGGATAAAAAGCCTAGTCTTCCTGAGTTTTGTACCCTTATCTGCTCAATGGATAATACTAAACATATTACCACAGTTGCAATGGGGAGAGGTGGAGAACAGACTGGACTCCAAGGCAAGGGGACTGGATTCAAATGCTGTCTCTGACACTTACTGGCTGTGTGACCATAGACAGATCACTAATCTCTCTGAACCTCATTTTCTTTATCTATATAATGGGGATAATATTAATGCATACCCATCAGAGATGCAGAAAGAACCAAAAGAAATAATGTAGATAAAACACTGTATAAATCTTAAGTTACTATTATTAATGTTCTATTATTATCATAGTACTTTGTCAAAAAACACATATCTCTAATATCTTTTGAGAGTAACAGGGCTGCTGATGAAGTAATTTATATATACTGTAAGAAAATAATAGGTTTTGGGATGCCCAAAGGTCCAGAGAGAATAGCATTCAGATTGATTGGATTGACTTTGCGGATTGACTCATTTAGAGTTAATTTGATTGGAATCACACCTACTTGAAGGCCTACCCCTCAGGGGGTGTGTTCTCTGAACTCTGACCTCAGTACTTTCTGCTCATGGACTGCCCTCAAGTCCAGTGAACCAATGGATTTTGGTGATGCTGGTTAATTAGCTTGGAGCAGTGTTTAGGAACTACCTCTCATCCAGACCAGCAGGAAGCTTCAACTCACAGAGGGATAGGGACTTCCCTTTTTGGCCTGAGACTCATAGGTGACACCTTTTTCTCTCTCTTCCTCTCCTCTAACTAGGCTCTCCTAACTTTCTGAGCCATGTGCTATCTCTCTTTACTAATATTTAATATACTTTAATAAATGCTTAATGCCCCCAAACTAGTACTAAAGCTTCTAATTTATAAGTAGCAATATATTAGAAATCCCAGTTGATTTTCCCCAAATTTGGGACAGAAATAAGGAGACCATATATAATTTTAAATGCCAGAATACTTTAACAGAATTCTATATGCTCATCTTGTTTCATAAGCTTGGCACTGAGGATAGACCACAAAACTTGGATTCAGAAAGACCTGGGTTCAAATCTTACCATCTCAGTTAGTAATCTCATCTTCAAAATAGCACCCGTGGCATTTATTATACAGGTTGCTGTAAGAATCAACTGTTTTGTCATTCAGTCATTTTAATTTGGGTCTGACACTTTGTGACCCAATTTGGGGTTTTCTTGACAGAGCTACTGGAGTGGCTTATTGTTTCCTTTTCCAGCTTATTTTATAGATGAAGAAACTGAGGCAAACTGGGGTAAGTGACTTGTCGAAGGTCAAACAGGTAGTAAGTGTCTGAGGCCAGATTTGAACTCAGATCTTCCTTAACCTAGGTCCAGCTCTCTTTCCACTATGCTACCTAGATGCCCTCTATAAATGCTAGCTGTTATCATTTATTCACTTTTACATTCTACTTTCTAATAAAGGTATTTGTGTCACATTCTGATGCTTCATGGCAGCATGGAGATGACCTTTTGTCCTCCAATTTTGAAGTAAATTAGGTGTTGCTGTCCTCCCTGCTATGTAAAGGACTTCTGTTGTTGTTATTGCAAATTCCACTTTCTTTCCTTATTGATTGCCTATTTTGTCCTTATTTTCATTGGCCATGGCCTTTATCCAAATGATCCCTTTCTTCATTGTCATAACTTCCTCATCAGTGGATTCTTTGCTTCTAATTCACAATGGCCACTATATAATTATAGGGTTTTAGAAGTGGAAGGAACCCTAGAGATCATTTTGCCTGACATTTTATAGATAAATAAATGAGTTCCAGAGAAGTTAAAAGACATTTTACTCCAATGCCATAACACATGTGACTGAACACTTTACTCTCAATCCCATGTTTCCACTACACCTCAATGACAGTTGTTTATTCCCTGTCATTCTCCTAAAATATATATACACACTCCTCCCCAGCACACGTAAAGCCTTTAGGAGCTTTCCAGAACCTACCCATCAGAATGCAAATCCTTTCACTTTGTTCCAAAGCCTTTTACCAGAGCTCCACAGGCTACTTCACTACGCTCATCCACTCCTTTGTCCCTTTTGCTCAGCTCAGGCACACTTGCTCCTCAGTCTTTGTTCCTTAGTCAACTCCCATCTCTAAGCCTCCTCCCAAGCTGAGCCATACATCAAAATGCCCTTCCCTTATCTGCCTGCTAAGCCATCTCTCTCCTCTATTCCCCTCTTTCAAAAGGCTTCTGAAATCCTATATTCCCCAACTTACCATAATCATGAGCTCATTGATATAAAGTTGGGAAGGAACTTAGGGGTTATATAGTCCAACCCTCATATTGCATATGATGAAACTGAAGCTTAGGGAGCTTCAGTGACTTGCTGAAGGTTAAAGGGGTAGTAAGAGTTAAAGGAGAGATTGGAATCCAGATCCCCTGACTACAGAGTCAGGTCTTTTTCCACTGTAATAATTTCTTTTCACTAAGGCCTGAGATGCCCGGGATCACCCACATCCTTGAAATGATAAACACTCTGGTGACTATTTAGGCATGTTTTGAAAAGTTTTTCAAATGAGTTGAGAACAGCTCAATGAAATATTTGATTTGTTTATTAATGAAAAGGATACCTTTCACATAGAAGTTATTTCGATGACAATTTTCTGAGTATGACCTTTTTCTTTTGTTGACCCATGGCTATGTATGCATCACCTACACCAATCTCTCTGCAAAAGCTTTTAAATTTAGACTGCTGCTCATTGTTTGGTTCTGTAATTAACTCAAAAGTGTGCTTAGTGTTTCTTGATAGGTTTTCAAATGTTTTGAGATAAGTTAACCAAATCAGGGAAAATAAGAAAAAAAATTTCTTGTGTATTCTATACTTCCATGAATAGACTAATGTCATTATTTCCACATCCACAAGATACATAGAGGTCTACTAGATATTTAGAAGAAAATAAGGAGTAGCTGGTCTTTATATTTAAGTAATTTGCAACTCAATGAGTAAAGTCCTTGTTTGAGTTCAGTCGCCAAAGTGAAATGATGAGGTAGCTCATAGGCACAATGGATAGTATGGTGTACCTGAAGTCAAAGCTTACCTCAGACACTTCCTAGCTGTGAGACAGGGAAAACTGCTTAACCTCTGTGCACCTCAGTTTTCTTATCTATAAAACAGGCATAATACTAACACCTACCTCACATTGTTGTTGTGAAGATAAATGAGATGTTTCTAAAATGCTTTGCAAATCTTTTCAAAAGTTCTATAAAAATGAGAGTTAATAGTATAAAAAAAATTTCACTGGTAGATCTATGATCAAAAACAGAACTGTAACAACAAAGAGAATCTACTTGAACTATTTTGAGACCAAATCAATGAAAAGTGTACATCCTATAAGGGGGAAGGCTTTTACCATAACAATTGTATAAACACTCTTCCTCACCCCCTCTTTTATTGTTTTTTAACAAATTTGGAAGATTTGGATAGATTGGGCTAAGGTTTATTCAACCATCTGAAATATTTAATTAACTGGCTTACTGATGAAGTTTTCCCTATCATTCAAAGCAGTGGAGTTTTTAAGGTACATGGACCAGGGACCAGAGCATTCAAGTTTATTCATTTTTTTCTTCCAGTGGATTTAAAAGATCTTTTAACCTGAAACCTCCTCCTACTCCTCTTCCCAGCAGCTGCTACACACTACATATTTGAGGGAGGAAAGTTAAGCTAAAGGGCTTGCTGAGTGCAGCTGTAGATAGCAGATAGATCTTAGTAGCTAGAGTACAAAGGAAGAAAATAAATTGTTTTTGAAAGTATCCCATGGCTTCCTGCCATGGAAGAATTTCCCCAGAGTCTCTCTTGCATTTATTCTTGTGGCCTATATCAAACATTTCTGGTGCCACTTCCACCCATCCTATTTGATTCCACTGGGTGGTCAGCATAACATGGCTATTGCTTAAAGCCAGCTGAACACGATGTAATTTCCTGAATAGCCTTAGTTTTGATATAAAAGTTACAACACCCAGGAGGCTTGAGGCAATGCTATCCTGCTTGGCTGACCTCAGTCAACTGTTGTGGTTGCTCACCCAACGAGAGCCCACCTAGGAGAGACATGAGAAAAATGCTAGACTGCATTCCAGGACTGGGAGCAGCTTAACTAGGGGGAGGCTAAGTGACCACCTGAGGAACCAGAGCAGTCTTTTCCATGGGAAGTCTATTGAACTTCTGGACGGTTCCAAGATATGTGTGTGTGTGTTTTAATATTGGTGTGGCTGATATACTGGGGGGGGGGGGGATCCATACAAGATTCAGGATTCAGGTAGAGGCTCCCTTGTCCCTTTGTAGGCAAG
Organism: Dromiciops gliroides; assembly: GCF_019393635.1. Classification (NCBI taxonomy): domain Eukaryota; kingdom Metazoa; phylum Chordata; class Mammalia; order Microbiotheria; family Microbiotheriidae; genus Dromiciops; species Dromiciops gliroides. The sequence goes on from NC_057861.1 coordinate 455,521,076, forward strand.
TAGATACACTATGGAAATATCATGAATAGCTGTTTGTCATCCCTCTGGTTAATTATACTCTCAAAAGTACTCCTTCATTTTCATGTTCAATAAAGATCAAAGTTTAGAAAATAATGAAGGGCATCACATAGGAATTGTCCACTAAATCATTGAATACTAGATGCAAAAAGTATAAACAAAACACATACATAATAAATACAAGTGTTACCAAGTAGTTTGGGAGAGGAAGGTACTAATAAATGGGAGAAATATGGAATGTCTCAGGGAAGAAGTAGTGTGTAAATGGAGCCTTGAAGCAAGCTGAGTATTTTAAGTGGTGAAAGTGAGGAGGAAGGGTATTCTGGGAATGGAAAACAGTTAGTACAAAGATTTGGAAAAGGGAAATGTAGCTTCTTGTTTAATCTATGATAAAAAAAGATGCATTTTGTTGGACTTTAGAGTGCATGAAGGGGAGAAATGTTAGAAAGTTTGGATGAAGCCAATCTGTGAATGGTTTTGAAAGAATGATTTAGGTTAATACATGTTTGGTGTCATTATTTTGTTTTTGTTTTATTCTGAACTTACCTTGCCCCAAGAGCATATCCATACATACAAAAGACCAAAAAAAGTATTCTGTATGAACCTATGAATCTCCATTTTGTCCCACTTGCTAAAAAAAAAAGAGAGAGAGAAAAGAAAAAAGTATAAACTCTGCATATTATTTATAAAAATAAAGAAAAGAAATATCATGAAGAGACCTTTGGTAGTCAAAGACTAAAATAGCTTCCTGTGCTTTTCTTTCTCTTTTTTAAATGGTTGAAATGAAGCTTTTTGAGGGTAGTTTCAAGATGAAACAAGCAGGTATTAGCTGGAGCAACTTCTATAATGGACTCAGGTTTTTTTTTTTCCTTTTCCCCTTCACATTTATTTCTTTCATTCAACAAATATTTATTGAGCTGCTACTCCATGCAAGGTGTTGCATGGAACACTTCATTTCTTCATTAGAGAAAGATGGATTCATTTGCGAATCCAATCATTTGCAACTTCCACATTATCATCCTGTTTCTTCCAGTGGGTTATTGCTATTTTATTTAAGGAAGAGAAGTTGTCGAGGAAAATTCAAATGCATGATCTTCTAGTTAACAACAGGGTACAATGTAATCACATATGGGAGAAAAAAAAAGAACTAGTGTTGCCAGAGTTAATAACTCATATGTCTCACAGGAACAAGTATGTTTTTACGTTGCTAAAGCATAATGGCTTCTAATGATTTTTCTTTCAAATCGTTCATGTTGCATGCATCTGCTCCCTTTGGTGCCTAATTGAAGGAAGATAACGCCTGGATTGCCAAACCAAACATCTCTACAGCCCTTGAAAATGTTCCTCATTTTGAATGCAATGAGAAGGCTGACTTATTTTGATCTTCAGCCCTGCTAAGCTATTTTTCCCTCTTACAATTTGAAAATGATGAAAGGCTTACAAAGCAGAGCAATTAAAGGGTATCTCACGGTGGGGGATTTTTCTTGCAGTATTAACCTTGGTACTGGACTGGTGTGGTCACTTGGTTCCCTTTTTCAATTCAATTTGCCAGGAAATCCAACCCATGATAAATATACATATGCACTGAGATCATTGTTGCTCAGAATCTGATGTAGCAGCTGCCTCCATGCTGTCTGTGTTTGTTGATACTAGATATCATAAATACTAATATTTCATAAACTTCAGCACTGTTTAGAAATGGATCTTTTTAACAAAATTCCCAATTTCCAAGTATTTGTTTTGTTTTTAAACACATGGCCTAAAAGAAGTCCTACTCATGGTCATTCTGTAGACTTGCCTGTGGTATGTCCCTGCCCTAGTACACTGGATAACTGTATTCCTTTAATTATAGGACGTTTGGGTTGCCCCACTGTTAATTTAGGCTCTTTGTCTTTAAGAAGAGTGGAGAGAGGCTTCTTGTTTATATAGCTGAAGGTAATTACTAGTGACTTTCAGGAGCTCCAGGTTAGAGAAGATGGAGCAGGCCTGTGGTATGAACACTGTCTGGAATTTTTATAAAAGACGAGAGGGAAGAAATAACACAGAGGGTGAAGGAAAAAGTGATGGGTTAAAATACCCTAGTGCTAGTGGTTGAATATTTGCCACAATGACTTTTTAAAAATTTTTCTATCATAGACAATAGATGCCATGACATTCATTACATTCATGGCAATGTTTTAGGACTAAAATACTTAGCAAATTAGAGCAGTCAAATTCACCTTCCCTTTCTAATTCTCCTGCTTTTAAAAGATTTGAGATCTGTCAACTGGTAGTTTTATGCCCCAAGGAGGTCAAAGATAGAATGAAAAACCCCATATACACCAAAGTATTTGAAGCAGTACTTTTTGTAATAGCAAAGAACTGGAAATAGGTAGATGTGGGTTGATTAGTAAATGATTAAACAAATTGGGGTAATGGAAAATTACCGTTCTATAAGAAACTACGGATGTGAAAAGTACAAGGAAGCATGAGGAATACTTATATGTATTGATTCAAAGTGAAGTGAACCAAGCCTAGAAAAATAATATTCACAAAAGGTACAATCATGGACACAAAGACTGCAATAATGTTGAATTGAACACTGTCTAATTTGAGTGACCTAATGTGAAACTAGTGTTCTTTACCAAAATCATTCTCATGGCAAACACATTTCTTTTTTAAACTAAACTCAGCTCATATTGACACTGAGATCTTAAGCATTTTAGATGATTTCTCACTTTAGCATTTTATTATTTTCAAAGAACTTTCCTTACAACAACACTGTGCAATTGATAGGACTGATATTACACCCATTTTGTTGAGTGGTAAACCCTTCAAAGTGAAGCACACAAAGGTTATTGTTCATTTCCACATGACATGTCAGCTTCTTGATTCTGCCATAGGAAGTGAGTTCAGATATAGTACAAGAGTATCTGGGATCCTGGAAGGAAGGACACTATCAAGGAAAGGGAATCTAAGGGAAGCTGGAAGGCTAAAGGAATCTGGATGTCAAAACTGAATGAGTGGGGCAGCTAGGTGGTGCAGTGAATAGAGCACTGGCCCTGGAGTCAGGAGTACCTGAGTTCAAATCCGGCCTCAGACACTTAATACTTACTAGCTGTGTGACCCTGGGCAAGTCACTTAACCCCAATTGCCTTGCTAAAAAAAACAAAAACAAAAACAAAAACCTGAATGAGTGGTTTGTAACCCAGGCAGTGCTAAAAGATAAAAGCCAGGCCAGAATGCAATCATGAATGGAGTAGTCAATGAAGATAGGACAATATGAGAGAAGCAGGCTGGAGGTCGGTAAGTATCTGTTCAGTAACCATTAATAAATCCAAAGTTCACCAAGTTCATGAAAAGTGTTTTGAATAAAGACAGGCTGCCTGCCTGCTTTACCACCCACATTCTCTTTCACAGAATCACAAAACTCCAATTGTGAAGAGACCTCAAGGACCTTCTCATCAAACCCTTGCCTATTTAAGAACCACATGCATACACACCTCATTTCTAACATGGGCTCATCCAATCTTTGTTTGAAGTCCTCCAGTGAGGCAGAAAATGTTACCCCCTTAAGTCATTTACCTTTACATATTTTTTAATTCTAATTGTGAAGTTTTTTATTACATGAAGAATAAATTTACTTCTTAGAAATTTTCATCTATATCTATACGTAATATTTGAAAGTGGTGCTCTTGACCGGCTCCCTATTGGGCTCCTTCTTCTCCAGGACAAGCATCCTCATTTCCTTCAATTGACTGAACCTCAAATAGCATATACAGCTATCCCTTCCACATTGCAGGAGTTATGGGTGTGGCACCCCCATGATCCAGAAAATCCATGTAAATTGTTTTGGCCCTCCCTTCATACCAGAGAAGTCAGAATTCTTTCTTTTTCTTCTTCTATGTGCCTTATTGTAAAATTTGGGTTAAGTATTTGATCAAAGGCTCTGTGTCATCTGCTGACCTTTGTGTGTCATCTGTAGCTTCCACAAAACTCCCCAAAATTTCCTTTTAATTTCTTATGCTGACTGGTGATATGTCAAAACTACAATGGGGAAAGTCGTGATGTGGAAGAGATAACTGTATTCAACATGATCATTCTGCCTACCTTTCTCTTGAATTCTCCATTTCATTAGTATTCTACCTAAACTTCAGTACTCCCAATTGAACACAATATTAAAATGTCTGAATATGATAGAGTATAACAGAATTAACTCTTTCCTGCTTCTGAAAACTAAGTCTTTATTCTGTTAACATTTATTTCTGTGGCTTCCATATTGCACTAACTTAATTGATCACACACAGTCCAATTATACTCCCATATCTATATAGGCAAACTATTTCTACTTATGCTTCCTCTATATTACACTTGTAAAGAAAGTTTTTTTGAACCCATATTCAAAACTTCATAATTATCACATCATTTAATTCAGTGGTCGAGTCAGTTAAGACCTTTCTGACATCCATTGTGTTAAGCAACCATCAGCTTTCTGTCATCTGAAAATCTGATATGAATGTCATCTACACTTTTAAGCAAGTCATTAATAAGCATATCAAAGCACAACAAAACAAAACACTGAGCTAATCACAGCTCCCTGGGATACTCACAAATACTTTATTCCATGTTGACATCAAACTGTTAATGGCTGTGGTGTGGATATTCAGCCAGTTTCAAATTCATCTAAGTATACTATGGTCTAGCCCACCCCTCTCTCCATCCATAAGAAACTGTCAAATACTTTGCTAAACATCTTGATAGTATAATTACACAACATTCTTTTTTATGCCAGTCTAATAACATTGCCAAACAAAGGAAATAAAGTTAGTCTGGTCTCCTTTTTAAAATACATTTTTATAAATGTCTTCTGGGGCAGCTAGGTGGTGCGGTGGATAAAGCACCGGCCCTGGATTCAGGAGTACCTGAGTTCAAATCCAGCCTCAGACACTTGACACTTACTAGCTGTGTGACCCTGGGCAAGTCACTTAACCCCAATTGCCTAACTAAAAAAAAATAATAAATTAAAATTAAAAATTAAATGTCTTCTGTGTTTTTTTATCATCATAGTAATTTCAGTATCTCCTTTCATCTGATTTTCCTAAAAAGCTATCCAACATAACAAATAGTATTGTTTTTTAAATTGAAAGAAAAAAAGAGGAAAAAAAGTTTGAAAATGTGTAATACATGACACCTGTGGGCCTCTTGTCTTTATGAAGGATTGAAAGCAATTGTTGGTGTCCTTTTATGTTATTTCTTTCAAGTCATCCTTCATATTATAATTTTGTTGAATTTATTTTCATTTGTTATTTTCATGTATATTGTTTTAGTTATTGTGTATATTGTGGGTTTTTTGGTTTGTTTGTTTGTTTGGGGTTTTTTGGTTCTGCTTACTTCAATCTGCATCAGTGTACAAGGATCTTTCCATGGTTTTGCTGTATTCATAACATACTCACATACATCCTTTTTTATGTGTGAGGCTAAAGTTTAGTCTTCCCTCTGCTCTTAGGCTCAGAGTTGCATGGCCTTCTTTTTGGAAATTGCTCTTTTTTTGTATACAACAAAGGCCTCCCTCCCTTGCAACCACCCCTCTCCACCCTGGACCCATTACCCAGAACTGGGTAATGAGCAACAGAGCTGTCAAAGACCAATTGTTCCTGTTCCCAGTGCTAGTTCAGGGATCCCCTCAGATCTCTTTTGCCCACAGTGCTTCCAGTCCTGGTGATTGTTGCAGGCCTCTTACATTGTCTGAGCTTGCTAGAATGTTCTTCACTACAGCTGTCAATGCTACCTCCATTGCCTCTTCTTTAAGCTCCGGGCCAGCCTCTGCCCCAATGTTGGCAGATCTATCTTCTTAAGCTTCCGGTTGTGGGTTGGAAAAAAATAATTCACTGTGACGTTTTCTTGCCTTTTCCAATCAGAATTCAATTTGGCAAATTTTCTAGGTTCGTCTTGGGGGTGGGAGTAGGGTGTTAGGAGAACTGTACAAAAATGCTGACTTTCATTTAACCATTTGGTCTTCACCCATATATAATTCCTTAAGTCAGAGTAAGATTCCATTAAATTAATGTACCACAATTTGTTTAACCTTTTCTTCCCCTAATCAGTAGGCACTACTTTGTTCTCAATTCTTTGCTATCACAGAAAGTGCTTCTATAAATATTTTGGTACATACGGAGCCTTTCTTCTTGTCAATGGCTCTCTTGGCATATAAGCCCAGGAGTTTCTGGTTCAAAGGGTATGAATATATTAGTAACTTTATTTGCAAATAAATTTGCAAACTTTATTTCCAAATTGCTTTTCTAAAGTGGTTATATCATTTCACTGCTCCTAAAATGATGTATTAGCTTGTTTATCCTTCCACAACCTCTCCAACATTTACTATTGCCGTTTTTTGTCATCTTGGCCAATTTTTGGGGTATGAGGTAAAACTTCAGGTTTCTTTTGATTTTTCATTTCTCTCATTATTAGTGATTTTTTCACATAGTGTTGAATACTTTGCGATTATTCTTTTGAGAACAGTTCATATACCTTGACTACTTATCTAGTGGAGAATGGCTATGTCATAATATGTACACATACATATATGTGTGCATATGTGTATAATACATATATATATATGCCTGTATATATGTATGTGTGTAAATAAATTGTTTATACATTTCGTATTCCAAAACTTTATCAGATAAATTTGATACCAAGGTTTTCCCATTTGACTGTTTTCATTTTTGTACATTAATTTCATGTAATCAATTAGCTGCTTATCTTTTGTGCTTATATGCCTTATTTGATTAAGAATACATATCCTCCCATAGTTGTAAGATGTATATGATCTTTCTCTACTATTTTTAAATATAATCTTTAATAATAAGATCACATATCCATTTAGAATGTATTGTGGAATATATTGTAAGGCATTTGTCTAAGCCTAATTTCTAATAGAATGCTTTCCATTTTTCCCAGGAGTTTTTGTTAAATAAGGAGTTTTCTCCAAAGTAGTTTACATATTCCTACTTTATTAATCATTGGATTATTGAATTTAATTTTTTCTGACTCTCCTTTGCATATTCTGATTTTCTCTTCACTTTGCATTCTGTTTTATTAGCATATAATTGTTCAAAATAGGTTCTACTTTAAAAAAAATTCTTCTTGGCTTCATGTGATTTCATTTTCCTTATGTACTATTCTATTGGCTTTCTTTTCTTCCCTTTCCTTTTTAATCACATTACTTAATGGTTATCATTTTTATTAGTCTTTTCAAAACTATCAGTTTTACTTATAATTTATAAGAAATTTTTATAACAAATTTTAGTTTTTAACTAATTTTTAATATTTCCTTTTAATTTTAGGCTTGTTTATAAATTGGCTTTCTGTTTGTTTTTTGTTTTTGTGATGGGCAATGAGGGTTAAGTGACTTGCCCAAGGTCACACAGCTAGTGTCAAGTATCTGAGACCGGATTTGAACTCAGGTTCTCCTGAATACAAGGCCAGTGCTTTATCCACTGCGCCACCTAGCTACCCCTATACATTGGCTTTCTAATATTTTAAACTGCACGTTCAATTCATTAAACCTCTCTTTTTTTCTATTTTGTTAATGTATGTTTGTAGGGATATGATTTTTTTTCCCTTGTGGATTGCTTTAGTGTCATTCCAGAAATTTTGTTATGTTGTTTAATTATTATAATTTTTTTCTAAGTAATTATTAATTGTTTCTATCATTTTATTTCCAGCACACTTGTTATTTAAGGATTTCATTGTTAAATCTCTTTAAGGGTCTCTGTCTTTCATTTGTGTTTCCTGAACCAATAACTTTTTTTATTGTGTTATGGTCTATAAGTATGTATTAATTTTGTCTGCCTTTTTACATTTGTTTGCAATATTTCTGTGTCCTAACAAATCGTCAGTTTTTGTTACAGTTCCATGAAGAGCTCATAAATATGTATATTCTTTTGCAGTCTTATTTAGAAGATGTCATAAGTCTTTTAGCTCGAGTTTCTCTAGCAATTTGTTCAAGTCCATATTTTCTCTTTTGTTTACCTTTCTGTTAGAGTTATCCAAAACTGAGATAGGGATATTGAAGTCTCTTATGATTAGTATGTTACTATATCTTCTTGTAGTTCAGCTAATGTTTTCTTTATGAATTTAAATGCTATAACATTTGAAGTATATAAGTTTATTACTGATATTTGTTGTCTATAGTATTCCACAAAGTATAGATTCCTTGTTTATCCTTTTTAAATTTTTTGTAAGTTTGTTTTTGCTGTCAGAGCATAATTGTGTCAAAATGCAATATCTCACTCTGGCGCCACATTCTCCTCTTTTCAGTACTTTGGAGGGCTGAACACCCAGCTGCAGAAGATTTCTGGGGCCCCGAAGGTACTTTCTGTGTTGCTAAAGAACACTGAAAGAGAAGGGAGGAATAGATGGAAAGGGGTAGGACTTATATCTTGGTTTGAAATAGCACCCAAGCTCAACCTCACACTTCATCCTCTTCCCTCCTTCCTCTTCTCAAAGCTTCCCAGACCCAAATACCAGAAAAGAAAAAGGACCCAGGCTGCAGTGGACAATTGCTGGGCCAGAGAATCGAGGAACAGAGGGAATGAGACAAGACACCACACATGAGAGGGGGTGGGCCGTGGGGGTGTGGGGGGGGCAGGGAGGGAGGAGCTGTGTGGCATTCCACTATACCTAAGGGAAAGAGCCCAGCATCTAACTAGAACCAGTTCTGTCCCCGAAAAGTCACTTTGGTTAGAGACCTAATTTGGTGAACTGTGAATTGTTCAGTTTGTTAGGAGGCTGAGAGACTTCGAAATCCAGCCCCCAAGGAAACCACCATTAGAGGAGGGGGCATCAGAAAGTAAGCATTTGTAGAAAATAGAGGAGAAAGCACCAAAATTATCAAAAGTCTTGGGAAGAAGAAACTCAAAGAACAATATCCATGTGGGTTGGGTTCTTGAACTGGGTAATACAGTGAAGGGGGCAGGGTAGGGAATAAGCATTTTTGTAGTTTGTTCCAGTCACTGTGCTACGTTAAGCCATTTCTAAAATTTATCTATCTGTTTGTTCATGCATGTTTTTGTTGTTGTTGTTGTTGTTGTTTTTGTAAACAGCATCTCATTTGAGCCTCATAACAACCTTGCAAGGTAGAAACTTTCATTATACTCATTTTACAATTGTGGAAACTGACAAACTGATATTAAGTGATCTAGTATCATGCAGCTATTAAGTGTCTGAGGCTGTTTTTGAACTCAGATCTTCCTGACTCTAGGCCCAAAGTAATATATTCACTGCACTGCTAGCAGCCTCACTACTGCTGGTGGAAGTGGGAGAAGAAGTGCTGTGTTACTCAAGGTAGGCATCACTGCATGTTTTTTTTTTTTTATTTGTTTGTTTGTTTTAAGCTTCTTTTGATTTCTTGGTTTCTGGGGTGTCCTAAACCATGGATATAGCTGAAGGTTTGTTGTTTTGTTTTTGTTTTTTGTTTGTTTTTGTTTTTGTTTTATCTTTGATGGACAATTTCTGCTTTGGAAAAGAGTGAGAGGTCATGGTGATCAGAAAAAATGTTTATTCTTCCACCCTGTTGCTCACGTGACCCAGATGTGTTCAACAAAGTGTATCTTAATGGAGTTATGCTGACTCTTTGTGATCACCCATCCATTCTCACTCTCTGTTTTTCTGTCTCTTTCTCTGTGTGGTTCTTTGTGTGTAAGTGTCTATCTGCCTGTCTCACTATCTCTCTAATAATTTGTTCAGAAAATTTCTTAGGAATTAAAGTTAGGATCACTGGTCCACCATTTGTATCCTCCTGTTTTTTCCTATTTTGGAAATTGGAACAATATTTGGCTTTTTCAGAGCCTGTGCTTCCCTTTCCTCTTTACAACAACTTCCATTCTACTGCCATTGTCTTAACTAGAAAAGTCCCTGAGGATTTGGGGACTGAACGAAAAGTCAAGATTCACACCAGGTCTTCTGAATGAAAGTCCATTCTATTATACTATACTACAATATATTTTTAATGCAGATTTAAGATGAGAGATGCATTTCTTTTATGATACTAATACCAATTTGGGGGTACTAAACTAGAAACCTCATGAAAAAATGTCATTAACACTAGATTATGAGGAAGAAGAGTCCAATCTTCACATAGAGATATTAGTGTGACTGTTCATAAAATATCAATGAAAGCAATACCTACAATGGAAAATAGGACAACACAATCTTGTCCCTTGGTCAGCAGATATTTAGCAAGACTTCAGTCATAGGAAAAGCCTTGCAAAAGACACATTACTGGGTATGATGAAGCAAATAAAGGTCCCACAGATAGGCACACTGCAAATGTCCATCCTTCTCATCCTATAGTGTTTCCTGTTGAAGGGAATGATTGACCTAGTCTAAATTTGTTTGTTTTGGTTTTTGTTTTCTGTGGGGCAATGGGGGTTAAGTGACTTGCCCAGGGTTACACAGCTAGTAAGTGTCAAGTGTTAGAGGCTGGATTTGAACTCAGGTAGGTACTCCTGAATCCAGGGCTGGTGCTTTATCCACTGCGCCACCTAGCTGCCCCTGACCTAGTCTAAATTAAAGGTATGACTGTAAGGTGTTTATTACATTCTATAGCCGAAAAAAAAAATTTGAGGGCAGAGATTACCATTATTATTATTATTAATCTCTAGATAGATTCTAGAACAATATCTTACTCTCTTGCCTTAGAAAGTTACCTTATTCATACATAGTAGGGGATAGGGACAGGCACTACACTTGTGATTTAACTGGCATAGGGAAATCTCAGGGAAGGAAATTCCTTCTACCAATGCAGGTTGCCAATTTCTCTGCAGTTTATATTCTGAGACAGATGCCCATGGCACTGAAAAATTATGACTTATTCAAGGTCACAACATTCCAGTATATGTCAGAGGCAGGGCTTGAACCAGGTTTTCCTGGATTTGAAGCTCGTTCTGTATCCACATGTCATGCTACCTCTCATAGTAGGAGCTTTAAACAGTATCCTTGAGTTCATACGGCAAGTAACTAGTGAAAGTCATTATTTGTATCAGGGAAATTTGATGAAACTCCTTTAAGAGTGATAAAAACCTCACACCTCCTCACAGTATGGTACCCTTGTTTCTTCTTATTGAGGAAAGTGCACCAGAATAGAGATATTGTTTGTGTGTCCCCCAACCCCATGCTCAACCTTCACCACTTTCAAAAAATATCACCCAAGAAAGATTACGGTATCCTAATAATAGTAACCAATGAAACTCATTGTTAGCACATATGAAGATAGTGTCATAGATGATGGTTTCCTTCTTTTTTTTTTTAAAGAGTACATTGACATTGATTAGAACAAGCTGTCCACTTGCTTTTTTAAAGCCTTAATAAGACTCTAGGAGGTCCCCTTGTATAAAAGTTTAGCAATGGAAGTAGCCAATACATATTGGATTTTTTTTTAATCAGAGGCTGGTGATGTTATTTGGATAATAACTTATGAAAAGCCTAAAGTGCCAACCAATTTACAGTTAAGTGTCTAATTAGGACCCAAAGCAAAGCTACCAGAGAGTTCTATCTACTATCTTTAAAGATAGTGACACATAAAAGCAATTAGAAGGGGCTTGGCATTGCTAGGACATATTCAAATTTGGACAAAAGTTTGGGCCAGTTATTATCTTATGCTAATATATTCTTCTCTCAGACAGAGATCCAGAGAGAAAAGAGAGCCACTTAGGATATATGAAAGAAATTAGAGTCTTAGTTGGATTTGATAAAATTCAGATACAAATGCAAAGCACAGATGTCGAATTCCTTTCTATATTTGCAACCATAATAGGGGTACCATGTGTAATTATACTTTTCCAGTCACACAGGAAAAAAAGGAATTCCATAGAGAGGCACATAAAGAACACTGCTATCCAAGAGTAGAAAAATCTCATAATACTTGGGTGTGTTGTCACCTGTCTGTCATATCACATGAGCATAATACCTAGCCCAGGAATGGCATTTTTTTTTTAGAATTGTTAGATTTAAGCTCAGGACAATCAGATGTTATTTTTAAATATAGCTACTCTAGTAACACTAAGAAAAATCAGTCAGGTACATTTTGAGGCTAGAAAAAGGAGAAGGAATAGATGAGGAAGGAGAAGAAAAAAGTACAAGAGAAGAGGGAAATTATGTCACAAAATATCCATGTATTCAAATTTTTAAGTATATGACTTTTAAAATAATCGCTCTAGCATCATCTTCGGGTAGTGGTAAAACTCAGACCATTTGTACCTTGCTCTTGTGATTTATGATGTCACCAATAAACCCCTTGATAGCATTATATCCTTGTAATTTGCGTTACTGAACATTCTTTTTTCTATTCACACTACAATAACTCATTGTGTTGCTATTTCACACACACATAAACACACAGATTAGTGTGCATATATGTGTACTGACTGTAGTTGGTGGGAGTCATGCATTTTAGATGTGATAATAAGTTGAGTTAATAAAAAAAGTACAGCATCTGACATTCTGACATAGGATAGCACCAACATTGCTAGGATACATTATGTGGAGACACAAGACATTGCATTTTATTGGAAACCTACTTCCCAAAGCTTCCTTTAATGTATTTTTTTTTAAGTATGGGAGGACCAAAAATTGCTTACAGGGTCAGCCAAGAGTCATCACTGAGGGAAATATGTGAGATCACGCAGAGATTAAGGATGAATATTCAATTCATTCAAACATCACAATAATAGGATTAGAAAATAATAGGATTAGAAACACTAAACCTTTAGGGCTAAATTCTGTGGTCCAAGAGATCTGTAGGTGGATCTCATTGTCTGTGTATCTCTGCTCCCAAAGAGGGGAGCAGAGTAATGAGGAGCACTCCTTTTTCATCATTTCATCATTGTTGATCTAGAAAAGTGGTTGGAGAGAGAGAGAGAGAGAGAGAGAGAGGTGTATTGTAGTGTAAAATGCCATAATTAATTAACATTTACCTGAAAGTAAGAGATAATATTGGAACACTTGAACTAGCATCTAAAATTGCTCTCTTTAATTATATCAGTACTATATTATCATTCCAATAGGAATTATTCCTATTATTTTCTTATATTTTCCTCAAAATTTGTCAATTATTCCATGAAGTGCTCTTTATATTTTCTTTGAAGATTCTATCGAAATGACCAAAAGACAATGTTTGGTTCTGGAATAATTGTTAACAACATTTCTATAGCTTTTTAAGGCTTGGAAAGTGGTTAACAGATATTCTTATTTTATTATTCTTGTTCAGCTATAGGTTAACCTGTGTGATCCCTTTTAATTTAATGATTTCTTGATTCAGAAAATAGAAAAAAAAAACCTTATATATAAAGTTGTGACCTACCATAATAGATAGAATGTTGAACCCAGAGTCAGGAAGACCTGGATTCAAATCCTACCTAGAATATTAACTGCTTGGTCACAGGTGAATGTTATTTAACCTCCCTGAAACTCATTTTCTTTCTTTCTTTCTTTCTTTCTTTCTTTCTTTCTTTCTTTCTTTCTTTCTTTCTTTCTTTCTTTCTTTCTTTCTTTCTTTCTTTCTTTCTTTCCTTCCTAGCTTCCTTTCTTTTTTTTTTTTTATAAACTAGAAATAGAAATAGTAGTACTTAAAAAGCTACCTTGGCATGAGGTTGATATGAAGCCACAACTACACATGTATACACACACACACACACACACACACACACACAGGAATAGTATTTTGCAAACTTTAAAATTTGAAATATACCAACCGTGGAGTCAGAAGAACCTGAGTTCAAATGTAGCCTCAGACATTTTACTGGCAATGTGACCCAGGTCAAGGCACTTTTAATCCCACTTGACTCACCCCCCAAAATACAAAATAAAATAAAATGTGAAATAAATATTTATCAACCTAGGGGCCTGGTGGTTAGTGTTAGACTTGGAATCAGGAATATTTAATTTTGAAATTTGCCTCAGACACTTAGTATCTGTGAGACATTGAGTGAGTCTTTAACCTCTCTTGTGTCTCTAGTTTTTCATCTATAAAACAGGGATGATAATAATAACTTCTGACTCACAGGGTTTCTGTAAGGACCAAATGAAATAACATGTAGCAACTACGAGGTACAGTGGATAGAACACTTGGGTTAGAGTCAGGAAGAACTGAGTTCAGATCAGGCCTCAGACAGTATCAGTGTGACCCTAGGCAAGGTTATAAAATCTATTTGCTTCAGTTGCCTCATCTTTAAAATGGGGATAATAATGGTCCCTACCTCTTAGGTTTGTTCTGAGGATAATATTTGTAAAATGCTTTGCACAGTAGAAATAGCAGACAATATGTACTTATTATTATTATCATTATCATCATCATCATCATCATTATTATTATTATTATTATTATTATTATTATTATTATTGGAGAGCTATGTGACACAGTGGATAGAACACTAGCCCTGAAGTTGGGAAGACCTGAGTTCAAATCTCAGCTCAAACACTTACTAGCTATGTGACCTCTGTAAGTCACTTAACCTCAAATGCCTTAAAACATCCCAGGCCATCTCTAGTCATACTGATGTATATCTTGCCACTGGACCCAAATGGTTCAAGAGGAAAGAGCAAGATTGGTGAATTTGCACAGCACTGTCTCACTTATATCCAATTCGTTGCAAGTCATGACATCACCCCAATGTCATGCCTTGACTTGAGAATGAAGGATAAACAACATTATCAAATTGTGATATGATTTACAAAGCATTTTGTAAATCTTAAAGCACTACACAAATGCTAGTTAGCATTAGTTACCACAAATGATATTATCAGATGAGATCATAAAAATGCAAAGTTCTTTAAAAAATGTTAAAGTGATATCTCAATGTTAGCTATCGTTATCCAAAAGCAACTTGATGACGAAGTGGATAGACCGCTGAGACTAGATTAGGGAAAACTCTTCCCAAGTTAAAATCTGGCCTCAGACACTTACTAGCTATGTGATCCTGGGCAAGTCACTTAAACCTGCCTGCCTCAGTTTCCTCATTTGTAAAAAATGATCTAGCAGCTAGGCAGTGCAGTGGATAAAGCACCAGCCCTGAGTTAAAATCTGGCCTCAGACACTTGACACTTACTAGCTGTGACCCTGGGCAAGTCACTTAATGCCCATTGCCCCGCAAAAAACCAAACACACCAACAAAAACCAAACAACAACAACCTAATTCATATACTGCTTTGGGGTAGGTAGGTGGTGCAGTGGAAAGAGCACCTACCCTGGATTCAGAAGGACCTGAGTTCAAATCCAGCCTCAGACACTTGACACTTATTAGCTATGTGACCTTGGGCAAGTCACTTAACCCCAATTGCCTCGCGCGCGCGCGCGCACACACACACACACACACACACACACACACACACACACACACACACACACACACACAAAAGAGCTGAAGAAGAAAATGGCAAACTACTCTGGTATCTTTGCCGGGAAAAGCCCAAATGAGGTCACAAAGACCTCTTTGTGAAAAAAAAAAACTGAAGAACAACATTTATTATCCAAATAATTATCATTTTCAGTTTTTATGTCCCTAAGTCATAGGGTCTATAGTGCTGCCACTCTATGACATCTTAGACTTCATTCAGTGTTAGGACTCATGGCATGTATGTAATATTCCTTTGTCATTGCCATAATAAAGCATATAGATAATAGACTTGACTGATATGTATTTAATTCTTGCTTTGGGGTTTTTTTGTTTGTTTATTTTTTTGAAATAATTTATATGCTTTGGATTCAAAGTCCTTAGGGGAAAGATAATGTGGTCTTCTATCAATCTGCCTTCTATTTGTGCCTGATTATATTTTTATAATGTTATGTTATGTTGTGTCTTATGTCTTATTGTTATATCATATCATATCTTATACCATATCATATCATATCATATCTTTGCCTGATCATAAGACTCAGAATTCTGGATGACTGCCACTTGCCTTTCTGATCCCTTCCTATGAAATCAGTGAGGCTGATATAATAAATGTGAGTGATACAGCTTAAAAGATATAGATCAGTTAGCATCTCAAAGACAGGTTTTCTTTTGGAGGTTTTTAGTCCTATTGGAAAGAGAGTGATTAAAAAGCTAGTCCCAAATCCAACGTAACAGAATATCATCATGAGCAAAGAATCAAATGGCCTTTCTATTACACATTCCAGCCATCCAAGAAACTTACTACTGGTTAATTTTTTGCCTTATTGACCTTTTTCTTCTTTTCTACTTACCTAGGCAAAATGAAGAACTCACTGACATCACTATCTGTCCTGTCAGTGAACTTCCCTTTATGTGTTCTCTCTCCACCAAAAGGACTTTGAGCTCCTTGAAAACAGGGACTCTCATTTTTTTTTCTTTTTCTATCCTCAGCACTTAGTATTGTGGTGCCCAGTAAATCCTTAAGAAATACATTTTCTGATTAGAGAAATGAAAATTAAAACAACTCTGAGGTACCACCTGACACCTATCAGATTGGCTAATATGACAAAAAGGAAAATAATAAATGTTGGAGAATCTGTGGAAAAATTGGAACACTAATCCATTGTTGGTGGAGCTGTGAACTGATCCATCCATTCTGGAAAGCAATTTGGAATTATGCCCAAAGGGCTATAAAACTGTGCATACCCTTTGACCCAGCAATACCATTATTGGGTCTTTTTTCCAAAGAGATCATTAAAAAAGGGAAAAGGACCTACATGTACAAAATATTTATAGCTGCTCTTTTTGTGGTGGCAAGGAATTGGAAATTGAGGGGTTGCCCATCAATTGGGGAATGGCTGAACAAGTTGTGGTATATGAATATAATGCAATTCTATTGTGCTGTAAGAAACGATGAGCAAGTGGATTACAGAGAAACCTGGAAGGACTTGCATGAACTGATGCTGAGTGAGATGAGCAGAACCAGGAGAAGATTGTACACAGTATCATCAACATTATGGGTTGATCAACTATGATAGCCTAGATTCTTCTCACCAATACAATGGTCCAAGATAGTTCCAAAAGTCTCATGATGGAAGATTCTTTCCAAATCCGGAAAGAAAAAGAAAGAACTGTGGAATATGGATACAGATTGAACCATACTATTTCTCTTCTTTTTTGGTGCTGTTGTTTTACTTTTTTGAGGTTTTTCCTTTTTGCTCTGATTTTTCTCTTCTAACATGACTAATGCAGAAATACACTTAATGTTATTGTACATATATAACCTATATCAGATTACTTGCTGTCTTGAGGAGGGGGGAGGGAGGGGAGGGAAGGAGAAAAATTTGAAACTGGAAATCTTATAAAAACAAATGTTATGGGGCGGCTAGGTGGTGCAGTGGATAGAGCACCAGCCCTGGATTCAGGAGTACCTGAGTTCAAATCCGGCCTCAGAAACTTGACACTTACCAGCTGTGTGACCCTGGGCAAGTCACTTAACCCCCATTTCCCCGCAAAAACAAAACAAAACAAACAAACAAAAAATGTTGAAAACTATCTCTACATGTAACTGGAAAATAATAAAATACTTTTATAATTAAAAAAAGAAATGTATTTTCATTCATTCATTCATGCATTCATTCACTCATTCACCTCTGCATATTTAGGAAGCAGAGGACCCTTAACATGGCACTTATTTGGGAGTATCTACCAAGAGTTTATGTGACCAAAATAAATAAATTTAAAAAGAAAAAACAGTGTAATATTTACCCAGAGTTCTAATTTTAAAACACTACCTGTATTTGTCAATGTGTTGTGTAGCCTATAATGATTTATTTGTTTGTAGCAATATTGCTACTCTAATGCATCTTTGCTGACAGGTTTTGCATGAAAATTATATTCTGAAGTATTTTTCCCACCTTCTTCTGTTATTAACTAGCACCTCTGGTGGCTGTTGACAATGCTTCACCTTTTCCAACGATCACTCCATCACAATATCATGGAAAATTGGTGATGGAACTTGTTCTTCCAAAGAAGTAAGCAAAAATGGAAATGCAGTGACCCCTTTGTTTTTTTTTCTTTTCTGTTGCTAATGTGCTCATTATATTCCTGACTACAAGCCACCATTTACTAAATCCATGAAGGACCCCTCCAGTCAACATGGACCCTGTTTATAAATTGAATACATATAATGGGATGCCCTCTAAATTGAAGTAAGTACATCAGTTATTCCTGAAGGCGTTTAGGTTTACTTTCTCACTTTTAAATGGAGATTTGACCTTAGGCCCAATTATTCAGTGAGAACCTGGTTGGTTTGGTCTATTATCAGTGAGCTTCTATTTACTTCATTATTTCCTCCTTTAAGCATGTACAAATTCATAGAATATGGGCAATTCAGGCTCACTCTATTTGCTAATCCCACATGCCTAGAGTCATATATGACTGTTGTGAAATAGATTTTGAAAGTCCATGCTGCTCTTCAATAGCAATATGACTTGTGATCTGTAAGCTGACATGGTTTTAACTTTTTGTCCTTTTAAAGTTTCCTAAAAAGATGTGTGTGCATATTTGTGCATGTGTGTGTGTGTGTGTGTGTGTGTGTGTGTGTGTGTGTGTGTGTATTCCTTAACTAGAGTTATCCATTCTGATAATAGCAATGTACTTGGATCTATCCACAATTTCATTGTACATCAGTTATGATGTGTCTATTTCTAACAGGAAAGATACCAATCTTGATGAATAGCTAAGAGGTAAGATCATTCATAAAGGTATGAGTGATTAATAATGACCATGCATAGGTTTGTTTTTTCCCCCAGAGTGTAAATAAAATATATCATTCACATGAAGGGCAGGAGCTTGGCAGAATGATTCATAGTGCATTTGAAAGCATAAAAAGCCAAAGCCAGGGCCTTCCTAAGCACATTAAAAAAAGAAACTGATTTGGTTATTTGAACAATTTAAGTGTTCATTGATATAGAAATCATATTCCTTATGAGATATTGAGAGAGAAAAATTTCTTTAATTACCACCAGAGAAAGAGAACTAGCGCTTTTTCTCTTTACATTCAAAATAGCATTGTAGGGAGGAATGCATAAAGGATAAAGGTTCAATTGCAGCATAGTGACACTTAGACCTTATACTTCAGCCCAACCAAGATTTACTATATGGCCCTTAAATTGGAGGTTACTATGGGCAGAAAAACCTTAAGCTTCAGGATTAGCATAATGCTTGGGTCTAAAGAAGTAGGCATCCACAGCAAAGTACAGTGGGACCCTATTAAATTGTTAACTGTTTAATGCTCTGAGGCTAGAAAGGGTATGTGCTTCAAGGACAAAACCATCCATTTCTAGCAGTAAAATTTGGGTATGGCATTAAGGTGACCCTTGTACAAAGGTCTACAAATGTAGGTCTTGTGGGTGTCAGCTGATAGGACAGTTTGTCTCTTGCTCACAAAAGATGAAAAACAAAAAGTAGCCTGTTGGTACAGGATAACATTTGTTCTATTACTTGTGCTGTCTAGAATAATCGACATTATCCATACTACAGGAGGAAGAGACTTAGTCTCTGGAGAAGGGATGTGAACTGTGCTTCTTTTGAACAAGCCCACTAACAGATGAATAGAGAAGCATTACTAGTGGCAGCAAATGACTCTGCCATTACAACTCAAGGAAACGTATGGAAGTATATGGCTAATGCAAATAAAGTTGGAAAGTTGTGAAAAGAAATGGGCACTGTGTAGGATTGAATGGCTACATATTTGGGGAGAGATAGAGAGAGAAATGGTTCTTTAAGTAATTAACTCTATTTTCTGTTCAATTTAAATGAATGCTGGATTATTTTTTAAAACACTTTATGGATATTATTTCATTTATTTTCTCATAACATCCCTGACAAGTAGATCAGGCATCAGTGTTGGGTACCATACTATATACAATGTCATTTTATATCAGTGGCTATGAGAGCCTCCTAATATCAATGCATTTTGCAGAAAATGGATAATGATCCAGCCAAGAAGACAGGAAGAAGTGATCAGACAGGGTAGGAGAAGTAGGAGAGAACACTGTCATGGAAACAAAAGGAAGAGAAAGAATACAAGAGCAAGTGGCATTAGCACTGTCAAAACCAGAAGAGAGGTCAAGAATAATGCGGGCTGAGAAAAGAGCACTGTATTTAGTAGCTAAAAGGTGATCGATAACCTTCAAGAAAATATTTTAAATTGAATGGTAGAATCCGAAGACAGATTTCAAGAAGCTGGAAGTTGAAATAGGGACTGAGGAAATAGAAAAAAAATGAATAGAGACATTGCCTTCCAAGACTTTAACTATGGAAGGGAAAAGAGATAATAACTTGAAGGCAGAACCACAGATGAGAATTTCAGAGATACAAGTGATCTGCATGAATACCTACTATATCCAAAGCACAACAAAATCCTCATTAAAGAGTAAACCTCTGTACATTTTCTTCCCTTTTTAAAAAAGTGAGACATGTAGCTTTCCTAAGTTCTGAAAACTGCCCACTCCTTTTCTGCTCCTGTTACCAGTGGTGCGTTGGCTCAGCTTTCCTTCCAAGTTAGCAACAATCTATTCATGCAAAGAGAAACACTCTAATCTGTTGACACTAAGTGTTCTAGTAGTTGACTTGCCTTTGGAGGCACTGCTTGAATAGTGGGGCATCTAGATTTCTTAACTTCTGTGATACTTCTTCTGTTTTCCAAATATCACCAGCAGTGGCTCAGTTGAGGGAAACCAAGGGGCCTTAAACCCATTGCTGAGTTAGTGGTGTGTCTACCTCAAATATGTGATGATTTTCCTGGTGTAAAAGGTCATAAAAGTTGGGGAAGCAGACACTGTGGAGCACTTAGAGCTTGGTTAAACATTGAAGATACCAAGTTCATCCACTACATGTTAAGTTATTGCCAGAAAGCTTGACTTTTGTCTTGCCACTGGACTCTGATGACTTTGGAAGAGTGAGATCAATGACTTCATACAACTCTGATTCACTTAAATCCAACTTATGCAGGACTCAAAATACAACACCCATATGATTTTACTATTTTTTACTGACTTCAAAATACACAAGGAGAGCTGTTGTCACAACCTTGCTTGCAGGCAATTTAGGCCATAGGGTCATCTTCTCATTGTACTGAAGCAGCAGTGAGATTAAGCAGCTCATTGGGTGTCTGAGCAGCCTTTTTTATAGGATCTCACCATTATTTTCCAGCATGAAGAGGAGGCTAAAAAGGTGTCTTAAAAATTGTCTCTTTCGGGGCAGCTAGGTGGCGCAGTGGATAGAGCACTGGCCCTGGATTCAGGAGGACCTGAGTTCAAATCTGGCCTCATACACTTAACACTTACTAGCTTTGTAACCGTGGGCGACTCACTTAACCCAAAATTGCCTCACGAAAAATAAAATTGTCTGTTTCACCTAATCTAACCCTGGCATGCTTACTATGGCAGAAGGTGATCCTACCCTGTGGCTAAAACATACACACAAGTGGACAAAACCTTTTACAAATATCATTTTACGTACCATTGGTCCATGAAATTTACGCACATTTATGGACAACATGAAATCCAGTAGACTTGAAAGATAGCTCTTTTTAAGAGACAGCTCAGCAGATATCACATCCAAATAGCAGTGAGTGAAACAGAGTTGGCAAATGAAGGCTAGCTTACTGAATTCAGAGCTCGATAACATTTTTGTTGAGTGGCCACAATGATTGGGAGCACCCCAAAGCTAGTTTAGCTTTCATGATCAAAACTAATATAGTTAACAAGCTCATGTGCCTCCCCAAAAGAGTAAATGATAGGCTCATGACAATGTGGTTCCCTCTTGCAGAAAAGTTCCAGGCTTTTGTCACTTTTGTCAGTGTGCATGCTCCCACCATGATGAACCCTGATGAGATCAAAGTAACACTTTTAGTAAGACCTGGAGATCCCCATCATCAACGTGTTGAAAGAGGACAAGCTAATAATTATGGGAGACTTTAATTTCAGAGGAGACACAGACTATCATCTTAGGAGGAATGGAGTCAGAAATGGCAACAACAATGATCACTTTCTACTAAAAACTTGTGTGTCTCATGACCTTCTCATCACCAAAATTCTTCTATTTACCTAAACACAATGAAACTTTATGGATGTGACCTCCTAGCAAATGCTGGTATTTAATAGAGTATTTCACTGTAAGGAGAAGAAACAAACAGGATGTAAGAATGATGGAGGTGATATGTGGCAGAGTGCTGGACAGATCATAGACATATCTGTTCCAAGCTGAACATTCACATTCAGCAAAAGAAGTGGCCCCAAAGGGAAGACAACTACCAAAAGAGTTAATGTCAACAGATTAGGGTGCTCCAACTTTGGGAGCTCTCAATGAAGATATGGTAAAGGGGTTGGGGGTTAGACAACTGGTCAGAAATTATGAACTGCACTTTGCTGGCACTGGGTACATCTGACTCTGATTTGGCAACTTTATTGTCCATGTGCAGTTCTGAGTTATGTTTCTAGGGTAGAGAGGACTGCCGAGGGGTTAGTCATATGGAAGTCAGACTCTTGTCCCAGTTCCAAGGCAGAGAAGAGCATCTCTGTACCACAATGGGAAAATTTTTCTCACGTAAAAGAGACATACAAAGAAATAACTTTTATAGTAGAAGGGAAAGTGGTAGGGTAGCAGACAATCCTTAAACCTAACTCTCATTAGAATTGGTTCAAGGAGAGAAGTGTTTATAAATGTGTTTATATATACACACGTGTGTATATGTATGTATATATTTGCATACATATGTACATACATGTGTGCACACACACATACATATATACATACTCAGTTATAGGAATCTATCTTGCACAATAGGATAATAGGAGGGGAAGGGGTTAAGAGATTGAAAGAAAGATGATAAAAGGGAGGGTTGATTAAGGGAGGCAGTGGTCAGAAGCAAAACATACTTTTGAGGAGAGACAGGATAAAAAGTGGGAGAGAAGGATAAATAGAAGAGATCAGAAGGAGGGAAATACAGAATTATCATAACTGCAAATATGAATGAGATGAGCTCACCCACCAAACAGAAGCAGGTAGCAGAATAGATTAGAAATCAGAATCCAACAATATGTTGTTTAAAAAAGGTATGCTTGAACCATAAAGACATACAGAATTAAAATAAGGAGCTAGAGCAAAAACTATTATGTTTCAGCGCGAGTAAAAAAAAAAAAGGAATAGCAATCATGTTCTCAGACAAAACAAAAGCAAAAATAGACCTAATTAAAAGAAAAAATCAGGGAAAATACATTTTGCTGAAAAGGTACAAAAAAAGGTTAAAAGTAAAAACTTTGGGGGGCAGCTAGGTTGGAGAAGTGGATAAAGTACCAGCCCTGAATTCAGGAGTACCTGAGTTCAAATTAGGCCTCAGACACTTGACACTTACTAGCTTTTTTACCCTAGGCAAATCACTTAACCCTCAATGCCCCTCAAAAAAAGTAGTTAAAAAATTTTAACAGCAAGCTGATAAAGGTGTCATTTCTCAAATCTATAGGTAAGTGAATGAAATATACACATAAGAGCAATTCCCCAATTGGTAAATGATCAAAAGATATGAACAGGCAGTTTTGAAGAAATCAGAGCTATTTATAGTCATATGAAAAAATGCTCAGTATTAATTAGATGTTTTAATCTCTGAGGTACCATCTCATAGCTATCCAAAATGCTAAGTGTTGGAGGGGATGAGGAAAATACATTCACTAATAAACTGTTGGTTGTACTGTGAACTGGTGTAACCTTTCTGGAGAACAATTTGGAACTATACCCACAGGGTTATAAAATTATGCATACTCTTTGAGCCAGCATTACTACTACTAGGTCTGTACACCAGGGATCAAAGAAAAAGGAAAGGGACTTAAATGTACAAAAATATTTATAGAAGCTCTTTTTATGCTGATATAGAATTAGAAAATGAGGACATGCTCATCAATGGGGAAATGGCTAAATAAGCTGTAGCATATGATTGGCACAGAGAACTATTTTGCAGTAAGAAATGAAGAGGGATTGCTTCCAGAAAACAATAACAATAACATGGCAATACCTACATGAATTGATGAAAAATGAAATAAGAAGAACCTGGATTTCATTTCTTAGTAACAGCAATGTTGTAATGACAATCAACTGTGAACAACTTGGCTACTCTGTTCAATACAATGATATAAGACAATTCCAAAGGACTCATGAAAAAAATGCTATACACCTCCAGGGAAAGAACTGATTAACACTGAGTGTAAATTGAAGTATAATTTTCTTACTTGATTTTGTTAATATTTTTGCAATGATAGAATACTATGAATAGGTAGTTTTCAAGTGAAGAAATCCAATCTATGAATAGTCATATGGGGAAAACTGCTCAAAATAGTTATTATATAAATACAATTTAAAGCAAATCTGAGGTCCCAACTCACAACCATCAGATTGATGAAGTTGGTAAAAACCAAAAATAACCAATATTGGAGGAGTTGAATTAATCTAATCATTCAAGAAAGCCATTTGTTGGAGGGTTTTTTCCCCAAGAAGTGAATAAACTTTGACTCAGTGATGCCCCTATTAAGTCTATACGGCAAATAGTTTAAGAAATGAAAAAGGATCATATGTGTGTGTATGTAAACATATACACACACACATATATATGTGTGTGTGTCCATGTATATATGTGTGTATATATGTATATACACACACATATATATAATACACATATGTATGTGTATGTATGCATAAAGGAAGTGGGAAGGGATCCACATGTACCATATATGTGTGTATACAAATGTCTGTATATACATAGATGTGCATACGCATATATATTATCCCTTTCTGTAGTGTGAAAAGAAACTAAAGGAATATCCATCATAAGGGAATATGTCCCATTAGAGAAAAAGAAATTATCATATTTGAATACAATAGAATACTATTGTGCAATAACATGATGAAATGGATAGTTTCAGAGAAACCCTAAAAGTTGTACATGAATTGAGACAGAGTAAAGTGAGGAAATTTGTTGTTCAGGTGTCTTTTAGTCATGTCTAACTGTTCATGACCCTATTTGGGATTTTCTTGGAAAAATACTGCAGTGGTTTGTCATTTCCTTCTCCAACTCATTTTACAGATGAGGAAACGAAGGCAAACAGGGTTAAGTGACTTGCCCAGGGTCACAGACCTAGTAAGGGCCTGACCAAATTTTAAATCAGGAAGATGAGTCTCCAGACCCAGCACTCTATCTACTTTACCACCTGGCTGCCCAGGTGAACAAACAGGGGAACAATTTATACTATTAAAATGTAAAAACTTAATTTTGGATGACTGAAGAACTCTGGTCAATGTAAAGATCAACCAAAAATTACAGTATGTGTCAGACTATGTCTAATTTTATTATTCTAATCTTACACCTTCTAAGTTGGAATGGTCATTTCCTCCTTCTCTCCCTTTACCGTAGATGCACACATATACACACTCACATAGCAAATCTGCTTCAGCCATCACATCATAATTAAAATACAGAATAAGATATGAACAGGAATTTGGAGATTATTTCATGCAATCTCCATCATTCTATAGATGAGGAAATTTAAGCCATGAGAGATGAAGTTTGGGCCTCAGACTTATTCAACAGAGACAGAGATAGAAGAGAAAGAAAGGGCATGGGCCATGATAGAAAAAATGAGAGAGACAGAGACAGAGAGAGTAGGAAGGAAGGAAGGAAGGAAGGAAGGAAGGAAGGAAGGAAGGAAGGAAGGAAGGAAGGAAGGAAGGAAGGAAGGAAGGAAGAAAGGAAAAAAGAATAACTTCAAAAAGTTGCATATTAAATGTATTATATTTTAAAAGAAAAATGAGGGGCATATAATAGATCCTCAGTTATTTTCTTCTGTTCATGTATATGTAGAGAATTACCCATTTTACTTGAAATTTGTTAGGTTCTGAATTTTTAAAAATAATTTTTGAAAAAAAAGAAAATTATAAAACTATAAAAAAAGATTATATACACACACACAAACACACACAATTTTGGGATAAATTCTAGTTTTGCTCCATATCCTAGAATACATAGAGGCAAGTTATGTGACAGATCTGAAATTATAGACACTTTGACTTTTTCAGCACATTTAAAGATTGCAACAAAAAAATGGATTTTTTTCTGCTAGGTCACTGAAACAAACTGAATCACCATTGCTATGTACTTGGATTTCATAATGATGACAAAAATCTTGTCATCGTGATTAGATGTTTAAAAATACCTAAGATTTTATAGCCTGATAATATTTTTAATAGAATCAAAGCAATGGTTTCACAAAGTCATTAGTTGTTCAATGATTAATCTAGAAATTGATAATCTTGTGTATGAAAAGGTAGCTTCAGTCTTAGTCATCCATTCAAAAGCATTTAGAATATATAACAAGATTAAATGAACATGGAAAGGCAGAGCTAATGTAATAAAAATGACAATCCTACTTAAATTAATTACTTATTCAGTGTCATACCAATCAAACTACCTGAAAATTATTTTATAGAGCTAGAAAAAATAATAACAAAATTTATCTGGAAAAACAAAAAGTCAAGAATATCAAGGGTAATAATGAAAAAAATGCACAGGAAGGTGGGTTAGCTGTACCAAATCTGAAGCTCTACTCTAAAGCAGCAGTCATCAAAACTATCTGGTACTGGCTAAGAAATAGAGTGGAGGATCAATGGAATAGGCTAGGCACAGGAGACACAGTAGTAAATGACATTAGTAATGTACTGTTTGATAAACCCAAAGACTCCAGCTTCTGGGATAGGAATTCAGTATTTGACAAAAACTGCTGGGAAAACTGGAAGATAGTATGGCAGAAATTAGGCATAGACCAACATCTTGCACATTATACAAAAATAAGGTCAAAATGGGTACATGATTTAGACATAAGAGGTGATACCATAGTTAAATTAGGAGAGGAAGGAATAGTCTACCTTTCAGATGTTTAGAAAGGAAGAACAGTTTATGACCAAACATAATAGAGAATAGAGAATATTATGAAATGCAAAATGGATGATTTTGATTACATTAAATTAAAAAGGTTTTGTACAAACAGAAGCAATGTATACAAAATTAGAAGGGAGACAGGAAACTGGGAATCAATTTTTATAGCCAATACTTCTGATAAAGGCATCATTTCTAAAATATTTCAGGAACTAAATCAAATTTATAAGAATCCAAGTCATTCCCCAATTGAGAAATGGTCAAAGGATATGGACAGGCAGTTTTCTGATGACAAAATCAAAGCTATCTATTGCCATATGAAAAAATGCTCACAATCACTATTAATTAGAGAGATGCAAATTAAAACAACTCTGAGGTACCACCTGACACCTATCAGATTGGCTAATATGACAAAGAAGGAAAATAATACATGTTGGAGAAGCTGTGGGAAAATTGGAACACTAATCCATTGTTGGTGGAGCTGTGAACTGATCCAACCATTCTGGAGAGCAATTTATGCCCAAAGGGCTATAAAGCTGTGCATACCCTTTTACCCAGCAATACCACTTTTGGGTCTTTTTCCCAAAGATATCATGGAAAAGGGAAAAGTACCCACATGTACAAAAATATTTATAGCTGCTTTTTTGTGGTGGCAAAGAATTGGAAATTGAGGGGATGCCCATCAATTGGGGAATGGCTGAGCAAGTTGTGGTATATGAATGTAATGGAATACTATTGTGCTGTAAGAAACGATGAGCAAGAGGATTTCAGAGAAACCTGGAAGGACTTGCATGAACTGATGCTGAGTGAGATGAGCAGAACCAGGAGAACATTGTACACAGTATCATCAACATTATGTGTTGATCAACTGTGATAGACTAGATTCTTCTCACCAATACAATGGAACAAGAAAGTTCCAAAGGACTCATGATGGAAAAGGCTTTCCAAATCCAGAAAAAAAAAGGAACTGTGGAATATGGACGCTGATTGGACTATACTATTTCTTTTGGTTTTGGTGCTGTTGTTTTTCTTTTTTGAGGTTTTTCCTTTTTGCTCTGATTCTTCTTGTATAACATGACTAATAAAGAAATATTTTTAATGTTATTATATTTATAGAGAGATATAGATATAGACAGACATAGATATAGATGTAGATGTAGATGTAGATGTAGATATAGATATAGATATAGATATAGATATAGATATAGATATAGATATAGATATAGATATAGATATAGATATAGATATAGATATAGATATAGATATAGATATAGATATAGATATAGATATAGATATAGATATAGATATAGATATAGATATAGATATAGATATAGATATAGATATAGATATAGATATAGATATAGATATAGATATATAGATAGATAGATATAAAACCTATATCAGATTACCTGCTGTCTAAGGGAGGGGGGAAGGGAGGGGAGGGAGGGAGAAAAATTTGAAATTTGAAATCTTATCTAAACAAATGTTGAAAACTAAAATAAATAATAAAATTTAAAAAACAAAAACAAAACATGGAAAAAAGATTAAATGGAAAGGATCTTTTCTGAATTTCAGTTGATGCTATGGTATCCCATTCAAAATAATTCACAAAATTTTTAGTAGCTGATTTCAAATAAATCTGTTTTCATTTTGCTACATCAGTTTTCCAGGGCAATGAGGGTTAAGTGACTTGCCCAGGGCCACATAGCTAGTAAGTGTCAAGTGTCTGAGGCTGGATTTGAACTCAGGTCCTCCTGAATCCAGGGTCAGTGTTTTATCCACTGAGCCACCTAGCTGCCCTGCTACAACAGAATCTTGCAGGACCCTCTTAATTGATTTTCATCTTTTAGGCCTTTCCCCTCCAGTTCATACTATATACTACTGCCAAAGTAAATATAATTTAGGGTAGATCTGACCATGTAACTTCTTGAGTCACCCAAGGGTAAGAGCTTTTGTTTTGACTTTTGGATAAAACATAAAATACTCTGTTTAGCTTTTAAATCTGTGTGTAATCCTGCTTCAACCTATCTTTTCATTTTCACTGGATTTTACTCTTTCCAGTTACACCAGCTTTCTTTATGTTTATCACTAATAACACTCTAGCTCCAGACCCTATCCTTTTGCACTGCTTGTCCCCCATGCCTAAGATGCATTTCCTCCTTCCCTTCACCTCATAGACTTCCCTCTCTTCCTTTATGATGCAGCTTGGGTACCATCTTCTGAATAAAGCCTTTTCTGATCCCCCCCCAATTTCTGGTGCCCTTCCTCCCACAAAACAATACTCGACTATTTTGTATATATCTATAATCATAATAATGATAACAAGAATTTATATGAAGCAGTTAGGTGGTACAGTGGATAGAGTGTTGGGCATGGAGTCAGAAAGACTCATCTTCCTGATTTCAAAATTAGCTTCAGACACTTTCTAGGTATGTGACCCTGGACAAGTCACTTAACCTTGTTTGTCTCAGTTTCTTCATCTGTAAAATGAAGAAGGCAAACGGCAAACTGCTCCTGTATCTTTACAAAAATAAAAACAAAAAGGGGGGGCAGCTAGGTAGCACAGTGGATAGAGCACTGGCCCTGGAGTCAGGAGTACATGAGTTCAAATCTGGCCTCAGACACTTAACACTTACTAGCTGTGTGACCCTGGGCAAGTCACTTAAAAAAAAATTAAAAAAAAAAACAAAAAGGGCTCATGAAGAGTTGGACATCACTGAAAAATGACTGAACAAAACATTTATATATCACTTTAGGCTTTTGTAAAGTGCTTTATATATGCTAATTTATTTGTCCTCAACAATCCTGTAAAGTAGGCACTATTTTTATAGTCCCCATTTTATAGATGAGGAAACTGAGGCATAGAGAGGCCAAGTAACTTGCCCAAGGTCACTCAGCTACTAAGTATCTAAGACAAGATTTCCACTCTGGTCTTCCTGACTCCAGGTCCAGTGTTCTTTATACTCTGTTTTTATTTTAACTTCTTGTCTTATGCGTTTAATGTAAGATCAATGTGAGTAGGGGCCATTTCTTACTTTGAAATTTTATCCGTAGCATAAGTGCCTAAAACATGTTAATGTTGTTCGGTTGTATCCAACTCTTCATGACTCCATTTGGGGTTTTCTTAGGAAAGATAATCAAGTGATTGCATTTCCTTCTCCAGCCAGTTCATTTTACAGATGAGGAAACTGAGGCAAACAGAGTGATTTATCCTGGGTCACAGAGCTAGTAAGTGAACGAGAGGAAGTTTGAGTTCATGAAGATTGAGCCTTCCTAATTCCAGATCCAGGGCTCTATCCACTGTACCACCTGACACATAGTAGGCACTTAACAAATATTGATTGATTGATTTTACAAATCATACAAAAATGGATTTTTAGTAGGGAAGTGTTAACCAATCAGTTAAAGAAAGGTATTCATAGATTCATTGCATATTCAGTATAAGTATATTTTCATTTCCCTCTACTATCTCCCATAAAATTTCCACAATTTGTTCACTAAGTAAGTATTAAAGAATCATACGGTTTTTTCCTTCTTTTTTGTTGAGTTAATGTTTTTATTTAGAACTAATTTCTTGTCCATCTGAAAATATCAATAGTCCAAGAACAACAACAATAACAAGAAAAATTGTTGACAAAGTGCTTTAGCATTTGCAAAGTAATTTCTTTACATTAGCCCACATTAGCCTCCACCAAACTCTCCCACTTGAGGCAACAGAGACTTAGAAAGACTTAGTGACTTGTTTAGGGTCCCAGAGCTAGTGTCAGAGGCAAGATGTAAGAAGAAAGCTTCCTTACTCCAAGTTAGTCCAGCATTCTATCAATTACTCATCTCTGCCTTATAACCAAATATTCAAGAACTTCTTTTGCCTACTGAAACTACAATTCTTTTAGATCGATATTGTTCTCTTCATTTTTACAACATATGAAATTCTCTTAGCCTCACCATCCTCTGACATATTTTATTTTAAAGTATCCAGATGACAGGAAAAGTCTAGAAAACACATGAGTAATAAAATGTAAATTCATGGATCTTAGGGGTTTAAATGGTGCAGAAAACTTTGAAATGGGCCAGATGTTCTTCTAGAAAAAGCAGCAATCCTGATAATGAGCTATGAAATACTCTAGTGGTAAATGAGAGAATGTCAGTATCTTAAGGGACAGCTTTTTCCCCCACTTTAAAAAGTGGACAAATTCACACTTTAAAGTGGTGTGTGTTTGTGTGTGTGTGTGTGTGTGTGTGTGTGTGTGTGTGTGTGTGTGTGTGTGTGTAACATAGGCTTCAGTTGGCAGATTTTCCTCCAAGGAATTAACGAAGGAAACCATTCTGTTTCTTTGAAGCCTGAAGCCAAAGAGAAATAGAAGACAATTAAGAATTACTATCATAATAAATAAGAAGACTGCACTGGCTTCTCCTCAAAAATTGAGAAGGTTGAAAGAAGTTGAAAGAAAGTCAGGATCTGGATCCCATTTGAAGAAAGATAATAGGAAACTATTTAGATAGGAAATGATTTAGATCAACACCCAGTCTGATTAACTGCTATTTATGGAAAAGAACTTAAAAAGGAAGTTTTGACATAGCTTAAATATTTAAATGAAATTAATTCTGAGGGAAATATCCCAATTTATTTACTAATTTGTCATTGAACCTTTGAATTTGTACCTTCTCCGTTCAAAAACTGACCTTTCAGTCAGGCATGGTGGCACACACCTGTACTCACTGCTAGCAGGGAGGCTGGGGTTAGAGGATCATGTAAGCTCAAGACATCTGATCTGCAGTTGACTGAGCTGTTCAAGTTTCCCTAGTAAGTCTGGCACCAATATGGTGAATGCCTAGGAGTGGAGGGAGGGCAGGGTGGGAAAGAGGCATCCTCCCAGGTTGACTAAGGAGGGATAAACTGGCTTAGGTTAGAAAGAGTGGAGGTCAATGCTACCATGCTGATAAGTATTGGGATTAGGGTGCATGATTAACTGATGCATTTCTAGCCTAGGAGACCCAGCATCCAATAACAACTACAACAACAATGATGAAGATGATGATTATTATAATGATTTATTAATAACCCTTTCCCAAAGAATGAGCCTATCCCTTTCAAGAAGAAAACCAATTCCAAGGCCCCAAATGCCAAAAATACCATGTTGAAGGGTGACCAGAACCACACAAAAGAAGAAACTTCAAATATCCTGCACCTTCTGAAGAGTCATGATACATTAGCCTCACAGGCAGCTCCAAGAATGACATCATCAAATTTTCCCTGACCACTTAGTCATCTGCAAAGAAAATTAAAGATAACAACATCCTAGTATTCATCATAGATGCTAAGATCAACAAGCATCACATCAAGTAGATTATAAAATAAGCTGCATGATTTCAATATGGCCAAGGTCAACACATCAACCTCGCCCAACAGAGAGAAGTCCTATTTCCAACTTGCCCAGACAATGTCCCCTTGGACATTGCCAATAAAACTGGACCAACTAAACTATGTCACGCTAGCCTGTTTCACAGAGTTCAGGTTATTTTTCCACACATTAAAAATAAAAAATGACAAAAATGAATTTATTGTTACTGTTCTTCTCAAAAACAAGAAAGCCAGAAGTAAAATCATTCATCCCTCAGAGTATAGTATTATCTTAACCATTTTCTAGCAGGTCCTAAGAATTTGTCTTGTTCATATTATAAGACCAACACAATTTAAAGTAAAGAAGGAAACTATTTTGAAAGCTGTACTTAGTACAATAGAATAAAATGCTATATTTAGTACAAGAAAACATTCAGAAAATTTATATTTTCTGTACAAAGAGTCAGGTCAATAATTTCTAATTGGGGCAGCTAGGTGGTGCAGTGGATAAAGCACTGACTGGCCCTGGATTCAAGAGGATCTGAGTTCGAATCTGACCTCAGACACTTGACATTTACTAGCTGTGTGACCCTGGGCAAGTTGCTTAACCCCAATTGCCTCACCAAAAAACAAAACAAAAAAACCAACCTCCCCCCCAATAATTTCTATTTAATAATTTGGAGGGTACCACGTTAACATGTCATTGGGTCATTATAAAAAACTCTCATTACTCCTAACATAATACAGCTATGATTCCTAAAGCAAATAGGACCAAATTCTTCTCAAGAAGTAAGATTCTAGTGTTGAATAGAGATTGACCTCAATAGTCTGCTATCAGTAGCATAATTATTCAACTTGTCAAGTCTATGCTTGTGTACTATCACTTCTGGGCTCACTCTCCCAATTTCTAGTATGTTGGTTCCCCAGAGAATAGATATCTAGTTCTCTCCTCAGGGTTTTAGAAGAAACTCTGGGGGGATGAGGGATTTTCTAATAGTGTTGGGTCTATGCTCCCATGTAGTATGTTCCCCAATATCAATTATAAATAGCTTTTAAGAATGAGAATTTGCTGAAATGGGACAGTAAGAGTAATTGGTCCAAAAATATTCTCCCAAATGTCTGGCACAAACTCTTCTCCAACTACATAAAAGTCTTCAGGAAAGTACCTCTCAAGCTCTGGGAGTATATGTGACAAAGGGAGAACTCACAGCTACTAGTGGAATGGAAATCTTTTTCATTTTTCCTCAAATCTTCCTGAAGTTCCCTTGAGGTTTATGTAATTCTCTACTGGGCCCTGAGGGTCTAGCCCTTTGTAGAAGCCTGAAGCTGACTCCTCTCCAGTTATACTCACTGAAGCTGACTTTCCTCAGCCTGTCTAGTCGGTCCTCTATTCAGCTTCCATCTGAATACACTGTCTGTACTACTGGTCCAGTCTCTCTGATGACATGGTCAATGGGGAAGGGAAGAAGAGTTCTGACAATTCTTTTGAGCTTACTCCCACTTCCCCCCTGTTTAAAGGCACAAGGGGATGATCTAAGCTAATCAAAGGTGCCTTCAAGGAGTGTGTAATCTCCTCTATAGCTTCAGGACTCTACAAGGACCCAGACCCTCAGGGCCTAGGACCATTCACTATGAGTTCCTTCTATACTAAATACCTCAAAGCCTATATTTCTCTTTCTCTTGGTCTCTTCTGATTCAGTCTCTGAGGAAGAATCAGCTCTTCTTTCCAAGACCATTTCTCTTGACCCCTTCCCTTCCCTTCTCCTTCATCAGCTTGCTCTATCAATCATTCCCTCTCATCTTCAGCCTCTCCCTAAATCTTGGCTCTATTTTTGCTACCTACAAACATGCTTAACTTTACCCCATCCTCAAAAACATGTTTTCTTGATCCTGTTGCACCCCCAAGCTATCACTTTATCCCAATATTCTAGAAAGAATCATCTATTCTCATTTCCTCTACTTCCTCAACACCCACTCGTTTCTCAGTTCCTCATAATCTGGTTTCTAACTCCATTACTTATTTTGTCCAATGTTGCAAATGGTCAGAACACAGTATAAGCAGATACAATCTTACGTTTTTATGGGTATGCTCAGAAAATCATAGTGTCTGGAACATGGTAGCTATTTAATAAATGCTCAATGATTTGTTGATTAGCTGCTAAAACTGATGACCTTGTTCTACCTGTCCTTTTCTGCACCTTTTGTTGCTATTTACCCTATGTCTACTTCTATCCCTCCTCTTGGGCATCATCATTCTCTTCCACTGTTTGAATGCCTCTTCTTTATTTCCTTTGGTGGATCATTGCCCATCTTCCGCTAGTTTATTATATGTAATCTGAGGACATTCTCCTAACTCCTCTTCTTGCTCTACACACAATCTTTTGGAAAATGTACCATTTCCCATGAGTTCAAGTATCTATCTATGCAGATGACTCCTAAATCTTCATTTACAATCCCAGTCTCTCTTCTGAACTCATTTTTTATTCTGAAAAATATACAGCCTGATGGATTTCTTCTCCTGGATATCTTCTAGGAACCTGTAAGCCCTGATCTACCAGTCAGTGATAGTAGCCAGAGAGTTGAAGAATGTCAGAAGTGCCTAGGGAAACTTAGCAGACCTTTTTTAAACTCATATGTCATAAAGACCATGCTGACTGAACTCAGTTTCGAAATCAGATTCTGAGAGAGAGATGGAGGGATTGAAAGAATCCAACTTGATAACCCACAAAGAAAGTGTGTGAATTGTCTGAAAGACGTCTGAGTAACGCCTTTAGTGCAGGTCTTTGTCCTGAGACCCAAGTTGTTGTTTCATAATTTTGGTTTTTAGCAATGACTGAAGCTACCAGAAAGACTGGCTGAGAAGTGAGAGCTTGTACTCTTAACTCACACACACACGCACACACACAAGCCCCTTCACTTCTTCCTTTCCTTTTTTACATTCTCAACAAAAATGTAATCCCCTTCTTACCTAAGTCTTCTCATTTCTGTCTCTCCTTCCTAAGAGGGAGGAGGAGAAATTGAAAGGAGAAGATGCTGACACTGCCTCTGTAGCTGGTAATGTGAGTAAATAGATCCTGATTCAAATGACCTCCACTCCCATTACTTATGGGATTTGTTGTTATCACTTTGTTACCCACCGTCTTCACAAATAGAAGCTGGTACCTATTCCCTCTAGATATGGAAGATGTAATGGTATCATTATTATATATATAGGTAGGGGCTCACACTACTATTGCATATCTCAAACTTAACACGCCCCCAAATGGAACTCATGCTTTTCTGAAGTAACCCTTCTCTTCCTCTAAATTCTCATCACTTTTGAAGGTACCACTGCACTACACTTATCAAGGTTCCTAACCTTGAAATTTCCCCCATCTCTCACTTTTCCCTTGCTACTTCTCAATATATAATCAGGTGTCAAGTTGTATCATTTTTACCTCCACAGCATCTTTTGCCTCTTCTCCCCTACAGAGTTAGCTCTGGCCCTTATCATCTTGCTCCTCTGGATTACTGCAATAGAATCCTGGTTGGCCTCATTGCTTCCACTCTATCCCCTTGCCTATCAAATCTCTGCATAGTTGCCAAAGTAGGCATAAGCTTCTAAAACAACGTTCGGACCATATCACATCAAAATCTTGAGTGGCTGCTCTCCATTGCCCAAAGGATAAAAAAAAATTCCTTGGCCAGAGATTTCAGGATCTCTGCAATATAGCTCCCAACTATCTTTCCTAATGTAACCACCAGGAAGAAGCCTTAAGTGAACCCAGGAGCCCTCCAGCCCTAAATACAAACAGTTTCAAACAATGACAGGGTCAAAAGCCAGGCCGGCTCCCCAAAACTTATGCTTTTACATTTCTAAGATAATTTCCTTTTAGCACATGCACAAAACTATCCCCCTTGGTAACCTGGGGTCTAAAACTACTAAGACTAAAGCAATTGTTTTCATTTCTCCAACATATATGGCTATCCAGGCTTACGGTCTAGGATTATATTGGGCTTTGGTATCTTTGGGCTCATGTGTACTACCAAAGTTTATATAAAGAAACACATGTACTCCCCCTATATTTTGCTCCCTCTCTTGACCAGTTTATGCCTGGAAAAAGTACCAAGCTGTAAACAATAACCAAGCATTTTTTTTATTATAAATGTCCATTAAGAGGTATATAAGCATTTTTGGATAATATCAACATGAAAGTGAAAGAGTTAGAGGAATTGAAATTTTCCCCTTTTCTGTCAGCTGCCTGGGATTACATAGTTGGGGGTGAGGGTGGGTTGGGGTGATTCAAATAGCAGGAAGAGAAATCAATACTATGTTGATAGACAAAAAAAGGAGCAGGAAGAAGTTGTTGATTGAAATATAATACAGGGGCAGTTAGGTGGTGCAGTGCAAAGAGCACTGGCCCTGGATTCAGAAGGACCTGAGTTCAAATCCAGCCTTAGACATGTAACACTAGCTATGTGACCCTGGGCAAGTCACTTAACTCCAATTGCCTCACCAAAAAAAAAAAAAAAGAAAGAAAGAAAGAGATACAATACAGGGGCTATAAGTCATCATCTCACTCATTCCTATGTTTACCTAGTTCAGCCTTGTTCTAAGCTTATGATTTGGCTGCTCCATCTTTTCTTGTTACTGTCCTTTATTCCAACCCACAACAGTACATCCTTTTGGTGGTCCCATATGTATTTCTTCTCCAAATCTCAACCACCATCCCCAGAAATCTGTCAAAATTTAGGTGTAACATAGGAAATACCTAATATCCCTAGAACCTTTTGTGCACCTTTTATTTGTATACTAGTGGCTAGAATTATAAAGAAAATTACAACATAGAACTTGCTCTATTAGCAAGTAAACACTACATTTCCTTCAAGAACATACTGAGATTTTCCTCTTCCACAATCCCTTTTCTGACTATCTCTATTCCACATGGATGCTTCCTATTCTTTGAATTTATTTATTACTTAAACACATAGTTTGTAACACACTATCTCACACTTACTTATGTGTTATTTACATCTGTTTTCTAGTTATCTTGTTTCTGCTACTTGATTTAAAATTCTAGGGCAACAGTTAAGTTTTTTCTACAGTAATTAGCATAGTAGTGGGAAAATACCATAAGATCACATTGTTAGGGCTAAAATTATTGCTATACTGTCTAAAATATCCAATGAATGGTCACCAATAAATTATAAGCTTTAGCAAGAGTTAGACTTTTAAGCATTTATTAAGGAGAATAAAAATTTGGTAAAGAGAGAGAGAAAGGCCTAGATTCCTCTATCTATTAAAGGGAGAAAGCATTCCTAGCTCCGCTCTCCGCCAGGGTCCACACAAAAGTGCTAGTCAGAGCGCCAGCCTCCCCCTTCTTCTTCCCACAAGCAAATGTCACTTCCTGACACCAAAGAAACAATGCATGGTCTTGCCCTCAGAGACCTTTTCCTCATGGTAGATCTTTCCTGCAGTAAATCTCCAGCAGGTGATGTCATTCCAATCATTACAACATATAGGTCAGAGCTTCACAGGGCCTCAGTGGCAACCTCATCCAAGAATCTTATTTTATAGCTAAGGAA
Organism: Dromiciops gliroides; assembly: GCF_019393635.1. Lineage (NCBI taxonomy): Eukaryota > Metazoa > Chordata > Mammalia > Microbiotheria > Microbiotheriidae > Dromiciops > Dromiciops gliroides. The sequence goes on from NC_057861.1 coordinate 455,558,898, forward strand.
ACTAAATTGCAATGAGACTTAGTGACTTACCTACTTCACAGAGTAATTGTAAGGATCAAATGAGATAACATATTGTTACGGGCCCAGGGCACCCCAGAAGTTCTCTGGGGCACATCAAAGAACTTTCTCCTTGAGAAACTAAACCAGAGGACAGACACCCATAGAGAGATAAGTGGAACCAGATGAAACTGAGCTAGCTCCAGGACCCCCACCCTTCATTCTAGTCTCCTTCAACCCTGGAGCAATAAGATTAGGTGTGGCTGCTTCCTTTTTGTCCTGAGGAGATGGCTTGAGAAATCTGCAGCCACCCCTCACCCAATTCCTCCAGCCACCACCAGTGGGGAATGGTCCTCCCTCACTAAAGGAACTTTCCACAGACAGATGGTCACCCCCATCAGTCCTCTATAAAAGTACCTGCCAGTCTCCTGCTCGAGGAGATTGGTATCTCAGAACCACGCTCTGTGCCATGCCTTCTCCCCATGAGAAGTGCAAGGACTTCTTTCATGGTTTCCTTTGCCTTCCCTTTCCCTTCTTCAGTCCCAAAATAAACTACCATCAAATTTCAACTGCTTTTGTGTGCAAGATGGTATAATTCTTTAAAGAAGAATTCCTAAGAACCCCAAATCCCTACCACTGACCCCTTACCCCATTTTTCCCTGTGACATTTTTGGCACCTGAATGTTGAAGTTTGGGGGTTCCAGAGCTAGCTCAGTTCGATCTGGTTCCACTTATCTCTATAGGCGTGTCTGTCCTCTGGTTTAGTTTCTCAAGGAGAAGGTTCTTTGATGTGCCCCAGAGAACTTCTGGGGTGCCCTGGGCCCATAACAATATGAAAAGCACCATGTGAATCTCAAATTGTTATAAAAATGCTAGGTAATATTAGCTATTATCAGAAGTACAGCTCAAACATGCATTTATTAAGTGCTAACTACATGGTCTCTGTCCTCAAGCAACTCACATTCTAATAGGGAGAGATAGCATGCACACAACAATGTACATCTATCTGCAGTGAAGTGATATATCATAGAGAAAGGACTGGGGTAGAGTAGAAACCAAGGAAGGTCAGATGTGATCTGTGTCTTGAAAGAAGTAAGAGAAGATAGAATTTGGAGGTGAGGAAAGAGAACATTGCAAACCTGAGAGAAAGCCTATGTAAAGATAGAGCAGGGTGGCAAATATAAAAAAAGGAAAATATAGAATGTTGGAAAGGATGTGGGGAAAGTTAAGATGCTAATCCATTGTTGGTGGAGTTGTGAACAGATCCATACATCCTGGAGAGCAATTTGGAATTATGCACAAAGGGCTATAAAACTGTGTATACCCTCTGATGCAGCAATAACTCTGCTAGGTTTATATCCCAAAGACATCCCCAAAAAGAGTAAAAAGACCTATTTGAATAAAAATATTTATAGCAACTCTTTTTGTGATGGGTAAGAATTGGAAATCAAAGGAATGCCCAACAATTGAGGAATGACTAAACAAGCTGTGCTATATGATGGGAATGGAATATTATTGTACTATAAGAAATGACAAGCAGGATGATTTCAGAAAGGCCTAGAAAGATTTACATGCACTGATGTAAGTGAAGTGAACAGAACCAGGAGAACACTGTACACAGTGACAGCAATATTGTTCAGTGAAAACTGTGAATGACGTAACTACTCTTAGCAATACATTGATCCAAGACAATCCCAAAGGACTAATGATGAAAGGACCACCTCCAAAGAAAGAACTGATATTGTCTGAACACAGACTGAAGCATACTATTTTTCACTTTCATTTTTTCTTTTATTCAAATATTCTTAGACAAAATTACTAATATGGTAAGGTTTTACATAATTGCATGTGTATAACCTATATCTGATTGCTTACCACATGAGGGAGGGGACAGAGGATGGAGGGAAGGAGGGATAGAACTTGGAACTAAAAAATTTAAATTAAAATGCTTATTAATAAAAAAAGACTGGAGGGGCATTTTATATTTTCATTTCATGGGTTGCTATGGCCAAAGAATGAAGAGTCCCTGATACACAGTTAGTATCTAATAAAATATTTTTTCATTTAAAAAAAAGAGAGAATCAGGAGATGGAGTTTCATGTGTTAGGAACATCTACTAGAACTGTGTAGCTGAGGGGCAGCTAGGTGGCACAGTAGATAGAGCACCAGCCCTGAAGTCAGGAGGACCTGAGTTGAAATCCAGCCTCAGACACGTGACACTTACTAGCTGTGTGACCTTGGGCAAGTCACTTAACCCCAATTGCCTCACCAAAAATTACAGATTTTGTGAAAGGGGTAAAGCATAAGAAGCTTGAAATGTTTAAAAAAAAAAGAAAAGAAAAGGAGGGGTTGGCTGTGCAGGGATTTAAATACCAAACAGAGAACTTTTATGTTTGATCCTAGAGACAATAGAAAGTTACTAGAGTTTATTGAGGTAATAGGGATCCAATGAAGTTTATTGATGAGGAAAGGGTATGACATGGTCAGATACCATGTCTTAGAAAAAAATCAATTTGATATCTGAATGGAAGATGAATTAGATTGGAGATAGAATAGAGTCAGAGAAAACATTTAGATGGCTACTGAAATAATTCAGGTGATATTGCTATAAACGGTTTGTGGTTGTACAAGTGGATAAAAGGAAACAAACAGATGTTGTAAATGAAAAAGTGATTATATTTGACAATTGATAGGCTATATAGAGTAAATAAGAGTGGCACTGAGGTTAGGAACATGGGTGACTAGAGAGACAATGGTGTTCTTGGCATTGACATGAAAACTGGGAAGAGAGGAAGGTTTGGGGCAGGAGGGAGAATCATGTATTCTTTCTTGGGTACAGTGAATGTGAGATGCTTATGGAACTTCATTGATAGGTCAAAAGGAAGTTTTTGATGTGGGACTGTAGCCCAGGAAAAAGATTAGCACTGGTTATAAAGATCTGAAAATTATTTGCATGGATGTGATAGTGGAATCAATGGGAACTGTTAAAATCACCACACAAGATAGTTTAGAGGGAAAAGAGAAGCAGACACAGGAAGAAGCCATTAGTACTTATGATGTAGATGAAGATCCAGCAAAGACACATTTAAAAGAAGAGTCAGGCAGGTAGGAGAAAGAAGGAAGAGACATATCACAAAAACCTAGAAAAGAAGAAATAAATCATTTACATTATCAAAAACCACACAGTTTAAGAAGGGTGAAGATCAAGGAAAAGGCCATAAGGTTTGGCAATTAAGAAGTATTACCTACAGGATGAGTATTTTTACTTGAATTTTTTACTTGAAAATTTTGCCAGACTATGGTAAGTGGGACTTGAATTCAGGTCTTTTGACTCCAAAATCAAAGGCATTATTCAAGAGAATGTGCTGCCAACTACTCATAAAGCACTGGATTTGGAGTCAGAAAACCTGGGTTACACTTCATCTCTGCCTCTGGCTGCCTGTGTGACCTTGGGAAATTGTTTTCACTTCTCTGGTCTGAAGTTTCCTTACCTGACAATTAGAGTTGGACAGTGGAAACTTTAAGGTCCCTTGTAGGTCTAAATCATGGGATCCTATATAGAGTTTATATAAAATATAGACTCTTCTTTCTAAGCTTCAATATTTAAATAAAAACAACAACAAATTGTGCTGTTTACAGTGGTGGGTGGTAATATTAAACTTTCTAATCAGGTGTGAAATTCTACAATAATGCAACCATCTAAACTCAACTCACTTAAAACCAATCTGATGAAAGCTTCTATTTTGCCCTGCTAATTTGCCCTTTTACATTAATCCAAATCATACCTGTGCAGATCACAGAGCAGGAAATTAATAGGAATGAAGTCATTTCCTTCCTTCCATAACTCTCACCAGAAATTTTGCAGCATTGATAATTATTTTGCCAAAGGTGGGTCAGAGAGGAAAATGTTGTTACACAGCCACAGACAGATGACACAACTAACTTTGTTCAAGCATTAGTCAGAAAGGAAACCAGGATGAAGAGTGTAGATGGCTCAGAGTAATCCATCAACACTATTGGGAGTTCATACCCATCACAGAGTGTTATCTTCAGATAGAAAGAACATAACATTAAATCAAAGGAGAAACAAAAAAACTGATTATTTCCAAACATAGGGAAGGTGGAACATTAGACATTCTAAGAGAAAGACTTATGGAATTTAGGTGAAAACAAATAATTTGAGAGAAATAAGATGCAAAAATGTGTTTCAGTTGTCTCACATGTGCTGCTCAATTTAAAAAAAAAAAACAACCTTAAGAATTTGAATTACAGAGTTTTAGGGGGAAAAGCTAATAGGTTTTTCAGATCTTGAAAGACCTCTATAAGCTTTCTTAAATAAGAATGGTTTGGGGATTTTTTGGTTTTTTTGTTTTTTTGATACTTGAAATGTCCTCCTTCTGCATTTCTTTTTTGGTAGATAAAATATTAGAAAACAGAAATGTTCTTTATGTGCTTTTAAAAAAACCCAAAACACCCAAAACATTGTGGGGAAAAATGTGTCTGCAATCTTTGTTTAGGAAAAAAAAAACATCCTTCCATATCCTTACCATTAGATAGATCCTGAATGATAATTATTTTAGATGCTCAGTACATATTATTTACCCTAATAAAGGAGATAACCACAAGTTCCTGGGTAAACATGAGCCAAGATACAAACTTTATTGTTATTGCTGCCCATTTGACAGGAGAGCATACCAAATAAATCACTATTGGTTATTTCAATGGGAAACAAAAAGCTGTTAATCAGTTGCCTAATTATAGTAAAATGTGAAATAAGATTCCCAACTGGGAGGGAATATCCCACCATGATTCAATTTCTCTCCTAACATATAAACTATTTGTTCCTGGATTCATTTTCAATGTTTAAATCCTTATCAGGTCAATCAGCCACAGGTGACTCCTGACCTTTTAACTCTTGTAGGCCCCACTAGCTGTCTGATGTAATGCATATTCATAGGAAAGGAAGAAACTGGTTTCCTGACATTGTCATCTTCCGTTTAACTGCATTCCTTCCTCAGAAATGAGATAACAACTGAAATCCGGACAGTGGAAACATATTACACACACACAGAACCCAGTGATTTAATGCATTTCTTGACACACACAAAAAAATTCCCTCAGTATTTTAAGTGTGGTGTTTGTCCCTCAAAAAAAAAGGTAGAATAATCAAAGGATTTCTTATTGCATGGTTAAAAATTTGATCAACATTCAAATGCAGAACTATTTGTTTTCTATCAGAACACCCCATAATTTCCATTTTTCTCACCTCTCATAGGGAAGATTATCCACTTAGAGATGATTTACCTTCCATCTGTAGAATGTTATAATCATCCTAGGTAAACCTAAAATGGAGGGGAATCTAGGAGTTTATATAAAGTAGGGAGTAGAGCTCTCCCTATGTAAAGACAAAAGAGACCATTCTATATGATGCTCTGCTGATAAATGGTTCCAAGGGGATCACATCAGGAGATTCTAGGAGTAGAATAAATGGTAACTCACCATATCTTTTATTAACTCAACAAATATTTATTAAACACCTACAGTATACAAAACAGGAACTGGAGGAGAATACAAATATTTGATATAGTTCATTCTATAACTCTTAGAATTTAGGAGGGCACATAAACAAAATAGTCCATGAGAAATGCAAAAAATAATATGAACAAAATTATACATATGGGTTAAGCAGGGAATAATAATTTTGACTGGGTGAAGGAGGGTGTGGACCATGGAAGGCTTAATGAAGGTAGATGTATTTTGAGATAGGATTTTTTTAAGGACATAGAGGTAGAAGAAGATGTATTTTAAGAATAAAGAACTGAATAAGTAAAGATATGGTGTCAGAAAAACAGGACATAAATGGGAATTGACTCCTTTGGCTGGAATATAGAATAAGTGGCTAGAGGTAATATGAAATGTAGCTGGAAAATTAATGGGGTGCTTGATTATAGAAAGGATGTTAATGGAGTAGGAAACTTGGGCCTCCTTCTCCCTTTCTTCCTTCATGTCTCTTTCTCTTTCCCCTTTCTTTCTTCCCTCCCTCCTTCCCTTTATTCCCCCTTCCCTCCCTCCTTCCCTCCCTCCTTCCTTCCTTCCTTCCTTCCTTCCTTCCTTCCTTCCTTCCTTCCTTCCTTCCTTCCTTCCTTCCTTTCTTCCTTCCTTCCTTCCTTCTTTCCTTCTCTTCATCCTTTTTTTTCTTTTCCCCCTTCCTTCCTATTGGTGTTAAACAGATTACCATTGATAGACTAAACTGTTTAGAGTGGGGGGGCATGTTGTCCACCTGTTTCTTCCAGTTTATGTAAGCCCAAACAAATAAGACAATCCTAAAGGGAGACAACATAGTTGCTTTTTCCCCCTGTATCTAAAATGGAATGTATACCTAAATGGAATGCATTTCAAATAATGAATCCCAAGAAATAGTTGCATTTATTCAAAATTATAATTTTGTAAACGATTGTAATTTGTTCAAGTCAGTAGTGTGCTAGTTAATGTTTAGCAATCATACTATTAATCTGCATTATTAACATTTTCTCCATAATGTTCTTAAATTTATACAATCCACAAAGCAAATCAATTCCTAATTTTAACTTTTGCCAATTTCTAAGATATTAATGTTTGCTCTGAAGATTTAACAATTGGCCGTCTCAAGGTATGAGCTGGCTCCAGCACAACCCTGGTTTCAGCCACTATTGTAATATGCAAATTAAAATTCAACTACTTCACAGGATTCATTATTTATATTAATTGGGAACTGGCTATATAAGTTACTCATGCTGACTAAACTAATTCCTTAGTATTACATAAGAATTACTTCAATACTTCAAAAGAACTGTGATTTCATTCTTATGGATACTCCCTCCACTTACTCAAATCATAAACCCTCTGTATAAATGATTTCCTGAGTTTCTTTGAAGAACAAATTTTATCATGGGATGGCCAACCTTATTGTAATACACCTCTACTTAGGCTGGTCCTCAGGTATTTCTCTCTCTTTCTCATTTTTTTTTCATTTTACACATGTTCTGTCTAAGTTAATATACTACTAGAATCACCTTTGAATGTAAAGAGTCATCTCTAAATTGTGATGAAGTAGCAGAGGACTTTAGTGAATAACCCAAGCCTTGTCATTAAAAAAAATTTAAAAGACAAAACAAATAAAAAGAATGTTAGACTTAATAGTGAATGATTTAGGAAGGATAGTGGGTAGACCTTGGGAGTCCATAGAACTTCTAGTATTACTTTTGTTTAAATTCCATAGAATCAATAACGACAGTTTACTCTCATTTAATGCCTTGAGTATCTAACATTTTTTAAAAAAATGTTTCTTCCTAAGTTTTTATACTTGATGTAGTAGTTCTTTTAGAAACAATCAAAAATAATAATAACATACTTTGGCCCAATTGTTCTGGATTTAAATTTGGATTCTGGGGGAAAAAGTGATGAAACAATATTTTTTGACCCAAGGACTTCACATATGCTACAAGGAAGACAAAAAAGAAAGAAAGAAAAGAAAATCCAATATATACCAAAATATTCCTATCAGAACTCTTTTCACTAGTAAATAACTGGATGGAAGTCATTGATTGGGGAATGACTGCAGAAACCATGGTTTTCATATGCAATGGAATATTATTGTACAGTAAGTGATGATGAACACAATAAATTTAGAGAAATGGAATGATTTGTATGAAATTATGTAGATAGAGTGAAATAAGCAGAAACAAAAGAAATATATGCGCGCGCGCGTGTGTGTGTGTGTGTGTGTGTGTGTGTGTGTACTGACAGAAATAATGTAAAGGAGAAGATCCCAAAAGGAAGCAAAACTATGAGTAGAAAAACAACCATTGAAGGTTTTGGAAAATATCTGGATACCCCAGATGCCCTAAGTAAATGACTAACTGTTTAACCACTGCAAGCATGGAACTGGTCAGTGAAGGCTACCATATTACTCATGGAAAATAGCTGGTCAGAAGGATGCTGGTAAATGTTTAACAACTGACTCTGCAGGAAAAAAAAAATGTACCGAAACCAAACATTTAAGTTTAAACTGCATTATTAACAGTCTCCATTTTTTTGTCTAGATAATCAACAAAATAATAAATCAAGCCTTGCTTTTTAGTTTACTGATTTCCAGCCTGTAAATTCTCACACTAAAAATTTAACAATCAACTTCCTCCAGAAGCTACAATGTTCTAGCATAACATTGAAGTTAGGGCATTATGAAAACAGAATACTGTATGAATTTCCAAACGTGATCGCTATTTCAGATGATCTTTTTTATGTAATCAAGTTTCAGTATTGGAGAGAGATTTGAATTTACTATTATTTTAAGATACAAGTTATCAATTTTTTAAAGATAAGAATTCTTACAAATTGACCTATTTATGTCCCGGACCTTTGAAACCAATGTCCTACAAAGAATATAGGTAGTCTCTTCTGTGATACAGAATCATTTTAGTAGCATAGTCCATTCACCTTATTGTTTGGCACCTGCTCTATTACTAAGGTTATGGATCTTTTACCTTGAATGATTATCCATCAAATAAATAAATGGAAAGCAACATATTTTTTCTGGGATTTCATTACATTATTTCATTGCTAGATGTGAATGTTTGATCTAATTTCTAAAATATTGCATAATTAAAGTTACTCTTTTGGGGGGCCATTTTGACATATTTCTATCACTGTCTTTTCTCATGCCTTTCTCCTTAATTGGACTGCCCTCCCATCCCAATCCACTTGTCAAAATCGTACCCTTTATTCAAAGTCTAGGTTTGTAAATCTAATCTTTCCCATGAAACTTTCCTTTATTGCTTAGCTCATAAGTAGGGTTGTTCCCAGAGCTACCTCTCATACTTACAAGAATTCATTTTTAACTTTTGCATGAGCTCTTACACCTTAGAAATCCATAATTGCTACAAATCAGGGCTTGGCTTACTGTTTTGTTTATTGTCTAGATTAAAAAATGTGTTAATAACGCAGTTAGAAGTTAAAGGTTGTTGCATACACCTCCATCATCACCACCACCCCCACACACACCTGGTAGTTAAATATTAATCAGCATACTCCTCTTTTACTCTATAAACCTTGATTGAACTCAACAGGAAGCCAGTAGAAACTTCACTCAGGAACCAGATGGGAGGAATGGGTACTGTAGGCTAATAATAACAACTGGCATTTATAAAATGCCTTAAGTTTTGAAAGCTGATTTACATCAATTATCTCATTTGGGCCTCCTGACACCCTTGCCCCTAAGTGATCTCTACAACCTCTAAGAATATTTGCTGTGATATATTGGAACCTCAACATCTTTATGGCAAAAAACCACAGTGGTATTGAGACTTTACAGATTTTAGAATAAAGCATACACTATTTTCTCTTCAGAAAGCCTCTCTGGCATCATGAGTTTCTACTCATTAATGACCACGTTGGTTTTCTTAATCATGGATCAGAAATGCCCAATCTTCATGTATCATGTATTAATGATTTATTGGTGGAATATAAAATGAGTTAAAATAATTATCATTTAGTGAAGAAATTCGAGACAACTTAAAAAGAAAAAGGTCTGGTTGCATTTATGATTTTCATCAAGTCTCCAGGACTTTCCTTGAATGTTCATCCAGGGATTGTCAATGAATGATTGACTACAAGTTGTTTTTTTTAAAAAATTGATTCAGGGGCAGCTAGGTGGCGCAGTGGATAGAGCACCGGCCCTGGAGTCAGGAGTACCTGAGTTCAAATCCGGCCTCAGACACTTAACACTTACTAGCTGTGTGACCCTGGGCAAGCCACTTAACCCCAATTGCCTCACTAAAAAAAAAAAAAATTGATTGAAACTGGACTCCTTTGCACAAATATGAACATATGTACATATAATGCACATGACAAGTTATATCATAAAGGAACAGAGCTAGGAATGGACCTGTGATTTCATTGCTGTAAGGAATTTACTCATGAGGAAACTCCCTCTACCAATGCAGGCCGGCACTTTTCCTGAAATTTAAGGTCCTAGAGAATTGTCTGGAGCACAGAGTTTAAGTGACTTGCCCAGGTTCACACAGCCAATAAAGGTCAGAGACAATATATTTCTCCTGGCTTCAGTGACAGTTCTCTATCCACTATACCACTTTATTACATTAGGTAGCTTGTTCAATATAAATGAAAGGTATAATTGCATAACTTCATTTAAGTTATTTTAAATAACTTCCCAGATGAGACAGAGGGAGAGAGAAAGAAAGGGAGAGGGAGAAGGAGAGGAGAGGAGAGGAGAGAGAGAGAGAGAGAGAGAGAGAGAGAGAGAGGACATGAAAGATAGGCACAGATATGTATTGTCTTAAAGGAATAGGATACTATTATCATTTTTATGCAACTCAGGAGAGTGGCAAAAGTTGTAATCCTTAATCTCAATCGTTTGAGCTCTCCCAGTAAACAGAAATTGGTTAATTAAACTTGCATGCACTTAATTATATGCATTAAAATATGCCCAGCAAACAAATGAATCAATGTGGAAAATTGGCCTTTCAGTCCTCTTGGGATAAATTTTCTCTTCAGGTTCATGTACTAGGGGAAACCAGGTTTAGCATCCACTGGTAGAATTTAAATTTTAGTTTCTGAAGCTGATCCTATAAAGGTGAATTTTTAAAAAATAATTGTCTTTGTAATTTTCAAGTACTCTCATCTAAAAATGTAAAGCCCATGTATGAGAGATTTTTTTTGCTTTTTAAAGTTTGTTTTTCTTCCCAAAATATTTTTGTGACAATATGTACAGCTAAATAGAAGAAATGTAATGGATTCAAAATATGAACTGTATGTGAAATTGTTCAGAATTTAGTCATGATTGTTTTATATTCTTGTTCTTCTGAAGTACCTGATGTAAGTCAACACGTTGAATCTAATAATCCCAATTATTTTTGAAAGAATGATTTCACCCCTGTGGCTAGACCAATTGTACACATAATTCAGTAAATCCACATACAATCTTTTGGGTCAAATGTACTCAAACAACATTTCTTTGAAACTGATTTGAAAGATAGGGAGAAATGAAGATTTTCTGTCCAAGAGTTTCACTTTCTAGCATCACGGTTAAATCAAATAACTCGACATATTTCACTATGGGTAACATAAATATTCTTCAATGTTTTGTTTTCCAAATAATTTCTTCAGTGTTATCTGTTTGTTTGTTAAGAAGCATGGGGTGGGGGGGGGAGTTATATAACCTATGACTTTCCTAAATTCCATTTATTATTTAAAGAAAGTTTTTTCCCCTTTTTTAGTCGGGGGAACGAAAGAGCCAAGAAATTACGTTACTCCTATTTTTCCTGTTTTACTTCAACTTTACTCCCTCCTTCTTTCATTCATTCCTGTCTAAAGATTTAAAATGTTCAGCAACACCTGCTGGGATGGAAACAGCAATTTGAGCTTCCCCATAATGCTACCCTATGTGTGCTTACAGTGCTACAGATCACTGTCTCTATCACTCTTCCTGATCATTGGCCAGTTATGTCTGGCCTCTGAAGTGTAGCCACATTGAAGAATTGTCTTTGTGCCTACTGTGGCAAGACCTGGAAACTTGGAGCTCTGTGCAGTTGTGACTCTTCATCAGTCTGATGGGATTGAGAATAGAATCATTGTCCTCCCCGTACAGATGGTCAACAGACTACAGTGAACCAGAGAGTTAAGAAGAGGCCAGAATTACTTTAATTGCTAAATACCCATCATTCTAGGTTTGTTATCTCTCAGAACCTGTATATAGCACAAAAAATATTTAGGTAAAGAACAGCCAACATTATTTAAGAAGTCATCAGGTCCTTTTTTTAGCTTTATCCATTTCAACCTTTCAAGGCAAAACCTAACACATTTGGGGAGAGGGGGGTGGTGTTGGTATGGAATCTAAGGGAAAGTTTTAAACCTGGAAAATGTGGGCAGTTGTGACTTAAAAACAAACTGATTGTTCCCTTGGAACAACAAAGGCAAGAAGATTAAAGCAGTCAGTGAAGATGAAAGTTTAGAAAAATCGGTAGAGTAAAAAATACCTTGAGAGAAGAAGCCCCTAAATAAGTCAAACTGAGAAATTATTTAACATTTTCCCTTTTCCTCTTGTTTTGTTGTTGTTTATTTAGCAACAGGTTTATGAGATTCTGTTTTATTTTATCATGTCAGATCTTCCATTCTAAGCAGGGAATTAAAGGGAAAAGCAGGTTCATGACCTTTCTGTGGCTTTCCCAACATCATTTAGCATTGTTGTCACAAGAAAAACACTTAATAAGTTGAGAACATTTTCCAGCAAAAATATACTGAACAGGGAGGAAACCCATGTGGAACTACTTAGTACCTTCTCCTTCACTGAACTAGTTTGTGCATTCACAGGGAACTTAGGATATATTTCCTTGTTACATACATGCATTTTTAAATTTTTTTTTGGTTCAACAATACCCAAAAGTGATAACTCTGAGTCTGAGAATTGTGCTGACAGTCAGCTGTCATTCATTGTCCTTTATTCTGACAACCTCAGGCATTCAGCCATGGATTCATGGGTTTTTCCCTTTCTCTTCATTTTTAAAGGGATTGGGGGATGGGTGAGTTTATCAGAGGATTCAGCCCTGAATAGACTTTTGTTTTGTTCTTTCTTTTGCCTCCTGACTGTGTCCAATGCACTGTGTCTCTCATGCAGTCTCACTCTTTAGAGAGCCTTGGCTAGGCTGGCTAGTTAGTATTCAGATACAAGCCAAAGAGGAGAAAATTCTCCCTGGCTTGCTGAGACTGCAAATAAGCAATTAGACTAAAAGCAATGTATTGGGGAGTTGGGGTCCGGGGAGAAACGCCATCACAGACTTTGTTGTTGACTAGGACCTGCCAACATAACTTTAACATTTTAAGAACTTCATAACAGAAAGAAATGCATAGTTGCTTAGAGGAACATAAGTTGGTTAATGCACTCACATAGTACTTGTTTGAGACATTTCTGCTGTGTAATGTACTCTGTGAACTGTGGGATTTTCCATTTAATCTTGTTTACTTATTGTAATGAGAAACAAATGGGTGAAATTAGCAATGGTGATAGAAAATGCAACCTTTTATTGTCCCACATGTTATGAAAACATTTTCTAGAATGGTATCCTACTCCCGTTTCATTTGAGCTACTTTGAAAGATTATAATGGAAGGCCGAAGATTGCAAACTGTTTTATGTCTAGCCATATAAACCCACGTAACTCTGTTGCATTGTTACATGATAGGGTTGGTTTGAAACAATGAAACCCATTTGCTAGGGTATCAGTACAGAGATTTGGGCTAGGACTCTACACTCCCCCATCTTTAAAGCTGAGCTTCTGTGTTGAGCCCCAGTCATTGATGCTGTCCTCCCAAACATTCAAATGCACACACTCCCCTAGTGAAGCTGGGATTGTCAGATTTCTTTCTTGCAATAGCCCAGGCTCCATTGAACCTTCAAACCTGCACAATTGAATGGGAGGTGGCTAGTAACTCCTGGTCCTACCGCTGAGGTCTTGATTTGATAAATGAAAATATTCCTCTTCCCTCCCCCACTCCTCCAAGTTCCTCAAAGTTGAGATTCAGTGGCCTGATGAATTTATTTTTATATGCTCTAAAGCAGGATAGAGAAAGGAATCTGGATTATTGACATTCTTTACCGGAACTACAGTAGACTGGAGTTAGCAGAAAAAACTGCTAATCACCACAGTTTTAGTGTTGGAAGCAATTTGCCTATAATTAGTAAGTTGATAAATACCAACAAAATGGGTGCTAAAATGAACAACTCTTGTGCTGAGAGACATTTGACTCCACATTACACTCTGCATTTTTATATATGCAGCATTACATTTTGTGACAAAGAGAGACAACTTCAGTGGCAGCTGACGCACTCTAATCTGTCTTCTGAAAGGAAGCAGACATACATCTTAATATAACAACTTTCCTTAAAAACTCTGTTTTTGCAAAGAGTTTGCAATACACAGCCACAGAAAAGAAACCCGTATTGCCATAAAAAAGTTCACCCACAGAAGTTGTTTTAGCAGAATTGGAGAGAGGGGCATTTTTATGTAAATAACCAGGGTATGTTTAACCAGGGCTAGTGTTATTTATGCCTTTTTGCTTCTTCGTTGATATAGCACATGCATATTTCTTTGCAGAGATTTTGCTTTTTCTCCTTATGATGGGAAATGGAGATTCCACTAAATGGTTGCATTCCATATTACAGAACCAAATTGGATCACTTTTGTTTAGTGAAAACAAAGAACCGGGCAAATATATTTTCTAAAAGAGTAACTTGCATTTCATTAATTAAAGACATACTTATTTTTGTTTAAATGTAACATATATCATATGCATATGTGGAAAGGAAAAGATACTGATGATGCAAAAGATTCAAAAGTCATTTTAGGCATATTAGAAACTATAAATAAAGGGATGGTGGGCTTTATCTGTGGGTATTCTGAAATTCTGGCTCTTTCATACTTAATCTATCAGGAAATATGAAACCATAATAAATCCAGACGATGATATCAGATGAACAAAAGATGTGATTCCACAGAGGAAATTCTGAGTGTGTAGGCACAGAATTTCTGGGAGCTCTCCTAGCATTTTCTATAAACTAGAAAGACTGTGGATGGGTAGATTTTACATCTTTCTAGTGGTTTTCTAATGGTAACTGGTGTTTGTGGACATAATTTCTGTGGGTATAAGCCTTCAAAACTAACAGTCGCAGTGAAAATAGCAGTGCTCTTATCTACAGCCACTATACAGGCAACTTTATTAGCTCTTGTTGTTATCAGAGCTTTCCCAGTATCTCCATACCACACTAAAAGCTATAGAGCATGCTGTAAATGGATTGGGTTTCTTCTTCTTTATCAGGTATCTCCCATGTAACTTTTATAATGTATTCTTGCATTTTAATACATTTCACCATGATGTTTTTTTTTTCTTTTAACAGTATGCCCATGGTATTCCCAAGCTCTGAATCATATGGAAAGAAATCACTGCAGTCAAAGTATGAAAGTAAATGCATTTTTCTTCCCTTCATCAGGGCATTCTGCAGTGGGTGGTGAAATATTTAAGCCATTTCAAAGTAATGTAAACTATCCCAAATATGCCATGGGAAGAAGAAGAAGAGGCTGCAATTCATTATTTCAAGTAATGAATTGACAAGAAGGGGAACATTTTAAAGTTCCAAGTGGATAGCTTTGTTTTCATTGTGTAGTAATATCAAAGATTCCATGCAATGAATCTTTTGCTTATTGAAGATATGATGATTTCTTTGATCAAGACAAGACTCATTTTTTTTCTTTTAAAAGTCAATGGCTTTCATGAAAGTATGTATTGCAGTGATTTACTTTCCACAATAGTCACTATGTTTTCTTGCTCTTTTCCCTCTTCATTCTCACTATGATTCAAATTTGGAGTTCAATTAGTTAATTAGAAATAAGCATTTTTATTATGGATGAAGAAGACATGGTTGTAATGGATTTTATAGTTGTAAAATAAATATTGTTCTATAATGTCAGTGAATTACATCTATAAAGCAAATGTTGAGGGTTTTTCTGTTTATATGGAAAAATCGTTTCCGTGACCATTTCATTCTCCTGTTTTACAAGATAAAGAAAATTATTGGGAAGAGAAATTGAAACCAAAAATACAAAAATACAACAATTATTTGGCTCTAATAATTCATGCTACCATTTTGGGATATATTGTTCCTTATGATTTTTTTCTTTCAAACTCTGACGTTATTCAAATGCTAGAATAAATAATATTTGGTTATTGCTATATTGCTTATCAATGTGAAATCTTTTTATTTTCCATGTAAAGCTACTTTTTGTTGAAAGGTACAAGAGTTCCTTATATATGCCACACTGTCTCAACCTTTTTGTCATTCAAAAGCGATGCTGACACATGCAAGAAGTGACAGATAGCATTAGTGTAATAAAAGAGTTAACTCAAACCCAAGCACACACATATATCAGTATGTTTGGAAAATCCTGACCTAAGCACCTGCACAAGATTTTATTAGTAAAATTTGAAGAAAAAGAAATGGAGGTAACTCTTGGAGTGGTTTATAAAACTGCTGACTTATCAATGTATGTTTGTGATACAATACAATTATTGGATCTTAGTTTCATTCCTATTTGTAATAGGGGAATTTTCATCTGTGTCTGGTTAGAGGTTACTGGGTACCTCGTGTCAGGGCTCAGACCAAGCTTGTCAAGGATACAAGAATGTGCCAAACATGATTAATGGCTCGAGAAGCAAAACAGTTTTTTGGTATCAGACAAACTCTTTCAAGTTGTCCTTCATTACTAGCTCACAAGGTTAGCATATATACAAATTTCATTTTTTCTAAAGCAAAAATCCCATCTTTACATGAAAGGTTTAGAATAACCTCAATAACCACTTTTCATTAAGCATTGAAGTTGAATTTTTCTCATATGCTCATACAAAAAGAAACTGAATAAAATTGTTTTGTCATTTTTTCCCTGAGTGGTGATTTCCTAGAACCTGGTGATTTATAATGTTGAAATAGAGCTAGTTTGGATCTTTTAATAGAAGATTTCTTGCAAATGGGCCCTTGGTCAACCCCAAATGATTTGAAATTGGAATTGCTTGTTCCATTATTCTGCAAAATTTCCCCCTTTTTCCAGGTGTTGATTTGTTTAAAAAAAATGTGAAGTAATAGGAAAGATTTTCACAATATTTGAAAAATAGGAAAAGAAGTAATTGTACAATATTCAATACCATGGCTTTTCTTTTTTCCTGCCCACAATCAACTACACAGAGAACAGTTCAATTAGGATCCATAGTTACTTTTAATGAAGGTTGTTATAGAATAAGTGGAAACAGATGTTACCTATGATCCACCACAAGGGACAGCAGCAGACGTAGATCTCTCTCCCTTCTATTGACTGCCCCTGATCTTCACTGAATATTGTCAGTAGTGTTTTTTTAGAACAACCATGCAAATTTCTATCCCAAATGATTTATTCTTGGTATTCCCAAGGGAGAATCTCAGAGTTGATTTCAACCAAAAGAAACAATCAAACACATTCATTTTGGCATATATTTTATTATGGTTGGGTTGGTAATGCCTAATTGTCCTCTAGTATGCTGCCCTATTTTACCAGCTACAGCATGAATTCATTCCAGTCCTATCCTTAAAAGTTTGAAACCCCCTAGTGACAGGAATATTAATGTGCCAACACTGTCATATCTATTTCAGCTCATACATATGCAATGTCTTTGTTTTCAAAGATTTATGTCAGACTTTGCTGAAGTGAGGTATTCTACCATTTTAGATAATAGCATGCCAAAGTGATGTTATCAGCCACATCCAGTACTCACTCAAGCAAGCGGGAGGAGCATCCACTCCTTCATAGTTTAAACACATAGAAAATGTTATTTATCCTTATTTGATGAGGAAATCTTGCAGGGAGAAATGGTGTATTTTTAGGAGAAGATTATGGTCATCCTGTGGATTATCTTTTAATTAAGAATGGATGATTTGTGCCCACTCTGCTGTGGCAAACGTTCTCCTGCTAATGAAGTTTAAAAAGACTTACTTTATTTAATTACAGCTAATCACCAGATTAAAATGTAGAATTGTCTTTGATCTGGTAGATAGATATATGAAATCCCTGTGGCAGATAGTATTTTCTCAATTCATTTTGCTTTAGCCACCATACCTCTCCAAACCCCCTACTCCCAAAGATTATAGCTTAACTAAGGTTTGTTCTATCATTTTCCCTGTTCCTATAAATTGACGGCATTAATGTAAGTGTTGATAAAGAACTGGACCTGGAATTAAGGAAACAAGTTCAGATCTGACCTAAAACGATTACTTGCTGTGTGATCTTGGACAAATCACTTAATCTCTACTTCATTTTCCTCATCTATAAAATGGGAATAATAATACCATTTACCTCTCTGGATTGTTGTGAGGATCAAATGAGATATTTTATATTTAAAGTTTTTGTAAATGTTATCATGCTACATAAATATGTGTGCATATGTTGTAAATATCATATGTGAAATTTCCATATAAATTGAAAAAGACAAAGAAAGTGTTCAACTTGGTTTATTAAGTAAATGAACATAACATTGGGAACTGTACTAAAATTTGTCTTGAAAGAATGACTGAGCACCTTTACAATCCCTTGGACCCAGGCTTTGGGCTTCTATTTTTTTTCTTTCAGACTTAGTCTCAGCTACTATCTTTCCTTCTATTGTGCTCCTCATTCATCCACTCCCATTAGATTGAAGTGTCAGATACCCTTTCTCGTCTAGTCCTTTGCTTCAAAAAAAAAAAACTGTCTTGGGAACTATTCTGAACTAGGTTTGCCTCCTCATATCATGATGCTTTCCCCCAAAAGGAATTCTCATCCAGTGGAATT
Source organism: Dromiciops gliroides (assembly GCF_019393635.1). Classification (NCBI taxonomy): domain Eukaryota; kingdom Metazoa; phylum Chordata; class Mammalia; order Microbiotheria; family Microbiotheriidae; genus Dromiciops; species Dromiciops gliroides. Next base: position 455,577,291 of record NC_057861.1, read on the forward strand.
CATTGTAATATTTGGTTTTTATGCCAATTTATCTTTTTCTAATAGTATAGGCTCATGCTAAGGGTTAATTGAGACAGTTAGACTCATGTAATTGATGTTTGTTTTGTTTTGTTATAAGCTCAGGGACACTATACTGCTTTTTTCCAAGGACAACTTTTTCTCTCTTTTCTGTCTGTCTGTGCAGTAACCTTTAAGCTGTGTAATGTAGTAGATGCCTGCTTGTTTGACATAAGGGACCGCAGGGGGGCAAGGTCCTCCTAGATCAGTGAAAGAGAGAACAGAAACGGCTAGAGGGAGAGCAGAGGTTAGAAGAGGGCAGCAGAGACCAGTGTAAAGCAGAAGAGGGCACTAGTAAACTGACCTATTTCAACCTTAACTGTTTAAAACCCACTTTGAGATGGTTATCAAGACACTTAGAACAAAGTGGCTGGTTTTATAATTTGGAAAACAATATAAGCCTATCCAAAAAAAAAATCTAAACCAACTTCTTTAAATAAAAAAAACCCACACAAACAAAAAAACCAATCTAACTTCTCTAAATGGAAAAAAGGTGGTGGTGGTAGTAAATCTTTCTCTGTTGAAACTTATAATTAGCTGACCTTGGAATTTTTTAAATCATAAAACACCCCTCTCAGAAAAGTATTCTGACTAAAAAAAAAAAGAAGAAGAAAAAAACAAATTGAAAGGTGAAAGGCTGCAGATAACCGCAGGCTTCCAAATTATTACATTCTTCTTGCCTTCATAACTCACCTGGTTACACATTTCTTTTTCTCCCAATTCATAGAGCACAGTATGAAATGAATGACACATAAAAGTAGGAAAGAACTTTGAGCAAAAAGACTAGTTTCAGAGTCTGAAACTTTTCTGCATTCCTGACATTGGTCCAGGCTTCTTTTTTTTTTTTCTTCTTTTGGTTACAAAAGGCTAAAGTTTTTCAGGCCTTGGTCCAGTTTCAGGAAGATTATATAAAATCGGCCTTGCACATGTTTCTATCTTTGTTTAGGCTTCCATCTTCATAGACTAAGGAAAGTACCTCTCCTCTGCTTGAATTGTATATTTAAGGATCATGCTTCTGTTGCACATTTAATGCTTGACCTCTCTAACTTCAGTGCACATGCCACTTCATCCAGTATTATCAACATTCACTTTTTTTTACAGTATTTATTTAATCTTACAAAGTGATGAATCTTGGAGGAAGTTATCCTAAAGAGTATTCCTTTTGTGTCTAAAAAGAAAGAAAGAAAGAAACATTAAACATTAAGTAGGAGAAGTGAAACTGAGTTTGTGGTTAGTTGCCTTAATATGTTAAACATCTGCAGTTTTGTCTCTCCATCGGGATGCATAGTTGTGCTGAAGTCACATCCTGATAACATCTGCACATTAGTGATAGCTTTTGCTTTATTCTTTATGGTCTGCTGATGAGAGATTCTTTAGCATCCCCTCAGTCATCAAGACCCCAGTTGGATTTCTTTGCTTCTGACAGCCTTAAAGGTGGTTTCATTTACAGTTGCTAAAATGTCACAATATAGGAAGATATTTTCAGTTCGATGTTTCATCCTTTCCTTTTTTTACCCGGATGCTAGTTTAGCTTTTCAATGAATGTCGATCTGGAAATAGATTTCCCATGAAATATATTTTGTCTGATTTTGAAACACCATGTCTGCGGCAAAAGACACCAAAAGAAAAATTTTTAAAAAGTTTTCAAGGAGGAACAGCACCTCTGTGCCCCTCACATTACAACAACAGCTGCAATCCTATGAAAAGGCAAGCTTGTTATAACATCATGTAACACCGCGAGTGTAGTGAATATTTTAAAGGTCAGGTATTGACTGGCTCTGAGCTGCTTGTGTTTCCTAATGACCCAATTACATCCAAGCTGAGTAAGAAAGTCAATAATGATGGCATTAACATATGTAGAAAAAACGTGTTTATTTTACATTTCCAAGACAATTGGCTATCACCTCTTGGGTTTTAGAAAGAGTTGGGAAAAGAGAAATAGTGGGGAATATTGGAGAAGTCTAGGCTTGTGTGCAGGTTTCAGATTGACTATGTGGTGCTAAAAAAAAACAAAACCACTCACAGAACAGATATATCTCCAAGCGTTTCATTCATGGAAATTATCTAAGGGAACTCCAAAGGGCTATTTTTATTGCAACATGAATAATCCTCAGCATAACTAGTGAATAGTTAACAAGAATACATTAAAAAAAACTTTAAGGGGCTAATCTTGTCTTAATTGCAATTATTTAATTGATATGCATTTTTTCTTTTTAATCTTTCATTATTTTAAGTGGAGACTCCATTTTTCTTTTGTATTTGCACAAAGAAAAACTGTTTCCACTAATGACAAAGGGCTGAGTAAGAGAATTATGGGAATGGAGATGTTAGTTTACCATTGTATTCTTTGAATGATGGAAGTAAGGAGTTAAAGATTACTGTTTTCTCCTTTATTTGGGAACCCAAGATCTAAATGGGTCTTTATCAATCTATATAGCATGTTCTATCCCCCTAAATCATCAAGTATAGAACTGGAATTTTGTTCAGTTTTTTTCTGTCATGCCCAAGTCTCCATGACACCTCTTGGGGGTATTTTTGGCAAAGATATTGGATTAGTTAGCCATTTCCTTCTCTGAATCGTTTTATAGATGAGGAAACTGAAGCAAACAGGATGAAGGGACTTGCCAGGTCCACAGAGCTAATACGTGACTAAGGCCAATTTGAACACCAGAAGATGAGTCTTCTTGACTCTAGGTCTGGCACTTTATCCACTGTACCACCTAGCTGCCCTAGAACTAGACTAGCATATCTCTTCACTTGGATGGGAACTCTGCAGAATCAGAGTGGAAAACATCAGGAAAAGACAAAGAACTAAGGAAACAAAAATGGTCAAAGGATATTCTGTATAGATAGAACATACCCTAAGTTATTTACTAAAAACTACAAAGACTACTTTTAAATGCTATTTTAATAGTGAATCCAGGGCAGCTAGATGATGCAGTGGTTAAAGCACCGGCCCTGGATTCAGGAGTACCTGAGTTCAAATCTGGCCTCAGACACTTGACACTTACTAGCTGTGTGACCCTGGGCAAGTCACTTAACCCCCATTGCCTGCAAAAAAAAAAAAAAAAGATAATTGGGAGGAAAACTTTTCATGGTTATTGATAGCATCTCACTCCAGCAGGTAGCCCTTTAAACCCTAGAGAAAAAGAAAAAGGAATGAGCTGGCTTAGTAGCTAATAATACTCTTCTTAGAGCTTCTAGCATCAGAAGAGTAGGGAATTGTTTTTTCTTCCAGGATCTGAGTTCTACCCCTACCTTAACCCCACATGTCTAGCTGAAAAGAAAATCTCACATCCAGTCTCCCTCAAATTATCTTTCCTTCTTTCCTTGCCCAAGCACTACCTGGAACATCCTCACTTTAACCTTTATATATTCACTCATTGATTCCATAGTTATCATACATCTATGACGTCCATAACCTTACCAGTCACTTCTGCTACAAGACTACCTGATGGGTAACACAAGTTTTAAAAAATTGATGTTAAAATTTGTTTTTTACATATATTTTGGAAAATAAATTATATTTAAAAAAGACTACCTGATGTACACTTGTATGTTCTCTCCTCTTTTTTGCTATCTTAATTGTATTTAACATAATGTTATACATCAAACCCCTTTTCTCAAATTCTAAAATGTTATTGTCCCCTAACACCAATGTTACCTATGACAAAATAGTTGGAAATCATTTTATTCAGGAGCAAAGTTTTAAAATAATAATAATTTTATTTATGTAAAACCAAGAACCATAATTACATTTTAAAAGCAAGCTAGATGCCTTTCCAATAAGATCAATGATAAATTAAGTCTTTTTATTACCACTCTTCTTTTTTTAATAGAGTTATGAAATTCTAGCTATTATAATAAAAGAGAAAAAATAAATTGAGAGAATAAACATAGGCAAAGAGTAAAAAATCATTTTTATAAATGACAAATAGCTTACTTAAAAATGCTAGAAAGTCAACTAATATAATTGAAATATTTAATAATTTTATCAAAGTTGTAGGATATAAAAGAAATCCAAATAAGTTACCAGCATTTTCTGTATAACTGATACAAAAAAGCAGGGAGAAATAGAAAGAGAAGTTTCATCTTTGTGAATATACCAATAAGATACATACAGAAAATTATGTAAATCAAATGCATGATGCAATTTATGGGAATAAAGATCGACCTAAATAAGTAGAAAAAAATATTAATTACCAATGAGTAAGTCAAACCAACATGATGAAAAATGACAATACTACCTAAATTGATTTATCTATTCAGTGACATGTTAACTAAACCAACCATAGGATTACTTTATAGATCTAGAAAATAAATTCATTTGGAGGAACAAAAACTCAAGAATCTCAAGGGAAAGAATGGGAGTGTGGGAAACTGTAAGGAAAGTGCTTAGCAGTACTAAATTTCAAAATATGCTTTTAAACGGTAATCATAAAAACAGTTTTGGTACTGATAAGAAAGAAAGAAGTCAATCAGCTGGACAAATTTGGCATACAACATATTAGATAGGAACAAATACCTATCTAGAAAGAAATCTGAAAGAAAGTAGGTATAAACTGATACCTCACAACATACACCAAGTAAGACCAAGTGGGTATGTAAGTATGACATCACAAACAAATTAGAGGAGCAAGGAAAAAAATAACATTTCAGATCTATGGATAGGAGAAGAGTATATGACAACACAAGGGATGGAGAGGATCAATAGAAGATATAATGAACACTTTGGATTATATCAAATTTAAAGGTTTTATAAAATGTAACTAATACTTCTAAAATTAATAGGGTAAGAGTTAATTAAGGGGAAGCATCTCTAAAGAAATTTTCTCTTCTAAAACTTTCCTTTATAGACATGTAAGTCACTGAATCAAATTTAAAATATGAGCCATCCTCAAATGATAAATGATTAAAAGTTATGATCCAAATCATTAATAAATTGAAGTACACATTAAGATAATTCTAAGATTCCCTATTGTACCTACCAAATTGGCCAAAGGGAACAAAAAAGAAAATAATACTTTTTTTTTAAGAGACCATGGAGATACAGGTCATATTAATGCTCTATTCATAGAACTGAGAATTGGTATTGCCATTCTGGAACGCAATTTAAAACTATACCCAAAAAATTATTCATCCTTTGACCTAGTGATACTACTACTAGGTCTATAGCTCCATGGAGATTTTTAAAAGGTGGCAAATGACCTTACATATAAAAGTAGATTTTTTGTTTGTTTGTTTTTTCCAGGGCATGAGGGTTTTAGTGACTTGCCAAGGGTCCACACAGCTAGTAAGTATCAAGTGTCTGAGGTCAGATTTGAACTCAGGTCCTCCTAAATCCAGAATTGGTGCTTTAGTCACTACGCCACCTAGCTGCCCCATCATATAAAAAATAGATATTGAAGATTTTTAGTAGTGGTAAAGACTATAAATTTAAGGTGGGACTCATCAATTTGAGGAATGATAATCAAATATTATATAATGTATGTATGCATATATATTTAATGGAATATATGTATGTATATATATATATATCTAATGAATAAATTATGAGAGCTTTGGTTTCAAAGAAAGTTGGAAAGAACCAAGAGAACAATTTAGATAATAACAACATTGAAAGACTCAAGAACTCTGGTCAATTCAATAAATTACTATGATTCAAGGGGAAAGATGATGAAGCATGCTACCCATATCCTAAGAGAGAGATGGTGAACTCAGGGTGCAGGAGGAGACATATATTAGACATGGCCAATGCAAAAATTTGTTTTGCTCAATTCTATTTGTTATAAAGGGTTTTGTTTTTCTTTTTCTTTTTGGTGGTGGGGTAGATGGGAGGAAGAAAAAATAGATCTCTATACTTGAAAAACATTTAATTTATTCAAAAAACCAATATTTAATGCTTGGATAAGCCTTTGCATTTTAAATTCCTATTGCTTAAATCATTGTGATTTAACAGGATACATTTTTGAGTAGAGGGCTAGGCCTTGGATCAAGAAGATATATACCTTGACCTTCCTCTTATGTGGCTACAGGAAAATTATTTAACCACTTAATTCCCCAGGAAGTTCCATAATACTATAAATTCTACATGGGTGGCATATCTACATAGGTAGGTAAAATCAAGATAAATCTGAGATCTGGACACAAATTTTTTAAGTTAGATATTTTGAAAGAATATCTCCAGGTCACCAGCAGAGTAGAAACAGAAGCAAGATATCATAGTCAATTCAATTCAACAATTATTTGTTATGTGCTTATTATACATAAAAGCTTAGAGTCAGAGCTAGCAATGGAATCCAAGTCAAGGGGTATAAACAATGGGGCAACTTTTTGGACATAGTTCCAAATTACTTTCCAGAATGCCTGAAACCATTAACTGACAGTGCTAGGCATTTGATTATTCAAAACAAAAATGAAATAGTTCAGTTCTTATGGATCTTACCACTTTACTGTGAAGACAAAATATATACACAAGTAAGAAATAAAAAGTAATTTAAAGTTGAGAGAGTGACTTGCCCAGGGTCACATTACTAGTAAAATGCCTGTGGTCAACTGTTAATTCAGACTTTCTTATTCTAAATCCAATGCTCTTTTCATTGCCACCATTGCTTCTATCAGACACTGAAAGGTTGTAGATAAAATGAGCAGAACCAGAGAACATTATGCACAGTGAAGTAACATAGCCTGATGATCAACCTGTGATAGATTAGCTCTTCTCAGCAATACAATGAATACAATTAGAAATGGCAAGAGTAGAACAACAGATGTAGAGTAAGTGTTATGTTTGAGACCCATGAGATATTAAAGGAAGCAGAGGAAAGTTTCAAATCAAATTTCTTGGATTTGCATTATAAAATAAATGTATAGCCCCCATTGGGGTTAAGGGGGATCCAATCAACCTCACTCACTGTTTTGGTGAGAAAGGTATAACAATTATGACTGATTTCATAACCCAGGAGTATCACGTCTATTAGAAATGTCACTTGGAACTTCTGGGATAAGAACTTACTATTTGACAACAACTTCTGGGGGAAAACTGAAGATAGATGGCAGAACCTAGGCATAGACCAACATCTCACACCATATACCAAAAATAGGTCAAAATGAGTACATGATTTATACATAAAGGGTAATACCCTAGGCAAATTAAAAGAGGAAGGAACAGTTTACTGTCAGATTTGTGAAGAAGGGAATAATTTATGACCAATAAGAGATATGAAATGCAACATGGATAATTTTGATTACATTAAATTAAAAGGTTTTTGCACAAACAAAACTAATGTAACCAAGATTAGAAGAAAGAAGAAAGCTGGGAAACAATGTTCATAGCCAGTGTTTCTGATAAAGCCTCATTTCTCAAATATATAGAGAATTAATCTAATTTATAAGATATAAATAATTTCCCAACTGACAAATGGTCAAAGGATATGACAGGCAGTTTTCAATGAAGAAATTAAAGCTATCAATAGTCACAGTGAAAAATGTCTCTAAATCATGTTTAGTGAAATGCAAATTAAAAACAACTCTCACACCTATCAGATTGGATAATATGTCAAAAAAAGGGAAATGATAAATGTTGGAGAAGATGTAGGAAATTGAAACACTAATGCATTGTTTGTTGAAGTTGGAACTAATCCACTATTCTGGAAAGCAATTTGGAAGAATGCCCAAAGGTCTATAAAAATGTCCCATACTATTTGATTCAGCAATACCACTGCTAGGTCTGTATCCCGAAGACATCATAAAAAAGGGAAAGGACCCACAAGTGCAAAATATTGACAACAGCTCTTTTTGTGATGGCAAAGAATTAGAAATCAAGGAATGCCCATCAGTTGGGGAATAGCTGAACAAGTTGTGGTATGAGAATGTAATGAATACTATTGTGCTATAAGAAATGATACGCAGACAGATTTCAGAAAAACCTTAAAAGACCTACATGAAACTGAGGCTGAGTAAAGTGAGCAGAAGCAGGAGAACATTACACACCATGATAGCAACACAGTGTGATGATAGCCTATGATAGGATTATCTCTTCTCAGCAATACAATGATCCAAGACAATTCCAAAAGCTCATGATGGAAAATGCTGTCCAAAACATGAGAAAGAACTATGGGATCCAAATGCAGATTGAAGCATACTATTTTCACTTCTTTTTTTGTTTGTTTGTTTTTTTATTTCTCCTGGTTTTTTCCTTTTTTATTCTGAATCTTCTTTTCACAACCATGACTACTGTGGAAAAATATGTTTAACAGGTTTGTACATGTGTAATTTATATCAGATTCATGTTACTTGGAGAGGGGGGGAGAGATGGGAGAGAGGGAGGAAAATTTGGAACTCAAAATCTTACAAAAATGAATGTTGACAACTTTATTTCCATGTAATTGAAAAAAATAAAATACTTTTAGTTAAAAAAAGAAGTGCCAATTGGAATAAATGTTAAGTGAATTGTCTGGGGTCATACAACAAGGTAAATGTCAAGTGTCTGAGCCAGATTTGAACTCAGGTCCTCTTGAATCCAGGGCCCATGGCTTTATCCACTGTTCCACCTAGGCCCCCGCCCCCCCCCATCATTTGTACTTTTTGACCACATTCAGGATTTCTTACCCTGACACCTCCTTTAACCAAAGTAATTTTGTTATTCACCTTTTCCTTTACTAGCTAACTCCTAAGACTGTATGCCCTTTTTATATGCTCTGGATTTTAATATATCTAATAGAGTTGGGCTGCACTTTCATATTTCATCAGTGGTGGTTGCTCTGATTCATGATTTTACTCAAGAGTGAAACTTCCTTAGCACCAAGTCATTTAGAATGAATAAATTACTTATATCATCAATTTTGATCATCAGATAATAAAATGAAGTCTACTAGTACTAGCAAGTTTGAGGTAGAAGAAATTGCAGAGTAATAATGGCCATGATAATGGCTTTTATTAGTGTGTGTAAACAAATAGAAAAAGACTTCTACTTGATGCAGGATGGTTAGAATAGGGTCCTCCTCTGGGAGTGGAAGAGGATGGGGTTATATGTAAAGGTCCTCAAGAGGAGCATTGCTTCAATTTGGATGATGTCAGGGGAAAAAATTCTAATTATAACTGCCTAAGAGTGGAACAGTCTGTAAAGAGGTGGTGGGTTCTTTCTCTAGGAGGATTTGGATTACATACATAATCTTCAGCTAACAGGCAACTAGATAATGTAGGGATAGAATGCTAGACTTGAATCAGGATGATCTGAATTCAAATACTGCCTCAGATATTTACTATCTGTGTGGCCATGAGCAAGTTATTTGATCTTTATCTACCTCAGCGTCTTCATCTATAAAATGGGAATAATAATTGCATCTATCTCCCAAATTGTTGTGATGATTAAATGAGATAATATTTGTAAAGTTATATTAGATGTTTATTATTATTATTACTATTAATGTTATTATTATCATTATTACTATGACCTTTCTAATCTAAAAATATATCCTCATTGCAAAAATCTTTCCAGTTACAAACCAGTATGATATCTTGTACTCAACCTTTGTCTAGAAACCTATACTACGATGTGTTTGTTTTGTTGATTTGGGGGAATTTCTTTGTCATGTTCAGATGTTGTTTATCATGTTTATCTCAGCTTCCATAGAAAACTAAAAGATTTCCTAGCTCTATGATTAGTCATGGTACAAAATAGATGCTTCTGTCAAATAAACCAATAGCTCACATTTGTGTATCATCTTAAGGTTTTACAAACAGCTTTTGCACAATGAACTTTTTTTTTTAGAAGTAGGATCCTTTTAATTTTTTCCATATAATATTTTATTATTTTCCAGTTACATGTAGAGGTAGTTTTCAACATTTGTTTTTATAAGATTTCTTGTTTCAAATTTTTCTCCCTCCCTCCCTCCCCCCTCCCCTAGACAGCAGGTAATTTGATATAGGTTAGATATGTACAATCACATTAACATATTTCTGCATTAGTCATGTATACAAGGAGAATCAGAGCCAAAAAGGACAAACCTCAAAAAAGAAAAACAACAGCCCCAAAAACAAAAGAAATAGTATGGTTTGATCTGCATCCAGATTCAAGAGTTCTTTTTGTTCTGGATTTGGAGAGCATGTTCCAGTATGAGTCCCTTGGAATTATCTTGGATCATTGTATTGCTGAGAAGAATCAGTCTATCACAGTTGATCAACACACATTCTTGTTGATACTGTGTACAATGTTCTCCTGGTTCTGCTCATCTCACTCAGCATCAGTTCATTCAAGTCCTTCCAGGTTCTCTGAAATCTGCCTGCTCATCATTTCTTACCGCACAATAGTATTCCATTACATTCATATACCACAACTTGTTCAGGGCCATTCCCCAATTGATGGGCATCCCCTCAAATTTCAATTCCTTGCCACCACAAAAGAGCAGGTATAAATATTTTTGTACATGTGGGTCCTTTTCCCTTTTTTATGATCTCTTTGGGAAAAAGTCATAATAGTGGTATTTCTGGCCAAAGAGTGTACAAAGCTTATAGCCCTTTGGGCATAGTTCTAAACGGTTCTCCAGAATGGTTGAATCAGTTCACAACTCCACCAACATGCGTTAGTATTACGTTTTTCCACAGCTTCTCCAACATTTATTATTTTCCTTTTTTATCACATTAGCCAATGTGATAGGTGACAGTGGTATGTCAGAGTTGTTTTAATTTGCATCTATCTAATCAATAGTGATTTAGAGCATTTCACAATGAACTTTTGATGTATTAGGGGAAGTGTTATACATTGCCATTGTTGCTGTTGTTTGTCCTTCATTCTGGAAGAGGACCAGTGACATCAGGAGGGTGATATCCTGAATTGAAGGTGAATTGAATTTTGTCATTTTAATTTTTTTGTTTCTGTGAATTGAATTTAAAGGGCAGGACTGTGCAAAGTATCAACCTCACTCTCTCCTCCAGGTCATTGGAGTCCAGTGGCAATGCTTAGATCAGAAGAACTGGAGATGACTTCAGATGCAGGAGACCTTGGCCTTTTAAAATCAAGGTCTTTCTCAGGTCTCAGTTAATCTGAGGCAACACTCATCTCATTCAATGATCTAAGACTATGCAAGAAATGAGGCAAAAGATGGCCTAGTTTTCCTATTTAAACAAAAAAAAATCAATCTGGGAGTGGAAGACCCTCAATATTTCTGACCGGACAGAAACCCAAACAATGAGCAAGTAAGGCTTGGGCTGGGACCTATGGTTGGGCCAATCAGTGAGAATCAGATTGATTGGTTTAAGGATAATCAAGTAGCTCCATTGAATCTCAATGGCTTTTTATATAAGGCAGTTTTTCATGTGCTGTATATCAAGAAATCACAAATGAAACTACATTGGAGCAAAAGAGTCACTTGCCTCTTTTTTAATGATAGAATATGTAGGGAAGAGGAAAAAAAAATTTTAGTACATAAACCCCAAGATATCTTGGTGAGGTTTCAGTGACTAAAATTTATATTCCTTTGGGTAGAGTACCTAAAAATAGCGTATGATTCCCAATGTGGATGGAGGGAGAGGAGGAAGAAAAGGTCAAGGCATGTAGAAAGAAGGAAGGAAGGAGGGAGGGAGGAAAGAAAGGATGGAAGGAGGGAAAGGGAGGGAGGAAGGAAGGAAGGAGAAGGAAGGAAGGAAGGAAGAAGGAAGGAAAGAAGAAGAAGGAAGGAAGGAAGGAGGAAGGAAGGAAGGAAGGAAGGAAGGAAGGGAAGGAAGGAAGGAAGGAAGGAAGGAAGGAAGGAGGCAGGGAGGGAGGGAGGAGGAAGGAAAAGAGAATTGCCTAACTGGAAACTGACCAGTTGGGTCCCTGGGGGGTATCTACTACTAGATTCGGGCTGTTGTTTGTTCTTTATTCTAGAAGAGGACAAGTGGTATCAGGAGGGTGATATCTTGACTTAATTATACTACTGTAGGATATTTGAAGGCCATGCAACAAAAATCAGTAAGTGACTTTGCTCAGGATGAAGTATACTTTGCACAACCTGACAGAGCTTATGGATTGCTTAATGAAATTAATCAATCATTGAGTGTGTATTAATATCTGCTAAGGCACTGTGCTGAATACTGGGATACAAAAGAGACAAAAGACAATCCTGCCATCAAAGGGCTTTCAGTTAATAGAGAAGGCAAAATGCAAACAAATATATACAAAGAAAGCTTTGTGCCAGGATAATAAGAGATAAAGTAACAGTGGGAAGGCACTGGAATTAAGAGAGTTTGGTGAAGGCTTCCTGGAGAAGGTGGAATTTTAGTTGTTACTTAAAGGAATTTAGAAAGGTAACTAGTGAAAGAAGAGGAGGAAGAAGCATTCCAGGCATGGGGAACAAGCAGAACCAATGTTTAGAACATGAGAGATGGTGTTGAAAGGGTCAGGAGACCAATCTTACAGCACAGAATAATATGTATTGGGGAGTAAGTGTTAGGACAACTGGAAAGTTAGGAGACGACTAGGTTATGAAGGACTTTGAAGGCCAATGAGCATTTTGTATCTGATCCTTGAGGCAACAGAGCCACAGGAGATAAATAGTGTGTGTGTGTGGTGTGTGTGGGTGTCTGTGTCTGTGTGGCGGGGAGTGATTAGACCATGAGCTTAGGAAATTTACTTTAGTGACTGAATGAAGGACAGATTGCAAGTAGAGAGAGTACTTGAGGCAAGCAATTAAGCATATTTCTTATAATGCTTTTGTTTTTCTTTTCTTCAATCAGAAGTGGTAAGAAATAGAGAGAGAAGAATTTCAGTTTGATAAAAATTAATTTGAGTTTTTGAAAAATTAAGTGACTTTCCTAGGGTCACAAATTAGTTATCAGTGGTTTTGTTTTTCCATAGCAACAAGCTCCCTTCTCAGTTCTTGCTTCATCTGTGCTCTGCTGTATATGGTCCCAGAAGCTGCCAGCAAAGGAACTCCTTTCTAGCTATGTTAAGAAATTCTGTAGAAGCATAAATTCTTCATAAGTTGCCTAGCTAGCATCTGAATACATGGAAGCAGATTGTATAAGCCTGAGCGCCTACAGAAATATAAGGCAGGGAATACATGGATGACTGCTTTAAATATATATATATATATATATATATATATATATATATATATATATACACATTTAAATGAGAACTTGTTAATTCTAAAGGTGTCCTATTTCCTTGAAAGAATCAACCTACGGGCTATATACCTCTTCCAAGCATACTGTTCCAGTGCCCATGACCATTTTTAGAACTACTACTGAGAAGTACCTAGACCAGAGGTTCTTAACTTTTCATGTCATGGGCCCCTTAGCACTTTGATAAGTCTATGGACCCCTTCTCAGAATAATGTTTAAAATGAATACAATAAACTGTATAGAATTACAAGAAAACCAATTATATTGAAATAAAGTTACATTTTTTTCTTATCCAAATTCATGGACATATCTACACAGAAATCTACACCATGAATCCCCTGGGAATCTGGGGACCTCAGGAGCAGACCCCTTCTATAGAAGATTTCACCACCTCACTGGAAGCAAATTTTTATTTGATTATTGAAGACAGCCAAAATTCATTTTGAGCCCTGTCTGCTGAACACTGAGTAATCACTTTGGAATTTCTTATTCAAGCAAAAAGCTCAGCAATAAAGAAATGAGATCAATTTTCTTCTGGGGCTTGTAAAATGTCTCAAGGTAATTCCAAAAGAGAACTGCACTGATGCAATATGTGTATACTATCCAAGGTGGTTGCTTTGAGTCAGATTAATTTATTAGAATATATGTTTCTGGTATGTTTTCCTAGAAAAATCATCATTTTCCTTTTAGAGACAAAATTTCAAGTATTCTTAACTCAAAATCAAAGAATAACTGACCTATCAATCAGTCATTACTCAGCATCTTTGATGTGCCAGGAATTGTTCTGCATTGAAGTAACTAGTCTAGTAAAGAGTGGTCCACTTGCATAAGTGGATATCTTCATCCAAAATTTCTATTTCCAGAACACCATTTTGTTGAGATTGTGATGATCTTTGACTTTTATGGCTAAACTTCTTTGCTAATTGCATGTAGGTTTTCTCACAAAGTATCTCATGAAGGGTAGGATGAGTTGGGCTAATCACACAGAGATTCTATTGCTGTTTAAATTTTCATTCTACTTTGGTGGCCCCTTCTAGTCATTTCTCCCTTCCTGTGAAGTTCCTTCTTTTTGAAGTTTTCAGATAAGGTGTGTTAGGATTATGATTATCACCTTGGAATGAAACCTCATTTCTGATGGCTGTTTCAAATATGACAACCTGTGTAGCACTGTCTCCAAATACCATTTCCTGCCCCCTTTGTCCTCTTAAGTCCTTTGCATTTTACTGACCTTTGCAACTATTCACATTTGCTTTCTTTGAAGTAAAACTAAGAGTGGTTTTGATTATTCATTTATTTTAGTTTTCTACTGCTGAGATCCCTTTAACTTATTTTCAGGTTACATAAATAGCTGAGGGAAAATACATTCAATAAAAAGCCATCCTCTATCATTTCCCATAATGTAGGATGTTTTAGTAGTAATTGTACAGAAAAATATCAAAACCAGGACATTCTTAAAGTATCATTATATCCTAATTCAGACAAAACTATTTCTCAGACAGCCATAAAGATACCAATAACAGGGGTTATATCTGTAAATGTGGGTGGAGTTCATTACAAATTCTGTAGACTGAACAGAATTTTTGGCAAAGCATAATCATTTTTCAAATTATTGATGTGATAGTTTTAAAAGATAAAGTTTGTCGTAGTATTACTAAAATGAATAGGAACTATTTGGGATTTCTTTTTCTAAGTTGCTAAATATTCAAAATGAAAAGAAAACTTGAAAGACATTTTAATGTTTTCAAAATGCAATAATTCTTAACATTCTCATATAATATTCCATGTTAGGTAAAATCCTTTGTGATTTTAATTCACAGTACAATTTGTTATTCAGCAAATTTCTTGTCCTTCCATTCCCCTTTCCTGTTATGGTCCTACTGTCTTGGACATCCCCATTTATAAGTTGTTGTGAGACCACCAACTCAAGAAGTTCAAAGCCATCATCAGCTTTCTTCATCAAACTAATTCTTATTCTTCTTTCTCTCCATTCAGGCAATGTAATTCTTCTAATCACCCAAATGCAAAGTGTTATCCGTATGCTTAATTTCCTGATTAAGTGAGTCATCAAGTTCATTTAATATCGTCCTTTTAAAATGTCTGGTATCATTGTACAAAAATATTTATAGCAGCCTTTCTTGTTGGTGGCTAAGAACTGGAAATCAAAGGAATGCTCATCACTTGGGGAATGACTAAACAAACTGTGTTATATGATGGTAATGGAATAATATTGTGCTTGTAAGAAATGACAGGCAGGATGACTTCTGAAAGACCTAGAAAGACTTGTATGAACTGATATATAGTGAAGAGAGAAGAACCAAGAGAACATTGTGCACAGAGACAGCGATACTGTTTGATGAAGAACTCTGAAGGACTTGACTAAAGAATCATTATTCAAGACAATCCCAAAGGACTGTTGATGAAAGATACTATCCACCTCCAAAGAAAGAACTGATATTTATGGAACAGACTGAAGCATGCTATTTTCTCTTTCTTTCATTTTTTTGTTTTAATAAAATTTTCTTGTACAAAATGACAAATATGCTAATGTTTTACATAGTCATATATGTATAACCCATATCTGATTGCTTGTGTCCTCAGGGAGGCAGGGAGGGGAGGGAGAGAAAGGAGGGATAAAAAATTGGGACCCCCAAACTGTAACTAAAATGTTTATTACATTTTTTAAAAGTCTGGTATCCTTTCATATAATTCCCAATTCCTTGTCCATGATCTTGCTTCTTATGTCTCAATATTATGACTACCCGCCTGTCTAGTTTTCCTGCTTTTCTCTTTTCCCATCCAACCTACCCTACATCCTGCTCTACTTCAATTTTCCTTAGTTCCCTTTTCAGAAAGGTTGAATGTGGTAAAGTAGAAAAAACTCTGGACTTTAAGTCAGGAAAACATTGGTTTAAATCTAGAATTTGACACTAGAATGTCACAGTTGAAGAAATCATTATCTCTCTGTACTTTACTTGAAACTCCACAAGATGAAAAAATGAGGGTTTACTTCCTCATAGGTTCCTGATGAAACTAATTTGGCAAACTTAACTGAAAGGCTACATCAGATTGATCTATTCTTATATAACATCGATCTGTATTCAAGTACCTTCATAATAAAATCTACCAAATCAATCATATAACAGCTAGGTGGTTGCAGTGGATAGCGTGGTAGGGCCAGAATTAGGAAGACTCATCTTCCTGAGCTCAAATCCAGCTTCAGATACTTACTAGCTGTGTGACCCTGGGCAATTAGTCACTTACACCTGTTTGCCTTAGTTTCCTATTTATAAAATGAGCTAGAGAAGGAAAAGGTCAACCACTCCAGTATTTTCATCAGAATACCCCAAATAGGGCAGCTAGGTGGCACAGTGGATAAAGCACCAGCCTGGATTCAGGAGATACCTGAAGTTCAAATCCAGCCTCAGACACTTATCACTTACTAGCTGTGTGACCCTGGGCAAGTCACTTAAACCTTCATTGCCCCTAAAAAAAAAATATCCCAAATGTGGTCATGTAGAATTGAGAGGACTAAAATGCTGAACAACAACAATCAATAATATTGCTCACTATTACACAAATATACATTGACCATGAGTATTTGAACTTATGTCATCACTATTTCCAGATAATGCCATGCTTAGTCCAATGCTATCCCTTTCTACTTCTTATTCTCCTTGTCTGGAGTGTCCTTCACTAATAACAAGAACATTTAAATAGCAATGTTTAGAAATCATTTTACATGTATTATTTATTGGTCTTTAAAAGACTGTATGCAGGAGGTGTTATTATTATCATACTTTATTTTACAGATGAGGAAGTAGAGGATGAGAATGGTTAAATGAAATGCCAAGATCAGGCATCTAATCATTTTAACTCATGTCCTCCAAACTCCAAAGTCAATACTATCTATAGGCAACTAGGTGGGGCAGTACAGAGTTCAACTTGGAGTCAGTAAAGACCTGGATTCAAATCCTGACCCATCAGCAGGCTCTGCTTGGTTTGGATTCCACAGAATATCATGTCCCATGCCCCAGCCCAAACCTTTTCAGGTTGCTTCTGTGTGTTATCTGCCTCATTGGATTGTAAGCTCCTTGAGGGCAGGGACTGTTTTCTTAGTTGGGATTTTTTTAATGGGGCAATGAGGGTTAAGTGACTTGCCAGGGTCACATAGCTAGAAAGTGTCAGTGTCTGAGGCCTGATTTGAACTCAGGTCCTCCTGAATCCAGGGCTGGTACTTTATCTACTGCACCACATAGCTTGCCCCTGGGTCTGTCTTTCTTTTTCTTATTTGTAGTCCCCAGCACTTAGCAACAGTGGTCTGGCACACAGAAATCAGTAGTGATTAGAAATTGACTTTTTATTCATTTCGGGAAAGAGTTATAGAACATGATATTTCTTTTTTAGTGTTTTCTTTGGAAATAATTCTGACCTATCAATAAATTCTTTGTCATGTACAGTTAAACATAATCAAAGTAATGGTTTCAATGTGTTTTTGCTTTTGTTGTGATTTTTGTTTGTTTTGGTGGGGGGCATGTATATGTGTGTGTGTGTGTGTGTGTGTGTGTGTGTGTGTGTGTGGTGTGTGTGTGTTTTCTAAGCCAGGGGCATTTAAAAAATAATAAATTTGGTTTCCACAGAACAAGTGACTGGTTTCAATTTTAATCCATCTCACTCTCAGTAGCCTCATCTATACTTCATTTAAGGTGCCATTTTGACCTTGCTGTATCATTGATTTTCACATACATTTCTGCCTGACTCTACCATGGAGAGACAACTTGGAGTTACATGAGGAGACAGAAACGTTTCCTGTCCCTGAACCCATGACCAAGGACGGCACACACTGCACATGTTTTTCCTGCTGCTGGTGTTTTTCCATGGCCGTGCCAGTGCTATATGCATTAAGATCAAGGTGACAGTGGAAGAATTGAGTAATAATTCATCTGAACAAATTCTATAGTAGCATATCCCCCTTTTTTTACCTAATTGGTGCCTTTTGTTTTCACACCACATTCACGTTTGTATACGTCCCTTGACCTGCCACCTCATATACACTGAGCAAGCTGTTCCTTGTAACTATAACTGAGTTTTTTATTCATGCCTAAGGTGTTTGTACTCATGCCTGCCTTCACACCAATCTGGACTAGGGGGGACATAATGCTGATACAAGCCTGTGGACCTGTATGAAACTCAGAGTTTCTTCCAGAACACTCTTTGAGCCAGACACACATCTATAATAGACTCAGGGATAGTCCAGAAATTATTTGAGAAGAAAGAAAAAGACTTTAGAAACTTCAAAATGTAAAAGCCTGGCACTTCAATAAGTCTCTGGTTTCTAACTGGCCCTTGGTAGAGATTTGTAGAATTGCTTTGGAGTGAAATTTCTCTCTCTCTCTCTCTCTCTCTCTCTCTCTCTCTCCTCTCTCTCCTCGTCTCCTCTCTCTCTCTCTCTCCTCTCTCTCTGGACTCTCTCTCTCTCTCTCTCTCTCTGGCTCTCTGGCTCTGTCTCTGTCTCTGTCTCTCTCTGGTCTGTCTCTCTCTCTCTTTCTCTCTCTTATGTGTGTAGCTGTCTTTCCCACTCTCCTCTTGTTCTCCCTCATTCTTTCCCAGTTGAACTATCAGAATAGCCCATTACTCTTAGTGTTCTTTTAGTATAGTCTATTC
This sequence comes from Dromiciops gliroides, assembly GCF_019393635.1. Classification (NCBI taxonomy): domain Eukaryota; kingdom Metazoa; phylum Chordata; class Mammalia; order Microbiotheria; family Microbiotheriidae; genus Dromiciops; species Dromiciops gliroides. Next base: position 455,596,110 of record NC_057861.1, read on the forward strand.
TATATAATTTTCTATTGCTATATTGCTTTGATAAATTTACTCACTAGTGTATTTACAACAGTTTTCTTTTTTTTTTTTTCTGCAACCAGCATTTGGTGGGAAGGGGACAAACTGAACCATTAAGTTTGGGGCAACTCTGTCGACATTAAGGGTTTATGACTAGGGAACTAGCTTTAGTTTTAACCTCCAAAATAATCATACTCCTAGATCATCAATATTGATAAAGTTATACATACCCTTATAAACATTTCTGATAAGGATTTATATGTATATGTGTGTATATGTATATATACATATATATCCTTATAATATTACTGATAAAGTTATATATGTGTATATCTTTATAAATATTGCTGATAGTAGGTATTATATATACATATATATACATATATACACATATATATACACACACACACACATATATACCTACCCTTATAAATATTGTACTATATATCTAAACTATATGCATATATATGTATATTTTATGTGTGTATGTGGATACATGTATACATATGTATATGTGTGTATATATACACATATATATGCATGTGTGTGTGTATTTTTGGTAGGATACTCCTTTTGTAGATAGATAAAGAAAAGAAGTAATGCTCATGTTCTCATGTTTCTCATGTTCCCCTCAAGGCAGAAAAGTCTCCCTCAGAGAGGAGTTGGTCAGATTATAGACTGATTTACATCTCTCACATGACACATTCAGACAACTTATATGAAAATATATATCTTCCATGGGCACAAACAAAATTAAAGAAAGGAGAGATAAAGCAGTTTAGCACAAAAAACAAACATACTGACTGTAACTGACAGTTTAGATGATCTTCCACACACACGTGGTACTCCACTTCTTCAATGACCGGAAATTTCTTCAGCTTTTCTGCAGGGAAAAGTGAAACCTCAGTTTGTAGACTCTGGAAAGAAACACATCATCATGGGAAGTAGCTCAGGCTCTTTTCACTGTGTTCTTATGGCTTGGTTAGATATATTTTGTTCTAGGGCCAAGAATGCAAACACAACTATCAAACACAAGGAGAAATGGGCAGTCAGAGTTGCATCACCTAGCTGTAGCCAGATGTATAAAAACCAAATCTGGGCTGAAGCAGGTAAAATTATTCTGATTATGTGAGATATAAAAATAGGAAGCAAATTCATAAATATAGGCAGTCTGAGCCAGATTGTCTATTAAACCAGGAGAGCCGGGGGTCAGAGTTAGGAAGGGAAAGTGAAACATCATAAATCAGGCTCACGGACAGGAAAGAGGATAGAACTAGAGAGGAGATTAAGGTCCCAAGCAGAGAAAAAAAAATTACCCAAGAGTGTTAAATACTGGGCTTCCACTGATACGTTTTCTTCCACCATATGTTTGCTTATGGATGAAACCTGCATTCCCAGCTATTATTCTTACCCTATAGAAGCCTGGAACACCTTGAATGGGTTCTTCTTATCCACTGTATAGCCAGAAGACTTTAAGAGACAGTCATATGTCTTTTAGGAGTCCAAACATAGATTTGGCCATTTGAAGAATGTGTTTAAAATAGAAGAGGACCTGCCTCATTTCCCTTCTGAAGTAGTCAAATCATTTTGTCTTTATATGTTCAAAGAGAGAACTGGATTGACCACTTTTTAGAATCTATTTCCTTCAAAATTCTCCTGAAAGGATTCTTAGCTGATTTAATTTGGGGGTTACTGTAGAATTCCTAGAAACTATCACTCATCCTCGGTTGGAACATGCTCTTTTACTTTTTCTTAATTCCAAATTCAATTTTTTTTGTCTTGACTCCCAGAAAAATATATACCTTGGGGAGGGGGGATACACTTTTGTAACGATGCCCCTTCAGATCTATTTTACTGTGTTCAGTACCTAGGTGTGAATGGAAGTGAGGTGCCTTAAATGTGTCTTTGTCATTTGTTACAGAATTGTAGGCAGCAGTTGATTAAGCAACTGTATTGTTTGTGTGACAGCTCTGAGAGCACCTGGCTATGAAGACCAGAAACCAAATCACACTGGGCTGAGCCTTTGTTTATAAGCCCCCTCAGCTTATACAGTACATGGCTATGCATCTACTAAAGGTGCTACACAGCTGAGGGTGTCTGCAAAATACCCGCTTCATTAATGCTCCTGAACACTATCATGTTACACTTCAGAAGGAGTGACCAGTTTACTTAAAACAAAGAAGATTTGACCTTTCTCCCCTTCTGAAACCAAAACCAGATGAAGCTAAAGTGACTCATTTCCGGCTTTAAACAAGTTCTAAGAAACATTTTTTCCAAGTACAGTTTGTGGGTTTCATTTCTTCCCCTCTCTTTTTCCCCCCTTTTTGCATAAATATCTCATTCCCTTTTGGTCAAGGTCAACATATTTATTACTTATATTCATGATGTAGTTCTTTTTTCCCCCTTTTAGCTTTCTTTCTTTTCTTTTCTTCTTTTTTTTTTAATCTGTGTTGCTTATAACCAGACCCTTGATCCTCCAAGTCTTAAAACAGCTTGGCTTTCAGCAGCCAAATCTGACAAGGTCAGCATTTTTCTGTTTATTCTGAGAATACTATTTACCCTCTGGGGTTTTTAAAGCAATTCTGTAAAACATCACTTGGAAAAAGTTTGTAACGTTCACAGAGACTTCCATAAAGTTGGGCCACAATAAATGGTGACTTTTAACTCTTGACTGTTGAACTTTAGGACAAGTAAAACCTGGCCAAGCATTGATGGCTAAACAGCTTCATAGGGGAAAAAAATGTAAAAAATGGGAACTTTAATTCTTTAAAATCTTACAAGTGGAATGTCCTGAGCGTAACTTATTTCAGTTGTCAGACACACTCTCAGAACATGTAATTAAAAAAGGAAAAAGCTGATCAATTCAATCCTAAATGCTGCTCTTCAGAGGATATTTTAATTGTTTTAAATATATACTAAGTTACATTCATGATTTTTAATTGAAATAAAGGATACCAGCCTAGAAAGAATTCTCTCTCTCTCTCTCTCTCTCTCTCTCTCTCTCTCTCTCTCTCTCTCTCTCTCTCTCCTCTCTCTCTCTCTCCTTCCCTCCCTCCCTCCCACTCTCTCTCTCCTTCCCTCCCTCCCTCCACTCTCTGCCTCTCTTTCTATCTTTGTCTCTCTCTGTCTGTTTCTGTCATTCTCTCTGTCTCCACACACACACACACACACACACACACACACACACACACACACACACACACACACACACACACACACTGGGGCTCCAAAGATCTCCATCCCTGACTCCACTGTGTTCTGCAATGAAACTTTAACTGGCTCAGTTTCCAATATGGTTTCCCCTTCCTTAGGCATCTAGGTGCTTCCTCTCACTCCCAGGGACCCACCATTTTGGTGTCAGATTTGGTGTGTGTTCCAGATAGGATTCAGTCCTGCAGCCCAGAACTCTTTGACCCGAAGGATCCACCCACCTCTGCCTCTCCTAAAGCTGGGATTACAGATTTGGTCATCACACCTGGCTATAAGTAAACTATTTTTAAATGGTGTAGGTGATTTTGTCAGTTGTGGACCATGGCTTCCTATGCATATGTAAAGTGACAAATTGTTTCAGTCCTGGGAAAGTTTAAATATACAGTTTTATTTGGAATAATTTGGAAGTATGGAGCTCAGCTGATAATCCATCAGATCTGCACAAGGGTCCATAAAACACTATAGAAGAAAATTTCACTTATATTTAAAAGTCCTAAAGCATCTACCCATCACAGGTAGGATCTATGAAAGAAAACAGAAATTGCAAAATCACCAAATTCTATTCAGGTCTCATTCATATGGAAACCTGTTGCTGTTATGGTATGGTAGGCATAGTTATAATACCACCACTCCCTCAGTTCAAATTTAATTTTAGGATGAATTGAGACACTCATAAGTCACTGAATATTTAACTGTGTTGCTTAAAACTGAATATTTAACAAAGCAGAAGGTTGTAGTCTGCCCTACCACACCAAGGCTATACTAAAAGATATGGTAGCATTTAGCTTCTCAGGATGGGGCCTCTCTTCTTCATCTGGAAACATCTGAGCAGCCATCATGGTTAGGTGACTTCTGTAATCTCAGTTACCCAGCTAGTCTGAGAGGCCTCTATTACACAGGGTTGCTACCTCTTATGCCCTGAGGCCAGGAAGATGTATCTGTGAAGCTGGGGTGGAAGGGCTCACATAGGGAGAGGAAACTGCTCAGGGAGTTGATGTCAGGAAATCCACTGGACCTATCATAATTTTATACTTTACATATTTATGTATGTATACATATATATGTGTGTGTGTGTGTATCATATAGATGTATGTATGTAGATCAAGGGAATTTATGTGTGTGTGTGTGTATATATATATATATTTATCTTAAAGGAACTATACTTTTTATTTTAAAATTATTTTAATTGAACAAAAATTGAGTGTGCATTGTATTTGGAAGCATCAGCATTTTCCCTGGTAATAATCAGAAGTTTGTGCCATCTGAAGTTTTCAGGCTCTCTGGGATGAAGGGTGAGAGTCTCTGAGTCATAAGATTCAAAGAGCAGGTGTTGCCTAGGAAAATAAATCTTTCTAGATCTTTATTTAGCCCTTCTCCTATGGTTAAAATAAGTGCAGTAGAAGATTTTCTAAATAAACCAATATGACTTGAAAACTGCTTTCCAATCCTCTGCCAGATCTGCATCATTGTGTGGGGGTGACCCTGGGGGCTGTGTGGGCAGAGCCCACACTCCATCAGGTCCTAAACCAGGGGTTCTTAACTGAGGGTCCATAAAGAAATTTGGGAGTTAGGTGTCTTTGAACTTGGATTGTGAAAAAAAAAATCACATCTTTATTTTCAACAGCCCAGAGTGCTAATTTCATATTTCCTCCAATTATAAATGTAGGTCACTCAGCCATTTAATAAATACTTACTTAGCACCTACTATGTGCCAGACACCATGATAAGAGGAAGGGATTTGAAGTTAAAAAACATTCTGTTCCCAAGGATTTCAATGTATAGTGATCCATAGGATTCTTCAGACTGATAAAGTGGTCCATGACATGAAGGAAAAAGCTAAAAATCCCTGCCCTCCCTCAATATGGAAAGGATTTCCAAGGTCTGGCAATCAACCTTCTGCCCAAACACCAGGACAGCTGAATTTAAGAGACGTTTAACACTAGGGATTTGGACACTTGGTAATATACATTTTTAGGCCATAGCAATTCAGATGTGTCTTCTAAGGTTTTATGTCCACTTCAAAGAAAATAAATAACAAAAATAGTGACATCTCTCTAATATTTTAATGAAACCACAGATCTTTGGTGGAGAGAAAAGAGAACAAGGTGGGGAGAGCAATGATAAAGATAGACAGAGAGAGATGGAGAGACACAGAATACAGACATAGAAAGACACACAGAGTGACAGAGAGAAAGAGATAGAAAGAAATCAGGAGAATTGAGAAACAGAGAAAGCCAGAGAGAAGAGAGAGAGAAAGAGAAAGAGAGAATACAGACAGAAAGACACACAGAGTAACAAAGAGAAAGAGATAGAGAGAATGGAGAAACAGAGAAAGCCAGAGAGAGAGAGGAGAGAGAGAGGAGAGGAAGAGAGGAGAGAGAGAGAGAGAGGAGAGAGAGAGAGAGAGAGAGAAGAGAGAACAAAGAGAGAAAGAATAAAGTAGTGCAGAAAGAATAGAAGATACTAGGTTTGGAAAAAGACTTGGTATCACTTGTAGTCTCTGAATCTATAAATCCACTTACATTTTTTTTTTCAGGGCAACGAGGATTAAGTGACTTGCCCAGGGTCACAGGGATAGTTTCAAGTGTCTGAGGCTGGATTGAACTGAATCCAGAGCCGGTGATTTATCCACTGTGCTGCCTAGTTGTCTCCTTACATTACCTACTTAAACAAGGTTATTATTAGGAGAGTGCTTCTCATAGAACTATCCTTACCTCAGGAGCCTCTGTATACTTATTTCCTGTTCACTGCATCCTCATCAAAAGTAATTTTCTCATTTGTACAATGAGAAGGTTGGGTTAGATGGATACAAAGATATCTTTCTACTCAAAAATCAATGGTTCCATGGCTACCCATGAGGCACTGGGTCTTTTGTAGTTCCATGAGGAGAAGACAGTGAGATGAAATCAAGATTATCAGTAATCTTGGGCTGAATCATCATTTTTTTTTACTATAAGGTGTATTTAGTTGTGGTAGACCTGATGAGGAGGAACATTTTTGGGGTATCAGTTGTTTCAGAGGTTTTAGAAGAAAAAAAACCCAGAAACCAAGGGAACCATTTAAATATGAAAAAAAAAGCAAGTGTATGAGGGAAGCAAAGTATTCAGGGAGAAAAAAGAATAGGTTGTTTTGGGTTAGAGGGGAAAAATCTATTCCCCAGTCTTCAACAATAAACATTTAAACAACTACTTTGTATCAGGCACTGTACTAAGTGCTAAGTATACAAAAGATGCAAAAGATAATTCCTGACCTCAAGGAGTTTCCAATCTAATGAGGGAGACAACATGCCAACAAATATATAAAATAAATTTATATTACATACATGTATATATATATACACACACACACAGAGGATATGTGTATATATATATATGTGTGTATATATACATGTATAAATCCATATATGTATGTGTATATGTGCGTACATGTATATGTGTGCGTATATGTATGTGTATATATGTATACGTATACATGTACATACATATACATATATATACACACACATACATATATATACATATATATACACACACACATACATATATATATATATATATATATATATATATATATCCTTGACAGGTATACTAAATGTAGAATTTGGGGTGAAGGAAAAACAGAAGCAATTCTAGAGAAAGGAGTAAAAAAACTAAAGAAATTGGAAGGGCAAAAGAAAAAATAGGTAAATTTATTACTGAAATAGTGCCCCATAAGCAACAAGATTAAAGATAATTATACAATTTCAGAATCATTGCTTGTAAGAAAAAAGACTAAAGAAAATAAGTCAATAAGTCCTAGCATTTTTCCCCTTTTTTAACTGCTCCAGATTCTTACCAGTCTTAGCCTTGGTCCTCTTACTAGCCCTAACATCTCCATCATTTTCTATATGGAAAAGAGAATAAAGGCTACAAGCCCAATATGGATGGTGATGATGACTAAGAACAGACAAGAAGACATAATATATTGTTACCTGGGTCTCGGGCATAAATAGAATTAAGTATATAATCAGCTATGAACTGGTGAGAACATAAACAAAACATCATCCATTTAATCCATCATGTATTTCTTGTATCTTGTCTTCTATGTAAACCCATGTAAGTATATTAACCAACAAAATTATTTGGTTCAGAAAATCCAATGTAATTACAAACCTTTGCTTCATATAAATACAGTGCCAATACATTTTGGAAATGAAGTATGTAATTGAAATTAAATAATCCTAACATACCTTGTTTTACTGGCCCATGTGTATGCAAAATCAAATGGAGAAGTAAGGCAGGTCACTCTTGCCACCAATCCGTTTGGGCCTCAATTATCTAGGTAGTTTATGTTAAAATGGGGGGTGGGAACCACATCACTGGTGCTCCATTTCTCTTTGCTAGTGTCTCTGCCACAAGAAAATGATCACTATCTATAGTTATAAGAATTTTATGTACTAAGTAGGACACATTATGATTTAAATGAGAACCAAAACTTTCACATTCCCAGCCATACTATTCCATTAACATGTTTTGCATAATAAAGTAAACTTTAAATCATTTTTCCATGCTTGCTTTTTGGCATTAACATTTTATATAAAAAGCATGGTCTAGACATGTACATGTACCAGTGGAATTAAATCATCAATAATCACTATCTAAAATGAATTACATTCCAAAAGCACTGGCTAATGATTTATCTTTTCTTCATGGAACAGATCTCTATCAGATTGATTTATGTAGCAGCCAATCATGTTTCAGTAAACTGCAGCATGCACATGCATCTTTAAGTGATGATAAGCTGTGACTGTCCATTTATTTGTACAACACCAGCAAAAAAAAAAAAATACCTTAACCTATACTAAAAGCAATATACTATTCCTAAGCACTTTAAAAAAAGATAATGGTCAAACCCATCTCAAAATTTCAGGGTAAGTGATTTGGTATCATGCAAATACAAGCCTTGGCCCCTAACCCCCCAAAATCCAGAGTGGATTTTAAAATATGGTGACATTTGATACAGAACATTCTTTGCCTTTGCATGTTTACATTATTTGCTTTGATAGTTGATGCTTTTGTTAGTTGTTGAAGTGATTGACAGCCTCATGCTGTTCTATTTAATTGCCTTTTCGGCAATGCAAGGTTCTGTGTTTAGAAGACACTGTTTCAAAAATAAATCCAAACTCTGTATGTGTGTGTGTGTGTGTGTGTGTGTGTGTGAATTATAGAAGTTTCATTTCTTAAGCCAGTTCTGTAACCATACGACTACAGCTGTCGCCATATTTATCCATATTTATTTGATGGTTCGGTCTCATTCTTCATGGTCTTTGTTTTTTTCTCTCTCTATTAAGGAGATGAATGTTTCTCCTAAAGCAAATGAAAATCCTTTCGTGCAATCATCATATTAGAGGAAGTATCACTTATATTAGGCAAAATTTTCTCCCTTAGTAAAATATGATAAAGGTTCTATTTTTTTCTGCCCACATAACAACTTTTCACTTGGGTTTCTATGAACCAAACACTGCAATGATTTCAGATTCTATCTGAGTTTACATTCAAACTATTTGCGTTTCTGCATTTGATTAATTTTTTTTCTTCAGCTAAAAACATATTATATAAAATGCTATTTCTAGAAAAGAATTTGTTATGATATATACTCTTCCTACATTGTGGGTTTGTAGTTTACTCAACTTTTTGTGTGACTCAGCTATTGTAAAGAAAATATTCTAAGAACATGGTTACAAGTATTTATTTTTTCACTCAGTATGAAAAGAAAAATCACAGAACCTCTTTAAATATGGTGTCATTTATACTTTTTATTTTACTCTTTGTTGGACTTTTTCTGTTAGAATTTACTAAGTACGTGGTGCATTTTCTTTCTTAATGGCAATTTCTATCAACTCACTTATTCTTCAAATACCAGAGAATTTGCTACTTCAGTTTTATTGTATGTTTGCTTTTCTTCAGCTCATTTGATAATGCTTTCTTCTATAGAGGGCCTATATCCTTAAAGGAGCTGAAAGGGAAGAAGTTGGAGCAAAACTTTCTCTACATGCCCATTCTTGCTATTCAGCCTAACAAGAAGCATTAAGAGAGAAAAACAATCAGTCTTTGCATGTATTATATAGAAATTTGGGGTTCTTAAGAAATATCTTTCAAAATTCCTTTCAAACTATAATTATATTAACTGTTCCTATAAACACCATCTCTGTTACTTCCTGTGCTTTTAAGCCAATAAAAATGAAACTGTTTTTCTATTACCAATAAAATAAAATTGTCAAGTTTTAAGTAAAACAACAATCTAAATAATGTGTACTCTCTTCTCAATTACCTGATCCAAAGGAAGGTCATAATGATACCCATTGTCTAAAACAACTTGTCATATAAATATTATTTCTATTGAGGTGAATAAAATACTTTCATACTTGTGTCAGTTATTTGGAGAATTAGCTATAGTGACTGTCTATATTCATCAATAGGAAAAATAGTTCATAGCCAACTACATAGAATCACTTGAGAAGTGTGACATTTCTCGATTTACTGTACCTCCCTGGACCTCAGTTTCTACAAATTAATATTTTTATTATACTATGTCATGGAAATGGTTGTTTTGGTCCACAAATTAAAAATAAAATAAAATTTTTAAAAATTAAGGAGTTGAATTAGATTGCCTCTGTGGTATTTTCGAATCATAGATCAGTGAACCCATAATCTCATGATTCTAAATCCTTAAAAGGCCTAGTTTACCCAATATATTTCACTGTAGCCTGTCATATTACATTGAATTTTAACCATTAGGTTTATTCCTTTGGGTTAAAACACTGCTCAATAAATAAATTGTGCTCAGAAAATGCTCAATAAATTTTGCAGAGGTAATTTTAGTCTATTGACATGGATGCCTTTCCCAGTCTGACATTTTCTACCTTGTCTTCCATTTTCCTTCCTCATTAATGCCCTACTCTGACACAATAGGTTTATTCCCTGTCAAAAATCCATTCCATTGCACCATCTCTGTCCTCTCCATGCTTCTCCTTTAAATTGTGTTTATTTCTCATGTCTGCCTCTCTAAACTCTCCTTATGCTGTGGGCTATGATCAAGATTAGACTTTCTTTTACAGCATGGTAGAATAGAAGAAATAGTGACTCTGAAATCAGAATTTCTAATTCTTCCTCTGACCTTGGACAACTCATCTACCATCCCTGGGGCTCAGGATCCAGATGAGAGTCTCCTCTTCTATAAAATGGAGATGCTATAAAATACCTGTACAACTGAATTAAGTTGAAGGGAAAAAAGAAGTGGTTGGAATAGATAGTCTCTTATGTCCCTTCCAGCTATACAGCTATGATGCTATGATGCTGAAAACAGTTGTCTACCTTCAACACCACACCTTCCTCTCTCACACACTTCCGAACATCTTGTATTTTGACTTACTACTTTCTCTTTTAATCGAACCTTCTGTGTCCAGGACTAACAATGATCTCTTAATTTATAAATTTCAAGGTCTCTTCTCAGCCTTTTCCTTCTTGACCTCTCAACATATATTTCATATCCTCCCTCTTAGTGACTTTCTCCTCCCAGTGCTTTCTCTCCTTGTTTAAACAGGAGTTTGTTTATTAACTCTAAGAATCCTTTTTGAAGGATTGTCATCCTTGCCCTACTTCCTAACTATGGCTGAAGCACAAAACTCTATCCTGACAACTCTTCCTACATGGTCTCTTGGGGATCTCATCACTTTCCATGGTATCATTGGTATGAAAAATTTTCCCAGATCTGTATATCTGTGTTTGGTCTTTACCCTGAGTTCTAGTCCCTGATCACCATCTATCCCTATCACATTTCTAAATGGATGTTGTATGGATCTTAAGCCTCATGCCTTGAACATAACTTATATTTCCCCAAATCCCACCCCCTTCTCACTAACTTTCCTATATGCAAGAATGAACATGGGTGTATCAATAAGGAAATATATGATCAGAAAAGAGGATAGGCCTGTCATTTGTTATACATATAGACAACCTGAGAGGTGTAAAAAACTGAAAAGAAATCCATTGAGAAATATTTTCTGGTCTTTGGGCAGATCCTCTGTAGAAAATCAATTTCTATATGTAGATAAAAATCACACAGGATGAGAAGGCAAGAGTGGGGTGCCATATACACTGATAGAGTAAGAATCCATATAAATGGGATAATTGATAAAATGTAGGACATTGGAAACAATGGAAGAACTATGATTTCATTAGCATGGGAAATTCTTGGTGTGACACTCTCTATACCACTACAATCAATCTTTGGGAGCTTTCTAAGTTATACAGAAGTTAAAAGACTTGCCTAGGTCATTCTAATGGTAGATGTCAGAGGTCTTCCTGACCCAAAACCTAGCACTCTATCCACCATGTTAAATGTTTCTGTATACTTCAAAGAGTATAAATTTAAGCAATTATTATGACAATCTGTTGTTGTTCAATTGTTTCAATTGTACCCAACTCTTTGTGACACCATTTTGGGGTGTTTTTTATCAAAGATACTAAATTGGTTTGCCATTTCCTTCTCTAGCTCTTTCTACAGACAAGAAACTGAGGCAAATGGTATTAAATGATTTACTAAGGTTCATGCAAAATTCATGAAGATGAGTCTTCCTGATTCCAATTCTAGTGTTCTATCCACTGTGGCACCTAGCTGCCCATGACAGCCTGTACCATGTTATTTTATATTTTTATTCATGCATTCAACAAGGTTTTATCATGTGATTACATAATACTGTACAAGATGCTAAAGGAGATATAGAAGAAATGAAGAACACTCTTCCTGTCGACCAAAAATCTATAGTCTTGTTAAGGAAACCATCCCAGAAATCAAGGAAATAACAATAGAAGCAAAAAAATGTCAAAATGAGTGAGTTGGACAATAAATTCCCCAAGAGAAAGAATAATAATGGCTGAAATTCCCAAGGAAGTTTTCACAGAAGAAATGCAAATCAGATAAGTGTGCCATATATGTAGAGGGAGAGTGAAGAGAGTGCTGACCTTGTAGTCAAGAAGACCTGGAGTCAAACTCCTCCTTGGTCACATATTAGTTGTGGGACCCTGGACAAATCCCTGAACCTTTCTGGGCCCCAGTTCCATTAATTGTAAAATGATTTGGTTGGACTTGATAACCATTGAGTTCCCTTCTGACTCCCAATTTATTATCCTATATTCCTATTAAATTCAACAACCATTTATTAAGCAAGATACAATGCAATGAACTAGGGATACAAAGAAAAAATGAAGGTATCCCTGCTCATAAGGACCTTATATTCTCCTTCTCTCATAGTAATAAGTACAAATGTTGAGCAGAATAAAGGCAAGGAAGAATGAATGTTCTGAGCTTTGCACTAGAGATCTTTCTCTGGAATGTCATTCATTGGTTAGCACTCTTTATATCCATACATTTTTCCAGTTCCATATGTTAACCTGGATAATCCTCTATCCCATATTTCTCCTATCTCCAAGATATCTCAAGAGACTTTAAAATGCAGCTATAATGTGTCTCCAGAATTCCATTAATCTCCAACTTTAATGACCATCTTAAAAAAAATGGAATGAAATTAGTCTGGTATGTTCTGTGTTTGATGTAACCATGCAAGCTCTCTTCACAATCACTGGTGCCCTTTCTAAATGCTTACATGCTTTATCTTTAATAAGTTTAATGTTTTGCCAGGAATAGTCATCAACATACAGTTGAAGAAATTTTCCTCTTCCCTCTTTTGGAAAGGGGAACTATCATGGAGTATTCACCATCTGTGAGGATGCCAGGCTGGTTGGAAAAGAGAGTTTGTGTTGGGTGTCCTAGGAGATAAGATTGAATAGGTAATATGAGGTCAGATTAATGGAACCTTTGTTTGCTGGGCAGAAAGTTTAGACTTGCTGCAATAAGCAATAAGGAGCCATTGGAGGTTTTTGAATGGGAAAGTGACATAATAAAATTGTTGTTTTGGGAAGATCGTCTAACAATGGTGTGTTAGATGGATTAGAGGGGGTAATTACTGTAGTCAAGGAGACCAGTTAGGAGGCTGGTGTGGTGGCATGGGAATGGAGAGGGAAGGACAGATTCAAGATATACTTCAAAGCGAGGATTAATAGGTTCTTAGTGATTGGTTGGATATAAAGTTTGAAGAGAGAAGAGTCTGAGGATTTTACCCTGGGGGACTGGGAGAGTAGTGGTGCCATTAGTAGGAATAAGGCCTTTCTGGATGATGACTGGTTTGAAAGGGGAGGAATAATGAGTTCAGTTTAGGACATGTAGAGTATGAACTGATGGTTGGACAATCCAGGGTAGGTGTACTTTAGGGAACTGGAGCCAAAGTGAGAGATAGGTACTGGAAATATTTACTTAAAAAAAATAAACCCATAGATACAGAGTTGGAATGTTTCCTAGAATAAATTAGCCTGACCCTGACCTAAAGCATGAATTCCATAAAAAAAATTCCTCTTTTAGTCCAGACTCTGTTGGGATATCTCTGTTGGAAGGTAATTTACTACTGTATATGACAGCCCAAGACAACTAATTGTTAAAAAGGTTTATTTTCTTTATATTGAGTCAAAAAATCTACCTCCTCATAATTTCCACCTATTTCATTCCAGAGCCCCAAAGAATAAGTTTTATCCCTTTCCCATATGATAGCAGTTGGAATAATTCTCTTCAAAACTAAACTTCCCTGGATCTTTAAATTTACCAAAGAAAATAGTACCAAGAGAATAGAACAGGAACCAAAGACTATGCTTTGGGAAACCCTTATGTTTATAGGTGGGAAAAGAATAAGGAACTAGCAAAAATTACTGAGAAGCAGGAAAACCAAGAGAATACATAGTCAGAAAGGACAAAAAAAATTTACATTCTATTTTAAATTGCTCTTTGGTATATACATACACACATATGTATGTAGGTGTAAATATATATAATTACACACATATGCACATATGTATATATACATGTGTTATATAAGTGTGTATATATTTGCACATGTGAGTGTGTATATATACATATATATAAATTTCTTCACTATTTACATCATAAATAAATTGAGTGAAGAGAAAATATTTCCTACTTCTGATTCTTCTATTGCATTCAACAAACTATTATACACATGAGAGTTGCATAATAAGTCCCTACTAAATTGGGGTAAATTTATTTTTCTTTAGTTCTGCTTTTAAAAAGCAAAAAAGGAATATTTTCATCTATACAATAGAACACCAAGAGGAAGATTTGATATGACACAATCAATCTTCATTTCATTAAACTTGATTTTAAAAGGTAGATTAAAAAAAAAACTCACCCATTAATTTCAAAACTGTTTTGCTGGTGGTTGTTTCCTTCTATTCTATGAATTTTTAAAGCATTGCAATGGCCCTCTTTCCTTTTCTTCAGTATCAGTATTGCTAACCCCTTCCAACACACATACTCCAACTTAAAGCAGAGAGAAAGAAAACTTTTAAGCATAATGAAGCAAAATAAATCCACACAGTAGAAATGTCCTAAAATGTATGTTACCTTTGGCAACTTATGTCCATCACCTGCCCATCAGAATATTGAGAACATGTTTCATCATAGTTAATCTGGAAACATGATCTCTTATTGCATTGATCAAAATTATTCATTTTTTCAAAGTTGTTTTTCTTTACAATATTGTTGTCCTTGTATAAATTGTTCTGGTTCTGCTTACTTTACTCTAAGTCAGTTCACACTGCCTAGGGCTCTGAAATCTTTCCACATTGCTTAATTGAGGTTTGGTACCATTCTGTTGTATTCATCTACCACAATTTATTCCCCAATTCTCTAGTTGTTTAAGGGGCAATCTAAGATGCTCCCTTAGATTCTATTCCCACCCCTATCACCTTTAATTTCCCCTTTCAATACCAGGAAGTTTGTTTTGCTTGTGACTATAATCTTCCCAGTGTTATCCTCCCTCTTAACATCTCCATCCTGTAACGATTGGAATGATGCCACCTGCTGGAGACTTACTGTAGAAGAGTTCCGCCCATGAAGGGAAGGTCTTTGAGGGCAAGACCAGGAGTCTTTTCTTTGGCATGAGGAAGTGACGCGGGCGAGTGGGAGGAGGAAGGAAGAGACTGGCGCTCAGTCTCGCGCTCTTTCCTGGGGACGCTGGCGGAGAAGGGAGCTAAAAATTGTGCTCTCCCTTTAATAGATAGAAATCTAGGCCTTTCTCTCTCATTTTTACCAAATTCTTGTTTTCCTTAATAAACTTTTAAAAGCCTAACTCTTGCTAAAGCTTATAATTTATGGCGACCACTCATTTTAGACAGACTAGCTAGAATTTTAACTCTTACAATCCCCATCTCTACTTCTTTCTGTCTTGGAAATTGGAAATTGAAAAGAGGTCTTTCAAGCATTCCTGAAGAAAAGACCAGACCAAAGTAGGAACTTTGAAATATAGACAAAAACGATCCAGAAAAAAAAAAACTAGTGAGGCAAATTTATTTTAAAAATTGATGAGGGGGGGTGGCTAGGTGGTGCAGTGGATAAAGCACCTACCCTGGATTTAGGAGTACCTGAGTTCAAATCCGGCCTCAGACACTTGACACTTACTAGCTGTGTGACCCTGGGCAAGTCACTAACCCCCATTGCCCTGCCAAAAGAAAAAAAAAATTGATGAAAGGCACTTCCCTGTGAGTTTGAAGTATTTTTATACCAAACTCTGTGTGAGTTTTCTGTGTTCAATCTACATTTGTGATATTCAAATAATTTAATGTTTGATCCCCCTACTCCTTCCTTCATGCACGTATTCTTTTTGTTTTCTGTTTTTTTTGGTGAGGCAAGTGGGGTTAAGTGACTTGCCCAGGGTCACACAGCTAGTGTCAAGTGTTGAGGCCAAATTTGAACTCAGGTCCTCCTGACTCCAGGGCCAGGTGCGCTATCCATTGCGCCACCTAGCTGCCCCCATGCACATATTCTTTTCCTCTCATGTCTCCAACTATAAGAATATCAATTTCTGCCTCCTTCTTCCTTCCTTCTACATTAGTTTATTCATTCCTCTCTTTTTTTCCTCTTTTTAATCCCTCCCCTTATCTTTACCCTCTTTAAGACTTCAGAATAGATACCAATCTACCTCCAGGACTTCTGTTTTTTTTTCCTTCTTATTTAACATCCCTTAATATATTTTAAAGACATTAAGGCTCTAAATACTGTTTCTTCTCCACCTTTACAATGTCAGTATCATATCACCATGCAAGTCTTTCCAATTGCTCAAATAAAATTCCTTTCTAGTTTTCTTGATCTTTTGTCTATAATCCAAAGTTACCTACTCTGCTCTGGTCTTTTCCTCAGGAATGCTTGAAAGTCTTCTATTCTATTTACAATGCATTTTCCCTATAGAATTACACACAACTTTGCAGGCATGTTATTCTTGGTTATAAGCTTGTCCCTTTTGTCTTTTGGAATACTGAATTCCAAGATACTCTTTTTATATAGTAGAAACTATCAGGTTTTATATCATTTCTGACTTTGGCTCCTTGGTATAAGGATCTTATTTCTGAATGTTTGCAGTATTTTTTATTTTATGTTGCAGTTTTCTATTTTAGCTTTGGCATTCCTTGGATATTTCTAATGGAGGTTCCTTTCAGGTGAATCAATGTGTTCTGTTTCTGTTTCAGTGTGTTGCCTTCTGTTTCAAATAGATCGTACATTTTTCATCTATGATTTTTTGAAAAAAATTATTGAAATAGAAATACTTCCTTGAAGTATCGAGTTTCCCCCCCTCCAAAAAAATGGTAGAATTCAGGGAGTCCAGCCAGTTAGTCAATAAGCATTTATTAAATACCTACTATGTTCCAGGCACCATGTTTATTATTGGTAATATATGGCAAATTGCAGATAATCAACCAAGTGAGGCACTAATTTTAAAGTTAATCAGAACTGACTTCTTGTAGAAGATGGGTTTTAACTTGAAGGATCTGGGAAAAAACTATAGGGTGAAGATAAAGAGAGAGATTATTCCAGGCATGGAGAACATCCACTAACAATTAAAACAGAAGTGGAATATCTTGTTGGGGGAAGAGCTAGGAGGCTATTGTAACTAGGTTGTAGAGAAAATGGGAGAGACGTAAGGTATAAAAAAGCTGAAAAGGTAGGAGAGGGTCCAGTTGCAGGAACTTTGAAGTGAAATAGAGGATTTTATATTTAATCCCAGAGATGATAGGGAGACATTGAACTTTATTGAATATGGAGAGCGTGTATGTGTGTGTGTGTGTGTGTGTGTGTGTGTGTGTGTGTGTGTGTGTGTGTGTGACATGGTCAGATATATGCTTATGAAGAGTAACCAGACAGTTGAGTGTAGGATAGACTGGAATGGAGAGAGACTTGAGGTAAAAACAATCAACTAGCAGTCCATTGCAATAGTCAAGGCATGGAGTGACTAGGGCTTTCAAAAGGGTGTTGGTAGCATTAGATAAGAAAGTGGGTGAACACAAGAGATATGATGAAGGTAGAATTGATAAGACAGCAACAGATTGTTTATAGGAATTGGAGAGAACGTGTGAGGATTTGAGTATTACACCTAAGGGGTGAGCTTGTGTAAATGGGAAAATAGTGTTGCCCCTTGCCAGTAATAGTGAATTTAGGATTAGGGGGAAAAGTTTTGGGGGGAAAAGATAATGAGCTGTTTTGGACATGTTGAGCTGCCAACAGGAATGTCCAGTTGGAGATGTTCACCAGTCAGTTGGAGATCTGAGTCTGGAGGTCAGCAGAGAGGCTAGGACTGGATTAGTAGATCTGAGAATCATCAACACCAAGACAAGGAAAAAATACAGGAATTTATGAGATCACTGAATGAAAAGTAGAGATGGAAAAGAAAAGAGGGTCCAGAGACAGAGTTCTGGCAGACCCAGTTAGCAATCGATGATCTGGATAAAGTCCAGGGAGCATGGGAAACTGAAAGGAGTGATGAGGCAGATAGGGAAGAATGTGGATAGAGTCTTATCCCAGAAACCTAGACAGGAGCGTATTTTAAGGAGAAGAAAGTGAATGAAAATGTCAGCAGGTTAACAAGAGTTAGGAAGGGATGAGAAATTATTCAATTTAGCATAAAGATCATTGGTAACTTTGGAGAGAACAGTTTCGATTGTTACTATATCAGAAGCAGAACTGTAGAGAATTAAAAAGACAATGAGAAGAAGGAAAGGAAAGTTGTTTATTGTAACCTTTCCCTCTAAGGAGTTTAGCCACAATCAAGAGAAGAGTTCTAAGACAAAATCTATGGGAGATGGATGGAACAAATTTGTTTGTTTGTTTGGGGGTTATTTGTTTTCTGGAGAATGGAAAAGACCATGGGATGTTTCTAGGTATTAGAGAAGCAACCAATAAGACAAGAGGAAGGGGACAGAAGCAAGCATTTATTAAGAACCTACTATGTAGGGGGCAGATAGATGGTGCAGAGGTTAAAGCACCGGCACTGGATTCAGGAGTACCTGAGTTCAAATCCAGGCTCAGGACAATTGACACTTACTAGCTGTGTGACCCTGGGCAAGTCACTTAACCCCCATTGCCTACACAACAAACAAACAAAAACAAAACAAAACAAAAAAGAACCTACTATGTGCTACTATGTGTTTTAAGCATTTTAAAATATTACTCATTTGATCCTTACAATGCTGTAGGGTAGGTGCTATATTACCCCATATTACAGTTGAGGGAATGAAGACGACAGAATTTAAGCAACTTGCCCATGGTCACGTAACTATTAAGTGTCTGAGACTGTATTTGAAATGGTTCTTCCTGACTCCAGATCAGAGCTCTGTTTAATGTATCACCCAGCTACCTAAGGAGTGATTAAAGATAATTGAGAGGGCAGGGATAATGGAGGGGGCAATCTGTTGTAGAAGACAGGTTAGAAAAGATCACAAGGAATCTTATTTATCTGTCTTTAAAACTGTTTTCCAGCTCTGAGATGTTTTTACATCAGAGATCTTAAATTTCTTCTTCTTTTTTTCAGTCTTTTAACTTTGTTTCTCTTATTTCTTGCTTTTTCATGGAGTCATTTATTTTTGTTTTGTCTGTTCTATTTTTCAAGGACTCTGATTACTTGGAGTATGGTCTGACACTTTGTATTCTTCTTCAAGTTCTTTTCTCCAGAGATTTTATTCCAGCTTTATCTTGTTTCATTTCTTTTCACTATTAATTTTGGTCTTTTTTGAAATACTTTTTTTTTCTTGAGTTTCAGTTTGTTGTTGTTAGAAGTTATTCACTTCTTGGTAGCAATACCTTGATTTTGCAAAAATTTTTGATATTGGTGTTTTCTTTGGTGTGTTCACCTCTTAGCTTTTGTGATGAATTGAGGTTTTGTACCACGGTCAGGATTGACCTCCTGCTGTATTGTTGGGTAGGGGTGGTCTGCCCTGATTGGTTTAGGCCTGATTCTCCTGAGTTCCTGACCTAACTTCCACTTCCTGAGAATAGACATTGGTGTATCTTTGTATCTTGAGGTTCAGGGCACTATATCTCCAAGGTCCTCTCTCATACCTCAGGACAGTATGGATGGAGAGGAGGCCACACATGTTATTGACCGCCTACTATGTGTTAATCATTGTGTCAAATATTATTTTATCTGATGCCCACAACAAGACTGTGATTCAGGTGTTATAATTGTAACCATTTTATAGTTGAAGAAACTGAGGTAGACAGAAGTTAAATATTTTGGCCAAGGATCACAGAGCTAGTTAGTGTCTGAACTTGTATAGAACTTGTCTTCCGGACTCCAGGACATTAAAGCTACTGCTCTACCCAGCTGTCCATCTGAGGTTAGAGACCTCAGATTCCCAGAACCTAGCACTGCCGTGCTATTCCTTGCTGCCACTCCTAGGTTTCAGGCCCCAGGGATTGGGAAGATGATCTTGTCTTCTTCACTATTAGGGGGTTAGGAAGAAAGATAATGAGTTCTGTCTTGGACATATTGAATTTAAGATATCTACTGGATACCCAACTGGAAAGGTCTGGAAGGCAGTTAGGGATGTGAGGTTAGAGGTCAACTTCAAGAGGTTGGGGAAGGATAGGTAGATTTGAGAATCATCAGGATAGAGATGGTAATTAATGAGATCCGATGACATCACCAAGTGAAGCAGTATAAAGGGAGAAGAGAAGAGGGCCCAGGACAGAATCTTGAGGGAAGTACCATTAGAAGGAGTGATCTGAAAGAGGGATTCGGCAAAGGAGATTTAAAAGGAGCTGTCAGATATGTAGGAGGAGAGAATGCCAATTGCCCATAGTCTTAAGAAGCATATACTCTAAGAGAAGATAATTAAGATTTTTTTTAAAAGTGAATGTGCAACCAAGAGATGGGGGCTTTATTCAACTGTGATAAACTTCTAATAATTGAGATTTTAAAAACAAACCAGCTAGAAGATGTGTAGATTTTTTTTCTTTTTAACCTTCAAATTTCTTTCTTCCTTTTCCCCCATTCATTAAAACTACAAATGAAAGACAACAACCAAAACCAATTTTGGAAAATTGTTCCACCAAATCATGGAGAACCTATGACCTGAAAACTGAAGGGTTTCTGCTGTAAAAGTAAACATTGGGAGTTAAATACAAATGAACCTCACACTCCTCCCTCTTCCCTTAGTCCTTCTGGCTCACCATTGATGACCCACAAGAAAAACAATTGCACAGAACAATGCCACAACTCTCTAGAAAATGTGTCAGTTTTTGCTTATCATACATTCCTTATTAAAATATGGATGGAAGCCTGTAGAAAAGATGTTTCTACCATTAGCTTAATTACATGTTATTTAAATCATTTTGAGGTTTATTTCCTTCTGTTTATTTTCTATAGGAAAGTATGTGATAAAATGAAGAAATAATCAAGTAAGAAAATCATTCATTAAATTAGTCTACATTAATGCAGCCTGAAAGTAACTAATTTGTTTGTGATTTGTTTTTCATTAATCACCATGTCCTTTTCTATTCAGTGAAGCTCATTCATGCTGTGATGGTAAGTTTTGTTTTGTTTTGTTTCCCCTAAACATCAGGAAGTTTTGTTCCTGTAACATTTATCTCATTATGGAGAGTCCAATATAAGAACAACAGAGGAAAGAAAAATATGGAATTACTAAGCAAAATAATTAATAAAGGATAAAATAAAGTTTTACAGGTCTTATGGCCTTTTTAGACCATAAATTTTGTATTTTATATAACTATGGAAAATATGTCTTACATATTCATGGCATACTTGTCATAGACACAAATAGATGTTGATAGCTTTTTTTAAAAATTCACATAAATGTTAAGTGATTCACTTGGAGCAGTTGAGAATATTACAGTTTAGTATGCAGAGAAAATAAATAATCTTGCCAATGCTTTCCAAAATTAAGAAAGTTAAGGTATGATGCTAAAGGGGAAGGTATAGGGTCTATGCAAATGTCAAGGTAAGAGCAAGTACCTGTAAGCCTAACACATGAGTAAATCATTGCCTATGTTTCTGAGACATTCCAAGAGTAGTTTCCGTCTCAGTTTATTCCAGGAAGATGTTAAAGATTTGGGTGTAGTAATGATACCTTATTTCCTCACAGCAATGCTGATGGTCTGCTCCTTTTTCTTGGCCTTCCTAAGTTTTCTATTTTTGTTGTGGCTTCTGCAGTTTGATGTTCCTACCCAGCATTTGACATTCCTAGTACATCTGAAACCACCTGACCTATGCTTGAATCATTTGAAAAGGATATGCTAGGAAGAAATAGGAAAGCTTTATGAAATACCATTTACATGTGCTATAACAAGTATGACTTTCTTTAAATAAATACATATATAATATAAATTTTATAAAGTATATAGTTTTGTACTTCATGTAAATATGAATGTGTATATGCAAACATACACATGTGTTTGTATCTGGATATATATACATACCAAAATAAGTACACACATATATAGTTGATTTGTGTGTGTTCTTCTGTGAAAACCCTGAGTTGGTGGCAGGTCTTTTTTATCCTTGATTATTTGCTACTGTCTCATCAGATGAACCAGGGATACTCACAGAAATGTTAAAATATGACTTTTCACAATAATGCTTAAAGGCATTGGATTTTCTAAATAAATAATGCCCATATGTGTAGTTTGTGTATGATGAAAGTTTTGAAGCGTCCCATCAGGAAGAGATGAAAGGCTGGCAAAACTCGAAAAGCTATATGCTAAATAGAAGTGACAGTTATTGCCCCATTTTACATAAAAAATAATGAACTATTTCCTGTTTTGTTCTGTTTCTCAGTTGGAATGTGCACTCACAGAGAGAACAAGAATAGATTAAGGAACTTTTTTTTCATCTTCTTGAGACAACATACAAATAAAAACTTCTGATTTATTTTAAGTAGTTTAGTAAACAACAAGTACTATTTTAAAACTCACATATATTCAATGAAAATTTCTCCATGAACAAAGAAATGTCTTCTATATCAATGTTTGGGTTTCATCTCTAGAATGAATTCTTCTACAGTGAGAAGAGAAGAACAAATTCACACAATTCTTTCATTACTTCTGTATAATAAGCACAAATCACAGTTATGATCCCTTATTTTTATTTCCATGTAAATGAATCTCTACATTCTCTCATTTCTACGCCTTAACATAGGTACATATCTGTTAAGTCTTATAATCTCATATCAGTTCTACCAAAGAAGGAAGAGAATAACCTCCCAAAACAATGTTTATTCTAAAATATTTAGGGGAATACATGCATGCATACATACATGTTTGTATGTATATAGATATGTATAAAACATAAGCAGCCTTGAGAAATGTTAAAAAAATATCTCTGGGAAACCAGTATGATATGTGTGTATACACACACACACACACATATAACACATAGATGGATATAATATATACAGGTATGTGTGCACATTCGTGTATATACACATATACATGTATGTGCATATGCATTTACATGTGTATGCATTCGTGTGTGTGTACATTATAATAGCCATATGTACCATGCACATGAGGGGATACCTATATGCATGTGTGCATATATGGTACATATAAATATTCAGTCACTCCCTCATGTGTATATTGTAATTACCATACATATCATGCACACAAGGAAATAATAACTGTAGTTATAGTTATCATGCTTGGGGGCAACTGGGTGGCACAGTAGATAGAGCACTGGCCCTGAAGTCAGTAGGACCTGAGTTCAAATCTTACCTCAGACACTTACCTCAGACTTGGGCAAGTCACTTAACCCCAATTGCCTCAAACATCCAGAGTCATCTCCCGTTGTCCTTATGCATATCTTGCCACTGGACCCAGATGGCTCTGGAGAAAAGAGTTGATGACTTTGCATAGCTCTCTCTCACTTAAATCCAATTCACTGCAAGTCATGACATCACCCCAATGTCATGGTCCTCTAGGAAAAGGAAGGACACAAACAACATCATGCATATAAGGAAATATATATGTATGCACATATGCTATAGTTGCCATCTGTACTATGTAACCATGAAAATACACATATCAATATAGGTGATATGTACACATGGGTATGACATATATGCCCACATAAGGTAGGTAAAGCTATTGTTTGCAGAGCCTCTAGTTGTTTTTGCTCAGCCTCATAAATTATTTACATTAAAACAGCATCCAAAAAGCTGGTTTTTTCAGCAAAAATGCCAGAGGGTATGATGAAGAACATGAAACAATCATTAGGATGCATTCCAAATCTTTTTTGAAACTCCTCTAGCATCATAGGCTGTAAATTTCTATTAAAGTTCTGAGACAAACATTCAGAAATAACTAAAACTAATGGTTGATCTTCAGGAAAAGACATCAGAGATTTTGAAATATAGAGATCGTAGATTACTTTGAAAAGTCTACACTGTGCTCTTTATGGATAATAGACCCAAAGAAAATTTACATTATCTACACTGAAAAAGAGCAGGGAACAAAATTTCCCATTGGCGATAATAATAAAAGTGTTTTATATACATTAACTCAGTTGATATAGAGTTTAAAGTTATTACTCAATCAGACCCTAACAAAGAATACATTAAAATAGGAGAAACTGAAATGTTCACAAGTCTTCTAGGAGGCAGCTTGTTAGAGTGAAAGATTACCTTATGGAGTCAAGGGGTGTGGCTTTGATTATCTGCTCTGTATAACCTTGAAAAAGTCATGTGACTAGCCCTCAATTTTCTTATGTATAAAATGGGGAATCTGAACCATATATCTCTAAAGTCCCTTCCACTGGGTCTGCAAAAAGTTCAAATTTGGATTGAAGACCTACAAGTAATATAAAAGTAATGGTGCTTCCAGGTTTAAATCCTCCATAAGGATCACCTGCATTCATTTGCTAGGTACTTAACCTCAAACTACAAAGGAGAGTAATCATTAATTAGGTCCTTTGACCAAATTCAACTAGAATTAAAACTGGTCCATTGTTATTCAATTTTACTTTGCTGAATGGATGAAGGAGTGGGGCAATCACACAAATTCTGAATAAACACTTGGAAGGTGGGTTAACTTAGTTGATTCCAAAAAAGAGTACTAGGAGATAAAGAGAGTGGCAATGCTGTAGTTTTTTGCTGGTAAAACCACAGTACTACATGATGCCATGTAGCAATCCAAAGTAGGGTGGATCTTATTGGAGAAAGCATGGCATGAAGCCCACAAGAAAAACCAGCAGGATTGCTGTCTGCAAACAACATCCACTTTGTTAAACCAAGGGACAGGACTATTCATGTACTGCCCCTGGAAAGCACTGCAGGTCACTATTGATCTCTCCCAAGGTTCACAACACCTTCAGTGGTGTCATCTCAAATACAAGGCTATTTCTCTCTTCCTGTTTTTGTAAAAGATAGTTTTGAAATGATTACAGAGCCTTCAGAGACAAGTAACAATTATTTATACTATTGCTGACCAAAGGCAGGATTTCAGATCATTGCTAAACACTGTGCCATCACCCCTAGTCTCTAAGGTACATCTTCTGGGTGCAAGAACCTTCCCATTCGGGTGTATTTTCACACGCTTCTCAGAATCTAGTTGTCTTTGGATATGCAATATTAATTTAAACATTTGGTGACTGATAGTTTTCTTAGGATATTTTTAATATTTCTTGCCTCTGCCAAGATTTAACAGGAGAAACATCAACATTCCAACAACCTGTCAAAATGAAATTCCTAAAGCACAAATCTGACCAAGGTTCTGTCCTGCTCAGGAACATTAAGAAGCACTCTCTATGGCCCAGAGCATAAAATAAATCGATCTGTTTGGCATTTAAAGAGCCTTACCATTTGACTCCTCCCTACCTTTTCAGACATATTACATATTGCTCCCCTTCACAGTCAAACTCATCTACTCATCCCTTGTCCACAATATTCCATCCTCCATCTTCCAGGCCTTCATACTAAATGTACCTATACCTTGAATGTACTCCATCCATACCTCTGTTTCTTAGAATAGGATGTAATGCCAACAGGTTTTTTTCTTTCTTTCTTCTCTCTACACAAGACCCTGCAATGCCACATTCATAGTGCTAATACATTATTTATCAACAATCTTGTTTATGCAACCAATAAAAAGGAGGGATTTCTTTTGTAGTTATATTTCCTCTATATCCTCCCCCGCCTTAATCCTTATCAAGATCAACAAAACGGTTTAAAATAAAATCATAATAATAATGCAATAGGTTAACATTCTAGCATGGACAAGAGAGGGTAATACACATTTCTAGAACACCTATCATGTGCTGGGAACGAGGCTAAATCCTTGTTACAAATATCTCATTTGATCCTCACAACAACCTTTTCAGACAGGTGCTATTATTATCCCAATTTTATAATTAGGTAAAGGGAGGTAAACAGAGGGGTAACACAGCTAATAATTGTCTAAGGTCAAATTTGAACTTGGGTTTTTCAGAGTCCAGGCCCAGTGCTCCATCTACCATGCTCTCAGCTGCTTCAAGAAGAAATAAAACTGACCTTGGGTAATTGCAATAGACACAGACAGTGATTGCCAAGTCCTATAGATTCATTGACCCTCTAGATCTGAGATAAAAACTGATTCTTTTATCAAATAATGACAAAAATAATTTGATGTTCCAACCAACCCTCAATGGTATCCAGAAAAAGGAAGGTTACTTGCTTACTGTAGCAAGGTGAATATTAAGTGATTGCCCTGTCTTGTGTGTGTGTGTGTGTGTGTGTGTGTGGTTTCACTGGTATAGGGAACTCTGGAAAAGCACACTTCCTCTATCATTTCAGAATAACTTTTTGTCCTGTATTTTTTTTTTAATCTTAAAGAGTTGCATAAGGCACCGAGAATTGAAATGATTTGCCTCGGTTCATAAAACATAATTGTGCCAAAGGTAGGAGTTGAACCCAGGTCTTCCAGACTTTGAAGTGAGTTCTCTATCTACTATACTATGTTGTCAATTTCCATAAAGGAACAATGAAACCTGGTGAGACAGATCTGCTCAAGCAAATATACCTTAAGGAGAAAGTCCTATCAGGAAATTGAGGAGTTAAAGCATCAGCACAAATCTTGGAATGTAAGAGTAGACTATAGTTACCTTAGAGATCATCTGGTTGAGTGGTTCCCAACATATGGGTCATTCTATAGACACTTGGTAGTTATGAAGGAAAGTAGGGAGCTTGTAGTTATTGCAAGAGGCTCAACTCACTCCTTATAACAGATAAGCAAATTATTATCTACAGTAAACATATAGCATGTGTCATGTATATGTTCTATTATTTTCCAAGTGTATGTAAATGCTACTCTGATTAATAAAATAAAATAAAATAAAATAAAATAAAAGGCACTCAGAGGTATTCTAGAATGTAGTTATATTTTATCATTATGCATTTTTTTCAATCAACAGAAGCTAATAGTACAAATAGGATCGCATAGAGCCTTAAAAATTTGTTTCACCTTTAAAAAGAATGGTCCTGAGGACAGCTAGGTGGCACAGTAGATAAAGCACTGGCCCTGGATTCAGGAGGACCTGAGTTCAAATCTGACCTCAGACACTTGACACTTACTAGCTATGTTACCCTGAGCAAGTCACTTAACCCTCATTGCTCCACAAAAAAAATAAATAATAATAATAAGTAAAAAGAATGGTCCTTCTCAAAAAAAGTTGGAAACTGCTATTTTGGGCACACTTCATCCTTATTTGGATAAGGTAACTGAAACCCAAAGAGGTTAGTCAATGTGTTTAAAATTAAGCAGTCAATTGAGTATACACACCTGGAAAGGAAAGATCTGTTTGTGTGATTAACACAACTCTCAATTAGCCTCTTTGGAAAAGTATTTTTTTAATTCTCATGTCACAGTATTTTATAATTTGAATTATAAAAGACTGCTTGATCTCAATTACATTTTACAGATGGACTAACTAATGTAAAAAGTGGCTATCATACATTCAATAGTGTCTAGACCTGTAAAAAAATATCAGATAACTTAGTGTTTAATCCCCTGTACCCCATGCACACAAAGCATTCATCTATTAGATTCTACTTTAAAAAAAAAAGTAGT
This sequence comes from Dromiciops gliroides, assembly GCF_019393635.1. NCBI lineage: Eukaryota > Metazoa > Chordata > Mammalia > Microbiotheria > Microbiotheriidae > Dromiciops > Dromiciops gliroides. The sequence continues at coordinate 455,623,815 of NC_057861.1, forward strand.
TCCTCTTCATGAGCTTTCCCAATTTCTACACAATCCTAGTTATTTTTCACAGGTGCTTTTTGTTTTTATTTATTTTTAACAGAAAATATTAAAACTTCACCCACTCATCTCCAATTTCAAGCCATTTTTTAAAGCTGTGCCTTATTTACTTGCTAAGTTTTTAACATTTTTATTTACTCTCTCTCTGAAAGCCATGGTTAGTCCTATCCCTTGGTCTCATGTGCCATCATTGTCTCTTGAATAAAGCTGCTAATTGAATGCACAGAACATTCAAGTATCATTATGATTCTGTTAAAAGAATAAACATGTCAAGTGTCAACAAAACATTCTAAGTCTGCTCTGCTTCCAACTGAGTCAAAATAGATTTGCTTTAAATTTGTTCTTCTTTGGTGAATATTTGAGAGAGGATCAGGGTACACCTGTTAAATTAACACATTGACTGTGCACCAGGCCTGTTCATCTGTACAGTAAATAAATTAAAAATGTGGAGCCTCTTGCAATTCTCAGTTCAATCTGACTGACTGTAGCACCTCTCTAATCAAATATATCCACATGATATTGTAAGCTACATTACAGCGCATTAATAGCTTGTAAAGTGAAATTGCTGCAACATGATGTACTGTATTCCTGAAGCAGTGACAAATTTATCATTGATAGATGCACTAATGGATATGTTGGATTGCGATAAATATAAATTCAGGATAGCAATTGCAAAGCATTAAAAATGTCATATATGAGTTTTGCTATTTATGAGGCTGAGTCTGCTGGTAACACAAATGATACTCTCTGCTCAGACCCACTAGCAATTTGGGGTTCCAAAGAAAAGACAGTGGTCTTTTTAAGAAATCTGACGATGCACTCTCAAGACTGTGGTCAGAGTTGCACAGTGCTCACCTAGCTCTCCAGAGAGTTGGTTCCTTGTGTTCAGTGTCTCCTAGCTTGCCAGCCCCCTTCTCATGCCCTGGGTTCCTCTCCTTCAGTAGCTTTTCCAATATATTATTCTTCTGCTAACATCATATGTTAGGATTCATCCAGTCATTGATCTATACCCAGAAGCATTACATCAGAGGAGTATCTAAACCCCTTCAAAGGGGATTACTGGCACACCAGTCCCAATAGGCCCAGGGTTGAATGTCTTAGAGCTGTTACATGTTTACATCACTCAGATGTGTCTTATGCCCCTGCATAGTCTTACTGACCTTAGAGACATTGTTTCATGTCAAGAAAAGCAAGTAGGACCTCAGCATCCAAAGGATAGTTGGTAGAAGGAAACAGGGGCAGCTTAGATGATCTCTCAGTAATGCCCTAGAAAGGATATCAAATGGGAACAAGCATCTGGATTGAGTCAAACACACATTGTAGATTTTCCTGGGAAAAAGAGTGGTCCTCGAAGCATGTCTTTGGGGAGTAAGTGACTAGCTGTGGGAACAAAGCACATGTAACTTTTGGAAATGTAGACATGGTCGATGAAGAACTAGTATCATAGTTACACTACATTTGCAGATCTCAACATTTTGCTTGATAATGAAATGTGTTGCAATCATGTACATTTGCCCTACTCATAATATTTAGCCTACATCTGCAGCCAATGTTTCCTGCACTCAGTACATTTTTATTTTCAACATCTTAGAGCAAATGATTCTGTATATTTGGGAATCAGATGTCAAAACGCATCTTTGATATCAATAGGAAGATGTCAAACTGGGGGTGTTTTAGATAGTTATACTGAGTGTAGTTTAAAAAAATTCAACAAAGGTTTAGCAACTGTAATTCAGTTTAATGTAAAATGAAGTTAGTTTGCTTGTTGAAGAATCAGTCTGCTAATCACAAAACCCAGATTACTAAACTTTGTAATAGCTTGCATACAATGGATGTTATTCAATAGAGATGAATCACATAAGTAGCATAATTAAGGAGCCATAAAGTAAGGAGATAAACAATACAAAAGTTTCACAGTCTGAGTCTCATAACATTTTAAAAAAGAATTAGGTTTTTATTTTAGTCTGGTAAATTGAGTTATTCTTGTATATTTAAATTAAGATGAATTGCTTAATCATTGACTATATATACATTTATTATATTATACATATATATGCAATATATGCAATTATATGTACAAATCACATTTTCAAGTCCAAATCTCATCTTAACTTTTCTAAGAATAAGATAATTCAACCCTCTCACATAAATTCCACCTTGGATTTCTACGAGTAAGAGAAACCAAAGAATTTGTGTGTAAAACTGAAATAAAAATTGGGAAAAAAAACAAAGAATATATTGAGTCCTAAAGGAAGACCAACATTTTGAAATTCTTTCATGTATAAGTATTACTTCTTTTCAACATATGGTCAAATAGTTCATAATTTTTGCCCTTATCATAGGCAAGTCATTCATTTTATACCTTAGTATTTTGAATGTGAAAATAAAGAATTAAATGTGTTGTTTAGCTCTTTTTACTACCTGTACAGTCACAATATTTTTTTCAAAATTACTTTTATTAAGTGAGACTCATGAAAAAATTTTCACTTTTATTAGGGTCTTGAAGAGCTAATCATTGTCACTTATTTTTCCAGTACTTGTTGCATCATAAGAATCACAAAATACTAAAAAAAATTTCAATCATTCAAGTTTTTATGATAAGCCTTCTTTTCAAGTGCACAATAATGTGGATTAAATGAGATAATATATGTATTTTAGATATGTATTATATATTAGTAAGTACTATACAAAAATCATATTTACTATCAATATCATCATTTTAAAAAAATTACAGCGCTCTTGTTGTTGGCCCTTTGTTCTCAAAGTAGAACATGACATCAAGGTGCTGTCATGACTTGCACTGAATTGGATTAAAGTGAGGGAGGGCTGTGCAAGGTTATCAACCTCACTCTTTCCTCCAGAGTCATCTGGGTCCAGTGGCAGGATGTATATCAGGATAAGTGAAAGATGGCCCGGAATGTTTAAGGCAATTGGGGTTAAGTGACTTGCCCAGGTTCACACAGCTAGTAAGTGTCTGAGGCATGATTTGAACCTAGGTCCTCCTAACTTCAGGGACAGTGCTCTATCCACTGTGACACCTAGCTACTGCTATGGTGCTCTATGACTTGTTCTCATACAACATAACTAGGGATAATTTTGGTGTTCAAAAAATGGGATTTTACATCAAGGAGAACCTTCATTGGTAACTATACAATCTTCCAATAGCAAACCATATCGTTCTTTTCTTTCCTTTCAGTTGGGGACTCAGTTTATTGTCCATCTACATCACGGGGTTCATAGACTTATTGTGTCACAAACTTCTTTGGAAGTCTGTTGAAGACTAAAGACCCTTTCTCATAATAATGTATTTAAAAGCATAAAATAAAATGCATCAGAAGAAACTATATTGAAAGTTAGCCTTTTTTTAAAGTTCATAGACACCAGGCTCCTGATCTATGGTATCTGTGTTATGACCTCACAATGTACTGTGATTCCAACTATAGATTACAGGTTTTACAATCCATTTGTATTTTCATTTGTGGATCATTGGACCTAACTCTTTTTCATTGCCATAGATCTTATTGAAAGTAATGGGATTGGTGGATGTCATCAGATCAACGAAACTTACAAATAGAGCTATCTAGAAGATCTAACCTCATATAGGGATTGATTCTTTCATTTGGAGTCCATGAAGGAATTCCTCTACTACATTGTGGAACACCAAAAAGATGACCCAGTTAACAATGGAGATACATATGGCATACATATATAGGTTTTAAAATATTACCAACAATAGTTTGCCTTTAAGAAGTATCATAAATAGGGGCAGCTAGGTGGCACAGTGAATAGAGCACCAGCCCTGGATTCAGGAGGACCTGAGTTCAAATCCAGAATCAGACACTTGACAGTTACTAGCTGTGTGACCCTGGGCAAGTCACTTAAACCCAATGCCTCACCAAAAAAAAAAAAGTATCATAATGAATGTCATCTTTGCTGGAGGCTTTCTTTCTATATTTTTCCATACATTAGGAATCTAGTGCAGTAATTGTGTTGTCCTTATGTTATCCCAGTCTCTTGCTTTATGTTTGGAGAAGTAGATGAATTTGATCACATAACAAGAAGTAAGGAGGTTATGTGAACCACCCAAATGCTACACTAGTACTCTCAAGGGTAGAAAGAACTCTTGCAAATTGGGTAGATCCTTCATTCAGGACTGGTAGGAAGATATGGAAAAGAATCACGTAGGATAAGATGGCAAGAGTTGGTTATAATATGTACCACTGGAAGAAATATTCATATTGGTGAGATCACATAGTGAATTAGTAAACATTATTATTATTATTATTATTGATTTCAATATCTTGTATCTAACCCAATGTTTAATACAAGGCAGGTCCTCAAAAGAGGCTTTTATGTTGATGAGGAAGATATTTCAATATTCCATATAACTTTTTTGCCTATCTAGATTTTAGGCTTAAAATATTATAATAATAGTGTATAATCATGTAGTACTTTACAATGTACCAAGTACTTTCCCTTGGTACAATGTACCAAATACAGCAACCCTGAAGAGTAAGTAATTCAAGTATTATCTCCACTTTAGACATGAGGAAACAGAAAGGTTAAATCATTTATCTGTGATCACGTGGCTGGGTAATGGTAAAATTAATATCTGATGACTGGTAGTCAGATTTTAATTTTAGAATTTGTTTTATTATGTTAATCTGGCTCTCTTTAAGAATTATTGGTTATGTTTTTAGTCCATATAATGTTACCAGCCAGCATATTCAGTCAAATTATGCCTTCAGACTCATTGGAATTGTTACACTCGGGGTGAGGGTGGGGTTGGATATAGAACTCACTTAGCTCCTTCAAATACATTAGGGATCAGGAAAAAGTAGTTACCAGTGTGTCAAAGATTGAGGTAATATCTTGCGTTTTATGAATAGAACATGACCTCCTTGATTCAAAACAGAATCCTTTCTGAGAAAGGGTTACAACCTCTATGAGCTGGAAGACTACAGAATGAAGAGGAAAAGATAATATTGCATCCTCAGAAAGCAAATACTGTATCTTATGAGATTTGACTTTACCAGAATTAGTAGGTTTCAAGGTCTTTGGGAGTGTTTCTCTTGATCTTGTCTTTCTTTTGTCTCAGATAAAGCAGGAAAGCAGGGGCTTAACTCAACTCTCCCCTTTTCCCTGCTGGTCAACTACTAGAGACAGAAATCACTTGGCTTTTGGTTCTCCATTACCTGTTGGCCAGGAAAACAGATACTTTCTAGGTCTATGTATCTCTTTGTCTCTCTCCCTCTATCTCTGTCTCTGTCTCTTTTGTTCTCTGTCTCCTTCAGTATTTTTCTCTTTCTCTGTGTCTCTGTTTCTGTATCTTTGTCTCTGTGTGTCTGTCTCTCGCTGTCTATGTGTCTGTGTATCTGTGTGTCTGTGTGTCTGTCTCTCGCTGTCTTGTTGGGGAGGGAGGGGTCTCTTACTCTCTCTGTAGTATATTTCTTCATCTCTTCTATTATCAAGCTTGGAACAGTAGGAAGCACAATGATTTGTCACTTTCTCTCTGGATGGTGTTAGATAGAAGGCTATACATCTGGTGAGCAGAGAAATAACCAGTTTTTTACCTTCCTTTCCTGGCTTTTCTTTTCTCTCTTCTAGAGGTTAGGAAGTTACCATGGCCTTATGTAAATGTAGTACTAAACAAATCCAGGAGAGAAAGTCAATTGTCCTCCTCCTTTCAAAAATAATGGAGTACTTTATATTCTTAGAATTATTGTTACAAATTCTAATTTAATTATGCAGGAATAATTTTAAGATGTGTATTTGTTTTGAGCTAAGAATTTCCTCTGACAGTTCATTTGCTTTGTAGGTCTCTAACTTAGATTGTATATTCATTATTGAGTTACAAATTTCCCCTATAGTCTATGTGTTTAATAATTCTCTCTCACTCTTTTGTATGAAATTATATCTTTAAAAGAAAGATTCTGCTTTTAGGCTACCTATTGGCCAGTGCCTAGAAGATCCCAAGAATGCTGGTCTCAGTACATTTGAGTTGTGATAGATGCAGTGAAACATAGTAACAGATGTAAGCATATCATTTATTAAATATACCCTCCCCCCTCCTTCTTTTGCTAACAAGGGACCCTTGATTTGAATGAAGACCTGAATGGTAAGCATCAAATCTGCAGATGACATAAAGCTCTGAAGGATACTGTAGCTGATGTATCTGAAGATAGAATCTGAATGCAAAAAAAAAAAAAAGATCTTGATGGATTGAAGCTTGTAAGAAGAAATTTAATAGAGATGAATGTAAAATTCTACATGAGTTCAATTGCATAAGAATACAATGGTGCAAGTAGTTCATGTGAAAAGGACCTAGGAATTTTATCATACTAGAAATTCAATGTGCATCATGGATATGGAATCATAATAAGTGTTCTAATGCAATATTAGACTGCATTACTAGAAGAAAAGGCCTAGAACAAGAAAGGTGATAATCCAAGGCAGCTTTCATTGGATATATTGTGTCCCAAGACTGGTGACATATTTTAGAATGAACATTGACAAATTTCACCAGATCCAGAATTGTGTGGCTAAGATAGTGCAGAAACAAATTATATTTATAAATGTATAAATATATATTTATGAATATATTAAAATATATATGAGGATATATATGAAAATATATGTGGATATATGAAAAATGGTTAAAGGAATTATACATTTTTATCCAGGAAGAGAGAAAAGTTGGGAGAAATATTGGAGCTACCTTCAAATTTAAGTTTGGTTGCCTTATAGACAATGGATTAGACATATTTAACTATGGAAGACAGAACTAGGATCACTGGCTAGAAATTAAAAAGAGAAAGATTTTGGCTGAATATAAAGATGGATGTCTCAAAAATGAGGACTATCCAAAAAACTTGAATGGCCTATATCAGAAAATATAATATGTCTTTAAACAAGGTACTCAGGCAGAGCTTTAATGAGCAGTTGTCATGAACTTTGTAGATGAGATTCTCTTCTTGGCTAGAATTTGGAATAGATATCTTCTATAAGCTCTTCCAACTCTACAATTTGATGGCTCTATAAATTAAAAATGAACACTGATATGATAGGTTCATGATATTCACACAGGGAATATAATCATATCAAACTTTTATTGTTCCCCCTTTATTCAAGTTGTATCAACATAATGCAAATATTCCCAAACTGTTTGGCTTTTTTTTTTTAACTTAAAATGGTTTTATTTTGTAAATATTGCTGAGAGAGAAGAGAAAGTGAGAATGAGAGAGACACAGAGAAAGAGACAGAGAAATACTCTCCTTTGGAGTAGGTTTTGCAGTAACAATTCCCCCAAATTAACAGGGCATACATACTCAGTATCTTAAAATAGGACCACATCCTGGGATCTTTGACCCATGATTATGCCTGGGTGAAATGAAAATAACACCGTAGTATTGGGGTAATGGATTTCATCCCCTTCCCAGCTATACAATCCCATTTTCATTTGATCCTATAGACTCTCAGCAGGTTTTGTTGTATAGGTTTATACCATCCCAGTCTCCTTCCTATGCATAGTCAGAATTTTCTTGAATTCAGAACATATTCCCAGGGTCTAAGAGTTTGAACTGGATAACTTTAAGGATCTTTCCATATCTGACATTCTATGCTTCCATTATGGGAATAAATCAGTAGTTGGGAATGGAAGAAGGAATCGAGGGGAAAGAGGCATATTACAAAAATACCTAACATGTATGCAGTGGTTTATTCTTTATAATGTGTGTGGGGGGCTCTCAATTAAATGGTATTCCAATAGCTTCCCTAAGCATCTGGACAAGGAAGTGACTTGGCACTGGAGAGAATAGACCACAAAAAGATATAAATATATAGTATTAGGAATTATTCCATACTTCAGGTTCTTAACTGGAGCCTGAAATGCCCTCAAAGAATGTCAAAATTGAAAATTGTTCTTTGGTCATATGCCTTGGAAACATTATTTAACTTTATATAATTATTTCATTTTCTACAATTGCACTAGGTATGACAAATCCCTTATTCCCTTTTGACTAACTCATCCTCTACAAACAGAAACTATATTCCCATCACTTAACATATATTTCAGTTATCAAAATATTACATTAACTTAGAGTTTCTTTATTGTTTTTGAAAATGAAAAGATAAAATGATATTACACTATTAGAAATATATTTTATTTGGGGTGACAGTTTCCAGACCTAGCCATCTAAGCAAGACTCATGTTTTTCTTCCTTCTTCCTGGCAAGGATCCCAGAAAGGATCTCTATATCTCAAAATCCCAAACTTTGCTTTTGTTCAGGACAACTCACTTTAATGCTTCCTAAACCCTAGTAAGATAGATTTCTCATAAATTAAGAGTACACGCAATTAAATGATCTAGAAGGGGGAAAATCTGTTTTCAAACTACAAATAGGCTTAATCCAAGACATTTCCTGGTATGTGTAGATAAAATTTTTATTCCAAACAGACAAGATTACTCTCTGTCTCTTTGTCTCTGTCTCTCTGTCTCTGTCTGTCTCTGTCTCTGTCTCTTTCATATATCTTTGTATAACTTAATTGAATTTCTAGCATGAAAATTATTTCTCTATTTCTGGGTAAACTTTATTTTTTTGATAATCATCCTCTTCATCCCAATTTTTTGGTAATTCAATTGCCAAAGAAATGATAATTTGAAAGTACCAACTGATCAAGCAAAGGACTGGAAGTTCTGATCCAAAGGCTAACTTTTATATTAATTTGACATTTTGAACAGTTCTGTTAATTTATATGAATCATAACTTCCCCTAAAGGGAAAAACTAGCATGTAGGATTAATAAAGATATAGAGTACAAATGAAAGTGAATGAAAACATTTACTTCTCTTTATCTCCAGTGCTTAGCCCAGTGCCTGATCCAAAGGAGGCACTTAGCAAATTTTATAGAATGAAAACAAAACAAAAGAAACAAATAGTAAATAAATATAAATATATTTATTATATGCCTACTATGTACCAAATGTGGTGCAAATAATGTTTTTTAAAGGCATGTTTAAAGAGGGAGGAAAATGCTAAATAAACATGAGCAGTATAAAATAGATTATAAGTTCCCTGAGGGCAGAAACTGGATCTTGTTTTTTGTTTTTTCTCCCACAGAATCACAGGATCTCAGAATTCACAGGGACCTCCAAAGACCTGAATCACAATTTCCCATGTCACATTCTCAACAAGTGGTGACCCAGCTGTTATCTGCAGATATCTAGTAAGGAGAAGCTACTTCCCAGTAGCACCAAGCACAGGGTCTTGCACATAGTAGTAATATTTTAAATATTCCTTTAACAAAGGATTTCTATGGAGCATTTAAACAATACCCTGTTAATTCAAACAAACCTATTGTTTTTGAAGGGAAAAAATAATTTAGGAGCATGGACTGTTAAAATTATTTGCTCACACTTATTGAATTTTCATATTAATTGCTCATTTCCAGATAACTTTTAATATTCCACTAGATTTTGTGCCTCTTCACAGTTCATAAGATTAGGTAATGATCTACTTTGTCTTTTCTCCTTTTTAGATTTATCTATCTAAGATAGATATAGATATAGATACATGTCAAATATATACATACTTGATCTAATATATGTATATGCAAGCATACGTACATGCATACATATAGTATCCTCAGTACTGCAGGGAAATTAGAACAAGTATCTAAAATCTGAGTCAAGAAAAACAAGAATTAAACCATGCCACATTATAGTTTTCAATTTTCATAATAATGGCACCTTAAAAACTATTTTGAATAATTACAAGTTAAAGTTTATTAGTTGAAACCCAACATACGACATGATATTTCAAGTTTCATTTTGGGTTTTTTCTTGACAATGAGGGAGGTAATCCATACTTTCTGTTAGCTTAGAAGTGAATATGGAAGAAAAATGTCATTTTCTCTTCCATTCTATTTCTCTTGGTAACCTTGCTCCTAAAAATTCACAAAAATAATAAATAAAATACACAATTTAATACATTGTCTTTAGGGTGATCTTTCTATCACAAAAAAGTTATCAAATATTCCTCACAAAAAGAATAAAACATACAGCTACTGTTTAAAAGGAATAAAAAGACTCATAAGACATAAACAGAAGGTGAAAAGAACACACTAAGAATTAACCAAATTACTCATGCTGCTGTCCTGTTTCCCTCTTGTGTCTTACATATGTTAGCACTACTAAGTTCAAAATCATTTCACAGTGTACTACAAACTTAATTCCCTGGAGGCATATACATTTGAGACCACCCTGATTTCTCCTTACCCAGATTTTACACTGAAGAGATAAAAAGATCATAATATTGCAGGATTTTAGTTTTACTACTATTTTTAGACATTCTCCAAATCTCCAAAGATCTAAGTTTTCAAAAGACGCATGACAACCTTTTCTCCTCTAAGGTTAAGTAAATCATCTTGATGAGTTTCTGCAATATACCTTTGACAAACTGAGCTAATCTGCCAAACAAACAAACAAAAACCCCCTTTAAAAATGACCTTTGTACAACATAATGTTTTCTTTTTACATTATAGAAATGTGTACTTATACTATGAAATGGATATGAACTCACCTTTAAGGAGACTTGGTTTCATCAACTCCTCCCAATACTTCTCCAGGTCTCCTGTCAAAAGCAATGTAGTTCCCTCTCTTCTTCCCGAAGACTCAATGGGTTGATAGCTCCCTTTCTGTCTGTGATAAACACTGCTGAGGACCCTGAGCTTTTGTCTTCACTCCTGATGCCATAACACCTTTTCTTGGCACTCCATATGGTCCCAGGGGAAAATTCCTGCAGAAATTACCTTCTTACTAATCTCTTGACAGATGGCTTTCCTGGCAAGACTCTTAGAAGAGCTATAGAGGGATTTTATTCTCTAGCATTGCCTCCTCCCAGGGCTTTTTTTTCTTCTAATTGCACATTTGTCGATGCCTCATGTCCTAATAGGCCAGAGCCTAGCAGCTCTCTTATTTAATCTATTTTTCTGTTCTTGGTTGTCATAGATCTGCTAGCCTGGATCCTTCTAGTTTTCAGATTTTTTTCAGTGTTTCAACATTTTACTGAATATGTACCCAATGGCATTTTTGAAAAGAATATCAGTTATAAGTTCCAAAACATAAAATTGAATAAATACTAAACTTTTTTTCTTCTACGGTTAGAGGAATTTTATATAGGTATTGATAAAACAATTGGTCCAGAAATTCAAAATTCAAATGCTTCTGTTTGTTTGTTTTTTTCTCAGAGTTGAGTACATGTATCTGTCTCTATGTGTGCATCCTCAATTTCATTTCTCATTGGTGGGTTCCTAATTTAAAAAAAAAATAATGTACTTTGAGGAAAATCATCAAATGAAAAAAGACTTTAAAAGGAATACTGGTTTTTCCACTGACCAGAGAAGATGACTCAGGAAGGTCATCATGTGGGATGAACTCCTACATCAGTTTTTTTGACCAGCTTCATTCTTGAGGAAATTGGCTTAGTAATAATTTAAATTATGACTGGCATGACTTCCCATAGTTTCTTCATTGGTAAAATGAGAACAATCATGATAATAATAAATATAATGAGGATGATGATGATGATAGCACCTACTTCACAGGGTTTTTATGAGGATCAACAGAAATAATATATGTAATGTGCTTTACAAACTTTAAAGTTATACTGCTAGCTGCTATTTATTATTATTATTATTATCATTATCATTTTTATTAAGGCATAACCAAGTAAAACACACAAAGCATTAATAATACTATATCATTATAGTCCTAATGGTACTATATTCCTATATGCTCCTCAGGCTAATGGTACTGACATGGTACTGTCAGAGGCTTCTGTTATTTTAGTATTAATTCATGTGAGAATCTAGTGAAAATTATGTGGCATAGTAAATCTCTTTACAGGGAGCTAGATTGTAAAAAAACTGCTAAGCTAAGCCAATTTTTATAGAGATAGAGATAGATATAGATGTAGATATATAGATATAGCACTCATATATAGACATTTATATATATTTATATATGTGTGTGTATATATAGATATATATGTAATTGGCATAAGCACTAAGTAAAATCTTTACTTAGTACTCAGAGAAATTCTGTGTGAAAACATCATTATGCAGAGTGTAAATGTCTTAAGATCCCTGTGACACCAGGGTTATGCTGTTTGTGACCAGAGTTGAAACTAAGGCAGGGCAACTGGGGCTTTGTCCTAGGTTGCCAAAAAATAGAGGTTAACAACAGGACTTTTAACCAGTCATCAAGTTGGGAAATAACAACAACAACAACAACAACTGAACTTGGCACTTAACATGTAAAAATAATTAATGAAACTAAGAGACTAACAATTAACTAAACCATATGCATCTAGGTATTGCAGTGAATATAACATTATACTTGGAGTTAAGAAGGCCCAAGTTCAAATCCTGCTTCATTCACTTACTAGGTATATGAATCTAAACATGCCACTTAATTTCTTTCATTCTTAATTTTCTTACATGTAAAAGAAAAATATCTACATGAAGGATATTTCTACCTGACTGTGAGTTTCTCTCTATTCCTACATGTTTCCCTCATTTAGGCACAGCCTAACAAGGAGCAGCCTCATAGCATTTTAGAATATCTGCCACAGAGGCCCATGTTACAAAATCTCTCTCCTCATTCATGATATCAGGGTGCTGCTGAAAGCATATGTCAGAATCATCCATTGTAACTCTTTTGTGACTAAGTTACAACAAATGCTCTCCAATGCTTTAAAATCTGGCAATATCACTGAAAAGTAAATGCATTATAAGATCTGAGCAATATTCATAGTAGGACAAAGTATTTTTGAAACATATTTAAGAGAGCATTTCTAGTTGAAGGAAATGTTGCCTTAGAAGGTTGTGACATATCAAACAGTACCACAAGTGTATTTTGTGTACACATACATATATACACATGTATGTACAACAATATAAATGATATGTAGATGGTAGATAGATGAATAGATAGAGATACATAAGTGATAGAACCCAGAGGAAAAGTCTAAATATGATATTTTCTTTAACAATCAATATTATTAAAAAATTTAATTAATTAAATTTTTTTTTTTTAGTGAGGCAATTGGGGTTAAGTGACTTGCCCAGGGTCACACAGCTAGTAAGTGTTAAATGTCTGAGGCCGGATTTGAACTCAGGTACTCCTGACTCCAGGGCCAGTGCTCTATCCACTGTGCCACCTTGTCACCCCCTAATTAATTTTTAAAAAAGAAAAAAGGAAAAAAAAGCAATCAAACAAAAACAAAAACAAACAAACAAAAAAGAATTATTGACCTTAAAGTTTACTTAATTGAAGCCCTTTCATGTCATTTGGTTCCTATCTTATGTTGATCAGTGATTAAAGGAGGCTATTTTTTTCTTACTTCAGAGTTAATCGTTAATAATGAGTAATGTGATGCTTCACTATAAGTCTTATTCCACAAAACTATATTTCAAAAAATTAAAGAAAAAAATCAAACTGGCAATCATGTTAAAGTCAATGGTCAGTTTCTAACTACATAGATATGATACATTTTACCTGAGATAGTGTCTGAGGCCTCCATTAAAAGGACAACTAATGTAGGTGATCAGAACCTATGAAGTAGATGTTGCTAAACTCTGAGATCATATGTCCTCAAAAAAGCTGTGCTCCCTAGCTTATTTTTCCAGAACTGAAGAAGTATCTTCTGACATATGCTGCTAAACAGTCCTATATAACCACAAACCAATTGAATTAGGCCCAGAACTGCTAGTCACATAGCCAAATAAAAAGTCTCTTCTCAGTTTTTCTCTATGCCAATGTTTTTCAAAATGTATAGGTGTTAAACCCTCAGGAATATATAATGGGAAAAAGCAAGGTCTAAGCGTTGCCCTATTCAATGTAGCTTTATGTGAAACCGCATGATGAGTCTTCTGAATAAGCTCACTTGTGGAGGGTGCAACTAAAGAGTTTAGAGAGTAGCCAACCTCATTCAAGGAAAACTTGCTCTCCTTACCCAAATAGTCATGGGCCTCTGAGACACACCAAACTTTCAAAAACAAAGGCAATTCTGGTTTGGTGTCAAGATAGTTACAAAGATATTTCGTAAGGTTAAAGAGAGGACCATTTTCCATGATCAGCTGAGGGGTGTATTGATTACTTGTCTGTTTTCGCATTGTAAGAGGGGAAGTAAGAATAACAATAATATCACCAGTCTTAGAGTCAGAAGACTTGGGATTCCCGGTTCTTTTAATTACTAGTAGCCCCATAAGTGGACAAGATACCCCTTGTCTATAAAATGAGAGTAGATGGATTAGATCAGTGATTCCCAGTTTTTCTGAGTATGAAGACCATTGTCCTTTAAGATGCAAAATCTTTTCACATCCCTTATGACTATTGTTCAGTCATTTCAGTTGTGCCCAACTCTTTGTGACTCCAAATAGTGGTATTGCTGAATCAAAGGGTATGCATAACTGAAGCCCATTTCAATGAGGGATAGAAGAAGGCTTCAGAGAATTGTTCATGGGAAAATATGAAGTGAAAAAGATTCTCATTTAATCACTCCTCAACATAGGATGGGAGCCAAAGGAAAAGAAAGGGTTTCAATTAGACAATCTTTAAAGTCAATAACATTGGGATTAAGATGGGGGTGGAAACACAGGAAATTGTGGGACAGAAAATTGCTCTGTTTGTCCCTGGACACAGTGCCAGTCACCATAAGGCTCGGAATCTTTGATAAACAAGACTTTTAAATGTTAAGCAATACTAATTATTAAGAAAATATCATCTTTCACCTTTTCCTCTGAAACTATACCCATAAGTAAAACACGGATGTTTTAAAGGTTAGCCAAAGGCTAGTGACCTGAAATGTGTCTTACATTAACTCCTGATAATTTCTTATAGGTCTTACTTACATGACTCATTCTTACTGGTTCAAGCTTGAGCTTAGCTATTAAGTAATAACCAAATGATGAATGATAGGTTTTAGTTTTTAGTCAATGTCTAGAATCCAGATGTTAAATATAGCATTGAGTACCTCAAACAGAAAAAATCACCAGGTTGCTTTGTTGTTTTGTTTATTAGCAAACACTGGGAGAAGAAAAGTATCAAGTGTTGGGGTCTCATCAGATCTCCTCTTCCATCCCATAATTAGCCTATCATAATCTGCAAGTAAAAAGGAAGCCATTTATAATGAAAAGAAATTTTAAAATTAATGAGAGGTAGACTCAACTTAGCTGATATATCCCTGTCTCTTGTGGATGGTAAAAATCAACAGACTTGAGCTGAGTGGCAAAACACATACTTGTACATCTAAAGATAAAACAGTCACAATAAAGAAGGCAATTTTTTGGTGTACTTGCTGACAACTATATGCTTAAATACTCTATGCTTCTATTGAAACCTACTGCTAAAGTGGTACTTCTTAAGTCTTGTGTGACTGCTTAAAGATTAAGAGACACTTCAACATAGAAGTAACACTTCAAGCCAGATAGTCAAACGGCTCCTACTAGACCTCACTTTCTTTCAGGCACAATTTTGTGTCTTCCAATCTTTGTGCCCAGTGAGGTCAGCAATGCTTCACATTGGAGCACATTTGACTAGTCATAGCCTTCAAAAGCAGTACAGGTGTCTAAGTATTCAGACAATTAACTGCTCATTTAAAACTGCCCCATTATGCTATGAAAACGTGGCCCTTTAAAGTTTGAGGGGAGAATATGAGTACAAAGCAAACTTGAACTTTGTGAAGGGAAAGAAAGTATCAACAAAGCCCACAAAAAGGGAAGAGCCAGATGAACAGAGTCAGCGCTACAGATGAGATATGAAGAGGAAATGAGGACAGCACCAACACACAACAGAAAACACTAACAAAGAACAAATCAAGGAATGCATAATAGGAAGGGAACAGAACCAACATAAACAATTGTAAAACATATCTTTGGCAGAAGTTGACCCACAGTTTGAGGACAATAGAAACATTTAATTGTTGAGTAATACTTTTAAAAGGATGTTTTACCTCAAGAAAATCATATCAGTGACTAATTTTAAAATTCTGGTCCAGCAGCTGCTCCTACCCCTTCATCCCAAAGCCCAGCTGCAAGAAGAAAAGCTAGGAAGAGGGAGAAGACAAAGAATAATGAACAAGAGGTTGAAATCTGGAAAAGAGAGAAATTAAAATGAGACAGTGAAAAATTAAGCTGCAACACAAGAAGATAGGCAAGAAAAAAGCTTTAAACAAACTATACTAAATGTAATTTAGAATGTTTTTAAACTCGACTATTGAAAACAAATCTTTCTGAAACTAATTTGTAAGGTTGGCAGATCCATGAAACTACTGTCCCAGTGGTGGGATGTCTGAGAGATAGCACTATACATGTACCATGTGGAACTACTGGATTGCCAAGTGCTATTTATTATGTGGACATAATTGAGGAAATGGTGCTGCATTTTCAGCTATATTTTTCCTCTGATCTCTTTGACTGAAACAATGTACAAAACGCTCACAGCTTGTTCTCTGATAAAACAGAAAGGACAAATATGTGATGTATGAGTCATAAAAATATATAAAACATTGGTATTACTATTGTGTTAACCTTACAAAGCCCTAAAATCTTAAGGGTGATAATAAATAGAGAAAATGTCCCAAATGTCTAAGTCTTGTACCACCTAGGTAGAAATGCTCTGATGAGACCAAGTGGGGTGAACATAATATTCATTCCTTTGTTAAACTACTCCAAACCATGTTCTACTCCATGATCTACTCCAGGTATATAAAACGAATCAAATTCCCACTGGAAACTCAATGACTGATTATGATAAATGAATGATTAAACATTTTTGGCACCTACTGTATGCTCTGCGTTTCATCAGATGGTTAGAAAACAAAGGAATAGGACACTGTTTCCGACCTCTAGATGCTCATAGGTTTATACTGGATTATCCTTAGAGGTTATCTGGTCCACACCTCTCATTTTGCAGCTGGGAAAACTGAGGTCCAGAGAGGTTTAAGTGACTTCTTCAGTGTACCAAGTATAAGAGATAGAATTTGAACTCAGTACATCTGTCTCCAGATTCAGCATCCAGTCCACTCTGGCACGTGGCATTGCTTGTAAGTTAGTTGTAGAAACAAGACTAGCACATTAAAAATTTTAGTAACTGATATGTAATTAGAAGCTATATCATGTGATACAAACTATAACTTAAAAGAGAAGGTAAATGAGAGCTAGAATAGTCAGGAAAAAACTCCATGTAGGAGGCAAAACCTGAGATGAGCATGATTGAACAGGCAGAGTGAAGAGGAAAAGCACTCCAAAAGAAGAGACTAACAGGAAGAACAATATCTGGCAGGGATATAACTTTTTGTGTTTGCAATACATTTTGCATGCAGTTTTTTGTTTCCTCCTTTACAGAAACCCTGTAAACTCAGTTCTATAGATGCTACATGAAGAAACTGAGGCTAAGGGACCAGACAATTAGTCTTTTTTTTTTTTTTTGGTGGGGCAATGAGGGTTAAGTGACCCACCCAGGGTCACACAGCTAGTAAGTGTCAAGTGTCTGAGGCCAGATTTGAACTCAGGTTCTGCTGAATCCAGGACCAGTGCTCTATCCACTGTGCCACCTAGGTGCCCCCATACAATTAGTCTTGAAGGTGATATTTGAACTTCAAGCATAATATTTTCTTCACTGTAGCCCTCTATCTCTCATGGGTAGCTAGGTGGCACAGTGCATAGAGTACTGGACCTGAAGTCAGGAAGACTCATCTTCCTGAGTTCAAATCTGGCTTCAGACTATGGCTATGTGACTCTGGGTAACTCATTTAACCCTGTTTGCCTCAGTTTCCTCATCTGTATAATAAGCTGGAGAAGGAAAAGGCAAACTACTCCAGTATTTTTGCCAAGAAAATCCAAAAGAGGGGTTGGGCATGATTGAAACAACTGAAGAAATCTTCTCATGAAAGCATAAAGGCATCAATGAGTTCTCCAGATTTCTAGGAGCAAGAAGAGCAACTTAGTGTTATGGGAAGCAACAGAAACAAATATGGCCATGAGGATAATATAGAACCTAGAAACTATCTTAAAACTGTTTCATCAAAAATCTATTTCGGGGCAGCTAGATGGCGCAGTGGATAGAGCACCGGCCCTGGATTCAGGAGTACCTGAGTTCAAATCTGGAATCAGACACTTGACACTTACTAGCTGTGTGACCCTGGGCAAGTCACTTAACCCCAATTGCCCCTCAAAAAAACCAAAACAAAACAAAACAAACAAAAAAAAATCTATTTCAAGGGGCAGCTAGGTGGCACAGTGGATAAAGCACAGGATTCAGGAGGACCTGAATTCAAATCCGGCCTCAGACACTTGACACTTACTAGCTGTGTGACCTTGGGCAAGCCACTTAATCCTCATTACCCCACAAACAAACAAAAAAGAAAAATGTATTTCAATGCTCATTCCCTAAAGGGAGATGCTCAGATAAATTGCAGAGACATTTATTGGCAGCAGGAATTATGTCAATGGTGTACAAAGTAACAGTCTGAAGACCAGACTTGATTCCATCATTTCTTGAGGAATTGGCTAAACATTCATATGAAAACTGAATTGGCAAATTGGCAAAAGCACAAGCACAAGCAAACAAAAAACATTAACAGAATAGAAAGGACAGTAGCTTTGAAGTGAGAGGGTCTGTATTAAAATCACTCCTCTGATGCTTACTACCCACTTGACCTTGGGCAAAGTGACTTACACCTCTCAAGACTTGCTTTCCTCAAATGTAAAATGGTATATATGTGCAGGGGGAGGGGGGTGGTGTCCCTTCCAGTTCTGGGTCTTATAAGCATTTTTATATTTCAGATGGAAAAAAAAAAGATAGTTGGTTGCCTTCTCAAGTAATATGATGTAGTAGAGAAATGTGTAGTCTAGGAGTCAGGATCACCTGGATTCAAGTAGTGCCCCTGACAAAAAATGTCTGTCTGACCCTGAGTGAGGCTTAGTGGCCCCAGGGCATAGTTGCAAAGAAGTATGTGGCAATGAAATCAAAGTCTAGTTAAAAAAAAAAATTACCTAGAAATGAGAGTCAGCATGGTGTAGTTAGTAGATAGAGGGCTAGCCCAATCTAGCTCAAGTATCATGTTTGACACATACTGTGTGGCAACTCACACCTCAAGATAACATTATACTCATATAAGAAAAATATTGTACATTATATTGTGAAATTTGCTCTTAAATGGATATTACATGATCTGAGATCAAAGCAAGGAAATAAGTCAAGCATGAATAGTTTGCTTCACCATCTTTGCTGAGGAGCCTCCTCAGCAAAATTTAATACTGGTGTGACCTACTGCCATTTTGTAGGCCTTCATAAAACAAAAACAAAAACAAAAACAAAAACAACCAGAGGCAATAGCATGGCAAATAGGTCTGGCAAGACACAAAGATAGTCACTACAGAAAAGAGGTCAAGAAGCCATGTAGAAATTTGGAGTTAACTCATAGGAGGGCAAAAGTCACACTGGATAGAATAATACCATTTGTCAGTAGGAGCAGTATCCCATTATTCAGAACAAAAGTAACAACTCTAGCTTCAGGTATTAGATGTTATAATTGTCCTTCACATTCAGAAATGATGCAACTGACAGAAAGTTTTATTTAAGGATTTATAATATAAAAAATGTCATATCCGATTAGCCCAGGGATCCAACCATGATGTCTCTGACATTGGCACCCAGGGGGAATTTGGTGACTAAATATGAGAGATGCCCTTTATTATGTCATCTTTGTCAAATTACAGAGAAAACACAAAGAGTTCCATGTTTCCTTGATAACCCAAGGTGGGATCCATCAACCTTGCTCTAATATAGCTCATTCTGCAACTTAGGACATTTCATCTTGTATTCCTTTTTCTGATACTTCTATCTTCCATAAAAATTCTATTTGATTTATATTTTGTGCTTGATACCACTTTTCAGGCATATCAAGTAACCCATGAGTGTAGCCTTCTGGAATTTTGTGAATTGATTTACTTTTTCCATGTTCTCCATGATCTTATAGTGTACTGAATGGAATGACGTCACCTGCTGGAGAGCTACTATAGGAAAGCCCTGCCATAAGGAGAAGACATCTGAGGGCAAGCCATGTGGTCAAGGTCCTTGGCATCAGGAAGTGATGTTTGCTCGTGGGTACTATCTATCAAGGCCACCAGCCAATCAAATTGAGGAGCCTCCCATTTCTGGGAGGAGGACACGAAGTAGGAAGTGGACGCTGGGAGAGGGCTTCTTCTTCTTTTGGTTCCTGACCTCGCCAGTTGGTTGGATGATGGGGTCTCTTAGAAATAGATTTTTACCTTTCTCTCTGATCCTAATGCTCTTTAATAAATACTTAAACACTTAAATACTCTTGATAAAGCTTATAATTTATTGGTGATCACTCATTAGATTTTAGATAGTATAGCTAGAATTTTAGCCTCTTACAGATGGCTGACCATGAAGAGGAAAGCTGAAACCTCCATCTTCTGACCTTCTGGTTGGGTAAGAAATTTCCCCTACCCTGTCCCTTTAAATCCGAAGTACTGCTAAGTACAGGCTGTTTTCTATTTAAATTTTTAAATGGGTTTTTTCAACTCCCTAAGTACACTATTTCTGATTTTAGTCTGTTTAACCAGACAAATGGGGGATAAGATCATGTTAATGCTTTGTTTTTGTGGATTTTCTATTTTTATTTTTATTTTTGTTAGAAGAGCCAACAAGGTGCTCACACAAGGGAATATAAATATCCCCCCCTCTCCCAACCATGCCTTTTCAGAGATACCTCTGACTCCTGCAGCTTTTCCAAATTCTAACACTAATTGTTGCCCTAATTTTGCATGCCTGGAGGCAACTACACAGCCTCTAGAAGCCTTTATTCCCCTAGCAGTAGGAGAACAGGAACACTGGCCTAAGTTTGAAACCAAGCCTGATTCCCAGGCTGTGCACAACATGGGAGAGATGGTCCTGTCCCCTCCTCTCCAGACCCCACCTCCTCCCTCTCCTCTGGTGACACCTCCTACTCCTCCCTTGGCCAAGCCCCGTGATCTTCCTGTCAGGGAAGTCCAGAGATCTAATCCACCCTCCTCAGGTCCTGACCTTGAGCATGTGCAGCTTTCTCTACCTGCATTTTCAGCTTCTACTCAGTTGCCGAAGCAGACAGCCTCAGTCCTTCCTCAGCTAAGCTGTGATTCTGACTCGACCTGCTGTAGTTCTGCCAAACCAACCTTAGAAAACCCTGTAAATTCCAGATATGCTCCTTTTGTTCATAATTTTGTTAATCTGCTTTTCTCTTTAATTAGTAACCTTATAAAACATTTGTATCATGAAAGGACCAACAAACAATATAGAGGGGTTAAAGAAGACAAACTTAAGCTGAATAAAAATGACAATCATCATCATATTTCAAGAAGACATATTTTACAGAAATGTAGAAGTAAGCAGCAAGGTATTAATATGAGTTTGGGGATTTTAGATACCGGAATCAAAAGTGTTCTAAATTCACTCAAAGGAATAATGTCAGTTCAGAGGTTACATAGGATTTCTATGCAACTACATCTACATTTTGAAATTAACAGTATGGGTTTATTTTAATAGAGATTTTCATGCTTTTAAGATTGTATTTTATACTTAGTTAAAAAAGGGAGAATATTTGTAAAAGCTTTTTAAAGTCATGTGATCAAATTTATATTTTCTGATACTCTTATCAATATTAAGTTCACATTCATTTAGATTTCCCTAGTTTGAATTTCATTCTCTTTTATTCTTCCATGTGTATTTTCTTCTATTCATTCATCTATATTTTGAAACATTGCAAGATGGTTTTGATTTCATAATACAATGTTAATTCTAGGAGTATTATGCTCCCATATTCTGAGTTGTTTGTTTTTGTTATTTTTTCTCAACTGATTACTTGATCAAACTCTATAAAGCATTTCCCTGGCAAATTGGTTTCCATGGCAAGTGTAAATTGATTCTAGAAGTATTATTTTTGATAAGCATATTAAAAGTAGAGGGGAACATTTGTAACAGTTTTCATTTTTCAAAAAAAAAAAGTTTTCTTTAAGATTGTGTTGTGCTTTAACTTCTATTTAAATATGTTCTGATTTTTCACAAAAGTAATTGTATACTTAGTAAAAAAAAGGTATTATTTGAAATTATTGCATAATTGTATATTACATTCTGAGTCAAGGTACATTAACATTTTTGGTAATCATTTATTATCCTTAATGTTTAAATCCATATGATACTTGGATTATGTGAACTTATCATTTAAGACATTAATTGCCTTCATTCTGAGTTATCAGATGCCAGTTGGCCAAGATGCCATCCAAGCACAAGAGGAATACATGCAAGGGCAGACATTGAACTGTCACATGAGGGGAGATATGCATGAAGTCAATGTACAGCTGAGGGAATGGCTTTTGACAAACGTTGAGGTTGATTTCTCTTGGTTTAATGTTTCCCCACAATATTGTACAGATGGCTGGAAGTTTTCATTCCACCCAGCTCATTCTACACCTGGCTTCTATGCCCCTTCCTATATGTCTGATGCCATGGATGTCTCAAACCCATGCATCTGATTAAGTCTGACTTAGTTTCCTCCAATATGTTCGGTGGCATGGACATATATTCCATCCACCTATTTTAAGCCTGGCATACTGCATGAGCAGTATATACTGTTCAAGTGTGGGAATGCTTATATCCCATCATTTTCTCTGTTCTTTTATGGTAACCCCCATAATTATCTCAGGTGTCATGATAAATACACTGTTGAATTTGGCCTTGACACCTGTTACCAATTATATTAGATTTTAAAATTTCTCATAATGGCATGAGCATAATTAGGCAGATGATGCAAAGAGTGATGAAACAAAGATAAAAATTATTTTTTAATTAATATTGCAGCAATTGTCTTCTCAATTTACCCTCCACAAGGGGGGACTATAGTAATATTAAGTTTTAGTGAATGTTTTAATTTTTGTCTTATTATATGTTTCATGTGTAACAACTAAAATTCTGACTTCCCTTAGACATGATTTTAAGAACTCTCAATGTTTGATTTTATTATTGACAAAGCTATTTTAAAGTTGTGTTAAGGTCAATTTTGTAGGAAATTTTCCTGGCTGATTACCAGCATCCACACATCAACCCATGAAAAGATTTCCATTCCACAACTACACCCAGAAGATGTCCCAAGAATCATCTGAGAAAAGACTTTCAAAGACTTTAAATGAACAGTTTTATTTTGTTGATTTTTACTCCCTTTGGTTGTTACACCATTTGTAATATGTATTGTCTGCAGAGGCCCTCCCTCTGCAGGCCAGTGTCAGTGCGCCGGTTCATGAGGGTCTGCCCTTCTAGACAAAATTTCCCCTTTCTCCCTTTTCTATATTGTTATTAGCATATTGTTTGTTAGCATAGGGTATTATATTCAGTTATTTTTTTTACTGTTTCATCAAGGAGACACCCCACATTTCTTGAAGAAACAAAGGGGGGGACTGTAACAATTGGAATGATGCCACCTGCTGGAGAGCTACTGTAGGAAAGCTCTGCCATAAGGAGAAGGCATCTGAAGGCAAGCCATGTGGTCACAGTCCATGGCGTCACATTTGCTTGTGGGTACTGCCTATCAAGGCTACCAGCCAATCAACTTGAGGAGCCTCCCATTTCTGGGAGGAGGACACAAAGTAGGAAGTGGATGCTGGGAGAGGGCTTCTTCTTCTTTTGGTTCCTGACCTTGTCATGGCAGGTCAGGTGATAGGGTCTCTTAGAAATATTTAGATTTTTACCTTTCTCTGTGATCCTAATGCTCTTTAATAAATATTTAAACACTTAAATACTCTTGCTAAAGCTTATAATTTATTGGCTACCACTCGTTAGATTTTAGATAGTATAGCTAGAATTTTAGCTCCTAACAATAGATTTCAGGGTCCTCTTACAGTCTCCATCTTTTCATACTTGCATCCCATTTTTTGTCTATCCCTAGATCATGCTGCTTTTACCTCCTTATCATTTAAGTTATATTTCTCTGATGGTTTTTAACTCTTTGCTGCATCCTCTCTGAGATTAGTCTACAAGCATCCTGATGAAGTGTAGGATGGCTTTATTATCTAAAGAAAAGAGAAAGTTTTTTTGTTTTTTTTAAATCTGGAAGGTATTCTTGGTCATAACAACACATTCTGTTAATGCATTTAAGGAATATCATAGAGTCATCATTATAAAACTGCTTCAACTATGGCATTTCATAATCAAATCTAATCAAAGCCCTACTACAGTGTTACAAAGTCTCAACATGATGTGGTTGGACTGATTGCCCAAAGTGTGAATTGACCATTGTTATTATTGATCCCTATTAAATTATGTAACTTATTATTAAGTTTTCATGGATGTCAAGTAGCTTATGCCAGTATAATGACAACTGAAAATAACTTTGAAGTTATGAGATACCTTGCTAACCTTATCTCATAAGTATACATTCGACGATTTTCTCTTCTACATACTCATATTGAAGGTCATCTGCCATTTTTCCCTTCAGCCTGTCAGCATCTTTTGTAAAATGTAACTCACTTCCATTTCTTAGAATCCCAGGGTTCTTTGAAGATTTAGTTCAAATCCCACCTTATACAAGGAAGCCTTATCTTTGCCTCCGTCCCTTATTTATATATTTCTTGTGTCCCCAATTAAAATGTAAGCTCTTTGAGAATATGGACTCTTTTTGCCTTAAATCTAATAGCATCAGCTGAAGACATGTTATAAAACAATCAAAACAGATGATATTTAGGATACATAAAAATAAAGATAAATAAAAGTCATAGGTTTCCTAGAAAATCATGATGAAATGAAAATTTTGAATGCCATTTAAGAATTTTTTTTTGTTTTTTAAGAAGGATTGGAAACAGAGATAGACTCCACCACACATCACCAACAAAGAAAAATCCCTAGATGTAATGGTCAAAGAATATAATGGTTAAACTTCACAGTTTCAAGGTTTATCAATAAATATGCAAATGTACAAGAGACAGACTTTTACATATCAAAACATATCATTTCAACTAGCCCAAGGCTATTTTTTCTATTAAAATAACAACAATAAAAAGGAAGAAAATAACATTTCCTCCAACCAGGGAATGCCTGAACAAAATATTCCATGTGAATGTAATATAATACTGCATTATAAAAATAATTAGAATTTAATTTGTGATATGTCTATATCTTCCAAGGCAAGATGACTACCGACTCTTTTCAAAGTATACAATGATGTGCTTTCCAGACAAGGAGGTAAAGGGACTTGAATATATTTTCAAATTCTAGCTTATTAAAGTCAATGATGTCTTACCCCCTCCAAATACTATAAATATAAGAGCAGCTTCAATGTAAATAAAGTAAATATAATAATATTCAATAATATTTCAATGTAAATAAAATGAATATGAATGATAATTAATTATATATAATAATAATTAATAATAGTAGGGAACTGAAAAGGCAGAATTTACCTGACCTATGTCAGGAGTTTAAATGTCACAAAGAAAAGGAAACAAAGAATTGCCTACTTGGGAGCTAAAAATAAACAAACATTTTCTCAGCACAATGTGTGGCATATAGTAGATATTTAATTAAAGAGAGATTTGTTGTCTTCTTTGCATTTAAGTTATAACAGAAAATTCACCAAACTTTTGAGAATTCATGATTGTTCCCAATTCTGGTGATTCACGTAAGAAAAAAATACTGTCAGAAGAAACCTAGAGAGTAATGTCCAAAATTAAGACTCAAAAAGCACAGGCACCTGTCTGCAAAAATGATAGCTGAGAATGAGATTTACTTCTGGACTGAATTTGTAATATATTAATTAACCAATTCTTGGTCAAGAATGGAGTGAACCTAACAAAACCTAGTAAATACACCCATGTAAACATATGCATATATACAAATATATGTATTGTGTATATATACACATACATATACATATACATGTTGTATATATATTTTTATTACAAAGAAATCAAAGAAAGAGGAAAAGTATCTATCTAGGTATATAAAATATAGTAGCTCCTTTTGTAATAACCAAAATTTGGAAAATAAGAGATATCCTATTATAGAATAAACAAATTGTGCTTTATTATTGTAATGGAATATGATTAAACAATAAGAAATTGTTCAACGTAAAATCTTACAGAACACTGGGAAGATAAACTGATACAGAATTACATAAGGAGAATTAGAACAGTTTATATAATAATAACATTATAGAGTAAAACAAGTGTGAAAGACTTTAGAACTATAATCAATACAGTTATAAACCATGAGTTCAAAAGATTAAAGATAAAACGTTTTATTCACCCCTTGATGGAAAGGTGAATAATTTAAAATGCAGAAAGAGACATGCTTTTGGGGGCATAGTTAATATAGGTTTGTTTTGTAACATGTAATATGTTTTGAAGGATTTGTTTTTACATTTTTTTTAATTGCTCAATGTGGGGGATGTGAGTGAGAGTATGAAAGTTTTACATTAAAAAGCATATTTCTTACTTGAAAATAAAAATAATAAATTACTGTAAAAAGAGTATATTTGCTATTGGTGTTATAAATGGAAGCAAAAGGTCTCAAAAGTTAAAAAGATAAGGAGGCAAAAATGATACCTAGTCATAAATAAAGTGGAGCATACCTACAAAAATATCTCTGTAGCTACAAACACAAGCAATTTTGTCATATAATTGTAGTATCATGGATTAAGAGCTAGATGTTAATTTAGGTCAATTATTCTAACCCATTCACTTTACATGAGGAAAAAGACTTAAAGACTGTACATGATTTACCCAATGACATATACTGTGGATAGAAGATGCAAGATTTGAATCCAGGTCCTCTAAATTGAAATTCCATTGGTCTTTTTCAGTGTTCAAAGTAAAGATAAATAGAATGCCACAGACTAAAACTCTACAGGGTAAGATGACCTAAGAGAAATAGGAAACAGGAATGATATTCTAAAGACACGAAGGGAAATCATTACGATGAGGAGGAAAAAAAAGTCTGTAAAGACTGGGGTGGATCCACAGAAACTTCAGGAATCAACTTAGTTTTGTTTGTTTGTTTGTCTTAAAGATATACCCAGAAAATAGTAGCAAGGGCAGATAATAGAATATTAATAAAGTAGTGTAGTATAACACTGTAATAAAAGTGTCAGGAATTCTAAAGTTCATAGTGAGCTATCTTCAGCTCACTAAGAAAATCTAAAGTAGGCATAAAAGATAGTAGGTTTTGTTTTATTTTGCTGCTGCTGCTGCTACTGCTGCTGCTGCTGTTGTTGTTGTTTTAAACTTCATTGAGGAAAGAGGAGAATTGAAAATAGACAAAGATAGTTCCTCAGGATGAATGGGATTTATAAGTTACTGAATTAATATTTTGCTTTTCTTTGTCTAGGATGGTGACCTCTGGCCTGGAAAGGATAGAACAAAAATGGCTATTGGGAGGGGTGAGGAGGAATTCTTAGGAAAGAAATTCCCTCTCCCAATGCAGAGCAGCAAAGTTTCTACAACCTAGAATCTTAGGGAGTTGTGTGGGATTACTAAGAGGTTGTCTGTCTTATCTAAGGTCATGAAGTCATTTGTGTGAGAGGGAGGGCTTGAATTCACATTATTGACCCGCAGGACTGGCTTTCTATCCCATAATACTATATTGCTATGAAGCAACATAATATAAAAAATATAAATAAAGAAGTAGTCAAAGAGCACCCCTGAGGCATACTGGCTATGTCCTTCCTTTGACACATATTTGTTGTGTGACCTCTCATTGTCCCCAGGCAACTAAGTGTAAGTCACAAAATAGTTTTATATCTTTGTTGGGTCAGGGAGTTTCTTCACCAAATGAACAACACTCCCAGTGACAGGTTTACACACACACATGCACACATATATTCAACAGCACATAAAGGCCATTAATGAATACGTCATCTAGTTTAGGTAAACTATAAGCTAGGGCACTGAAAAAACTGGTAGACATGATTCCAGAGTCATTGTCAGTGAAATCTGTAAGATTATGCAGAATAAGAGAGGCTATATAGGACTAGACAGGGGCAAACACTTAAATTAAAAAGAAAGGAAAAGAAAAAAAAGAAAGAGGACAGTCTGCAAAAACTATGCAAACTATAATTTGAGCTTGACTGGTTCTTGGAAAAATTTTATAATGTGTCTTTTTTTTTCAATTTGACAATTTTGTTTTTAATTTCTTTAAAATTGACATTGTTATCTTTTCTTTTCATATTGCCTTTATTTGCTGAATGTATCCCTACACCTTCCTACTTATAAAGTCTGTAAGGGCTAAAATTCTAGCTTATACTGTCTAAAATATCTAATGAGTGGTTGTCAATAAATTATAAGCTTTAGCAAGAGTTAGACTTTTAAGCATTTATTAAGGAGAATAAGAATTTTGTAGAGAGAGAGAAAGGCCTAGATTCCTCTATCTATTTAAGGGAGAGTGCATTTATAGCTCCCTTCTCCACCAGAGTCCTCAGGAAAGAGAGTGAGCCAGCACGCCATCCTCCCCCTTCTTTCTCCCACAAGCAAACATCACTTCCTGACGCCAAAGAAAAGACGCATGGTCCTGCCCTCAGAGGTCCTCTCCTCATGTTGGAGCTTTCCTACAGTAAGTCTCCAGCAGGTGGCATCATTACAATCGTTACAAGTCATTCATTATAACTTTTTTAAAAGGAATAAAACAATTGAGCAACACAAACCAGCCTATCAATAAAGTCAGATGGTATGTGTTCCATGATGTTTTCTTCAAGGAAGAGAAAAAGGTACGTTAGAAGGTTTTAAGTTCATAGTGACCTTTATAATACAAATAAAGTAAATACAAGGCCATATAGTAGGTGTAAATGAAAGGGATAATTAGTTAATCTATATGGAAAAGGGCATAATAATTTTTCTCACTGATAACAACAGTTTAATAACACATTTTTTCTCTTATGTTACTGACCAATTATTAAATTACATTCAAGGTTTTCTCTTCTCATTTCTTCATTCAGAAACCAGACACTATAGGTTATTAAGACAGTCTCTGAAGGACATTGTTGTTAGATGAGATTGCCTAAATTCTCTGGATACATGCTTCTAGATCTTGGTTGTGACAACACCCAATTAGAAGACCTTACAAACAGAATCCAGTCTAGGTGAGTCCTTGCTTTTAGGAAATAAACCCTGTCCTTGAAACCTTCCATTAGAATTTATGGTAACCCAGTTTATGAAGGGGAAAACCAACCAGAGTGTTCTGGGTAGAGATGGATTGTTCAGATTGTGGGAGGTGGCCAAGTCTCATGAATAGATCACATTCTCAGCAGAAGGAGCTGAAGACTTTTCGTCTACTTCCTCATTAATATGTATACCCCCTTATTGATTGTTAACTAATCAGAGGTGATTTCTACATTCCAGTTCACCTCCTTTTCCAAAGTCTTTTAAGCATTCAATATTGTTTAGGGGGCATCTTTGGTTGCCAAGAGAAACCACTGACCTCAAATCTCTTGGACTTTTCACTGGTCTCTTTATGAAAATTCTGTAGATAATGTCTATTAGAATCTACATTTTAGCAAAACTTGATAAAATACCATATGCTACCCTTGGGGGAAGAATGGAGAGAAGGGGATTACAATTTGATAGAGTCAAAATGGTTAAATTTTCAAATTCAAAGAGTAGTCATAAATGGTTTAATGTCAGTTTGAAAGGATGTCTCCAGTGGAGTGCTCCTGGGACCTAGGATCTAGGCTTGCTTCTTTGTTATTCAAGATATTTATCAATGACTTCAATAAAAGCATAGATGGTATGCTCATCAAGATTGCAGATGTTACAAAGCTGGCTACTAGAGAGAATATTTTAAAAGATCTTGACAGTTCTAGAATTTTAGGGGACTCCAAGTTAATATGAGTCAGCAGTGGGATGTGGCAGCCAAAAAAGCTAATGTGCTCTTTGGCTACATTAAGAGAGGCATAGCTTCCAGGAATAATGGGGCAAGAGTTCCATTGTACTCTGCTCTCATCAGACAGCATTTGTAGTTGTGTTCATGTCAGGTCACCACAGTTTACCAAGAATACTGATAATCAGCAGGGCATTTTTTTGGCCACCACTCCTCTTATGTTTTGTTGGCCACTGACTTTCTATTAGAATTTAAATAAGACAGTTGGTGTTGTGTTGTTATTCAGTTGATCATTCATGTCCAAATCTTTGTGAACCAATGGACCACACTGGGCAAAGATTTCTTGGCAAAGATATTGGGGTGGTTTGCCATTTCCCTTTCCAGTGGACTAAGGAAAGCAGAGGTTAAGTGATCTTCCCAGAATCACATGGCTAGTATCTAAGGATGAATTCAAACTCAGGACCTTCTGGCTCTAGGTCCAGCTCTCTATCCACTGAGCCAATTAGTTGGGGTTTTAATGGAGAACTATTATTTCTGGTGTGAAAATTCTGAGCCATTTTCAGGACTGCTCATCCATTTTGGGTGTCCAAACAGTCACTCAGCTCTCACCCATGTCCCCAAGAAGCTGTAGCATACACAGTGGCCACATTCTCATAAAACCATCTCAGCAGAGACTTCCCCAGGGTCCCACAGTTAGTAAGTGTCAAGTGTCTGAGTCCTTTGGAACTATCTTGAACCATTGTACTGCTGAGAAGTGTCAAGTCTATCACTGTTGATCCACACACAATGTTGTTGATACTGTGTACAATGTTCTCCTGGTTCTGCGTGTAAGTCCTTCCAGGCTTCTCTGAAATCTGCCTACTCATCATTTCTTTTTTTTTTTAAAGTATTTTATTTTTTTTCCAGTTACACATAAAGATAGTTCTCAACATTTGTTTATACAAGCTTTCCAATTTCAGATTTTTCTCCCTCCCTCCCCTCCTTTGCCCTCCCCTAGAGGGTGTATTCAGTGATATCAACTTAAAGAGAAATACCTTTTGGAGGGACTGTGGGTAAGGGACTTAATATCACAATGTCCCAGGCAGCTCTCTAAGGATATAAACTGCTGAAGTGATGCTGATCTTCATTGGTCGATGAAGTTCCCAACACCAACAGAACCACATTACAGACCCAAACACCAAAATGTTTGATTGTTTTTTTGTTTTTTTTTTTTTTTTAGTGAGGCAATTGGGGTTAAGTGACTTGCCGAGGGTCACACAGCTAGTAAGTGTTAAGTGTCTGAGGCCGGATTTGAACTCAGGTACTCCTGACTCCAGGCCCGGTGCTCTATCCACTGCGCCACCTAGCTGCCCCAGTTTGATTGTTTTTTAACAAATGGAATTGCAATCATTTCTCTTGTGTAACACTGAGATATAAAATAGGCCTGATTTTTTTGGAGTTAAGTAGTCAATGGCAATCTTTGCAGGAAAGAGAGCAGTGATCAGTAAAAGATTAAATTTCAAGGCATAAAAAGTGTAAAATATATTTTAAAATTTGGACATTAATGACTTAAAATGTTGTGGTGTAAACTATTCAAATACATTTATATATATATATATATATCTTACCATACATATAAATAGAAATATATTTTACCTATCCC
This sequence comes from Dromiciops gliroides, assembly GCF_019393635.1. Lineage (NCBI taxonomy): Eukaryota > Metazoa > Chordata > Mammalia > Microbiotheria > Microbiotheriidae > Dromiciops > Dromiciops gliroides. The sequence continues at coordinate 455,655,415 of NC_057861.1, forward strand.
TTTGGATTCCATAGAACCTACTGTGTGTATATATTATATATTCACATGCAATATGTAATATACATATACCTATGTCTGTGTTCACACAAATATGTATACGTGTGTATACACATATATACTGTAAGAAAATAATGGACTTTGCCAACTACCAAAGGCCCCAGATTAATTGGATTAATTGGATTGACTGACTTTGCTGATTAATTTACTTAAAGTTAATTCAATTTTAACCACACCTACCTGGCCCTCAAGAGGGTATTGTTCTTAGAAGCTGTGGACTCTGACCTCAAAATGGGACCACCCTCAAGTCCAGTGAACCAATGGATTTGGGTGACGCTAGCCAATTAGCCTGAAGTAGGGTGGAAGGACCCCCTGTCCTTGGGACTCAGAGGGAGCTTCCTCTGTCAGTTCATCACTCAAACAGGCTGGTGGTGGAGAACTTGAGAACTCTAGGCTAGATAGGCCTTTTCTTGACTTTCTGACCCAGGTGTTCTATTTTTACTAATAAATGCTGAATGCCCAAAACTCATGCTAAAGCATCTAATTTATAAGTAAACCCTAGGTAGTTTTCCCTGTACTTGGGACAGGAATAAGGCGACCATACATTAGATTTTAAATATCACAACACTAAGTTCTATGAAGGCTAAAAGGACAGGTAAGATACTTGGCTATGTAAATGTAAAGTAAGACAAATTTTGTATATGTGTATATGTGTGTGTATAGGTATATATGTGTATATATACACATACATACATATAAGTATACATATACATGCATATATATGTGCCTGTCTATCTATCTGTTTATCTGTCTGTCTATATCCATACACATACTATACTCTATAGAAGTAAAAAGGATGGTTGGATAGAAACCCTGCTCTCAAGGAGTTTATAATCTAATTGGGGGGGGCAGCTAGGTGACGCAATGGATAAAGCACCGGCCTTGGATTCAGGAGGACCTGAATTCAAATCCAGCCTCAGACACTTACTAACTGTGGGACCCTGGGGAAGTCACTTAACTCCCATTGCCCTGCAAAAAAAAAAATTATTATTATTATATAATAGGGGGATAAAACAAATAAATTATTGAAATACAAGGAATAGGAAGATACCTCATAAAAGAAATATGGAAATTTAAGGATTATACATTATTCTTTATTTGACTCAGCATATTTTACAGATCTTAAAGCAATAGTGCTACTATAAAAATAATCCTAGAATTAGCTCATGCTTCATAACGTGTGACTATACTTGGCTGAAGGTAAACTGACTGAAAAATTACTTAATTGACTCAGTTTCATACAGTTTAGAATGAAGAAATATTGAATTAGTGGAAATTGTTCAGTCTGTATTTGGGAAACCCAGATGTTCCTTTTGGTCTTCAGTAAAATAAGCCAGAAAGCAATCAAACTGGGATAGCTATTATTTAGTTAGAAAGAACAATTGACAGTCAACCAATATATGATACAAACTACAGGCTATAGTTTTAGCAGCAGGCATATGGAAAAATTTGGGGTTTTTTTGTTTTATTTTCTTAATCATAAAAGTATTTTATTATTTTCTAGTTACATGTAGAAATAGTTTTCAACATTTATTTTTACAAGATTTCTAGTTTCAATTTTTTTTCTTCCCTGCCCCCTACCCAAGACAGCAAGCAATCTGATATAGGTGATATATCTAAATCAGATTAAACATATTTCTGCATTAGTCATGTTGTGAAAGAAGAATCAGAGTAAAAGGTAAAAATCTTGAAAAAGAAAAACAAAAAAAAGTAGACATAGTAAGGTTCAATCTGCATCTAGATTCCACAGTTCTTTTTTTTTTTTTTTCTGAATTTGGAGAGCATTTTCCATCATGAGTCCTTTGGAACTATCTTGAACCATTGTACTGCTGAGAAGTGTCAAGTCTATCACTGTTGATCCACACACAATGTTGTTGATACTGTGTACAATGTTCTCCTGGTTCTGCGTGTAAGTCCTTCCAGGCTTCTCTGAAATCTGCCTACTCATCATTTCTTTTTTTTTTTTTAAGTATTTTATTTTTTTTCCAGTTACACATAAAGATAGTTCTCAACATTTGTTTATACAAGCTTTCCAATTTCAGATTTTTCTCCCTCCCTCCCCTCCTTTGCCCTCCCCTAGACAGCAGGTAATCTGATATAGGTTATATGATATATATAAATAGATAGATAGATAATAACATTAAACTTATTTCTGCATTAGTCATGTTATAAGAGAAGAATAGAGCAATGAGGAAAAACCTCGAAATAGAAAAACAACAGTGCCCAAAACAAAAGAAATAGTATGGTTCAATTAGCATCTATACTCCACAGTTCTTTTTTTCTTTTTTTTTCTGGATTTGGAGGTCCCCTTCCATCATGAGTCCCCTGGAATTCTCCTGTACCATTGCATTGGTGAGAAGAATCTAGTCCATCACAGTAGATCAACACACAATGTTGATGATACTGTGTACAATGTTCTTCTGGTTCTGCTCGTCTCACTCATCATCAGTTCATGCAAGGCCTTCCAGGTTTCTCTGAACTCCTCCTGCTCATTGTTTCTTACAGCAAAATAGAATTCCATTACATTCAGATACCACAACTTGTTCAGCCATTCCCCAATTGATGGGCCTCCCCTCAATTTCCAATTCTTTGCCACCACAAAAAAGCACCTATAAATATTTTTGTACATGTGGGTACTTTTGTCTTTTTTGTGATCTCTTTGGGAAAAAGACCTAATAGTGGTATTGCTGGGTCAAACGGTATACACAGTTTTATACCCCTTTGGGCATACAAGGAGCAGATTTATTTTTTCTCTCAAAAGGACAATTGTCCTGGGGCAGCTAGGTGGTGCAGTGGATAGAGCACCAGCCCTGGAGTCAGAAGTACCTGAGTTCAAATCCGGCCTCAGACACTTAACACACACTTACTAGCTGTGTGACCCTGGGTAAGTCACTTAACCCCAATTGCCTCACTAAAAAAACAAACAAAAAAAAAAACAACAAAGAGAAAAAACAACAAAAAAAAGACAATTGTCAAACAGGAGATAGTACTACTACTATCAGTTGCAAACTATAACAATGCAAATGTCACCAGTAGGTGGTGATGTCTGGCAGGGTTTGGGGGTTTTCAGGTGCAAAATGAAAGCAAAGGAAGTATTCATTCTATCCTCTAGTCCTTATCTCAGGAAATTGGGAGAGATCTCTATTTCTAAACCAAAGGTTTTTCCTCCCACTGAATAGATCTACTCTCTAGTTACTATTCCCACTTCACTCAGAAGTTATGGGAAGAAAACAATGGGAAAGCTTACATAGCTTCCTAGCATTTCTCCCCCATTAAGCTGCTATTACCACTAGGCTAAGGGAATATTTTAAAAAGGACCGATATCTCCAGGTTTAGTTTGCTCTGTTATTGGCAAACTAATAAGGATTATTAAATAAAAAGAATCAAACCAGTGAGATTTTTTGTGATCCCTCAGGGTCAAAGACAAAATTCTAGCATTTTATCCTATTTCAAACATCTATCCTGTTTTTTTTCTCTATATATTATATGTAGTTCATTTTGCCATTCTCTTAGATCCTTTTTCCCCATTAGCAATTAAGAACATACCAATAGGGGGCAGTTAGGTGGCGCAGTGGATAAACCACTGGCCCTGGATTCAGGAGTACCTGAGTTCAAATCCGGCCTCAGACACTTGACACTTACTAGCTGTGTGATCCTGGGCAAGTCACTTAACCCCCATTGCCCTGCAAAAAAAAAAAAAAAAAAGAACATACCAATAGAAGGCTGTGAATATAAAGATGGTAATCAATGTGTATTAAAGTCATACTGGTCACTTATAGATCAACAAACCTTGGTTTGCAACTTGATTCATTGAGATATATTCAATTTTAGCCTCCTACATTCTATAGTAAACTAGGCTTATGTTTGATAATTTATTGTTATTAATAAACATGAAATCTTTTAAATTAATTCATTCAATTCCTGAATAGTTTATATTTATTTGTATACATATAATTTCCTTCCAAAATGAATATAATTTCCTTAAAAGTAGGGACTGTTTCATTTTTGTTTTTATATTTCCATCATTTAGTACATTGCCTGGAACATAGTAGATACTTAATAAATTCTTGTTTTATTGAATTTAATTTTTGAACAATTAAATAATATATGCTTTTTTCTAGAGTACTGATAGCTAAGATAGGTAGTAAAGTATTGAGTGTTGAATTTAGTGTCAGGAGAGAAATGGGATCCTGAATATCAATTTATCTCTCTGCATTTTGGTTTTCTCATCTTTAAAATTGGAGGTAATAATATCTTTATTACTTATGAGGTTGTTGTGATGAACAATTGTGATCATTCTTTCACAGTGTGTTAAAAAACTTAAATTCCACATATAATATTAGAATTGTCTTATTTATGAAAATAAACACAAGTACATATATAGCATATGTGTGTATATATGTATACACATGGAGAAATACAGATATAAATAGAAAGTTAGATTTTATATATAAATATATATATATACAAACACATAGATAGATAGATAGATAGATAGATAGATAGATAGATAGATAGATAGATAGATAGATAGATAGATAGATGATAGATAGATAAATGATAGGCGTAAGAATTCTAGTCATTGCATATAACAGGATACAGATACAATTCTAGACTTTATACATTCAAGTTGAAATTTTAGAAATGATCAACTTGTCCTTGATAACTGGGCTCATCCTGCAAATGTAGGAGTTACTTACATGACATTTGTTATTAATGATTATTTATAATAAAAAGAGTTAGTAAAGGCAGCTGATATTGTGCTGCAATACCTTTCTAAAGTCCCTTTTAGCTCCTCCAAGAAGCTTAGTGCCTTAGCAAATAATATTAATCACCATTTAATCAAGGTATATTTGTTTTTGGTTTAAAGCTGAAGAGGAATGTTAATGTCAAATGTTTCAAAATGAATGAATAATTCTGGTGAGCCAAGCATCTCTCTCAGCAGAATTAGAATGTTTTCTGTGAGTCAGAAAAGACCTCTCACCATGATATTTTCCTGGTTGTTTGAAAATATGTGATCAATTAGAAATAAAAGTCTAATCAAGGAGACTTGGAAAAGCAGACTGCATACTAGACATTCTTCATTTTAGTCTAAAAAGCCCTGAAACATGTAATTTTGAGGAATTTTTTATTTAAATGAAGTAAATGCTGAGTTTTTACAAACTCTCTCCTACTACCCAGGCTAACTGGGAAATAAGATGGGGATCATGAGCATATTTATTTCTTAGTTATTTCATTGGTCTCCTTTTTTTCAATTGTTTTCACAATCCTGTAATGAAGTTGGTAGCCCAAAAGAAGCATCTGGAATCCTTGATTTATGCCATGAACCTACAATTAGTGAATTTGTAGGTGAAACCTTATTATTATCTAAGAGTTACTGGACATCACTAGTTTGATGAAAACCTTTTGTGCTTCAGGAAAAAAGGCCATACAAGGGTAACTCAGTAATTTGAAATTCACCAAACTGTTAATGGTTGTTTTCTATATTTTAAAAAAAATTAATTAATTTTTTTCCAAGTACATGTAAAAATAATTTTTTAACATTCTTTTTGAAAAACTTTGAGATCAGGAGCAGCTAGGTGGCACAGTGGATAAAGCACCAGCCTTGGATTCAGGAGGACCTGAGTTCAAATTCAGTCTCAGACACTTGACACTTACAAGCTGTGTGACCCTGGGCAAGTCACTTAACCCCATTGACCTGCAAAAAAATAAAACTAAAAAACAAACCAAAAAAAAAACACAAAAAACTTTGAGATCCAAATTCTATTCCTCCCTATGTTCCCTTCTACCTCCTTGAAAAAGCATGTAATTTAATATAGATTATGTATGTGCAGAAGTGCAAAACATATTTCCATGTTAGCCATGTTGCAAAAGAAAACACAGGCCAAAACAATAATGGCAACACAAAGAAGAACAATAAAGAAAGTTTTAAAAATATATGCTTCAATCAGCATTCAGATTCTATCACTCTTTTCTCTGGGAGTGGATAGTATTTTACATCAAAAGGTTTTAAGACTTGCCTTGGATGATTGTAGTTTTCAGAATAGCCAAGTCACTCACAGTTGATCACTGTACAAAATTACTGTGTACGATGTTCTAGTTCTGTTCACTTCACTTTCCATCACTATATATGTCTTTCTGGGTTTTTCTGAAAGCCTCCTGCCTATCATTTCTTATAGCATGATAGGATTCCATCACAATCATACACAACAACTTGTTTAGCCATTCTCCAATTGGTGGGTACCCGTTCAGTTTCCAATTCTTTGCTGCCACAAAAAAAGAGTTACTATAAACTCGTTTATTGTATGTGTGGATTCTTTTCCTTTTCTTTCTTTTCTTTTCTTTTTTGTTTTGTTTTGATTATGTCTTTGGGATATAAACCTAATAGTGATATCTCTGGGTTAAAGGGTATGTGAAGTTTTATATTCCTTTGGACATAATTCCAAATTACTCTCCATAATGGCTGTATCAGTTTACACTTCTACCAACAATACATAAGTGTCCCAATTTTTCTGTATCCCCTCCAGTATTTGTCTTTTTCCTTTTCTGTCATGTTAGCTAATCTCATAGATGTACCTCAGAGTTGTTTTAATTTACATTTTTCTAATCAATGGTAATTTAGAACATTTTTGTTTCATATGACTATAGATAACATTTCTTCTTCTGAAATATGCCTGTTTATATATTTGATCACTTATCAATTTGGAAATGACTCATGTTCTTATAAATTTGGCTCAGTTTTCTATATATGTGAGAAATGAGGCCTTTATAAGAGAAACTTACTGTAAACTTTCTCCCCCACTTTCCTGCTGCCTTCTAATCCTGGCTTCATTGATTTTGTTTGTGCAAAAACTTTTCAATTTTATGTAATCAAAATTAGACATTTTGCAACCTATAATGTTCTCTATCCTTTCTTTGGTCATAAATTCTTCCCTTATCCAAAGATATGATGGGTAACTTGTTCTGTGCACCCCTAATTTTATTGTGATATAACCCTTTTTATCTAAATCATGTACCCATTTTGATCTTATCTTGCCATACAGGATGAATTGTTCATCCATACTTAGTTTCTGCCAAACTGTTTTCCAGTTTTCCTAGAAACTTTTGTCAAATAGTGAGTTCTTGTCCCAGAATCTTGGATCTTTCAGCTTATCAAATGATAAATTACTATGGTAATTTACTACAATGTATTCTGTATCTAATACACTCCACTTATCCACCACTCTATTTTTCAGCCAATGCCAGATTATTTAATGGATTACCACCTAGTAATATAGTTTGAAATCTGGTATAGTTAGGCCATGTTCCTTTACATTTATTTTTTATTGAGCCTCTTAATATTCTTGACCTTTTGTTCTACCAGATTAATTCTGTTATTATTTTTTCTAACTGTATAAAATAATTTTTAGTAGTTTAGCATGACACTGAATATGCAAATTAATTTAGGTAGAATTGTCATATTATTATATTGGATAAACCTACCCATGAGCAGTTTACATTTCTCTGAATTTATTTGTGTGAAGTCTTTTGTAATTGTGTTCTTATTCAGTTTGTCTTGTCAAGTAGACTTATAAATATTTTAAATTGTATACAGTTATTTTAATGAAATTTCTCTTTCTACCTCTTTCTGTTGGAGTTTGTTGGTAATATCTAGAAATGGTGATGATTTATACGGCTTTATTTTATATCCTACAACTTTGTTGAGATTGTTCTTTATTTCAACTAGATTTTTAGTTGATTCTCTAAGTATACCATCAAATCATCTGAAGAATGAAAGTTTTGTCTTTTCATTGCCTATTATAATACCTATTATTTTTTCTTCTCTTCTTGCTATAGCTAGCATGTCTAGTACAATGTTGAATAATGGTGTTGAAAATAGGCATCCTTGTTTCATCTCTCATCTGATTGGGAAGTCTTCTAGCTTATTCCCATTATGGACAGTGCTTACAGATGGTTTTGGCAAGATATCATCATTTTAAGAAAAGCTTTATTTATTCATATGATTTCCCTTACTTTGAATAGGAATGAGTATTGCATTTTGTCAACAGCTTTTTCTGCATCTATTGAGATAATTATATGATTCTTGTTGTGCTTTTTGTTATTGACATGATCAATTATGCTGATAGTTTTCCTAATTTGTTGATTCTTTCCATTTCTATTTCACCCTCTGGTTTTAGGATATCAAGACAGTTTTCTTTAATATTTTCTTTTAGATGATATCTGGCCTTTTTTTTATCATTGCTTTCACATAATCCAATAATTCTTAAATTGTTTCTCCCCAATCAATTGTTATTTCAATTGTTTTTCCAATGAGAGATTTCACATTTTCTTATTTTTTCATTCTTTTGAATAAATCAATTGTTTCATGATGTCTCATTGAGTTATTAGCTTTTACTTGCCTAATTCTGATTTTTAAGGAATTCTTTTCCTCAATGAGATTTTTGTACATTGTTTTTTACATTTGGCTAATTGTGCTTTTTAAGGAGTTCTCTTTAGTGAATTTTTGTACCTCTTTTACCATTTGGCCAATTCTGCTTTCTAAGGTACAATATTTTTCCCCCAGGATATTTTTGTTCCTCCTTTACCAAGTTGTTTGTTCTCTTTCCCTGATGTTCTTACATAGCTCTCATTTATTTTCCCAATTTCTCTACTTATCTTATTTGATTTTTAAAATGTTCCAGGAATTCTGTTTGTGTATGGGACCAATTCACATTTGTCTTTGAAGCTTCGTATGTAGCTGTTTTACTTTATTGTCTCTTTTGGGGTTGTAAATTGATCTTCCCATTCACCATAGTATAGTCAGGTTCTTTTTTGGTTGGTTGGTTGTTTGTTCATTTCCCCAGCCTATTTCTTGACATAACTTTATGCTAAAGTTGGACTCTGCAAATTTATAAAAATACAAGTCATTCCCCAATTGATAAATGGTGGAAGGATATCAGCAGGCAGTTTTCAGACAAAAAAATCACAGCTATCTATAATCAAATGAAAAAATGTTCTAGATCACTATTGATCAGAGAAATGCAAATGAAAACAACTCTGAAGTATCACCTCACACTTATCAGAGTGGCAAATATAACAACAAAAAAAAGAAAATTTTGGATGTCGGAAGGGATATGGGAAAAAAGAAATGATAATCCACTGTTGGTGGAGTTATGAAAAGATCCAACCATTCTGGAGAACAATTTGGAACTATGCCCAAAGGGTTATCAAATTATGTACACCCTTTGACCCAGCAATACCACTGTTTGTATCCCAAAGATGTCCCAAAAGAGAAAAAGACCTATTTGTACAAAAATATTTCTAGCAGCTCTTTTTGTAGTGCCTAAGAATTGGAAATCAAAGGAATGCCCATCAGTTGGGTACTGGCTAAATAAGCTGTGGTATATTATTGTGATTTTGTTGGTAATATATGTGATGGAATATTATTGTGTTATAAGAAATGACAAGCAATATGATTCCAGAAAGGCCTGGAAAGACTTTGTATGAACTGATGTATAGTGAAATGAGCAGAACCAAGAAAACATTGTCCACAGTGACAGCAATATTGTTTGATGAACTGTGAATGAGTTAATTACTCAGTAATACAATGATTGAAGACAACCCCAAAAGACTATTGATGAAGCATACTATCTACCTCCAAAGAGAGAATTGATTTTGATTGAACACAGAATGAAGCATGCTATTTTTTACTTTCTTTCACTTTTTCTTTTATTCAAGTCTTCTTATACAAAATGACTAATATGGTAATGTTTTACATAATTGCACATATATAACCTATATTTGATTACTTACCACCCCAGAAAGGGGAAAGGGGAGGGAGGGAAGGAGTGATAAAATTTGGTCCTCAAAACTTTAAGTAAAATGTTTATTATTAAAAAAGAAATAAAGTTGAACTCTGATCTCAGAATGGAAGGGGGCTTTGTCCCAATCTTCATGTTTTTTATGGCACTGTTTTCAGAACTAGCTTTAGGTGTCTATAAATTTTTCCAAGTTCATTTCTTCCACAGTGGTATGGTCTAAAGAGAAGTATAGTCACTGCTCTTCTGGCCTGTGCTCTGGTCTCTGAGCCATCAAAAGCACTTTTTTCTACTTTGGAATTGTAAGCAGGGTTCCTGCATCTCTGTGGACACAAGTGTTAGTGAACTAGTGCTCCACTTTGCCCTGAGATTATAACCTGAAACTGTGTATGAGCAATGCAACAAGGTTCTGCACCAGTTCCAGCAAAGAATACCCTGTTGGACCAGTAGTCCAACCCCCTTACCATCTATGGGTTGAGATTTCTCAAAGCTGCTTCCTCTAAAACCTGCTGCTGGAACCCAAGCCTCTGCAATGTCTTTGATGGTGTGAGAATCAGAGCGCCACCCTGAGAAAAAAATCATGTAATGAGCATCCAAACAGTTACATCTCTTCATAGAAACGCTCATAAATCATGTCAATCACTGCTACCAGCCAATTAACTTGGATCTGTGTGTGTAGGGATTGGGCCTGGGTGCACCAGCAGAGGGCTTCTGTTCAAGAGAAGCGGGGAGAAGGTCTTTCTGTTGGAGGTGGCAAGAGGAGCGGCTGCAGGTGCAGGGAGCAAGGGTTTGTTCCCTTTCTTTCTACATGTGTTCTTTCACTAACCCCTAATATACTTTAATAAATACTTAATGCCCAAAGATTGGTGCTATACGTTTCTAATTTAAGGTGACTACTCATTAGATTTTTAGACATCACAGTTAGAATTTTTAAGCTTCACAATAGGTCCAACCACCAATGTGGTGAGACAGATCTCCTAAGTTGTCTTTGGTTGTAAAATTGTTTCACCTGTACCTTTTTGTTGGTTCTACCTCTCCAGAATTCCATTTGAAGCAGAATTTTAAAGCTGTTTAGAGTGAAATTTGAGAGAACTAAGGTAAGTGCCTGTCTTTCTCCCCTATCTTGGTATCACCCCCTAGAATATTTCATTTAAATAGACCTAGTACTATATCATCCCTAAACATAGCTTATTTCCACAGTCTTGCTTCTATTATTATGTTTTAAATCTGGACTAAAGCATACATTTTGTAAAGTTTGCCATTTGAACATTTTATTATTTTTAGCATTTTCTTTCTCAGATATTTGGAAGCCCTGACAAGAAGGCTTCTCCTCATATGGTGTTTATTGGCTGAACAACACTTTGGAACTCTAAGCACAATTTTCTATTGATTCAAAGAAGGGTTTTGATGTATCAGTGGTGACCCAGTCTTTCTATACCTCTTTTCTCTACATAATAAAGCCAATGCTTAGCCCACAAAGATGGTGGAAGCACGTGCTGAGACAAATCTGTTGAGTCATTTTAGTCATGTTCAACACTTTGTAACCCCATTTGGGGTTTTCTTGGCAAGGATACCAGAATGGTTTGCCATTTCCTTCTCCAGCTCACTTTACAAATGAGGAAACAAACAGGGTTAAGTGACTTGCCCAAGGTCATGCAGCTAGTAAGAGCCTGAGGCTGTATTTGAACTCATGAAGATGAGTCTTCCTAATTCAAAGTACACTGCTTTATCTGTTGCACCACCCTACTGAGACAAGTGCCCTTGTTTTCTTAAATATATTTAAAATTTGATTTGTGTATTTCCTGAATATCTTGTGCTCCCTAAAAGTTGGCACCATGTCGATTACTTTGTCAAATGTTGGGAGTTTAAGTAACATAACACAAGCCATCAAAGTTTGGGGACTGTGGTGTATACAGGGTGGGTGGGGTAGGTGTGGGTGTGTGTGAGTGAGAGAGAGAGAGAGAGAGAGAGAAAGAGAGAGATAGAGAGGGAGAGAGACAGAGACAGAGACAGAGAGACAGAGAATCTGTCTTATGTCCAATAAGTTTCCTTTATCTCTTATTGGAAGATGTCTTCTATAGCTTCTATAGCTCCTGCGTTTAGTGAATACAGATCAGCTGGCTATAATTAAAGAAGTTTCCTGACATAGCAGAAATGGAGTGAAAGTTTGCCATTCATTTAGTCAAAATAAAGAGCATATACTAGGATATTCACATAATGAACAACTTCTCAACATAGCTACCCTTTATTTCAATTATTTCAACCTTTGGAGGGCACCTTTTCACTTAAAAGAAATAGTATGATAGATCAAAACAATTCAGACTGACTTATTCATGGTCTTATCCTATGCAGTCACTGACAATTTTTGGCCAACAGTGATGGATTACTTATTAGGGGTAATGATTTCCATTTTTTTTTAAACCAAAATCATAAGAAATGAAAAAGAACAACTTGAAGTAAAATATTTCCTTAATTACAGAAATTATAAAATTGACAAAAATAAAATACTATTTTAGTATATATGTTTGCTTATCATGGGTAAAACCTGATTAACCATGAAAATCATTTATTTACATTTGCTAGAAAACTTTTAAAATGCATTTATGCAAAGAGTTAGAGTATGATATATTTTCCTTTTTTTTTTTTTTTTTGGAGGCAATTGGGGTTAAGTGACTCGTCTGGGGTTATTAAGTGTCTGAGGCTGGATTTGAACTCAGGTCCTCCTAACTCCAGGGCCAGTGCTCTATCCACTGTGCCACCTAGCTGCTCCAAGTATGATATATTTTAAAAGAATGTTTTAAGGTTTATAGGTGTAGACAATACACTATCAATTTAATCTCTGTTTACAAAGCAAGAGGTCAAGGGGGAGACTATGTTTATTCTGTTTTATGTCTTAGGAAAAGTGAAGTCCAATTGTTCTGGTAATTGTTAAAGTCCCTTATCATTGCAAATGTAAAAAACTCCTTGGGAAAGAAGAGCAAATAGTATTAACAACACCATACATGAACTAAATCGATTGCTTTGATTCTGTGCAAAAGAGCCACTTAGGAATCCAGGTACTTATAAACAGATTCTAAACATTGTCAGTATATTTATTAGCCTTCATTGTTGGTTCACCTTTTGACAATTGTAACAAAATAGAATATATTCTATATAACGGAGATTTCTTTTTACATCTAAGAGAAAAATGCATAAGAAAGTGAAACACTATTTTATTTAGGAATTTCATGCATTTTATAAGTATTTCTTATGTTAAATGAATATTGGTGGCCTGGTGGAAATCATAGCCATTTGGGGCCTTCATGTTTCACTCAATGAATCAATTATTTCTTCAACATGTTGGACCACATAATTTAATGAATGAATAAAATAAAACATTTATTATTTTTCCTTTCTACTTTTTTTTTTTTTGCAACTTCTCTTGGATGTCAGTGATTCATAAAGCTATGGCTATATAGTGAAATATATATGTGCGTGTGTGTGTGTATATATATCTATATCTATATCTATATAGATATATATCTATATCTATATAGATATATCTTCCTCCCATATGTGTATAAATAGAATGTTGGGAAGGATAACTCCTTTAAACCCCCCCCAAATTTATTTTTCTGTCTGTTAAAATATTATCTATTTTATGCTTTATTGTGTTATGTGGTGCTTGTCATGTCTAACATCTACCAATTCTTTTTTTCTAAGAGTGTTCATTTTACAGAGGTGTGGAGCTTCTGTTTAATTTATGAGTTTTATGCCTTTTTCTTTCCTTTTTCCAGAGCCAAGATTTCCCATGTATATCTCTCCATCCTCACCTCCAAGTTTCAAAAATATACGTTAACATGATTTAGAGGGTTTTAACAAGTTCTTTATAGAATTCTCTACCACTTTATCCTCAGCAACTGTTGTTAGTATATAATCTTCAATTATTTTCATCATAATATTTTTGTGACTATTTCTCATTAATAGTGAAATATGTGAACAAAGATCTCATGGAGTGTACAATAAAACCCCCTCCTCTACCTCTTTTCTTTTCCCTTCCAAGTAATACCCTTGATTTACCTTCCATTTCCCTGTAAGGCCTTCTTCTTAGTTTGTTGATAGCAAGAATGTCAAGACTGATATGATTAAGCTCCTCTAGCAAGATGTCTCCTCATTTGCCATTGTACAAGGATCTCACATTTAGAGTATGAATAGCTGATAGAGTAGAATGTTGTAGAGAATATTTTTATAACAGTTTAAATATATAAGCTAAGTATAATAAGTGTGGAATAATAATGACTCTCAATTGTATAGCACTTTATATAGCTTTAATGAATATAGGTCAATTATATATGATCTTTATTTGGTCTCAAAGCATAATATATAGTATAGCATAAAATATAGTATAGTCTCATCCATTCACATGACATCAATTACCTCTTTGCAGATCATAGGGAGATAATGTGGAATAATGGTTAGAGTGCTTCCCTTGGAGTCAGGTCAATTGGGAAAAATATGGTAAACATCCTAGGAATTAAATTTCTAGGGCACAAGGAAAGTTTCCGCAAAAAAGAGCTTAAAATCTAGTTGGAGAAAATTTTAAAAAACCTATATAGACAATTAAATCCAACACAAATTAGAATGTAATAAGTACATAAGAGGAATATTGATTTTTGACCCTTGTTCTCAATAGTCAATAATCTAATGGCCTACAGTTATTTTTGAAAATCAGCTGATCAATCACTAGCTATTACTGCTCTGATAAGATTTAATTAATTTAGGGGCAGCTAGGTGGTGTAGTGGATAGAGCACTGGCCCTGGATTCAGTCGGGTCTGAGTTCAAATCCAGCCTCAGACACTTAACACTTACTAGCTGTGTTGCATCACCCAAAAAAAAAAAAGATTTAATTAATTTAATTCCTGTAATTTAACATTACTTAACTAAATATGTTAATGTACTAGGCACTGGAGTCACAAATGCAAAAATGAAAGTCTCTACTCTCAAAGCATTTATTTTATACATAGAGAGATATCATGTATAAGAGGTAGTATAAGAGTAGTGGAAAGAATGCTAGACATTGATTCAAGAGACATAATTATTTTTGTATACCATGTCTGTCCCTCTCTAGATATATAATCACGGGCAAGGTATTTAATTTCTCCTGATCACAGTTTCCTCATAGACAAAATGAAAGAGTGTAGGCTAGATGAACTTTGAGGTCCTTTCGTCCTTCCTCTGGAATTATGGTTGGCCATTGTGTAGATCATTATTCTGTTTTTTTTCTTGTTTTTTGTTTGTTTGTTTGTTTGCGGGGCAATGAGGGTTAAGTGACTTGCCCAGGGTCACAGAACTAGTAAGTGTCCTCACAAAAAACCTGGGAGGTAAGTAGTAGTATTTTTCTCATTTTGCAGATGAGGAAACTGAGGCAGAGAGAAATTGAGTGGCTTCCCCAGGGTCACATAGATAGCATATCTTAAGGGTCTGAAGTAAGATTTGAACACAGTTCTTCATGATTCTAGGTCCAGCACTTCATCCACTGTGCCACCTGACACAAATAAATAGACGGATGGATGGGTGGATGTATGATAGCTAGCTAGCTAGATAAACAGACAGACAGACAAATAAATAAAAGATAAGTAAAATGATTTTAGGGAATTGATTAAATCACACAGGCTAAGATGCCTGAGCACAGGGAGCCTTGAACTGAAATTTTCACTGATCCATCAGGCTAAGAAGAATATAAAGTTATTTGAGATCAGAAAAGGGAAGAACCATTTGAAACTGGAGTACCCACAAAAGGTTTTGTAAAGGGCAGGTAGCCTGTGAACAGATAAAGATAAGAATCTCTAATGCTGATATAATGAAGGACTTATCTGCTGTCTTATTTCCTGGGTGGGTGATCTCTATTTACTGGTTATCACTGGGTGGCTTTTCCCAACCACACACAAGTTTAAATGATATCTAGTAAATGCCTTAATTCTAGAGGGTAAGGGCCATTATCTCTCCTCATCTACAAAAACCACAAGCTGCAGACTGTAGTTGAGACACTTGGTACATTGTGATATTCTCAGGATTTCATTTTTTTCCCCTCATTTCTAAAGTAAGTAGTTTATATTTGATGACTTCTAAGGTTAATTATTCAGTCAATAAATATTTATTAAGCACCTACTCAAAGTCAATCTTTATACTAAGCACTGAGGACACAAATAAGAAACAAAAAAACATCCTGCCTTCTTTGAGCTTACAATCTAATGAAAGAAGACAACCAAGGAAGCTAAAAGTGGAGATAGGGGTAGGGGGGGAACAGGATGAATCTAAAGGAATGAAACTAGTTGGGAAATGAAGACATGGTACATGGTTAGCCTGAGACTCCTCTTTTTAATTTTTTAAAATTATTTATTTTATTTTTAATTTGCAAAATTCACAATAGACAGTTAAATGCAATATAAATTAGAATGTAATAAGTACATAAGAGGAATATTGATTTCTGACCCTTGTTCTCAATAGCCAATAATCTAATGGCCCACATTTGTTTCTGAAAGTCAGCTGATTAGTCATTAGCTATTACTGCTCAGTTAAGAGCAGTTTTGAGTTTTGAGAAGATTTTTTTATTAGGCCCTCCAGACCTCAAATCAGAGGGGTAGAGGATACTGAGGGTATAATTATATGTTTTAATAATTACAATTCATTTTATGAGGTTGAATTTGGGAAGGAAAAACTTGGTTAAATTTGGGAGAAAGAAAAATTGAAGAGAAACCTACAGTCTCAGATACTAGTCCAAAATTTACTTCTGTTTGAAAAGAGAAAGATGTAGAAGGACATGGAACAATTAAGAAAGTTTAGATGTGATCAAGAGGATTGATTCAAGAAGAGAAAGGAGATGGTAGTTGACTAGACTAGGCAAGGTAAGTAAGAAAGGGTAATTAGAAAAACTGTATAATAAAGCAAATTGATAGAGGGGTTGCTGGGACAAATAGGTGACATCATTAGAAGGTTGATGGAAGAGAGGAAGGGAATGTGACTGTGGAATTGCTGATACTAAGGAAAAGGAAACTGAGGAGATAATTGACTCAAGGAGTTTTAAGCAGCTGTTTAAGGTTAAGGTGCAAACACCTACAAGTATTTAAAAAAAAATAAGTCTGAAAAGCCTTAACCATTATGGAGATTAAGGGAAATTGTGCTATTTGCATCAAGCTACAATGTTTGCATTTCTGTCACAGGTGAGTGGAAGCTAATGTCCCTCCTCAAGGAGAAGGTGAAAGGGTTTGAATAATTCCTCTCCACATTCCAGATCATTTGGGAAAATGAAATTTTCATAAAGGAAACAGAAGTGAGGCTTCAATGGAGAATGGAACTGAGGCCTGAGGGGGAGACAAGCCTTGTGAGTAGATTGGAAATGGTAGAATGTTCCAAAGAGGAGAAAGGGAAAAGGAAAGGACAACTGTACAATGAGAGCTTAAAAACAGGTTTGGATCTTTTCTAAATGGAAAGAAAACTTGATGCTATGAGAAGGAAGCTGCTTTTCCTCCAAAACTTCATATAAGAAGTTATCTGTTGAGAGATCATCCAGCAAGGATCAAAGAGAGAACAGTAATAGTAGTTGATGAGACATGAGAGAAAACTTCCCAAGACATCAAAACAGATAATAACTAATCATTTCTGATGATGCATTTAGATATAGCACAAAAAACTACCAGGAAAGAGAGAGAGAGAGATGATAGACGGATGATAGATAAATAGACAGTGGGACATCTCCAGTTGTCCTGATTTATATCTTGCCACTGGACCCAGATGGCTCTGGAGGAGAGAATGAGGTTGATGACTTTGCATAGTCCTCCCTCACTTAAATCCAACTCACTTGCAAATCATGATATCACCTTCCTGATGTCATGGTCCTCTTTGAGAATGAAGGACAAACAACAACAAGAACAACAACAGGTAAAAATGCTGAAAATAGAAGATAGAGGCATGAAAGATATATATTAATATATTGATATTCCCTATGTATGTATGAATATATAATATGTATATTATGTATATATAAAACATACATAATTGAATTATATATAATTATATGTACACTTAATAGTTGTCAAAAATTATATATTTATATATATATACATATTTATTTATTCATTTGTTCATTCATTCATTGATTTAATCATCTATCTATTCATTTATTTAATTATCTAATTATTTGTTTAGTTGATTGTTTGTGTAGCTCTATGGTCTTCAGTTTCTTTCCAAGGATTTAATAATTGTGGAAAATTATATTTTATTTGTTCAGTCATTTTGGTCATATCCATATGAAGATGTAGAAGTTATTATAAAGAGGTAAATATGGCCTCATTAGTATCTCTAAGACTTGATGAAATGAAACCCATGACTAGTTCGTATCTCTGCAAAATAAGAAGCAACTAAGATATATGCCAAGGGGAGGAGGTAGCATTATATACATATGTATACTCATGAGAAAATTCAGAAATTAAATAAAAGGAAGTGGTGGCTTTAAGAGTTGTACAAAAGTGGAATGGACTACCCTAAAAAGTAGAGGGTTGATCCTCTTTGGAAGTCTTCTAGAAGAAGCTACATGATCACTTATTGGGTATATTATTGTGGTAATACCTTTAATGTCTAGGCCAGACTAGGTTTGGCTGCTGAAGTCCTTCCAACTCCCAGATTCCTTGATTCTTGATTAGACATTTCTTTTCTTTCTTTTTTGTTTTGTTTTGTTTTTTTTCTTCATGCAGGACAATGAGGGTTAAGTGACTTGCCCAGGGTCACACAGCTAGTAAGTGTCAAGTGTCTGAAGCCGGATTTGAACTCAGGTCCTCCTGAATCCAAGGCTGGTGCTTTATCCACTGTACCATCTAGCTGCCTCCTGATTAGACATTTCTATCTCTGACCTTTCCCCAGAACTCTAAACCCATATTTTCCCATTCCCTGCTTCCCATTTCAACCTGGATGTCCTGTCTGTCTCTCAAATTCAATATAACTCAAGTTGAACACTTCCTTCCAAAAATACAGCAAAACAACAACAATAATTTGTCCCTCCTCTAACTGACCTGTTTCTACTGATATTACCATCATTCTCCCAATGATTACAGAGTTCTGAAATGTGTAATATATTTATTAATCATTTCCTGGGGAAAAAATTAAATACCACTAAAAGAAGAAAAAAACCCTTTTTATTTTGAGTTATTGTAATAGCATATCAGTTCATGCATGAGATGTCAGGTCATGGAACAAATGCAGAGTCATAGATGATCATTTCATAGCAGAATTTTTCATTTTCCCTCTAATGGAGAGATCTGTCTCCCTGGGCATACATTTGCAATTGCTTGGCTGCTCCATGCTCAGTCACCCTAATGCTACTTGAATCATATGCTAAGATAGGATAGAGTCGGTCGAATATCAATGGCAGGAGCAGTTTTCTGTGGCAAAGGGATTCAAGGGGTGACTTTTCTCCTCTTGCTGAAGTGAGCTGGGCCGTGTTCCAAGAAAGCACTCATATCCTCAGTACAGCAACTCGGGCTGAATGAGGCTTTGAAGGCTTTCACTTATCCTATCATTCGGGATTACATGTTTCCACTTGGAGTAAGGAAGAGAGAAGGAGAGAATAATAAGTACACTGAACTGGCAGAAACTTTTGATGAGTCAATGCATTTCTATTTTTCAGCTGAATGATTTTTATTTTTCTATTTCTTCTTTTAATTGCTCTCTTTTTATTATCCTTTCTCATGGCAGTTTCTAAGAATCATTCCAGAGAGCCACTCTGCTTCAGAGCAAGACACTGCTATTAAGCTCTCAAGCTAGGTACGGCAGGCAGCAGTCTATTTCCTTCCCCCCGCCTTCATCTTGTCTAATATGTATCTGTATGAACTCTGTTCCGCTATAGTAATAGGCTCTATAGAGGTGCCAAAAGAGGGGAAAATCATGAGAAAAAGAATAGCAGCCAGAAATGATTCCTTGTTAGAGCCTGGATTTGATGATTCATCAAACTCCATGCCCATTATTGGACCAGGCAGCCTAGATTAGCAGCAAGGACACAAGATTGAGAATCCAGAAAACTGACTCCCAGTTCCTGCTCTGCCAGGCATGTAATGTTCTCCATTAGGGAAATGAAAGGCAATCACACCCATCCTCTTTTTATTCACAGGAATGTTAGACTCTATTATCATTCCCTGTTCCAGCCTCTATAGTACTTTGCATCTTTTTGTGGCATTTATCACATTTTGGTGTCTTTTGCCTAATTTGTGAAAATATCTACTCCTTATAAGCCCCTTGAGGGCAAGGCTTATATCAAATTCATCTTGTATCCTCTTCAGTGCCTTGAACATAAAAGGCAATGAAAAAATGCCTGTTGAAGTAAAGTCAATTGAACTGTTTCTCACCTATGAGGTAGCATGAGGCCTTTGAAAAATATTCTTAAACAAACCAAAAAAAAATCTTGATATTTTTACCACAGAGATATGGAAAAGGAGCTATGTACAAAAAGTCAATGGCTCCCTCTGCCAATTTAAGAATTATCTGAAAGGTTAAGTGATTTTCCGGAAGCTAGTGAGAAAAAAGTCAGTATTTGAACCCAAGTATTCCCAACTCCAAGAGTAGCAAACCACTTCATATTAGAAAAAGTAAGAAAAAATGTTACTCTAAAAGAAGTTTAAAAGTATATTATGTATCCCAAATATCCTAAAATATTTAAGTTTTTACTAGCAAGTTATATTGTGTGACCAAGAAGTAGGTATTATAAATAAAATGTCAAAGCCAAGTGGCTTTATTGAGCTCTTAAACAAAATGGCTCAAAAGGATCACAGATTGAACTGATGATTCAGTAGCTGATGGATGGGCAAATCCCAAAGCTATTGATCCAAGTAAACTCAGAGGCTGTCTGCCCCTATTCTTCTGGCTCAGTAGCCTTGGACATAGTATACAAAATAATGTACTGTCCTCTTTGAAGTGATATCCTTCTCAGCTACAATGAAAACATTTGGAAAGATAGGATGCTTCACTGTGTTCAGCAGTAAGGGAATATACACACACGTATATGTATATGTATGTATGGGGATATATATGGGGATATGTATGCATATATATATTATACATACACACTTGCACATACTTTATGTCTATGTGTATATAAAATGTGTGTATGTGTATGTATGTATGTATATATATATGTATATATATATGTGTGTATATATATATATGTGTGTGTGTGTGTGTGTGTGTGTGTATATAGTGTAGTTTGAAATATATTGGGGGTACCTGTCTCTGTTCTAAGTTATTGGGGAACTTAGCTGGGGTTTCTAATATATTTCTACTTTCAAATTAGAGGTTAGCATACCAGTTTTTGGCATTAAGGATTTATTAATCATATTAAATGTTAGTAAAGCGAGAGAGCACAGGGCTCCAAATAGAGTTCAGAAGCCCTACATTACCTAAACACAGAGGAAGGGGCGGGGGGGGGGGGGGGAGGGCAGTATGGCTGCCTCCTCTAGGTCCTAGCCAAGAGAGCATGTGAGAGAGCAAGAGAAGTGGCCCTTACACACTGTTCAAAGCTTATTAGCTGCCATCATTCAAATCTATTGGTCTACTGGACTTGAGGGTGGTCCATATTAAAATGAGCAGTACATGCTGAGGTCAGAGTTCAGAGGACAGATCCCCTGAGAGGAAAAGTCTTTCAGGTAGTTTAATCTCTGTTTTAATCTCTGTTGTCTCTACTGAGTTAATCTGATTTCCATTTCTGAGGACTCTGGGCTGACTCTAAGAAACCAGCCAAAGCCTGTGAAAGAGGGGATCCCTGGGTCCCCCAAAATCCCATTATTAATAATAATTTTCTCACAATATGTACACACACACACACACACACACACACACACACACACACACACACATATATATATATATATATAATTTAATAAATGTGCTATGAGCTTTTTTGGGGAAAACATTACTTTGTAAAAATGCTCACAAGGTAAATTTAATTTACATCCCAATTCCTCATCTACCCATTAGTATACAAAGTGGTATCACTGTATTCAGAAAGACATTGATAGGGGCATCAGTTTTCAGTGTATCATTTCTTAGCGCTTACCTCATATATCTGATCTTAACATGATGCTGCTAAACTTCAATTTTTATTTATTTTAATAACATGGTACTAGATTTGGAATCAGAGGACATTGGTGCAAATGTTTACTGTCTCTCTTAGGATCTATGTGACTCTGAACAAGTCATTCCATTTCTTGGACCAGTTTCATCTGTAAAATTATAAGATTGGTCCAGATGACTTCAGAGACTCCTTCCAGCTTTAAATCAACTCCATGATCTTATATTACATCATGTCATCCTTAAAAGGTAATTCATTATCATTGGGTTAAAAATGAAAATATATAAGTACTGAAAATAATAAGGGCTAGTCTAAGAATTGCCAGGAAATTTTACAGTGAAACAAGGACCTCAATTCCTAGATTAATCACATCTTTAGAGAGAATTTATTTCAACCTTCAGAATGATTCTAAGAATGTCTGTGGGAAAATATGGGCCCCCCATAAAAGCTGATTGAAGTTGTCTGGGGAATGTCTGGGAGGTGAATTTCAGCTGGGAGAAGGGTGCTTACTAATGCCTCTTTTCCTCCCACCTCCCCACCAATCAGGATCACATGATGAGAGAGACCCAAGGCTGGTCACACGGGGGAGGAGTTTAGAGGGCTGCCCCTTTGACCATACTGCATTCCAATTGGCTAGCATTTGGCACCAGTGTCTTGACTCACAAATTGTAACTAAGGAAGAAGGGAGGGGCCAGCTTTTTGAGATAAAAGGGCTCCCAATTTCCGAGCTCACCGCCATTTCCATTAGGGAGCTGGCCCATTCATGCTCCAATGTATAAAGACATTTGATACTTCTCCAACATTGAGTCCCTGAAATTTTTAAATTGGGTTTCTCACAATTTTTTTCTCAAAATGTCTTATCTGACAACTCTAATATAGCCTTTAGAAAACTACCAGAGTGTAGAGCCAAGGATCAATTTAACAAATATTAATTAATTTTGTCTTCTGTGCAAGGCATTGTATATTCATTTTATCATATCTATATAAATATGTATATATAAACATATATATATATATGTAAATACACATACATATTTGTAAGTCTGTCTATCAATGTGTATACCTGCATATGTATTGAAAGGGGGGAAAAAACTATAAATACTATTCACTGATTGTGAGTAGAGGATGTTTATTTTAGATCTTTTTTCCTTTCCATCAGTAGCACTAGATCCAACAATTCAAAACATATGTGGCAAGAAAAGTATAAACTCTTGGAAGAGAGGAGCCATTTTACTTTTGTGTTTGCATATTCATCCCTAGCATAATACCTTGTACAAAAATAAGTTCTTATTAAATACTTTTGAGTTAAATTAAATTTTGTTGAATAATACAACAATTCAAGGAAGGCCTCCAACATATTGGATAGCCCCACTCTGGAGAACTTATGGCAAAATAGGATGAAAAGGCATGGATAAATTATGATCTGCATCTTTTGGAGGCCACTCCCATACTGAGGAGATTAGAGATACATTTGAGTATACCAGGCATGGAATGAAATAGAAAGTTTAGATTTTTAAAAGTTGGTTCCTACCTTCTTGGAGCTTATAGAATAGCATGAAGATGGAAGTCATACATAAATAGCTGGCAAAAAAAATAATAAAAATTGAATGCCTAAAAGAAATTCAAGAAAAGTTCTGGATAGCACCCAAGAGGACAAAGGGCTGTTACTGCAGGGAGCAGAGAGTCTTTCCTGGAAAATGTTTAATTTAAAATATAGATAGAAATTCAATTGAGAGACCAGAGTCATAGTTAAGGAAAAATGGAGAGAGAAGTAGAATATTCCAGCTCCAGGGAATTGTGTGAGGAAAGCCACATAGTAGATAATTAATATTTGAGTATTGGAAACAGCTTCAGTCTGGGTAAGAATTGGAAGAATAAAGAAGTAGTAGGGATTCCTGATCCCTATCCCTACCATATGAATTTTTGTACCTCTATAGACACAGGTTGGATGCTCCAGAGTAAAGCTTGTGTTGTCCACTCCTCATTTGTCCAGGGGTTATTGGACTAGCTTATCAGAGAACCAGGGACAAGTATTTCATTAAAAAAATGTCTATGAAATGAACTTTATCTGTAGGCTCAATATTGTAGATATTGGTAAGCCTTAAATAATAAAACCAACGCATTTTCCTTCACCCTAGGAAGAGAAATATAGGAAATTACAACAAAAGGAGAGGGAGTGTCAAGCAAAGACAATGAAAAATGAAACAGGAGGGGCTTGGATTTAAATGATTTCTAGCATTCCCCTGTGCACTAATATTGTATGATCTATGATCCAATAAAGTATTTATTATGTGATATGGAAAACAAGTGAAAAAGAATTTAGAGAAGGGATGTATGAGTGTGAGTATTACAGTTGTATATGGTATTTCAGCACTTTTACAGTTACATATTATTAGCAGTAAATTTTTATATGCTTTTCAAAATATTCTGTTGCTAATTCATTGAGTGGGCCATAACTGTGTACCTTTATGAAGACAGTGTCTTGGCTAAGGACACTTAATTTGGCACATGGTACTTGCCATGAATTACTAAGAAAAGTAAAGGCTGACTAGGATGAGAGGTAGGTAAGACATTCATTTAGGTTTGCAGGAAGATATCTAAATGCAGTGACTAGAGATTCTGATTTGGTTGAAAAAGTCCTAGTCTTATGACAGCCTGGAACATGTGTATAGCTATCTAGAGAACTTGAATCTGTGGCATTACCTTGGTCTTATATGTTCCCCTCTACAAACCATCTCAGAGATTAAGATTTTTTTCTTTCATATTTGTTTTATGCTCCAAGAAAGGGGTCCTATGATCCAAGTTTAAGCAAATTACCAAATCATAGTGAAAAGCTTGTGTGACAATTGCAGTGACGCCACCTACTGGAGGGATACTGTAGGAAAGCTCCGCCATGAGGAGAAAGTGTCTGAGGGCAAGCCATGTGGCTTGGAAGGTCAGTTCCTCAGCTCGTGGGTACTGTCTATCAAAGCTACCAGCCAATTAGCTTTGAGCTGTGTGTGCGTGTGGATGGGATGTTCCCAGTTTCACAGAAGGCTGGTGGGACTAAGAAGGGGCAAGGCTTGCTCTCTCACTCTCTTTCGAGAGGACCTCAGAGGAGTGTGGAGGAAGAGATGCTGGCCTGAGATAGATAGCTGAATCTAGGCCTCTTTCTCTCTCTCTTCACCAAATTCTTATGCTCCTTAATAAATGCTTAAAAGTCTAAACTCTTGCTAAAGCTTTTAATTTATTGGTGACCACTCATTAGATTTTTAGACAGTCTAGCTAGAATTTTAGCCCCTTGCACTTGTAAACTACCATTGTACCAATGCAGTTTAGATATGGTAATTCTTAGAAAGATAGATTCATTCTACAAGTCTGATAAAAACCTGTGGTAGAGTATTTAGCAGTTAAAGAATTGAACAGTCTGGAATTAGATTACATTCTCTTCTAGATTTAACATTTTTAATCTTTGATCTACTAAAGGGATACTTAATAAAGGGATACTTATATGACACTGAAAATTAGTGCAAAAGGTAGAGGCCATGGCTCTTATGCATCTTAACAGACCTGGTCTAGACCTAGTCAAGCAATGTTAACTGGATCTTATCTTGAGCCAATGCATCTACCCAGAGGCAATGCCTAACTGAACTTTCTTATTAAAAAATAATTCCATTCTGGCTGAATAAAAAGAACTGTGTCATATGCATTTGAGGGATATGGAAAGCAGGATATATATATATATATAAGGCTATCTGATCCCTATGGTAAGTGAGGCACATACTCAGAAGCTTGGTTCACTGAAAAAAATCCAGGATATCCTGCAAAAGAGGAGTGGCATGAATTTCATTGAATTCAATAAGCAGAGGCTGCCTCCCTAAACTCTTTGGAGTAGTTCCAGCCACTTGACTAGCAGAGAATTTCTCTGCCCTATTGACTCATGTTCTGCTTATAGGAGGACCAGAAGTATGTACCACACTCAACTCATTCAATAAGTATTTATTCACACCTACTTATATTGTAGAATCTATACCTCTTGTTAGGAATCTAGGATCCAGATAATTTAGGGCTGCAAGTATCGGTCATCAATTCATAAGATATAATTGAAAAAACAGCAAGGATTGAAACTTTCTCATTATAAAACACCCATGATTTTTGGAAACAAATGTTATTTCTGCCACACCTCTGGTCCAGTATTTAAGGTCTTCCATTAGAAAGGATTCATTTGTTTTTTTCCTTATCCTGCCAAATATTCTCCCAAATACCTTTCTTCTTTATCAATCAAGATGGCTTGAAGGAGCAATGGAAGTGGCTGGCAGGTCTGCAAATGATAGGACTTTACTGGGGCTCAGTTTCACCTATAAATGAAAAAGCAGGGCTAGACCTCTGAGTCATTTTCCAACATTAAATTCCATGTGATTGATTAATTACTGGGTTTTCAGATGGCTCATGTAAATTCTATCTCCCTTTCATATCAGAAATCTTCAACCAGACCCAAGCTGGCCACAACTTGACCTAAAAACTGATTTTGGTGAGGGAAAATGAATATACTTTCTTAATCCATTATGAACATTTTTAACTATCAAGTTAAAATGTTAGAGGGGGGCATATGGCATGGTAGATGAGAACTGGACTTGGAGTTCGAAAGACCTGTATTCCAATCTTGCCTCAGACATTTACTAGCTGTGTGACTCTAAGCAAGTCACTTCCCCACTCTGTGACTCAGTTTTCTCATCTACATAATAATGAAATTGAATTCATATTGTCCTAAAGTCCTTCTCAGATCTAAGTCTATGTTTCTGTGATATTATAAATAATGACATTCTAATAGCAATGTTCTGGAAGCAACTTTGCAGCATTTCATGGATATTGTAAGTAAAACAAAGTAGAGCTCTAAAGGGTCTGGATTTCCCACTCAGAAAGGAGGTACCATTGGAATGGTAAGTGCTCTGCATAGAGCTTAAGTGTCTGCTTTTACCCCTGTAAAATCATGCTTCAGCATAAGGTGCATGCATATCTTCTAAATACTTTTCCACCCACTTTAGGGAGGCTTTTAAAAAGCAAGACAGAGGAAGAAAGATGCCATATTTGGATTAATAATCAGTACCCAGGGGCAGCTAGGTGGCGTAGTGGATAGAGCACCGGCCCTGAAGTCAGGAGGACCTGAATTCAAATCTGGCCTCAGACACTTGACACTTACTAGCTGTGTGACCTTGGGCAAATCACTTAACCCCAATTGCCTCACCAAAAAAAAAAAAAAATAATAATAATAATCAGTACCCAGTTGTAGGGCTGTGTGAGTTTCCCTGCCTGTTCCAAATCTTTATTCAGGATTTCCTCTTTGAAACGTTGGTCCCATTAGGCTTTTCATGCCTTTAGGCTTTAAGAATGAACCCTAAGTCTTGCCTTCATTTTCAGACTCCAATACTATTCTCTCCTGTCTTGCTTTGAATTATGGGTATTGGTCTTCAGCCCAAATACATTGACCATCCATCTGTTATCTCCTTCTTGTTTTAGACCTCTGAACCTTAACCTCCTGCAAGCCTCCATCTGGACATCCAGATCTTGACTCCTCTTGTAGCCTTTACCCAAGGTTAGATCTTGGATGCTGCTGCTGGCATAACCACTCAAAAGTTCTACCTCTGATCTCTAATTGTTCCATCTGTCTGTCTACTCTGCTTTATTCCCAGTTTTTGTCCTGCCCTGGCCTTTTGCTTCTCCTGATGAAGCGTTGACAGACTTGTCTCTGAACTCTGGCAATTTGTTTATGGATTGAAACCCACATAGCCACAGCTAAGCCCCTAAGCAGTTTTTGGGGTGGAGAGGAGGAGTTAAATTTCATTGAACTGTTTTATATTGTATTCCAAATTATAAGTGTGTTTAACTTCACATGTACCACTGATTTAAGTTTTCCTAATACCAGCTTCATTCCAATTTTTTGTTTGCAAACATATTGTAGGCCTAACTTCAGTTTTAGCAAATAAAAGGCAGACCGATAAAATATGCATGTTCTCTACCTTATATACTCTAGCAACAGGATTCCATTTTAACAAGGTAAAATTAAACCATGATAAACTTTTATGTCCCATCAAGCTAATTGAAATGAATTTCTATCTATGAACAATTTACAGTAGAATCTTATTTATCTAAATTAATGAAAAGAAGAATTCATGATGAAAATAAAAATACCAGATAATCCACCTAGAGGTAATCTCCTGGTCTCTTTAGCCCCTGAAATATCAAGCTCTAGGGACAGTGAGGAGTAATCAAATGTTTTCATATGTTCCACAATAATTCTCAAGTAATCAATGTCATTTTGTAATAAAATGACTAATGTATTATAAACAAACTTCAGTGCAATATTATAAAGCCCTTCTGTAATATTGTTCATCTGGTTTTCCATTTATAACATTATTTCTATAGAAATAGGCTGCCACTAAAATATTATTTCATTTACTACCAGGTTTCAGGGATCCAGTTAATGAATGGTTAGTTCTATAAATACTCAATTTCCTCTAGATTATATCTCCCAGTGGTCCTTTTTAAAATATATTATCTTGTGATAGTGATCAAGAACATTTCTTGAAAGTCAAAAATAATATATGTGTCTTCTAAATAAAAACAAGCAAGTAAACAAACAAAAAAAGGACAATATAGTTAACAGTGTAATTTGTATTGGTATAAAAGAAGGTGCAGTGGAAAGAGTGCTGGACCTGGAATCAGAAAGACTCAACTTCATGAGTTCAATTCCAACCTTAGACACTTATAAGCTGTGTGACCCTGGGCAAGTTACATAATACTGTTTGCCTCAATTTCCACATGGGCGTGTGATATATTGAAAAAAAATAATTTGGAGCTAATACTATTTGCTGTCATTAATTCACTTTGTCATATTGGGCAGGTCTCTTCATGTTGTTGAGCCTGAATTCCTTCATCATGAAATCGGGGATGATCCATGGTTGTTCTGAGGATGAAATGATATGAATTATATAAAAATGTTGTATGCCTACTTACTGCAATTGTAGCTTGTAGAAAGCTCAACAGAAGCAATGTGAACAACTTTTGAGCAGAAATTCAGAACTGATGAGCAAAACCCCCCAAAAAACAACAAAAAACTTCAGAGACTTAGTGCTGTTTGGCCAAACATCACAAAGTTTGGATGATGAGCTGATTTCTCTGAACTTGTTGGATCTGACCATTCTGTAAGGTGCATATACTTTTGAATTCCTTTTTGAGACCTTCCTGGTACTTTGGGCATCTCATCTTAGCGTAATAGCCCCAAAGAATTACCTTGTTTTTTAGTATTTCAAGATGGCTTTTTCTAGTTTTAATAGAAATTCGAACTTTGGGGATTTACGAAGGTAAAAATTCATAAAACATACTCAATTACTTAAAAGAGAAAATAGACTATTTACAACATGCACAAATCCCTAAACTAGTTTTTACTCAAGTGAATTAGCCAAACTTTCAATAAAACGAGCATATTTGTAGTGAAAGGGAAGCAGGGTGGCACAATGGGAAAGAGGAACAAGAGGATCTGGGTTCAAATCTGATCTTAGTTATTAACTACCTATATGATCTTGGCCAAATTATTTCCCTCCATCTTTGGGATTCAGTTTCTTCATCTATAAAATGGAGAGATTGGACTAGATGGCCTCCAATGCTCCTTAGAGCTCTAAATGAATGAATAAGCAAAACTAAAACTTCTATTAAGCACTTACTATTTGTAAAGTACTGTTCTAAATTCTGAGAATACACATAGAAAGCCAAGACAATCGCTTAAAGAAATAGCTAGGCAGTAGAGTGGATAGAAGACTGTACCTGGAGTTGGGAAGACCTGAGTTCAAACCCTACCTCAGACACTCATTAGCTGTATGATCTTGACCCCGATTTGAGTTCAAATCCAGTCTTATATACTTATTAGCTCTGTGACCCTGGGCAGGTCACTTAACCTCTGTTTGCTTCAGTTTTCTCAACTGTAAAATGGGGATAATAATAGCACCTACCTCCTGGGGTTATTGTGAGGATCAAATGAGAAAATATTTGTAAAATACTAAGCACAGTGCCTGGCACACAGTAGGTGCCACATAAATGCTTTCCCCCTTCCCTTTCCCTGCTCTCTCCTTCTTTTCATGGTTAAACTCATTGGAAGGCTAGCTACAATCAGTGCTTCCATTACATTTCTTCTCACTTTTTTCTTAATTCTCTTCAGTCTAGAAGAGTTTCAACTGAAATTTCTATCTGCAACGTTCCCAGTGATATTTTAATGGATAAATGAAAGGCTTTTTTCTTCAATCTTTATCTTTCTTGACCTCTCTTCAGCCTTCGATGCTACCCATCATCCTCTTTTTGATATTCTCTGCTCTCTCCTAGTCCTTCTATTTTTCTGATCATTCCTCAGTCTATTTTGATGGACCTTCATCCAAGTTATGCCCACTAAACCCAGGTGTCCCCTATGGCTCTGTCTTCAGTTTTCTTCTCCCTCCAGAGATCCCCTTCACTTGATGGTTTCATCAGAGATTATGGATCCACTCATCTCTATACTGTTGATTCTCAAATCTAGTTATCCAGCATTAACCTCTCCACTGACCACCATCCTCTCATCTTCAATTACCTCCTGGAATCTCTGGATGCCTGAAGGCATCTTAACCTCAAAATTTCTAAAATTTAACTCATCTTGTGCCCTGAACACCTTCCCTCTTCAAAGCATCCCTCATATTACTATCAAGGGCACCACCATCCTCCAAATCACCTAGATGCCAAGCTAGGTGTCATTCTTGACTCCTCATTCTCATCTGCAACATGCTTCATATATACCCTCTTTTCTTCTGTGATACTGCTACCACCTTGATGAAGGTCCTCATCATCTCTCATCTAGACTATTTCAATAGCCTGCTACTACCTGACTCAATTTGCTCCCCAATCCAGTCCATATAACACTCAGTTGTCATATTGATTAACGTCTGACCATGTTACCCCCCCTCCATTCAATAAACCCCAATGGATCCTACTTGCCCCTAGGAGCAAATATAAAAGACTCTTTTTGCCTTTTAAGACTCTTATCTGCCTCACCCCCATCTATGTTTCCATTTTTCTTTTTTTATAAAAAATAATTTGTATTTATAGTTTTAGGTTCCAATTTTTATCCCTCCCCCCTCTCTGAGGCAGCAAACAATCAGATATGGGTTATTCGTGTACAATTATGTAAAACATTACCATATTTGTCATTTTGTACAAGGAAATTTGATTAAAAGGGAAAAAATAAAAGAAAGTAAAAATAGCGGGCTTCAGTCTGTTCCATTAATATCAGTTCTTTCTTTGGAGGTGGATAGTGTACTTCATCATTAGTCCTTTAGGATTGTCTTGGATCATTGTACTGCTGAGAATAGTCAAGCCATTCACAGTTCTTCATCAAACAATATTGCTGTCTCTGTGTACAATGTTCTCTTGGTTCTGCTCACTTCACAATAGATCATTTCATACATATCTCTCCAGGCCTTTCTGAAGTCATCCTGCTTGTCATTTCTTACACACAATAATATTCCATCACCATCATATACCACATTTTGTTTAGTCATTCTCCAATTGATAGGCATTCCTTTGATTTCCAATTCTTAGCCACCACATAAAGAGCTGCTCTAAATATTTTTGTGCAAATAGGTATTTTTCTCCTTTTGGATATGTCTTTGGGATACAAACCTAGTAGTGGTATTGATGGATCAAAGGGTATACACAGTTCTATAGCCCTTTGGGCATAGTTCCAAATTGCTCTCCAGAATGGTTGGATCTTTTCACAACTCCACCAACAGTGGATTAGCATCCCTCCATTTTTCTTATACCTTCCTCCCTTACCTATGATTCAGTTATCCAGACCTCCAATTTTTTACTCCATGCACAAGACTGTATCACCAGACTTTGGACATTTTCAGTCTGTCACCCATTCCTGGAACTTTCTCCCTCCTCACCTTCATCTGTTGGCTTCCTTCAAGCCTCAGCTAAAGTATCACACACCTGTTGCAAGGAGCTTTGAACTCCTCCTTAATCTTCTCTCAGACATTATGTTCAATTGATCACGTATATCTTGTTTGCATATAGTTGTTTTTATATTGTCTCCCCCATTACATTTTGAATTCTTTGAGACTAGGTACTGTTTTTTGGTTTCTTCTGTTTGCCTTTATTTTAATCCTTAGCATTTAGCACGGTGTCTGGCACATAGTAGACTCTTAATAAATCCTTGTTGGTTTGACTTAACTATTAGAATAATCGTCATCAATGGAACCAGTCATGTTATTCCTCTGCTCAAAAAATAATATTATCCCCCTATTGCTTAATGAGGAAAATTTAGACTTCATATTTCCCTTAAAGGCCCTTAACAATCCTGTGACTTTCTTATCTCATAATTCTCTTCTTCATGCCCTCTACAAGAAAGTCTAATTGGAATAGTTCCTATTCTCAAAAATTCTCATAATTCTTCTGGCTTCATGGAAGGTATGTCTTCTCATCCTCCCTTCACCTTTTGAATTTCTACATATTCTTTAATTGTTATTCCTGCTATTTTGCAAAGCCTTCCCTGATCCCTCTAAGCTATAACAGCCTCTCCCTTGAATAGCACACTAGTGTCCTGAGGTTTTATCATGCCAAAATTTTAAGCTTATCCTTATTTTCTTTTAAGTGTATGCAATAAAGTTTTTATAGTTCAGTATTTTTCACGGAGGGCCATGGGCTTCTTTTCAACATGGTGAATGTTCATTGATATCAGTGGGAGTTCCAAGTTACATCAAAGGCCAAAAATTGTCCTCCATGTATGTCTATAATGAGCTTATTGTACTATATTTGGGAAATTTGCTCTTTTAAAAAATCACTTAGGAACAGTCACACACAAATCTGATATTCAGGAAGGACCTTTTGCAAGGCCACCTAGAGCTAGAAACATTGACCTGGTGACTTCCCTCCATTAGGCTTGCATTTGTGCCTTATCAAAGAATGCCTTGGCCAGAGTAGAGCAAACACTTATCTTGCCAGATTAAAGATATAGTGAAGACACTGCCTTCACAAAAAGATAATGAGGTAGGTTTGTTGAACTGAACAGAATAAAAAAAAATAAACAGAGGACACAGCATCCAACAATGTTAGGTCATTCACTTTATTAAGAAAGTTTGGAAGATATGAGAAAGCTAGCATGATATATTAGAATGAAACTTGCATTCAGTGTCCTTAAACCTAGGTTAAAAACTAAATTTCTGCTACCAGAGTAATTTTGGGCAAAGTATTTTATTTTCCTCCAGCTTATCATATTACATATTTCTATCATTATATTATGTGATATGATGTGATGTGTTATGTGATAGGATGTGATGTGATATTATTCCTTATTGACAAAATGAGAGAATTGGAATAGATGATCTTCTATACCTTTTAACTGTAGATCTTACAACTGGACATAGCACTTTCAGAAAATTAAAAAGCTTCCAAGTATCTGGAAACAAAGACCCATATTTTATTTCAATACCTTTGTTCTACTAATGCTGTTTTATGCAAGTCATGGAACATAACAATACTCCCCAAACTAGAAGTTAATAACACAGAGAAGGGAATTGAGAGGCAGCTCATAACAAACAGGAATGACCTGCAATATATAACTAATAAAGAGCTTCCAAAAACAAAAGTAAAAGATGTCATTCGGGAATATAAAAAGACAGTCCCTGCACTCAAAGAACACCAGGCTTCACGTCAGGAAGACTCATCTTCTTGGATTCAAATATGTCATCAGACACTTACTAGCTGTGTGACCCTGGGCAAATCATTTAACACTGTTTGCCTCAGTTTGCTCATCTGTCAAATGGATTGGAGAAAGAAATGGCAAACTTCTCCAGTATCTTTGCCAAGACAACCCCAAATGGCATCAAAAGAGTTAGACAGGAATGAAACATGACTGAACAAAGCCCTCAGTGAGCTCATATTCTAATGAGGAAGAAGACAAAGAAACATATGTGCAAACTACATAGGGGATAAATAGGAACTAATTAAGAGAGGGAAGTCACTAGAATCGAGAGGGGTTGGGAAAGGCTTCCTAGAGAAGATGGGATTTTAGGTTGAACTTCAAGGAAGCCAGGGAAGCCACTAGGTGGATAGGAGGAGGGAGAATATTCTAAGCATGGAGAGACAGTCAAACAAAATTCCTGCAATTGTGAGATGAAGTGTTTTGTTTTTGGAACAGCAAGGAGTCGGGAGTCCTTGAATTAAAGAATTTGAGGCAGGGAGTAAGTTGGGAGAGTTAGGAGGAAAATAGATAATGAAGGGCTTTTCACACAAAATAGAGGGTTTTGTGTTCGATCCTAGAGCCACTAAAGTTTAATGATTGGGGGTGGAGACATAGTCATATCAGAGCTTTAGGAATTTCACTTTGGTGGCTTAATGGAGGAGGAGAATTGAGGCAATGGGCTATTAAAATAATATAGGCATAATGTGATATGGGCTTGCATTAGACTGGTATGGGCATCAGAGGAGGAAACGGAGAATACTGGAAAAATGTTGCAAAGGTATAATTAACAGGCCTTGTCAACAGATTAAATGGTGTGTGTGGGGGGGGGGGGGAGGTGAGAGATGGTGAGGAATACAGGATGACTCCTAGGTTGCAAGCTTGAGGGGTTCGGAGGATGGTGTTGCCCTCTACAATAATAAGAAAAGTGGAGGGAGGGAGTTTGGGAGAAAGATGATAATGAGTTCTGTTTTGGACATATTGAGTTTAAGATGTCTGCTGGATATCCAGTTTGATATGTCTGAAAGGCAGTTGGAAATGTGAGATGAGAAGTCAGCAGAAAGGCTGGGGAACGAGTGAAGGTTTAGTTAGTACTGAAAACTGTGGCCAGGGAGGCTGTGTGTGTCATCAAGAAGGAACCAGGCTTCAGTAAGAGCTAGTAGATATAAGGAGTGGGACAAGAAGAGATTTATAATGAAGGGAGTTTTGTTGCCTATGGAGCAGGCATTCCAGGGGGCACAGTGAAAGTGATGGGTTGGTGGGTTTTAGTTGGAACTTCAGAATGGTCAGGTCAAATGGGATGGGACTAAGGAATCATATGATAGGGAGGAGGTAGGGAATGGGATTTGGATGATAACCTACAGAGATTCAGAATTAATGGGACATGAAGGTCATGACCAGGCATAAGAATACTCATAATTGAGTTGTCACTCCTCTTCCCAACAGAAGTTGGAGATTGAGCTGAAGACAAGCTCAGTATGAGATTAAAGGCCAATGGTCAGATAGTCAGATGAGAGGACTTGCTTCAATATTCCTCTTCCCTCTCAAGGCTGGAAATTAAGCAAGAAGGAGTATAAGACAGGATGGAAGTCAGACAGAAAATGGAAGTCTCTTTCCACACTGACTTTCCTCTTTCTCTTCCCTCAAGGGATAGCTGCAGTAGGAAATGGAAGGTTTGAAGTCAAAAGGAAGGTTGCTCCTCTTTTCACCAAAGGTTCTCCACATCTTGTTTTGTAGATCAGACTAGCAACAGGAGGTGGAAATTTCCTTGTTCTGACACAGATGGAAGTCATTTCTTTGAGGCCGATTGAAGAAAGTCCAGGCCCTTGCCACTTTCCATCAGGGGTCATGATCCATAGCAAAACACAAAACACACAGAGGAAAATCAGCTGGTCTTCTTACCTGAGGCTAGAGACAAAGCAGCAGCCAAAAGGGAAGAAGTCACTTTGGGGCAGATGGAAGACTCCCAACTTGGCTTCTAGCATATTGGGTGGACTTCCATTGGCCAATTTATGGAAGGAAGTAGATTATAATTTGCATCATTAGATGGAATAGACAAAGCTCACAGATTCATGTGAGTATTAACCCGCTTATATAATTATCAGGCAATATTGTGTTAAAGCTATCTACTTTTGTGGTCTTTTTTCCCTCTACTAGACTTGAAGCTCCATAAGACCACTGACTGTTCCTTATTCATACTATTCATACTATTTATCATGTTTAGTGCCTGGCAGAGTGATCATCAAGCAATATGAATTAATATGATTATTAAATGACTGCTATGTGTGATGAAAGATTTATTCTTAGAAGAGACCTTAGATAGCATGCCCTAATTTTACAGAGGTGGAAACTGAGGCCCAGTATATAAGAGATGATAAATACATGGAATAATAAACTTGTATCTAAAAGTATACATTTCAAGTATACCCAGGTTTCATTAGCATTTATCTCCCTGGTAGGCCAGGTCTCAGTTTTCAAGTCGTATAGAATCAGATATTCCATTAGATGCTAAAAGTATGTTTCAAAGATCTTCTGGCCCTGAGACTAAACTAGGTAAGTAGGAAGCTTCCAACATATACAACAGTGGCCATTCTTTCCTGGTTCCATACAGATGCATCACTTGTATAGTTGACCAACTACAATGGACCCAATTTCCTAGGGGTCAGGGAGCTTAATGATTAATTTCCCCTCATTAAGGATAAGATCTTCATCAACATGAGATAAGAATGCATTTAGAATATAATATGGTATATGCTAAAGAATGAATTTAGATTTTTTTAGACATATGTGTGAGGATCTTTTTTTTTTTTACCAAAAAAAAAAAAAGACAGAGAGAGAGGTGAGTAGTGTAAAAGATTTTTTGACAAGATATTGAAAATCCAAGTGCAATAAAGTATAACTGAATATCTGTCAGTCCTATTGCTGCTTGTTCCTTCACACTTTGGGCCAGATGCATGAAAGGGAATAATAGGGTTGTATTTTTCATTTGCAGAGCTATAACAAGGAAATGACATTTTTGTTTGTTATTTGAATAGTTTTGAAATGTTTCATAGGTTTTTTTTTTCTGATGCCAATTTTTTTTGTATTTGTAGAGAACCAATAAATCTTCCAAAATATCAGATTGTGCTATTATTTACATATTCAGTTTTTCAATATATAAAGAGGTCCTGCAAAAATCACTTCAGCATTTCTGTAAAAAAAAAAATCCAAATGTAAACAAAAAGTAAATGGAAATGCCAGCAGTCTGTTGAAAGTCGACAAATGAATCCTCTACCCGCTATGCTTTGCATGAATTGGGCCCTTTGTGTCATTGCTTCCCCACTCTTGGCCAAGAGTATTTTGTCTCTCACTGATGCCCCCGTTGATGATACAATGGCATTCATTCATTCCAGGGGCATGTGCAGAGCTATGGTGCGAGGCCTCTCATTCTCTTTCCTGGGGGCAGCCATTCCAGGGAGTGATTTGTCCTTGTCTTGAGGATGGGTGCTATAGAACTTTTGCCTTCTCAAAAGCTAAAACTGTATGTGGTACCAAAAAGATCCTTTGGGGAGAAAAAAGTGCAATTCTCATTCTTAGCCTGGGTGTCACAATACGTTGTAAAAAAGCAGGATGTCCCAAAAGTCCTACTGCAGTTTTAAGCTTTAATATGCTTTTAAAAAGCTACTTAACAAGCTTTTTTTTAGGTATTTAAAAAGCTTTCAAAACAAACTTGTTTGTGGTATTCAAGCTCAAAACTACACTAAGAGTTTTGGGACCCCCTGCATATTTATTGGAAGGTGTAAAATATAAAAGAAGGGATGATATCCTCTTTGCTTTTTTCATATGTCCACAGTTTCCCACTCTTTGGTGCCTTTTTTGATAATAAATACAGAAGGAAAACTGAGTTCAGAATATGCGTACAATGATTAAGCAGTTCCTCACAGTTATTCTATTTGTATTCGTCAAAAATCACCCACGAAATAGGACTAATTATTAATGTACTGGGAGTCAACAAAGAAGACACTGTTGATTCACTTTACATAGATAAACAAGCAACATATAAAAAGGAGAGCACAGTGCTATTAAACTGAATTGTGCATGATTAAACATTAATGACTGTAAAGCCTTGTCAAACACTGAAAGTATTAAAGTCCTCTATAGTACATCATGTTGAGTGTCAATGGATAAAACAGAATGCCAATATTAGTTGGAATGTTCTTGAAGAGAGTTAAGCTTTGTCAATAGCTATAAATGTATGTGTGCCAATACCTACAAGTCTATCAATCTCACTTTATACACTCTTTATAAAGGATTCGTCTAATTTGATGGATCAACGATATATCATATACCAGTGATAGCATATGAAAATAAGTATAAAGGGCGGGTTTATAATCATTCCTTTGCCTCCTTTGTCCCCTTCTTTATGAAGCTTGGTTAAATTTTATCCCTATTATATTTATGAAATCTATTCTTTCCATTTTTACTTTGACTAATGAATAAAAGCAATGAAATATACTACATATACCTTGTTTGTACGCAGGTTTTGCATGTTTTGTCCCATTAGACTGTGAGCTCCTTGTAAACTCCATTGTTTAGTCCAGTGGCTGTCATACAACAGGGGATTAATAAATGTTTAATAATTAACTGAAATAGAAAATGCCAATTTCTGCAAACTCCAAATATAATATATATTTGTCTTTGCAATGATTTTTTGTACTTACATTGAAATAATAATTCATTTGTTTACCTTCAATCATTTTTTAGTTGTGCCTGACTCTGTAACCCCATTTGGAGACTTCTTGGCAGAGGTACTGAAGGGGTTTGCCATTTCCTTCTCCAGCTCATTTTACAGGTGAGGAAACTGAGGCAAACAGGGTTAAGTGATTTGCTGTGAGCCCAGATTTGAACTCAGGAAGATGAGTCTTCTTGACCCCAGACTTAGCACTCTATCCACATACTTATTGAGTGTGTATTCAGTAGAAGACACTATACTAGGGACTGTGGGGTTTATGAGCACAAGAAAGCTTCATGTGGTGAAGGCCACATTCTAAAGGGCAAGATGAAAGATGGAAAAATAATTATAATCTAGGAAAGGGATAATAGGGCCTGGAGTTTCACTGGATCAACAAACTCTCTCATCTACTGCATATCAGAATCTTCTCTGTAATTTATAACCCAGACTCACAAAGCTGATATGTGTCAGAGACAGGTCTTGAACCCAGGTCTTTCAATCTCTGAGGACAATGCCACTTTGCCTCTTTGAGTTAACCCATAGTGAATTCCAAAAGTGAGTGATACCAATAAAATGCTCTGGGAGTTCAAGAGAGGAAGAAGTCACTTCTAACTTGGAAGGGTCAAGGAAACACTTCTTGGATGAGGGGATTTTTGAACAGGACTGTGAAGAATGAGTACTTTTGACAAGTCAAGATGACTTGAACAATCTAAAAGAAATTGGATAATGATGTCACACTGTACAAACCTGGCATTTTCCCCTACTTCTTCATTCTGTCCATCGGCCGAAGTAAGTGGTAGTGTGTGATGGTAGAAAGGACACTGCTTTTAGCCTAAGAAGACATGAGTTTGAATTTTTTATTAGCTACTAATAACCTTCAGCAAGCCACCTTTTATAACATCATCCGAATTTCCTCAAGTTCTCTCATCTCTTCCAGTTCTAAATCTATGCTCATCCAGCATGCTCCCCAATCCATGCTTAATTGGTAAAATAGTCCTGAATGTCAGAGTCTCCTTTCACTACATTACATTCTTTTTTTTTTTTTTGGTGAGGCTGTTGGGGTTAAGTGACTTGCCCAGGGTCACACAGCTAGTAAGTGTTAAGTGTCTGAGGTCGGATTTGAACTCAGGTACTCCTGAATTCAGGGCCGGTGCTCTATCCACTGCACCACCTAGCTGCCCCACATTACATTCTTGCCAACTGGTTATGAAATGTAACTATTCAAGGAACTGCAGGAATATATTTAGTGTTTACAGTAGAAATTATAGTACAGCTAGGTGGCATAGTGGATAGAGTGACAGGCCTGGAGTCAGGAAGACTCATCTTCCTGAGTTCAAATCTGGTCTCAGACATTTACTAGCTCTGTGACACTGGGCAAGTCACTTAGCCCAGTTTGCCTTAGTTTCCTCATCTATAAAATAAGCTGGAGAAGGAAAAGGGAAACCACTCCAGTATCTTTGCCAATAAAACCTCATGAAAAGTCAGGCATGATTGAAAAACAACTAAACAACAACAGTAGAAATTATAGAATGAATTTGGAGTTTGTTTAAAGTAATAGATTTGGGGTGGCACATTCCTGTAATTAATCCATGGCACCAGGGGAGCTGAGGCTGGAGAATCCATCTTGGGAGTTTCTGAGCTACAGGGTTAAGCCTATAGGATGTCACAAGTTTAGCACTGATATGGTGAGCCTCTTGGAATAGATTGCCTAGGAAAGGGCAATCTGGCTCAAGTTGGAAATTGAACAGATCAAAGTTCCTGAGCCATCAGAGTGCAATCAATGGGCCTGTGAATGTCCCATGCACTTCCAGCTTGGGCTAGAAGGCAAGAGCTAGGTTTTTAACATCTAAAAATAAATAAACACACAAAATAATGGATAAAAATATTTCTATTAAAAAAGATACATTGGAAGATAGATGATAGATAAATGGATAGACAGATGATAGATAGATAGATAGATAGATAGATAGATAGATAGATAGATAGATAGATAGATAGATAGATAGATAGATGGGTGAAAGTATGAAAGTAATGGATGAAAAATGTTTATTTTTACAAATACAGACAGGGAGATGCAGAATAAGATTTTGGTATAGCTTGTTTTTTTATCACCTTTCAGACTATACATAGATCTTAATACTTCCTCCCTCTAATGTCACTTACCTTGGGGAATTTCTTTTCAAATACTTTTCTTAAAGACAGGTTTCATGATGTCTTCTAGGCCTATGCAAAATTGAGTGAATAGAAGGAATGAGAAAGTTAAAACAGAAAAATCACATTAAAATGACTGTCACAATCTACTTTGACAAGAACTTAAAGACTCAGTATGGATGATTGAGGGTTAAATATGAATGTTATCAGCCCCAACACCATCACTGTCATATAGCAACTTTCATGTAATTTTTCACAATTTACAAAGTGCTTACCTATGTATGTGTGTGTGGATATAGAGATAAATATAGATCAATAACTATATATACATACACATATATGTATATGCACGTGAATATACATATGTGTGCATATACACATATGTGTATATATATACATATATTTGTATATACGCACACATACATGTACATCTCTCTTAATCCCCAAAGTAACCCTATAAGGTAGTGGGGTTTGGGGGGATTTTTTGGAGGGGGTTTGTGTGCAGATTTTGGTTTTTGTCTAGAATTGTGTTTTTACCAGTGAAGAAATTCTCTCTATAAATGGAAATCTATAAATATTCTTCAATTCAAGAGTCCTAAAAAAATTTGAGCCCAAGTAATAAAATGACTTGCCCAGGGTCATATAGCCAATATACCTCAGAGGAAGTATGTGAACCCACATCTTCCCAGCTCTGAGGCCATACTCTATCCATAATTTCATGCTCTCCAAGTAGACATTGCAAATACAATATCCCCATACAGATGATAAATGAGGCTCAAAATAGTGAAATGAGTTGTCCATGGTCACATAGTTAGTAAGAAAGCCAGAGCTAAAACCCAGTACTTCTAACTCCCAACTCTCTGCTCTTTCAACCATTCCACAAACATCATTTGTTTGGTCCACAAATCTTGTTGTGCACCTACTAGGAACAACATTGATTGAACACTTCCTATGTGCAAAGCATTATGGTAGGGACTCATCTTTATATCCTATATGATATCTAACTCAGTACCTTGCAATCCAGTAGATGTTTACAGAATGAATGAAGTATAGAAAGTAGCCTTGTTCTCAAAGAGTTTCCAACCTAATTGGGCATATAGAAAAAGAGGTATATATTAGATATAAACATAAAGAGAAAAATATTAATAATAACACAATGTGACATGTGGCAGATGCTACATCAGTGGTAGAGAAACACAAACTTAAACTGAAGTCCATAAACTTTTCTTTTTAATGTTTTGATAACTGTATTTCTATTGAAATTTGTAATCAATTTCCTTTGAATTTTATTTTATTCATTTATTACAGTTCTTAAGAATTTTATCTTATGCATTTAAAATCATTATTCTGGGAAGGGGTCCATAGGCTTCATTAGAGTGCCTTTGGCTCCATATCACACAAAGTTAAAAACTGTGAAAGACTATTAGAGGTCAAGGGAGGGAAGCATCATTGATTTGAAGAGTTTCACTGAGAATTCAGTGATGTAACAGTGCATTAGAATGCTAATGATCTTACAAACTTGTATGTTACTCTCTACCTGGGGGTCTCAAGGTCCTCATCCCAACCATCTAAAATCAATCGACTCATTTAAAATTTGGGAATACTGAGGGCTGAAAAGGTTTAGTGACTTTTCATTTCACAGCATCTTGTATAATGTATGGGACTCAGCACATTCCCCTCAGAATCATGTTTATTAAACTTTTGTTGTTTTATTGGTTGACATGTTAATTATTATATAGGAACTTTGTTATGAGACTGAGAATAAAGCTATTTTTTTTTACTCCAAGGGAAATGTCCTACCTGTTCAAACTAATAATTTTGGACTTTCACTGTTCTGATAGTCTCAGTGTCCTTGAACCATCACCATAATTATAAAGGAGGCCACAATATACTTTTGCTAACAAATCTCCTGTAGAAATAACAAAAAATGAAAGAAAAAATGTTATACTGCTCCAGTTATAGCAACATTCTCTGTATAGGCACATATACATATAGAC
Organism: Dromiciops gliroides; assembly: GCF_019393635.1. NCBI lineage: Eukaryota > Metazoa > Chordata > Mammalia > Microbiotheria > Microbiotheriidae > Dromiciops > Dromiciops gliroides. The sequence continues at coordinate 455,697,957 of NC_057861.1, forward strand.
ACACACATAGATGATACATATATTCATAATTATATGTGAATGGATATTTGTAAGTAATAGATACATATCTAGGTGGTACTATCAAGTAACAGACCTGGAGTCAGGAAAACCCAAGCTGGAATCTTGCCTCAAACACTTACTAGTTGTGTGACCCTGAGTAAGTCTCTCAGCCTCAAGTTTCTATGTGGTAAAATAGAGTTAATAATAGTAAAGATCAAGTGAGATAATATATGTATGGAATGTTGCAAACTATAAAGTGGTATACACAGGCAATGTTATTACTATCTGTCTGTATATAGGCGTGTCAGTGAATCAATAAGTATTTCTTAATACTTGCTAGGTTATGAAGATACAAAACCAAAAGTAAAACTACCTCTGTTCTGAAGGACCCTATATTTTATTGGTAAAGAAGTATACATATATAGGATATGCAAGATACAAAAGAAATAGAAAATAATTCAAGATGGGTAGGGTAGGTATTCTCAGGGGTATGTAGGAGGAATAAGTGCATAAGCTGGCACATGATTTGAGTCTTGAAGGAAACCTGAGATCTCAAGAGGTGGAGGTGAGGAGAGAATGCATCCAGGCTTGGAGGGCAGCCAGTTCCAGGGCAAAGAGAGGGGGGATGGAGTCTGTGAGGGAACGAAGGAGGCCAGTTTTAGTTGGACCGTAGGAATCAGGAGGAGGAGTAATCTGTCATAAAGCTAAGAAAATAGGTTGCAGCCAAGTTGTAAGAGGCTTTAAAAGACAGAGCTGTTTATATTTGATCCTAGAGATAATAGGGAACAACTCAAGTTTATTGAATAGCAGAGTGACACAGTCAGATCTGTGATTTAGGAAAAATCACTTTGGCAGCTGTGTGGCTGTTTAGACAAGGGAGAAAAGAGGCAGGGAGACCCATCAGGAGGCTATTGCAATAGAGGAGGTGGCAGAGGTTGGGGACGGGAGGATTATTAGGGCCTGAACTTCAGAAACTTCATAAAAGCACATCTCCAAATGCAAAGAGAAAGGAGAACTCAAGGCCATGGACAATCCACAAGCTGAATAATCATCAAACTGTCCTCTTTTCCTGCTTATAAATAGTCCTGGTAGCAGCTATAAGACGAGAAGCAGTTATAAGACATCCCTTCCTCTGGCAGACCTTGAGCATCCTCTGTATTTCTAATGCTGGTGGGCCTTGACCCTGTGGTCATCAGGCCACGCTTCCTCTTGGATTAAGACAGAATACAGAGCTTTGATACTTCTGTAAAATGAAATACTAACACTGGCACTGCATTTAAAATAACATCCTGCCTAAAGGCAATGCTCTTTTCCTCTTTACCCTCTAGATCTCTATTTCATCTTCTGCACTGAACTTTTCGAGCTGGATCAGCCCCCACCACCCCCGCCCCCAGACATTGTGAATGGGAGTAGTGAGATTAACAAGTGTGGAGCCCACAGCTGGGACCAAGGACAGGAGAGCTCTGGCCTCTGATGAGCCAGAGAGAGTTTGGCCCCAAGTGTATAGTCAATGTTGAATGAGAGGGTGGGGAAGGTTAACTGAACGAAACGTTTTGATATTTTCAAGCTCATTTTCAGTTACAGCCGCATGTTTTTATTTCCAAAAAGCCATTCTAATAAACAAACTGCGAAGATTTGCCTTTCCAGACAGACTATTTTGGGTGTGGGATAGAATCTCAGTTACACTAGCCGACAGACTTCAGAAACCACATTTTTACTGCCCAATTAAAAATAAGTACTGAAGAAGGCCTTGGATTCTTTAAAATCTTGTGGTTGTTGCAAGATTAATAGATTGGCCTTTTGCATGTACCATTTGAGAAGTTATAATCCAAACACAAACACCATCTTATCTTAAAGTGATTGGGAGCAGTGTTTACATAGGATCTTTCACTCTGCAGCAACCGAGAAAAGCTGATGCTTTCTTTTGTAGAAAAGTGTCTAGAGACCCAGTGAATTTTTTCAAGTGTCCAGCAAATGAGCCTGGTAGACATCCCTGGATTGCTACGGAAATGATGATCTGAGTCCTGCAATGAGAAGCTGAGTCTTTTAAAGTCCACCAGATTAAAGCACTGGTCAAGCCATAGGGACCAGATAGTCCCGAAAGAAACATAATATATCACGAAATGAAGAGAAAAGAGATCTTGTGCTTTTAAACCAGCAACTTGGTGACAATTCGGCTGAGTGTAAGCAGATGTTGCTGCTACGTAAACAGCTAAACCCTTTGTCCACAGAGGCCTTAAGAGCTTAGATTCTAATGGACTGGTGGCTGGGTTTGATTTACACAATTTAAGAATTTGTTGGAAATGCCATGCTATAAGCTCAAAGATAACTATCTACTCAAGGGGCAGGCATTTTGGGATCATTCTGGGACCTAAAAAGAAAAAGATATTTACCTAGCAACTAAGCAAATGCTCAAGAGATTGTTAACTATATCTTGCACCCTTGTCAAAAGTGATGTTTTAGGAATCAGGGTTTGATGTGAAAGCTTAAATCTGGAGGCAGTTTATTTGATGCAATGAGAAGAAGATCTGAGATGCAAAACTGAAGATGGTATTAAAAGTATTTGTGGATTCTTATGCTCTGCTGTTGTGCTCTTTCTATAAGTTCTGTTGACTAGAGATCCATGACTTCTCCATTTCTTTTTAGATGGGTCATCTCCTTAGCCACTTGTTCTATGATGCCCTATTTTCCAAAATAATAAATTTACAGGTATTTTTGAGCCTTCAACTTATTCAGATTTTTTCAAATTATTCAGATTTTTTTTCAAATACTGTACTTTGTTTGACCAATCACATGAGATCAATTTACAAGGCCAGAACTCAAGCCTACCTAATATAATGCCTTATTATTATCATTATTGTTATTATTCATGTTAAAATTAGTCATTTCTTTATAAATTCTGAAATAGTACTTTAGGAAGCAAAGTATCCCCTTTAGGTTCATACATGGGATATCAGAAGGAGATGCCTAATAAAGGTCCTGTGAGATTACCAAATTAGATTAGCCTGATTAATTGTAAACATCATTATGGTGAATCTTAAATTTCCTTGCCTCATGTCTACTTAATTCTATAATGATATCTGTATGGATTTGTGTTTTGTTGTAGTCATTTAACCAAAAATTGTACTGATAAAATGTTTTTCATCAGAATTATTAATTTGTCTGAAAAACATGCTTTATAGGGGCAGCTAGGTGGCACAGTGGATAAAACACTGGCCCTGGATTCAGGAGGACCTGAGCTCAAATCAGGCCTCAGACACTTAACACCAGCTGTGTGACCTTGGGCAAGTCACTTAAACCTCATTGCCCCATAAACAAACAAACAACAACAAAAACAACCACCAAAAAAACATGCTTATAATACTGCATTAGAGGCAGATTGGAGTCCTTATGATATTCAAATATTGTGTCAACATCTGTAACAATAGTATTAAAATAGTCAAAGAGGCAAAAGTACTCTGGTTATGAATTTAATAAGAATAGATATTCTCAACAGCAGAGTTCATAGAGGAAAAACAGGATTTTTTTCATTGAAGTTGTTTTGTGACCCATTACAAGATTGAAGATAAATAAAATAGGTTTTAATATGTTCATTTCATTTGAATTAGAAAAACTCCCATTCATTTCAAATTCTCATAAATGCCTTAATTAATTTGTAATTAGTTTTGATATTTACCCTAAGTTTCTGGACCTAACATTTCACTGTACTTGTAAGGCAAGGTATCAATGAAATCAAATATGTGTAAATTTTCAGGTCTGGGAATTACATTTCTCTGTTCTTTCATTGAGGGAAAACATGCTTGTTATCTGCTTATTTTTAATCTCATCAACTTTCTAGACCAAACAAGGTCAAACAACAAATGGTGCAGAAGATCAACTTCAAGCAAAGGTCAATGACTTTTAACAACAACGATAAAATTATTGTCTAATATGTTATATAATATTTATAATTATTGTATATTATGTGATTGCTGTTGTTATAGCATTAAGCACTCTATAAATATTATCTCATTAAATCTTCAAAATAATCATTAGAGGTAGGTATCATTATTAGACCTATTTTATAGATGAAAAAAATGAGTCAGAAGTTAAGTGACTTGTTTAAGGTCACATAGCTGGCAAAATGTCTTAGAAAGGATTTTAACTCAGGTCTTTCTAACTCTATGTCTGTTGTTCTAGCCAACATATCATCTTACTATCATGAATATAAGTTGGAAGGCTGCAGATGAATGAAAAAAAATCTGTGGGATTGTTTAAAAACATTTTTAAAATAAGTGCTCCTCTTCTGTTCACAACAAAGCAGAAGAGTAATTGTTCTTGTTTTCCACCATTTATTCAAAAAATGAAACACCCCCTAACTCTGAGCCATGAACGCTGTGACACAAGAGACATGCAAAAGTCATTAAGGGTATCCCAAGGGGACTCATAGGGTTACTTCACTTAAGGGTGGGTGTGAGCATCCTCAAAATTCAATTACTTTAAAATAAAATTAGAGCACTAAGAATATCCTGCCTTTGACCCAGCAGGGTTTCCCGTGAGAAAAGAAAGTGGGCAAAGAGCTCAGACAGACAGACAAACATATTTACCCCTAGGTGGAAGGTACAAATTAAATTAGCCAGTCACAAAAGGGAGATGTTTTCTCCTTCTGTTCAGATGTCATGGTAGTGAGGAAACATAGTCTGGGGCCAAGAAAAATGGCCCAAATGCATTCATCTAAGCTACCATTCATCCTGTTCCAAGGTCTAAACAGAACACATAAAAGAACAGCACTGTTGAAGTACTTCCTCTCCTTAGTTACCAAGTTGGGGCTTGCAAAGGAACATGGGAGCAGGGGGTGGGGATTTTTCCAGAATGTTTCATTGTTGTGATGGAGGTATCAGGGGATGCTATCAAGCTAATGGCTGGTTTAAAAATCTCATCAATATAATTTGATTCCATATTTCATGGGGGAGAAAATCTATAGTTTATGGTTCTGGTTCTGGTTCTGGTTTGTTTAAAGATACATTGCAAACTTTTTTCTCTCTCTCTAGCTGGAAACCAATATAGGCACTTCCAAAGAGTCAAGTATCTTTTATTGTACCTCATTAATATGCATGTTTTTGGCACTCAGTTTGGTTCAGCTGGTATGCTTTCCAGTATCTCATTCTTTATTTATATGAGACTGGGAGGTGTGACCTATGGAGCCAGTTGGCTGTCATGAATTGGAATATTCATTAAGTTCCATGAATTATGCATTAGACTGCTTATAATACTGAGATCCTCACTTGATCCAGCCAGAACTCTCAACTGCTTCTCGTTAGATGGGACGATCCATATTTCGGTCAAACTCTGTACACGTTCTATACACTGCAGGAGAAATGTCTCTGTGTTTGCAACTCAGAAATGCTTGGGGATTTTGCAACTAGCTTCTGACTCACTAGGGTTCATGCTCTGCATGTCTGAAGGACACCGCTGACATGGTTTATCCCTTGTAAACCAGACCCAAGCAGCGTTCTTCTCTTGTGTCTGATGCCTATTTCTTTCCTTCACTAACATCTCCTGGAAATTATTTTTGGGCAGGTTAGAGTTCTGGATCACAAAAGAAAGCCTTTTTTTTCATAGCCATCACCTGGTATTATACATAGAAAATTCAATGCTGAAAATTTAGTCAGTGAGATATGCTTTGAAGAACTTATATTTTCTTATCCAAAGGTGGAGAACTCTATTATTGATAATGTGGTCATTTCTGTTCCTTTTAAATAGATATAATAGGACCACATAAAATCTAGCTTGCATATTTAGTAGATGACATCTGGATCTAATGGTTATCGAACATAAGTGTTGTTGTCTGTCCTGGTAGGCTTTAATAAATGGAATAATTTCTCAGTCTCGACATTGATAGAGATCTACATTTTAAGTATCTGTTTAAGTACTACTTTTATTTCATGTCTTTCTTAAACCTTCCCACTGAAGTACATCAGGCACACTAATGAAAAAGACTTGATAGGGAAAAGAAAACAGTGAATTTCAACTGGCCAACAGAATATGTTAACAAAGTATCAAAAGGCTCAAGTGGTCAAGGTGGTTTATCTATTCAAATTTTTAGGTCTGTGTAAATTAATCCAATCAAAATTACCCCACAGTGAACATCCTCTTTTCCATGAAAAATATGGACTTTATCTAATCATTAGACACCAGTGTCTAGCAATATAAGCCTAAAATTTTGACCACCATTTCTGCCTCAATGGTGATCTGCAAAGTGAGATTTCGTGCCCCAGGATGTAATTACTTTGAGGATTTTAAAGATTCATTAGCACAGGTACTCTCTTCACCATCACAAACTACAAGAACTCTATGGCTTCATGGATAGTCTTCATAAATTGTTGCCCAGAAACAAAAAACCAAATAAACAAAATATCTTCTGGTAGCAAATGTTTTCTCTTTCAGATATGTATGTGTGTGTGTGTATATATATATACATACATACATACATACATACATATATATATATATACATATATATATATAGGCTTTAGGGGCAATGTGGTGGGACAGTGGATAGAGTTCTTCTGACATAGAATCAGAAAGATTTGTGGTCAAATGCAGTCCAGACATTTCTAGATGTGTGATGTTGGACAAGTCACTTAATCTCTCTCAGTTTTCTCATCTATAAAATTGAAGCAATGATCACACCTACCTTTCTACCTCCCAGGGATGTTATAAGAATAAAATAAAATAAAATGAGACACTTGTAAAGTACTTTACAAGTCAGAAAGCACTATTATTACTATGATTATCATTAATATTATTACTCATATTATCTAGATTTCTAGCCTGCCAATGATAATTTTTAAGAGAGAGTAGTAAAGGCAAGAAATAATGATAAGGTTTAGAAGAGAACACTGTTCCAGTCTGTTTTGCAACAAGAAAACTATGTTAGTTTTCAGACACGTAGATGAATAGGTCTGCAGATTACAGATGTGTAACCTACAACTGGGTCTTTCTGCTTGGTAAAACCTGACAGTACTTGTTCCTGGTTCCTTCATGGACCCAAAATTACATCCAGACTACAGTGGAGGGGTCTAATGGAGGTTGGGAAGTGATTACAATCGGTAAGTGAAAGCCTGAAAGATCATTTGAATTCACTTCACTCTGTTTGATACATTCTAGGGGACTAAACTGAAAATGTATAGGCTGATCTATGAGAGGTCACGGGTGAGCCTTGAGTAAAATGGCATTGTTTACTGATGTTTTAGTGAAGAGATTAGCTGTCATTTATTTTCACATACCTAACTGAAGAGCTTTAGAGGTTCCCAGCAAGAGTGTGTTCTCTTCTCTTTCTTAGCCTGTCACATCCTTGTCAGTTCCAATAAAATTACTTACCTGAATTATGCAGATGAGGTTTTGTTATGTCCAGCACCCATCATTGTTCGGCTCCACTACAGCTGAAACTTCTAGCAGACCCCATGCTTATACTGTCTGATTTTAGAACTCCTCAGGTCAAGACCTTTCAACCTCAGGGCTTGACTTATGCCACAACCATTTGACAAATCGCCCAGACCCTTACAAAAGCTGGTTGAGCTCCAAAGTGGCTGCCCTCTATACACCACTGTTTCACTGTTTTGACATTTCCTTCTCACTTTTCCTCTCAGTAATTAGACAAAGGGAGAAAAAGACATTTGTGTCCAAGGAATGCTTTCATTTTGGACTGTGATAAATGGCTACTCTTTCCAAGAAGCTGCAATCCCACCACAGGATGGAATGTTTCTTCACAAGAGGGCCAGGGGCCGAAGGCTGCCCACTGTCTTGCTCCTTGAGCTTATGAATTCAGTTTTAACTCTAAAGCCCAGAGAGTTTCCACCACTCACACAGAAGTCTTGTGTCAGTCTCCAAATGGAACAATAAAGCATGGGTGTCTAGTCTTTGAGAATACCCAAGAAGAATGTTAGTTTTAAAATTTTTGTGTCTATATTTTATGGTGCAAAAAAGAGTTGAATGGGGAGGCGACATCATATCTTTATTTTTTCTTTTTTTTTTCCTATTTTTCTTTTTTCTTTGTTTTAAATTGGATTCTAGAGTGTCTTTTAGAGCTAAGTCTAATGGAAAATGTGGTTCTTCCTTGACAAACTACATTATCCCATGTTGCTCATTATTTCTTGTATATTTACCTTGTGAAATCACTAATTTGCTGAATGGTCAGCAAACTAACATTTTAATTGCCCATAAAAATTTGAAAGAATTTTTGGAGGAAGTTGGATCATGATCTTTCCTTTGGGGGGTGGGGGAGAAAGAAATACTGTCTAGTTGTTAAAGAAAATCTGGCATTGGACTGAAATTTTTGTTTCTTAATCGAGAGTAAGTTATGTCAACCATGTTTTTATAAGCTCCTTTCAGATTATTGAGTTAATGTTTATTGTTCCATTGGGGTAGAAGGACTGCCAAACATGTCAAGTAATTGAAACTGCATGTGACTCAACTGTTAAGAGTTACAGTGAGGAATTAGTGTGTTACAGTTCCTGTCATGAGTTAATCTATATTTTCTGTTCATGGTAGTGCATTAATCAGGACATTACCAAATCACATTACCAAATCAGTCAAATCAACTTTATGAACCAATATCACATTAGGATCAAGAAACCAACCAAGTTACATTTTGAGGCTAAATACATGATTTTTGTCTTTATTCACAAGTCCAGGAATTTCATAGTTGCCATGAGAAGTTGATTTGTCATGGGGGAGGCCTAGACCCATGTGATTTAGTCTCATCCAATCATCTTTCAAATGTAAGACAGGAGAACATATTTTTATCTGAAAGAAGAAAAAAGCTTCTACTGACCTTCCTTTTGACAACTCCTATCTTACAGGGAAACAATAAGAAGTAACACAACTATTGCAAGTCCAAGCTAATCTTAATAAGCAACATGTCTCTTATTTCTTTACTTTTCCAAGGACTGTGCATGAATAAAGGCATTCACATGTTGTAGTTCCTATCTTTGAAATCAGGACACAGCCAAAATAGGAATCAATTTAATTTGGATTTTTATTGTGAAATCTTTGTGAGGGAACAGGATCCTAAGATGTTTCCCATGTAAATGCACCAGAGCAGGCAGCTGATATGCTTGAAATAATGCCCCCTCAGGCCTAAAAGCTCCCATGCATTCCGCTTGCCAGTTCCTTACCAGCTTATGAGAAGGCATTCAGAGAGAAAAGGAAACCATGGGAACTCCTCTGTAAATCTTTAACAGATACAGTACATGCAAGTTGATTGTTTCTATTGAGTCAGTTAATTGAGCCGAGTTGAGGTGGACCTGCCTGTGCATATTGAAAATGAATATGATTCAATAAAATCACAGAAGCCTCCTTTTCAAAAGGCTTTCCATTTGAACAAATTAAAACAAATTTTAAAATCTGCCTCATTTATAGTATATTCAAAATAACATCACAGGTACAACTTTTCTCCAGTCTTCCAAAAGCATAGAGGCATCGATAGATCCTTCACTTAGACTTTATTTTACAAGTATTTAGTTATGAAGCAATGATTCCAGGGACTTGCTTCACTTGCTTACTATGGACTGCAGATTCTCTGGTGAATTTTTGTGTCCTATAACACAAAAATAACTCTGCCCTATTTAGAAAAAAAAACAATAGTCCAATTTCATTTCATTCATTCTGGATACATGCAGTCACATAGCTTCTTGCATTCTTTGAAGTCAATGGGCAGGGAATTATCCCCTCATTGATTATGGAGAAATTTGCCTACCAAAGTACAATTAGCAGTCAAAGGAGCTAAGGAAAACATTTGCTAGTCATGGAAGATCAAACAGACATTTTCCCAAGGTTAGTGCTAAATTTTCTGAAACTATAAGCAAAGGTATATGGAAAAACAAATGTGATGATATTTTTATGCCTTAATTGAAATTTTCTTACCGAAAACCAATCCATCATTTATCATACAGTGAAGAATACAATGATATGCTCAGTCTCACAGTCAGGCTTCCTACACTTGTCCCTTTAGGCAAATTTGTCCTGCCCAGTGCTTATGTAGAGGACAATTTTTTCAATGAGTAGTCATTGTATAAAAATAAAAGACCCCTCCATTTAACACTCTACAAACATTTATGAAGTTCCTATGATGTGCACTGATGGTTAAGTATAAAAATAATACATTTTCAGAGAGAAACAGAGAGATTAAAAAGGAGGGAGAGAAATAGGGAGAGAGAAAGGAAGGAAGGAAGGAAGGAAGGAAGGAAGGAAGGAAGGAAGGAAGGAAGGAAGGAAGGAAGGAAGGAAGCAAGGAAGCAAGGAAGCAAGGAAGCAAGGAAAGAAGGAAAGAAGGAAGGAAGGAGAAGAGAGGGAGAGAGAGAAACAAACAACAGAGATTCAAAGAGAGATTGCTGTTCGTGCCTTTTGTATGCACACTGAATTCTGGCTCAGTGGCTAATTAAAACACTTTATTTCACCACTCATTTAATCAACAGGAGACAGTTAAAGGATACCAGAACATGCTCTGAAGCAGAGGTGAAAGTTCACCTGTAAGTATGTCCATGGTTATAGGACCAATTTCAAAGGGAAGACACCACTTCTTCCTGACTCCAAGTCTCTCTTGCTCCTCTCTAGTACACTACATCTCTGTGTTTTACCTAAGTTTGCATCTTCATACTAATAGGAAATGATTTACCTATTCAACTATGTATTTTGCAATTATATTGCAAAATATTTCAATATATTGCAAGTATATTACAAAATATTTCAATCAGAATGTAACACAGAATGATAAACTTTTCAAGTGGAAGGGCCTTAAAGAAAACTAGTTTTACCTCTCCCATTTCATAATGAGGAGACTGAAGTAACACTTCAACCTAATCTCATTTTTCTTCCCCTTTTCTTCTAATGAGGACAGATTTTAGCTTAAGGGAAATGACATGATACTGTCAGTTATAGCTCTTCAGTATAATAAGTTGGCCCAGTCCCTGAATTTCAGAGCTCAGTTTTACCAGGTCACTGAATTGCTACCCCAGCCATTACTGACGATGGTGGCATGGTCTTTACCATGTCACAGAAATAATGGAATCATAAAACATAAAAGATCAAAGAGACATCAAATGTCTCAGTTCAATAATACCACTTTATAGATGGAGAGGTTGTGACTACAGATACAAATTCAGGGAGCATCAGGGATAAGACTAGAACTCAGGTCTCCTTCTTTTCCTTCTGAATAATGCGCTTTCCATTTCCTTAGAACGATCCCACTCATGTGCAACATAGGAGAAAAAACTCTGGATTTGGAGATATAAGTAATAATGATAAATAATAATAACTGCCATTAAGTACTGGAGTACTTTAAGGTTTATGTAGCTCTTTATACATGTTATATGCCCTTCACAATTCTGTGAGATTGGTCTTATTATTAATCCCATTTTATAGATAAGAAACTGAGGCTGAAAAAGGTTAAGTGACTTTCCCAACTAGTTCATTTCTTTTTTTTTTTTTTTTTAGTGAGGCAATTGGGGTTAAGTGACTTGCCCAGGGTCACACGGCTAGTAAGTGTTAAGTGTCTGAGGCTGGATTTGAACTCAGGTACTCCTGAATCCAGGGCCAGTGCTCTATCCACTGCGCCATCTAGCTGCCCCCCAACTAGTTCATTTCTGAGGCTGGATTTGGATTCAGGTATTTCAGACTCCAGCTTGGTCTTCCCTATATCATTTAGCTTCCCTAGGTAGAGGACTTAGGTTCGATAACTAACACTATTACAGCTACTTATCTGACTTTGATCACTTCTTCCCTTGTCTTGGGCCTCAATTTTCTCATCTATACAATGATGGTATTAGATTATGTCAACTCTAAGGTTCCTTAGACCTCTAAATCCTTTGTTCCCATAATTCCCTATGAAAGAGGGATGAATCAAATCACATCAGATGGTGCTGCCAAAGGTCTAGAGAGGAGAAGGCCCTTGCCCTGCCATCTTATTTAATAGCACTTTGAAGAGTAAGGGGGACCAATCTCCCTCCCTCATTGCAGACTCTGCTAAAGCTAAGACTAGCACAGTGTATATTTTTTCTCTCTGCACATTATTATTTTATTGTTATTACTATCATCTTTTCCTTACTGTGAGCCAATGAGCAGAATTTTTTTTTTATTTACTCTGATTTTGGGGGGAGCTTAAATGTATTACATCAATATAGTTTATAATCCCTATAATAGCATATAATGGTTATACTTTAGATGTTTAAAAGCAGTTGAACACATTCAATATGCTTGTGACATAGAACTTTATAATGCCCTATCTGCTTCTGTATTAAATGTTTCATGTTAATAAATTCTAACCTACTTTCCATGTTTCATATTTGTATATATAAACTCATAAAAATAACTGGCATGAATTTTTCTAGTATCCTTATAGTTGGGAAAATGTAAACAACAAAATCCAATACCCAGAGATGAAGATCTTTCTCTGAGGAAACCAAGCAGAACACTGTTGCCCTAAAATTCAATTTCCACTAGATTCTTATAAGATCCAGAAGTCACATCTAAGAGAACCTTCTGAATAAAAATCTTCCTAGTGGGAAGCAGGCAATAGAAACTAATGTGTTTTAAAACTAGTGATTTGCAGGTGAATCATCCTCATTCTGATCTGTACTCCCGAGGAAGAGCAATTACCATCACAAACTAATTTTATAACATCTTCCTTTCAGTGTCATCCAAGTCACTCTGACAACTTGCCACTGAAAATTCTTTGCCCTGTTGTGGAGGTTATTTGGCTCCAAGGGCTCTTGAAGAGTCTTGGTGTTTCACTTCTATGAAGAGGTGGACTTAAAACAAAACCTAATGGAGCCCAATGACGTGACATCCCCGCCACGGGTGATCCAAAACACGGAACTAGACCCCAGTGGATATATGTGAATCTTAATGGATGTGATTATTGGTTCCTGCTGAGCCTCCTTTTCAGTTGTCTCACACAGTACGGGGGAGGGGCACTGGGAGTGAAGGATGAAGGTAATTAGAAAAAGGGTTGACCTTTCTTTAGTACTTGAGTTTGTTGGTCTTGCCCTTAAAAATAAATAAATAAATGTTGTTTGCCTTAAACAAAACATGTCATTGGGGTTGCAGGACCCTAAATGTTTACTGATCCAGTAGCTTTAGGATTAATTACTTGATTTGTGTTTGTGTGTATTGAAAGGAACTTGGTTGTTTTCTTCTGTAGTTGCCTCTGATTTGTTTCATTCTCATAAGGCATTTGTCCTCAATGATTATTAACTATGTGCCCTGGGGTAAGTCACTTAACCCCTGCCTCAGTTTCCTTACTTGCAAATTAGATATGATAATAACTCCCAGGATTATTATGAGGATAAAATTGAGGGATTCTATGTGAAAGCACTTTGTAAATCTTAAAGTGCTTTATAAATTCTAGATAGTGCTATAATAATAATAGTTACTGCTGTTCAGTCATTTCAGTTGTGTATGACTCTTCGCAACTCTATATGGGCTTTTCTTGGCAAAGATACTGGAGTAGTTTGCCATTTCCTTTTCCAGATCATTTTACAGATGAGGAAATTGAGGCAAATAGGGTTAATTAACTTTGCCAGGGTCACACTAATAGTAAGTATCTAACTCTAGGCCTGGTTCTCTATCCACTGTGACACCTAGCTGCCTGTTATTAGTATATCATTTATTACATAATTATTATTTCATTTTCCTCTATGGTTTGATGGACACATTAGAAAAAAAAAGAAATATTCCCCAATTGGGTTCCCTCTATGGGAATTGACCAGGCTGGAGAGTTCTGTGGGGTCCCAGGAGTGCTATGAAGGACTATGACTTTAAACCCCAGTAGAATGTCACCTCTTTGAGAACAGAGACTATATCACTGTGGTTTTTTTATATCCCAGCATGCAGCATAGCATCATACACCTAGTAGGGGCTTAATAGACACATATTGAACTATTTTTTTATACATTCATTCATTCATTCATTTACTTATTTTTGTCTCTTTTAAAAATTTATTTTCCAAATTACATGTAAAAACAAATTTTGACATCAACTTTTTAAAAACTTTATGTTCCAACTCCTCTTTCTCCCTCCCCACCCCACCCCCCAAGAACTCAAGAAATTCAATATAAGTTATACATAAGTAGTCAGACACATAATGAATTAAATTTAATTCAGAATTCTTTCCTTACAACTCTATCTTTCACATGTCCTTCTGTCTTTCATCTCCATGCCTTTGTATCATCTGCCCTCCATGCCAGGAATGCTTCTTTCCTTCTCCCTTCTTCAAGGTTCAGCCAAAGTGCCACCTCCTACATAAGTGCCACATCTTCTATTCCTCACAACTGCTGGTTCTTCCTCCACCTGGACTTGCTCTCTGCTTTCTCCATATGCACTTTTTTTGTATCCCCTTATATATGTCCCTGTTTTCACTGATAGGGGACTGCTTTGTCTTTCTCTCTGTATCTCCACATTATAGTACAGTACCTGGCACATGATAGGTGTTTAGTAAGTGCTTGTTGATTGATAAATATGTGGACTCTGTTTTCCCTTTTTTGATGTCCACTGGCACCTCAGTATACCATTAACCTCAGGATCTATGTTGTAGAACTGGGTTGCAAGCAATGTGCTTTGCTTACACAATAGACTCTGATCAAATATGTGTTTATATAATTGATATAACAATATTATAACAACTTCCTTCCAGTACTTCAATAATTAAACCCCCTTGGATAGAATCCAAGGTAGATTTATGCCTTAATGAAAAGCAGGCTATTGTAGGTCATGTTATGGCTATGTTCAAGTGTATTCTCAAAAGAGTTCCTTTTTAGGAAAGAAAAATAAGAAGGAAGGAAGGAAGGAAGGAAGGAAGGAAGGAAGGAAGGAAGGAAGGAAGGAAGGAAGGAAGGAAGGAAGGAAGGAAGAAAGAAAGAAAGAAAGAAAGAAAGAAAGAAAGAAAGAAAGAAAGAAAGAAAGAAAGAAAGAAAGAAAGAAAGAAACCTGAAGTTTCACCATTAACCTTTCCCAAGATGTGTTTTTTTCTCCTTCAAAATGGCTGAATAAATTGTTCTGGTGACATCATAATAAGGAAGAATAAGTCGAATAGAACTGAAGCAATATCTATCTACTACTTATTAGGAACATTTCTTATAACTGAGGGAGTCATTTCCTGCCTACGTACCTAGCCATATTTGGATGTGATGATGATGGTAACATGATATTTATATAGTAGTTTAAGGTTCAAAAAATCCAGAGAGTTAGGCACTATTATTACCCTGTTTTACAGATGAGGAAACTGAGGCAAAGGTCTTCCTGACTCCACAACCAGCACTCTATTCTCTGTGCCACCTAGCTGCCAAATTTCCAGGTTTAGAGGTACAATAAGTATCAAACCCCAACTAATCTAATCCCCTAATTTTGAAAATGAGTGTACTGAGAGTCCTAGAGGTCTGATAGCTTATGCAGGTTCACATAGGATGTAAGTGACATAGCTAGGCAGCAAGCCCAAATCTTCTGATTCTGAATCCCATTGTTTTCCTAGCCTGCTCCTTGTTGTCTACTTTTCCAGATTTTTATCACATTCTCTGAGCGATCTATGTTATCCATGTGAGTATTCCGTCCATTAATGCAGACTGCAGCTCTCCATGCCTGTGTTAATCCTAGTTGCTGTTGTTCACCTCTTGCCATTGATCACCCCCTGGAGATTTGCCTAACATTAAAAAGCCTTCTTCATGTTCCACTGTATAGATACTGGGAACTTTTCTAGTGTTTTCCCTTGTGATTTCTGTGTGACCAGTCCATTATTTTTCTGGACATATATTTCTGTGATATAATTCCTTAAACTGCTTCTCCTACCTAATTCCTGATCTGTCATGTGCTACATCCTGTTCAGACTCACTGGGTGCCTTTCCACTGATCTTTGGAAGAGTCTCAGATTCATTTCTTTGAAGAATGGTATTCTAGGACTCCCAGTCATTGATCAACAGAAGAAGGTTGGTATTATAAAAATGAGCTTCTCTTTTAAGGAGGATTTATGTTCCTCTATTTGTAATTTATTTGCTATTAATTGCATAATTAATACAACTCTATGATTTTATTCTTTATCACATCTTTACAGAGAAGTATCACATTGACTGCCTTCACAAAAAAGAATGAATTAATCCTTGTGTATACATATTTGTTATTATACTTGAGTTGTTTCAGTTGAGTTTGACTCTCCATGACCCCATTTGGGGTTTTCTTGGCAAAGATGCTAAAGCGATTTCCCATTTCTTTCTCCAGTTCATTTTACATGAGGGAACTGAGGCAAACAGGTAAGTGACTTACCTAGGGTCACACATCTAGTGTCTGATACCAGGTTTGAACTCAGGTGCTCCTGATACCAGGGCTGGCTCCCTATCCACTGAGCTACATATATACACATATACATATACATATATATATATATATATATGCAAATTGCATCTGTATAGAAGAGAAGAACAGATTTATGATTTCATTACTATAGGGAAATCCTAGGCAAGGAAAATCCTTCTACCAATGCAGGCTGGTACTATATATGCAACATATAGTCTTATAGAATAACTTAGAGCCCTAAGAAACTAAATGGCATACTTGGAGTCAGAAAACTAGTGGGTGTCAAAAGTGGAACTTAAATACAATTTTTTTTTTCTGGCATTAAGCCAGCTCTCTTCATTACATTGTGTTGCCTGCTGTCTCTCATGTGTCTATATGTAGGCATGCACATATGTAGTTTTGTATGTGTGTGTATAGATATATTAATACATGTTGATATATACACACGTGTGCACACAGTATGTGTATGTGTGTGCACATACATATACACATGTGTGTGTACATACATACTATATACTTACCAACCAATCTCTCCAAAGAACCACAACAATACAAGTAAAATTAGTTTTTCTACTTTCATAGGAGAGAATGTTACCCACCTGAGACAAGTATGTGTGTGTGTGTGGCTGACAGTTGAAAAGATGATATGACCCTATATCTTTCTCTGTAGGTTTATTCCAGTGACTAGTTTTATCTGCCAAAAAATAGAAGCATTTCAAATTTCTTGTAATGTAAACCTTGAGGGGCATTAAAAGAAAAAGAAAAAAAAATGCTGTAACCCAAACTGGAATATTTTAAGGCTAAAGATGCTAATGAGAAATAAATGGGACTATTCAATGCTGTAAAGAAGACTGAATCAGCACCTGGACAAATAAGATTCATTCACAAATCAGTAAGTAAGTAGAGTCCCAATCCCAAAAACTTCAATATTCAAATGTCACAACTGAAAGTGATACAGAAGTAATAATAATAATGACTGGAAGAAAAAGGGATGGGAAAAGACAGGAATATGATGGAAACTCTCAACAGAACAATATTGAATAAATCAGTTTTCTATTCCAGATCATAGAGTGTATTCTTTCCCATGATAATCCTGTATTATTATAAATATGATTATTCTATATTATATTTATACATGTTTTCTCTAGAAGTATTCTAGATGGCATTCCCTTCTAACCCTTTTTATCCTTGCCTTATTGTATGTGCTCTTTAAACTGCTCTGAAAACTCTTGTAGAATTGTATAATAGTTTGCTTTTTTTTTTTAGTCTGGAATAAGCTATCGCCTTTGGTTAAAAAAAAAAGTTTAATGACTGTATCTAACATGCACTCCATGCATAAGTAATATGTAGGGCATCATTCAGAATTGATTTATCTCTTGCATAAACTTTGTAAAATTGGGTGTGAAATTTTAGTAATTACGAGCTGGTTCTCTCAGGGTCTAAACGACTTCCTGATTGCAAATTTGGCACATTTAGAAAATGCATTAAGTCTTTCAGGCCACAATACTTGTATTTACTAGGGCCTTGAACTGAAGGAAGTCAGGGTAGGATCAGTTCGTGAAAGGTTCATGAAATATTTGGTAGATCTGGTTTTATTCAGCTCAATAGTTTTAGAAAGTATATGGAGTTAGTCCTAAGTCAAATTGGTTCACTATTATTTTGTTGTTAAAAAATGTTTACTTAAGTTAAAAAAATATTTAGGCACAGTTGAAGGTTTAACAATTTGGTACAATTTATTTCTGGTTTTGCTTCACATTTTAAATTCCTGGAATTTACTTCAAGGGATCTTCATTTGGTCTTAAGTTAGAGCTGCAACCAGGATGTGACAAGTTAAGCTTTGTTCAGAATGCCAAACTCCAGGACAGATTTCCCTGTCACCCTAACCTACTATTAACTCTTCAGGCTGTATTCAATGATAAATCATGGGGGCCATATCCCTCTCCTAGAGCCTGCTTCTACCCTGAGGGTCTAACCTTTCTTTTTCTCCCCTCTACCATACCCACTCCCCTATCCTGGTGTTATCTAGTTTGACTGTGCCCAACCACCCTGAGTTTCCCCTTTAGCCTCTCCTAGTGATTGTCTGGTATAGACTTAACTGAGGCCAACTGTCTTCTCTGCCCTCTCACCCCCCCTCACCATCTCTAACCCTTTACCTCCTGTTAACTTTGCCCTAGGCATAAGAGTTACTAGTTGTGACACTGGGTCATGTCTACTCTTAGATGGACTCAGGAATCTTAGTATCCTTAGATGCTTGGGCCCAAGAACAAGACCCAAATTCCTTGTTCAGTTCTAGAACTGAGCTAGTCTTCACAAAGTCTTTCAGCCCTGTTTCCCCAAATGAACTTGCTGAGTTCCACTGTAATCACTTTGGTAATGAGAACAATAAATAGTTCATTCAACAAATATTTCTTGATCACATTGCTCACACTATAGAATGTAAGGCTTGGTTACTGTAATGATAAGACATATAATCCACTGATCTAATTTATCAAAATTAATGCAATCCCTTTCCAAAAGCAACTTTTCTGGACCACAGATCTGAAAACTGTTTCATGGCAGATTTTTACTAGTCTGTAAAACTATTACTACCAAAGATCCTTACTTTTTACTTATATAAGGAAGCATTCATAGATTTCACTTTGCAATAGCAAAGCTAAAGAACTTAGATATTGACAGATTCCCAGGGAAAAGTCATGAATATTAAAAAAACATTACCTTGAGTAACTTTTCTTTTAACTCAAATTCATTTGCATAGTAAACCAGAGAAAAACTTAGGAACTTCTTACCCTAAATCATTTAATTGTATGGGACAAAGAACTATGATCTCAGGGCAGGCCAAGCTATAGGATTAAGAGGAAAAGAAGTCAAGAAGTACTTTTACTGTATTTTGTTAGTAGGATTTGGTCTGACTATAACTAAAAGCTGCTATACTGTCTTTCTGAGGGAAAGATTTTCTATCTCCCAACAAATTGGAGCTAATATCCAACAGGGGCTCTGAAAAAATGAAGAACAAAGCTGGTAGCAGGGAGCATTGCCCAGCAAAAACCAGAAGAGCAGAGGAAGGATGATGGCTTTGGAGAACAGAGAAGCCTAAGAAAGAGTGAGATGAAGGGATAGCAGAGATGTAATGCCTAGTGAGCAGGTAACATAATGTGATGCTCAGGTATAGGCCCAGGAGATGGCAGCATGATAACATAACCAGAAGACATGGATGACTGAAATATCATAGGGTGGGGTCATTCATGCACTTATGTGCCAGGACATACACATTCTGTATGAGTGTACTCCATGTATAATCCGTGTTTATTCATTCTTCACAGTGATGGAACATATAGTTGGAGAGTATACACCAGATTAATGCAGGGAAAGGTCCATTGCTACTTCCCTTACTGTTTTACCTCTAAGACTTATGGTTTTATTGGTATCAGGAAGCCCTCCACTAATTCAGATAGCTATCTCCCTATGTCTTTTGTTTTAAATACTGCGGCCAAAATAATTGTCACTTTGCAATCAACCTAGAACTGAAACTCTCCAAATTTAGCTAAGCTAGTAAACAGGCAGTAACAATAGCATTGCTAGGTGTGTACCAAAAGCCTTTCAGTATGGAATGACCTACAAGAGCTGGGACAACCATCCTGAACTCAGGACCACTTCCATGCCTTCCTTAAACTTTGAATTTATAAAGTGACTTTTGTGTCTCCTGTTCCTTTTCCTTGCTTCCAGTTTCTTCTGCTCCTTGCATTCCCTCTTTCTTTCCTGCTTTCAGGCCTCTAGCTGCTTGGCCTCTGAGAACTGAGGCTAGAGAGAATTTAGCTATTTCTTAGTTCCACCATGTGGTTTAGAATCAGAAAGGCTGTCCTAAAGAATCCTCAGCCACGGAAACTGATCCAAATAGCATTTAAGCTTCAGACGATGAGACATTGGTCTAAAATTTAGATAAGTGCCAGAGATTCCCAACTTTAGATCATTCAACTAAAATAGGAAATGCGCCGAGTCTCTTTTCTGTATGCCGTAGTCACTCTCCCGTGGGTTTGGCTTCCATCTGTCTGCCTTTTGTTTTTGTTTATGTGAAGCTTTACATTTGGCCATCAATATGCTATGTTGTGCTGTGTTAGCTTCGCAAGCAGAGACCTAAAGATAATGAATTACACACACTTACCAGCTTTTTAGTTGAATGACTATCAAAACCCAGTTTTAAAATTTGGTGAAGGTGAGATAAATACAAGGAGGCTGCTTTGAAAAAAGGGGGTAAAACTTGATAAGAACAAAATCGTGCATAAAATAATGATTTTTTTTTTTTTGCTTAAAGACAAAGCCCTTGGGGCAGCTAGGTGGTGCAGTGGATAGAGCACCAGCCCTGGATTCAGGAGTACCTGAGTTCAAATCTGGCTTCAGACACTTAACACTTACTAGCTGTGTGACCCTGGGCAAGTCACTTAACCTCAATTGCCTCACTAAAAAAAAAAAAAAAAAAAAAAAAAAAAAAGACAAAGCCCTAAAAAAAGTCCCTAAACTGTGAATGAGAAGAGAGATGAACTAACCCAGGTGACATGAAATCTTGAATATACTACCCCAGATCCCTTTTAGAAGAAGGCAGGGTATAAATTATACAGTAAGAAAAATCTAACAACCTGAAAAATTTTATCTATGATTTTTAAAAATTCAGCTTAAAGGAAATTATGACGAATTGCGTGCCTTCTCAAATGGGTTGAGACCAATTTTAAGGAACTTTTTTTTCCTAGTTTAGTATACAAAGAGCTCTCTCTTTCTCTCTATATGTGTGTCTTTCTGTCTCTCTGTCTCTCTCTTTGTCTCTGTCTCTTGGCTCCTCATCTCTCCAGCTCCCCCTAAATAAAATTCCTTCAGGGAAATTTCTAAAACAAAGTAAATATATAACTTATGTCTACCTATGGGTCTCTTCCCCCCCCCAGCCCCCCCACCCCCGTATGTGGGTTTTAGGATCCTTCCTAGAAAAGGGACTCATTGTATAAAATGAATAGCTTAGTACAATATCTGGAATTGTATAGGAGTATTATAAATTATTTTCATTCATTCATGAATATCAGGTATAAGACAGCACTTCATTTTCTTTACCACAAAAAAAATGCAAAGATTCAACAGCACACAAAAATTACAGAAAACACCTCAAATGGTAAATTATACTCATTTTACTCTCTTTGAACAGTAAAGACAACATGTTGAGACTGCTATAGAACACCTATTTCACATTCAACTCCATGGTCCAAGAAGGTCGCCATCTCTGACCAATCAAAGCACAGCTAATTTAGACCTTCAATTACATATTGATATGGGTAGGGGCCATCTTCTCCTCCAGAATTTTTATCTTATCCTATGCTTCATTGATGTTCAAATCCAGAACTCTAAAACCAGCAACTTCTTGACACAGCCTCCAAGGCTGGAAATGTCTATTTCTCAAGATTACCAGTTAGTGATCTGTCCTTAGGGAAAGAAACAGGAAGATAAGAAAAAGTAGCAATCAGGGACTAGGAATTGATGGGTCAAACAACTATCCCTGCTGTCATGTGCTTATAGCCACCACTGCTACTAGGGGTGGGAAGAGGGCGAAAAAGAAAAGTCTCCTTTCCACCTTGCTCCAAGACCAAGAAATTCAAAACACTGGCAAAGAGTGCCCCCAAAATGAAGCACAAAACATACTCAGAGCTATTCATAAAGATTAGATTAGTTCGGTTTAGAGGTATTATCCTCCTGACTCTAAGTGGTCAGCCATCTTTGGCAAAATTGTGGTGCTACAGTCCCCAAACCTCCTCCATTGAGTGTACTTTTGGAAATTAATCAGAAGTTGCTGTGTTATTCCAGTAAAGCCTATAGCTTCACCTCTTTAGGAATGTCTCTTCCTGAGAAAGGCCTGTGCCCTGTAATCTCATCAAGTAGATGGGGTGGGAGGGACATCATTTATTGAGAGATGCCCTTGATGTATAATACTATACATATATTTTATGCATCATTTCTAAACTTTTTCTGTGTCATTTGCTAGCCTTTGTGTGTTGTCTCCTGAAAAACTCCCCCCAAATTCCCATTTAATTTCTTATGCCAATATGTTATATATTGAAACTGAGATGGGAAAAGTCATGATGTAGAAGGGATAACTGAATATGAAGTAGAAAATAGTAACATAAAAAGGAATGAAATTGATATATTATTGTATTTCCTAAAGTATTTTATCAAATATATAAAATTATGTCAGTAACAGTGTACCATCGTGAATTTGGAGTCAATAAGCCGGGGTTCACATCCAACCTTAGATATTTACTAGCTCTCTGACAATGTCAAGAGTTGTCTCTAAGCCCTAGTTTACTTACCTGTAAAATTAAGGATAACTATGCTTGTACAACCTACTTCAAAGAGTTGTTATATAGAAAGTGATATGTTAATGAGTTATTATTCAAAATATTCCAATGAATTAGTTATGTCATTTCCATAAATGTTCTCCCCCATCTACCTATGATGCCTCCCCATCCTGGACATATCATTTTCTCTATGTCTTTTCCTAAATTCCACATAGTAGACGCACCAAATATACTAGAGATCTTTTTTTTTTTAAGTGAGGCAATTGGGGTCAAGTGACTTGCCCAGGGTCACACAGCAAGTAAGTGTTAAGTGTCTGAGGCTGGATCTGAACTCAGGCACTCCTGATTCCAGGGTCGGTGCTCTGGCCGGTGCTCCATCCACTGCGCCACCTAGCTGCCCATATACTAGAGATCTTGACAGAACAAAGTGAAGAATGTCATCAAAGAAATGATTTACAAATCAGGTCACAAGTTCAGTTTGTGTTGCCTGAAAATTCAGTCATGGAATCTGTGGGTTGTTTCACATGACCTTGGATTCTTGCTTTCTTGGCTTTGGCAGCTGACCTGGATCAAAGCGGAGTCTGATCTAGAGCCAGGTTAAATATAGCTGTTGCTGTCTTGCAGCCAAAGTAAACAACCCCCCTGACTTAAATACTTGTAGAAGCAGTTACAACCTCTCCAGGTATAAAGACCTGCTGTTTGGATTGTGGCCCAAGCAAGTAGCTCTCCTTATCATGCTGAGATTCCTTCCTCAATGTCCCATATCACAAAAATGCAAATCAAAAAACATTTGTTTCTTAATAATCTACAATGCAATATGCCAAGCATACAATGACAAATATTAAATAGTCCCTCCCTTCAAGGAGCTTATGTCATACAGGGGAAGGGAGGAGAAAACATATATATATATATAGAGAGAAATTATTTCAAAGTAAACACAAATTAATCTGGGGACTGAGGACTAATAAGAACTGGATGAAAGATCAGGACCAGCCATGGGTAGGGAGAAGCATTTGACTTGAGTCTTGATGGGAGTTAGAGACACCAAGAGATAAAGACAAAAAGGTGGAACATTTCAGGCATATGGGTCAGCCAGTATAAAAGCATAGGAATAAGAGTATCATATGTGCAGAACAGAAAGTAGTCCACTTTGGCTGGAACAGAGAGTAAATAAGAGGCAATAAAATGAAATCACTATGGAAATGTAGGTTGAAACCAGAAAAGGTGAATATTCCAAATAGAAGAGTTTGTATTTTAGACTGAAGGAAATAGGAATGACTTATTGAATCTTCTTGAACCAGACATGATTAGACCTATATTTTAAAAATATCAATTTGGCAACTATATGGAGAATAGACTGGAGAGAAGGGAAACTGGAGCAAGGGTCACCAATGAGAATTCAATTGTACGCTACAGCCTATGGAAGACATGGTGAGGGCTTGAACTGAGAAGGTTGCATATGAATGTATATGGGGTAAGGGGCAAGGGTAGTGATGAGTCAAGGAAGACTTCCCTCTAAATCACTATTGATTAGAGAAATGCAAATTAAAATAGCCCTGAGATACCAACTCCAACCTGTCATATTGGCTAATGATCTAACAACATTAAATAGAGATGGGATGACTGTAAGGGTATAATCCCAGAAGAGATGAAAGAGAAGCACAAACTAGGAGAGTTTTGGCAGGGAAAAAATCTTGCTCTTTATCAGAAACTGAAACAATATTTACTTTGCATGAATTTCAATAATAAAAACAAAAAGAATAACATGGAAGACATAAGAAAAGAAGATATAATAAAAAGTTTACCTCCATTTCCCAAGCTTTAAAAAGGAATTTGGGCTAATACTTCTACCAACAGATGGTACATAGTGATACCATTTAGAGGCATCATCATTTCAAAGAAATAACATTGGCTAGGGAATCAGAAGATCTACTCATGTGTACTTTTGGGCAAATCATTTAACCTTAGTGGGACCCATTTTTCTCATCTGTAAAATATAATTTAATTACAAGTTCATTTATTAAGCATCTACTTTGCACAAAGTTGTGTACTAAAGATTCAAAGACAAAAACTAAACAGTAATTGACCTCACAGAGTTTACATTCTACTGAGTGGGAAAAGGAGAAGGGTAAGGTAGATAGAAGTGAGGGAGACAAGATAGATGCACAAACATGCATACTACTAGGAAAATAAAGGAAGAAGAAAACACGAAAAAACTGTCCATTAGGTAAGGGGTCACAGAAGATATGGAACCTGAACTGAGTCCTTAAAAAGTTTCTGAAAGGTACAGGAAAGGAGATGAAACCCAGGTACATATAATGGTTTGTGCAAGCTTGGGCAAGTTTGAGTGTCGAATTGTGTGTAGTCCAGTTCAGCTGTAACATATAAGTAATGAAAGGAATTAGTATGAAAGAAATCTGTAAAGCCAGGTAGAAACCAGATTGTGGTGAATTCACATGTCAGAAAAGGGAGTTTTTATTTCATCTTCGAGGAAATGAGGAGCCAATGAAGGTTTGTGAAAATAATACATCATGTGACATAGTCCTATGCCTTAGGAAGATTATTTTAGGCTTCTGTGTGGAGCATGGAATGAAGATATAAAAGAGTGGGGGACCAGACAGACCATTAGTAGGCTATTGCAATAATCCAGGCAAAAGGCTATTTGTTTGACTTTATTTCCTGACTGGCTGTCAAGTAATATCATTACATTAAGTTGCAATCGTGATGCTATTTACTAAATAGTAAGTAAATAGTAAGTGAAGTAAACACAAAATAATAACATCTTGTTTTTAACTTTATTTTTAATTTTTCTCAATTACATGTAAAGACATATTTTGAGTTCCAAATTTTTCTCCCGCCGTCCCTTCCCCCACCCCGCCCAAGGTCAGCAAGTAATTTGGTATAGGTTATACCTTACAATCATGTTAAACATGTTTCCACATTAATCAGTACAAAAGGGAAAAAAATTCAAGAAAGAATAAACAGGAACAATAACAAAAAAGCAACAACAAAAATTAAAATAGTATGCTTCAGTCTGCATTCTGAATCCATAGTTCTTTTTCTGAATGTGGAGAACATTTTCCACCATAAATCCTTTGGCATTGTCTTGAATCATTGTGCTGCTGAGAAGAGTTAAGTCTATCCCAGTTGATCTTCACAAAATGTTGTTGATACTGTGTACTTAGTTTTCTTGGTTCTACTTATTTCACGCAGCATCAATTCATGTATTTCCATGTTTTTCTGAAATCCATATGCTTATCATTTCCTACACCACAATAGTATTCCATTACACAATAGTAAAATTCCATTACATCCCTATACCAGAACTTGTTTAGCTATTCCCCAATTGATGGATATTCCCTCAATTTCAGATTCTTTGCTACCACAAAAAGAGTGGCTATGAATATTTTTGTACATGTGGTTCCTTTTCCCTTTTTTATGATGAATAAAGAACAAGTAGTGATATTGCTTAATCAAAGGGTATGGACAGTTTTAAAGCCTTTGGGACATGAAAACCATATCATTTAAAAATGACATTTAAAAGGATCTTTAGAAACAATTAATCCAAAATAGACTTCTCCAAAAATTCTCACTCCAACATACCCAAAAAGTAGTGAGATGTTTAAAATCTATATTAAATTAGAAGCTTCAACACCAGTCTTTGGGCATTAAACATTTATTAAAGCATACAGATATTCACAAGGAGATCAGAATGTTAAGAAAAAGCCTTTCTAGCCTAGAGTTCCAGCCTGGTTGGGTTCTTCCTCAAGTCCTCCTCCACGAACCTGCTTTAATCACGAACTCTCTAGCAAACTAATTGTGGAAACTTTTTATAGGTCTTGAACAGAGGCAGTCCTTACACACTGCTTCAAGCTGATTGGTTGGTATCTTCCAAATCCATTGGTTCACTGAACTTGAAGGTAAGGCCTAGGGGTCAGGTGTGATTACAATCTAGTTAACTTTGAAGTAGACTAATGAGGAGTCAATCACTCTCACTTGATACAATCAGTTTAGATTAATCTACAGGTGGGTCTTTGAGTATCTGCTAAATCCCATTATTTTATCACATCTCCCCCTTTGTTTTTTCTAGGAAGAGGTGTTCCTTGATGAAACAGTAAAAAAAATAATAATTAAGTCTTTGGAAGTCTTTTCTCAGTTCTCTTGTCTTCTTGGAGTGGTAAGATGTCATCAGGAGGAAGCTGGATTCTGGTCTGGTTAAGTTCAAAGTCTAGCTTCTGAGTACCATACCTTCTTGAAATATGATGATGATAAAGTTTCTCTTGTTTTTCTTCAACCCCTTTAATTTCTCTTTTATAATACTGTTAAGGCTAAAATTCTAGCTAAACTGTCTAAAATATCTAATGACTGGTCACCAATAAATTATAAGCTTTAGCAAGAGTTAGACTTTTAAGCATTTATTAAGGAGAATAAGAATTTGGTAAAGAGAGAGAGAAAGACCTAGATTCATCTATCTATCCAAGGGAGAGCACATTTCTAGCTCCCCTCTCCACCAGAGTCCTAAGGAAAAAGCCCCAGTCAGAGCACCAGGCTCCCCCTTCTTCCTCACACAAACAAACATCACTTCCTGATGCCAAAGAAAAGACGCATGGTCTTGCCCTCAAAGACCTTCACTTCATGGATGGAGCTCTTCTACAGTAAGTCTCCAACAGGTGGCATCATTTCAATCATTATAGTCCCCCTTTGTTTCTTCAAGAAACGGGGCGTTTCCTTGATGAAACAGTCAAAAATAACAGAATATAATAACCTATGTTAACTAACAATATGTTAATAACAATATAGAAAAGGGAAAGAGGAAAGTTTTGTCCAGAGGGGCAATTTTTTTTTTCCTCATGAACCGGCACTTTGACATTAGTCTTGAAAAGGGAGGGCCTCTGCAGAGAGTACATGTTACAGATGGTGTATATTATAACAGAAAGAGAAAAAGAAAAAAAAAACCAACAACAAAACAAAACTGTTCATTTAAAGTCTCTGAAAGTCTTTTCTCAGATGTCCTCAAGGTGTAGTCATGGAATGGAAGTCTTTTCAGGGGTTGATGTGTGGATGCTGGTAATCAGCCAAGAAAATTTCCTACAAAATTGAGCTTAACACAACTTTAAAATAGCTTTGTCAATAATCAAATCAAACAATGAGAGTTCTCAAAAACGTGTCTAAGGGAATTCAGAATCTTAGTTGTTACATATGAAATATATAATAAAACAAAAATTGAAACATTCTTTAAAATTAATATTACTATAGTCCCCCCCTTATAGAGGGTAAATTGAGAAGACAATTACTGCAATATAAATTTTTTAAAATAATTTTTATCTTTGTTTCATCACTTTTTGCATCATCTGCCTAATTATCCTCATGCCATTATGAGAAATTAAAAAATCTAATATAATTGGTAACAGGTGTCAAGGCCAAATTCAATAGTGTATTTATCATGACACCTGAGATAATTATGGGGGTTACCATAAAAGAACAGAGAAATGATGGGATATGAGCTTTCCCACACTTGAGCAATGTATACTGCCCATGTAGTATGCCAGGCTTAAAATAGTTGGATGGAATATATGTCCATGCCACCGAACATATTGGAAGAAACTGAGTCAGACTTAATCAGATGCATGGGATTGAGATGTCCATAGCATCAGGCATATAGGAGGAGGCATAGAAGCCAGGTGTAGAATGAGATGGGTGGGATCAAAACTTCCATCCATCTGTACAGTATTGTGGGGAAAATGAAAATAAAATAATTAAACCAAGAGAATCCAACCTCAACATTTATCAAAAGCCGTTCCCTCGGCCATACCTTGACTTCATGCATGTCTCCCCTCATGTGACAGTTCAATGTCTGCTTTTGCATGTATTCCTCTTGTGATTGGATGGCATCTTGACCAACTGGCATCTGATAACTCAGAATAAAGGCAATTAATGTCTTAAATGATAAGTTCCCATAATCCAAGTCTCATATGGATTTAAAAATTGAGGGTAATAATCACAAAAAATGTGAATGTACCTTGACTCAGAATATAATATACAATTATGCAACAATTTCAAATACCTTTTTTTAAGTATACAATTACAATTGTGAAAAATCAGACCATATTTAAATACAAGTTAAAACACAAAACAATCCTAAAGAAAACTTTTTTTAAAAAGAAAACTTTTACAAATGTTCCCCTCTTTTTTTTGAATATGCTTATCAAAAATAATACTTCTAGAATCAATTTACACTTGCCATGGCAACCAATTTGCCAGGGAAATGCTTTAAAGAGTTTGATAAAAAAAAAATAACAAAAACAAACAACTCAGAATATGGGAGCACAATATTCCTAGAATTAACATTGTATTATGAAATCAAAACCATCTTGCAATGTTTCAAAATATAGATGAATGAACAGAAGAAAATACACATGGAACAATAAAAGACAATGAAATTCAAACTAGGGAAATCTAAATGAATATGAACTTAATACTAATAAGAGTATTATAAAATATAAACTTGATCATATGACTATAAAAAGCTTTTACAAATACTCTCCTTGTTTTAAAAACTAAGTATAAAACACAATCTCAAAAGCATGAAAATCTCTATGAAAATAGACCCATACCATTGATTTCAAAATGTAGATGTAATAGCATAGAAATCCTATGTAACCTCTGAAGTGACATTAATACTCTGAGTGAATTTAGAACACTTTTGATTCTGATATCTAAAATCCCCAATACTCATATCAATACCTTGCTGCTTACTTCTACATTTCTGTAAAATATGTACCCTTCCATGGCAAAAGAAACAGTCTTGAACTATGATAGTGATTCTTATTCAGCTTAAGTTTTTCTTCTTCAGCCCCTCTATATTGTCTGTCAGTCCTTTCATAATACAAATGCTTTAGAAGTTTACTAATTAAAGACAAAAGCAGATTAGCAAAATTATGAACAAAATGAGCATATCTGGAATTTAAAGGGTTTTCTAAGGTTGTCTCAGAAGCACAGCCAGGCTGGGGAAGGACTGAGCCTGAAGCTGCAAACGTAGTTAGAGAAAGCTGCACATGCACATTAGATCTCTGGACTTCCTGGGCAAGGGGCTTGGCCATGGGAGGAGTAGAAGGTGGGGTCTGGAGAGGAGGGGAGGGACCAGGGCAATTTGAATCAGATTTAATTTTGAACTCAGGCCCTACCCCCACTGGTAGGGGATTAAAAGCTTCTAGAGGTTGGGTCATTGCCTCCAGGCATGCAAAATTAGAGAATCTCTCAGCATTAGAATTTGAAAAAAATGCAGGAGTATGAGGTTTCTCTGAAAAAGCATGGCTGGGAGAGAGGGGGATATTTATATTCCTTTGTGTGAGCACCTTGCTGGCTCTTCCAACAAAAGGAAAAAGAAAAATAGAAAATCCACAAAAACAAAGCATTAACATGATCTTATCTCCCATTTGTCTGGTTAAACAAACTGAAATCAAAAATAGGATAATTAGGGAGTTTAAAAGGTCCATTTGAAAAAATTTAAAGGGAAAACATCCAGTAATTCAGTACTTCAGATTTAAAGGGACAGGGTAGGGGAAATTTCTTACCCTACTGAAGATCAGAAGATGGAGGTTTCAGCTTTCCTCTTCGTGGTCAGCCATCTGTTAAGGCTAAAATTCTAGCTAAACTGTCTAAAATATCTAATGACTAGTCACCAATAAATTATAAGCTTTAGCAAGAGTTAGACTTTTAAGTATTTATTAAGGAGAATAAGAATTTGGTAAAGAGAGAGAGAAAGGCCTAGATTCTTTCTAGCTCCCCTCTCCACCAGAGTCCTAAGGAAAAAGTCCCAGTCAGAGTGCCAGGCTCCCCCTTCTTCCTCCCACAAGCAAACGTCACTTCATGATGCCAAAGAAAAGACTCTTGGTCTTGCCCTCAAAGACCTTCACCTCATGGGTGGAGCTCTTCTAAAGTAAGTCTCCAGCAGGTGGCGTCATTCCAATCATTACAATACCAATGCTTTATAAAGTTATTAGTTAAAGGCAAAAGCAGGTAAAGATAAATCAAAATAGAAAGTCCACAAAAATGAAGCATTTTCTTACCCAATGTGAAGATCAGAAGGTTGAGGGGTTCCCGTGGTCACCAGACTGTGATGTTTAAAATCTATATTGTGTGATCGCCTTAAATTAGAAGCTTCAGCACCAGTCTTTGGGCATTAAACATGTATTAAAGCATACAGATATTCACAAGGAGTTCAGAATGTTAAGAAAAAGCCTATCTAGCCTAGAGTTCCAGCCTGGTTGGGTTCTTCCTCAAGTCCTCCTCCACAAACCTGCTTTAATCAGGAACTCTCTAGCAAACTGATTGTGGAAGCTTTTTATAGGTCTTGAACAAAGGCAGTCCCAAGCTGATTGGTTGGTGTCCTCCAAATCCATTGGTTCACTGAACTTGAAGGTAAGGCCTAGGGGGCCAGGTGTGATTACAATCTAGTTAACTTTGAAGTAGACTAATCAGCAGTCAATCACTCTCACTTGATACAATCAGTTTAGATTAATCTCCAGGTGGGTCTTTGAGTATCTACTAAATCCCATTATTTTATCACAGTAGCCATCCAAATTTTGTCTAAAAACTCTCAAGTGATGGGGAACCCATTACCTCCTGAGACAGCCTATTCAAAACAGCTCAAATTGCTAGGAAGTTTTTCTTTATATCAAGTCTAAATCTGGTTTCCTAAAACTTATACCCAACACTCCTAGCTCTTTCCTCTGGAGCCAAGTAAAACAAGACTTTTTCTATATGAAAATGCTTCAATTATTTTAAGTTAGCACTCAAGCTGAATGCTTTTATTGACTATGTAGGTTTGGGTGAGTCAGTTTACCTCTCTGAGACTCCACATATGCAAATAAGCTAATGTACTAGAGTAAGAGGGTTGGATTTGGGATCAGAAAACTTGGGTTTAATTCTCAGGTCTCTCAGGGACTAGCTATGTGAACTCAGGGAATTCAATATCCCTTTACATTGTACTCCTGACCCCCAAAATATTCCCACTTACAATCCTGGAAATAGGTCAATACTTAAATCCCAAGAGAGCAGGTTATGAGACATAGCCAAAAGCATAACTCTTTCTAAGGCTCAGTGTCCAAGGCCTAGAGTCTGATGTTCTTGGCAAAGCAGAACTAGATCTGTACCTAAAGTCCTAGTCTTTCCTATTCCAGAGAATGTGTCATTACATCATACTTCAGGTATCACTATGATGAGACACTGGCTGTCCAACCTTAGGTTTTTATCCCGGTTCCATATGTGGGGTCCATAGAGGATTTTGGAATAAATGTCCTCTAAGATCCAAGTTTCTTTTCTTTTGTTTTTGTTTTTGCAGGGCAATGAGGGTTAAGTGACTTGCCCATGGTCACACAGCTAGTAAGTGTCAAGTGTCTGAGGCCGGATTTGAATTCAGGTCCTCCTGAATCCAAGGCCAGTGCTCTATCCACTGTACCACCTAGCTGCCCCTAAGATCCCTGTTTCTAAATTCTATGATCATATTATTGCTGAAAAACAATTAAATGCTACTGTACAGATTACTTGGGGTAAAGTAGAATAATTAAATTAATCGACTTATATGAGGGATTCTTTAATTTTGGGGGGGTTGGGGCAATGGGGGTTAAGTGATTTGCCCAAGGTCACACACCTAGTAAGTGTCAAGTGCCTGAGGCCAGATTTGAACACAGGTCCTCCTGAATCCAGGGCCGGTGCTTTTTCTAGTGTGCCACCTGGCTTCCCCCTATACCAGAGATTCTTAACCTGGTTGCAGTGGATTTAGGGGGAAGTGAGAGAGAAAGAATAGACAGATCAATTACTATATTTAAATATAAATGGTTTCCTTTGCAATCCTATGTATTCTATTTTATTAATTATTCAAAAACATTATTCTGAGGACTCTATACACTTCACAAGATTATCAAAGGAGTCCATGACACAACAAAGGTTAGGAATCACTGACTTATACATTAAACCTTACAGCTTTTTACATTTTTAAGAATTTTTGACATTTAAAATATCTGTCATCTTTTTGCTACTTTTGTTTATGAGATTTGGCACTAAATTCCCAAGATTTTGATATATATATTTTAAATACTTCTTCATGAAACTGCACTTTCAATAGACTGAATATTAAGAGAACCTTTGGCAAATAGTCTATTTGTTTGAGTCCTATCTTGATTAAAACCTATAGGTTATTTTTTATTATGAATAGAATTTTATTCTCCAAAATATATGTAAAAGCAAAATTTTAACATCAATTTTTAAAAAACTTTGTGTTCCAACTTCTCTTCCCCCTTCCATTCCCACCCCCCCCCCACAAGAACTCAAGCAATTCAAAATAAGTTATACATGAGTAGTCATGGAAAAATTCCCATATTAGCTAGTTGTGAGAGAAAACAGTCACCCACTCCCCCAAAAAACTTCAGATTAAGGAATTGTCAAAGAGGAAATGAAAAAAAAATTTAAAACGTGTTTCCATCTGTTTTCAGATACTATCAGTTCTTTCTCTGCAGATGGGCTGCAATCTTCATAAGTCTTTCAGGGTTATATTGAATCATTGCCTTGCTGAAAATAACCACATGCTCCCCAGCAGATCATCCCCCACTATTGCTGTTATTTTGTATACAGTAAATTTCACTCTGCTTCAGTTCATGTAGGTCTTTCCAGGTTTTCCTGATAGTATCCTGTTCATCATAACCTTTATAAAGTACCTTAAGCTTGACAGAATTTTCTTCATAAAAGCCCAGCAAAGTAGGTACCATACATTTTGACATTATAATGAATCATCATAACTATTTCCCTCCATCCCACTCCCTTCCCATGACATTTACTCTATCTTCTTTTTACCTATTCCTCCTCAGAGGTGTTTTACTTCTGACTATCTTCTCCCTTGCTCTACACTCCCTTTTTTAACCCTTCCTTCCTTGTCCTTTTCCCCTCCTATTTTCCTGCAGGGTTAAATAGAATGCTCCTCCCAATTGGGTATGAAAGCTATTCCCTCCATGAGCCCACACCAATGAGATCAGGGTCCCTGAGATAATTTTGTGTTCAAAATTTTTCTTCCTCCCTATCCTCTCTCCTCAACCCTCCCTATGAGATCAAGCAATTCACTATGTCACACTGGTGCAGTAATGCAGAACATCTTCATCTTCCTTGAACGTGTTTTGCTTTTTACTGCTCTCTTCCCCAATCTGCCCTTTCCTCCTTCCCTTCTCCCCTCCCCCCATTCTCCCTCCCCCCCCCGCCCCGCCCAGGGCAAAAATATATTACTATAACTACTTGAGTATGTATGTTAGTCCTTCTTTGAGCCAATTCTGATGATATTAAGGTTCATTCACTCCCCAACTCCTTCCCCCTCTTTTTCTTGTTTCCTTCATGTGAACTACCTCTCCCCAGACCATCTCTCCCCTTCTCCCTCCCCCAGTTTATTCCTCCTACACCTCAACCCTATTTTAATGATGTCATCATGGATTAGTTAGGTGCCACAGTGGACAAAGCACCAGCCCTGGACCCAGGAGGCCCCAAGCCCAAATCTAGCCCCAGACATAAGACACCCCACCCTGTCTGCCCTTCAAAGAACAAAACATAAATGCTTTACAGATATCATCCGTTCAAATTCAGTTCAGCCCTGTCTTCTGTGAATTTATTGTGAAGACTTTTTTTGTTTTGTTTTGTTTTGTTTTGTTTTTTGGTGAGAAAATTGGGGTTAAGTGACTTGCCTAGGGTCACTCAGCTAGTAATTGTCAAGTGTCTGAGGTCACATTTGAACTCAGGTTCTCCTGAGTCCAGGGCCAGTGCTCTATCCACTGTGCCACCTAGCTGCCCCTGAATATCTTACTGAGATAGTTCTTATGATTTCAAAGTATTATCTTCCCATGTAGGAATGTAAACAGTTTGATCTTTTAATATCCCTCATGAAGTCTTTTTCCTGCTTACCTTTTTATGTTTCTCCAGGATCTTGTATTTGAAAGTCAAATTTTCTATTCAGTTCAGGTCTTTTCATCACAAATGCTTGAAAGACCTCTTTCTCATTGAAATCCCATTTTTGCCTCTGAAAAATTATACTCAGTTTTGCTGGGTATGTGATTTTTGAGAACAGGAGTGGAGCCAAGAAGCAGCCCCCACCAGTGGAGAGTTTAAAATCAAATGAAAGCAAGGCCAGGCAGGCTGAGTAGAAGCCCAACCATCCCCCAGGCCACACTGTAGCTTGAACAGTGTGTCCTGGAAGCAGTGCCACTTGAAGAAGAAGTTAAAAGCCAAGAAATAGTAAGCCAGGATGAGTAGGCAGAGAAAGCAGAGGACCATCGAAAACTTCTTTGGGGGTAAGGTAGACCACAATACAACCTCAGAAGAAGAACATAATAACAGGGTCAAAGCTCCAACATCCAAAGCTTCCAAGAAAAATATGAACTGGTCTCAGGCCATGGAAGCTCTCAAAAAGGGACATTGAAGAGAAAGTAGGAGAAATAGAAAGAAGATGTAGAGAAAGGGAGGGAAAAATGGAAAGGGAAATGAGAGCGATGCAGGAGAGTCATGAGAAAAAAGTCAACAGTTTGAAAAGCCAAATGGAAAAGGAGATTAAAAAACTGTCTGATGAAAATAACTGCCTAAGAATTAGGATGGAACAAATGGAAGCTAGTGACCTTATGAGAAACCAAGACACAGTAAAGCAAATCCAATTGAATGAAAAAATAGAGGGCAATGTGAAATATCTCCTTGGAAAAACAGTTGACCTAGAAAATAAATCTGGGAGAGATAATTTGAAAATCACTGGACTACCTGAAAGCCATGATCAAAACCTATAGGTTATTAATGGGGGTTAAATCACTTCAGTTCCTAGATGACTGTGTATCTCCCTTTCCTAGATAAGTTTAGACAAAGTAATAGTGGTTGTGTTGCAGTATTCCGTGTACATTTTGGGAATTCTGATTCTCAATATATTAATATACCTAACAGAGTTAATAATTCTTTCAATGAAAACAAGATTTTTAGGCCTACTGGAAGTAAAAACAAAAGCAAAAACAAAAAACCTTTTGGGGGGTGAATGTTATAGAGTCTTATGAATATGTTGTTGAGATCTCTAGATATGAATAGGCTCACCTAAACTTCTTCCAACAACAGTTTTGGTATAGATTGGGATAAAAAAGTAATATTTATCCATAGATGTTTTTTCCCAATCTTTAGTACTTCAGTCTTTATATTGTGATTTAAAAAATCTTCTCACTGTTATTCCACTTCAAAAAGCTCTTCTTTCCAAGCCCCTCTCCAAGCCTAAGGTTATACTTGTGCTCAGAGAACTAATTAGACTGTTTCATGCAGTAATTTGTCAGTTATTGTCATTTCTTTTTTTCAGCCAAACTTTCCTTGGTGTCCCACTGTAATTGATCTGCTTTGTTGTGACTTTAAATGATCTTTGAAATATTTGGCTTCCCAGGGCAGCTAGGTGGTGCAGTGGAAAGAGCACTGGCCCTGGAGTCAGGAGTACCTGAGTTCAAATCTGACCCCAGACACTTAACACTTACTAGCTGTGTGACCCTGGGCAAGTCACTTAACCCCAATTGCCTTACTAAAAGAAGAAAGACAGAAAAAGAAATATTTGGCTTCCCCACACAAACTACCTCTGAAATATTTTCTAACAGCCATTGAGCACTTAATATCAGCAAGAGAATAGTAAAATGTGTGTAACACAACATCTAGCATTCTACTGGCAGAGCTGAAGGTGAAGAAAGCAGCTCAGTCCGGTTTTATCTAGTGAATTCCAGACATTCTCAGCTAACTTGCTCTTAGTACTACCATACACATTTTCAAAATTATTGTTTGTCCCTCACATTTGTATACCACTGAAGAAGGAACAAACCTTAAAAACTACAAGTTTATACCCATAGGTCCTAGTATGTCAAACAAAATTTCTTATTTCTTACTAACACTGCCAACAGTGGACTTAATTGTAGAAATACGTTGCTTTAAGATAACAAGTCTGATGTGACTTTGGAAGTAAAGAGGAATTTCAGATTGATTATACTGAACTTTTCTTTCTAGGAACATTTTGAATAATGAATCTTTCTTTTTCATATTTCAAGGGATACAATGTGGAAACTGATTCTATTACATTCATTATTCTAGGTTTAAATATTCAAGTATTTTATAGTAATTAGAGTGCTGAGGGGCTCCACCTCGTATATTCTCATTTCTTTACAATTAGTGATGAATTATCTTCAGAAAGCAATGGGAGTAATCCTTAGGCTGTATCACCAAAGGTCACTTTGGTGTTTTCAGAGAATTATCTCATGTCATTCACAAAACTTCAGGACTAAACTGAGAGGCAGAGTGGTATTTTAGTAGAATTCAAGTTTTAATGTAAGGAAGATCTTAGTACAACTCTTTGCCTCAGATGTGAGTTAACTGTGCTACTCTAAATAAGTCACGTACCTTTGGACTCCAAATTACTAAACCCTCCAAATTTGTTAAAAGTATCACTTTCCCCTTTAAATATCCTATCAAGATATCTAATCCAATTTTATTTTTTTTTTATTTTAAAAATGTTATTTTTATTTTTTCTGATCTGACCTTGTGCCTTCATCAAGATGAATCCTAGGAGAATGCTTTGATTTTTTTAGTCTCTTTATAACTTGAACTTTTCTTAGGCCTTATAATCCAAGATAGAGATATATAACACAACCACCTCGCAACACACTCAGTAGCTTACAATATAGTCAGTTGATTATCTCAGGGGAGTCATATAAAATAAAAGGTATCTATTTACATTTTTGGTGCACAGCAATTTTGTTTGTTTAAATAAATATTTTGGTTCCAATGTCCATTATAGATAATTTGTAAAATTCAGGAAGTTTGCTCAGACAAGAAAATATACTAATGACTTAAGATTGTGAGAATGAATTTTGTCTGAGTAGTAAGTCTAGGACAATAGAGAGATACAATTATGACAGAAGTCATCCCTGTTTAGGCTTGTTTCTAATGAACTTGATATTCAATATGGTACCAAGTTTTAATATTAGTCAGCAGGGAGTTCTGCTAAGTGTCAGACACCCTGTTCAGTGATCAAGGCAAGTGCTACCAACCATATATTTACCCCAGCAATGATGCTTCCCAATCTAGTACCAGAGAGCACTCTAGGGTGATGCTAAACTCTAACTCAGAAAGCTATCTAGGTCTTTTCCTTTTCCCTGCCTCTTTTGAGTGGCTGTACTATTCTCTTAGTCTAAGTGGGTTAATATGAATTTATCCAATCATATTCTCATTGATTCCCCACACAATGCAAAACTTCTCTTTCCCCATCTCTGCTCTGTTTTGATGGAGTTGTCATTGTGTAACAGTATGAAATTATTTATGCATAGCAATAGAAGAAAAGGAGTGAAAATAAAAATATTAAACACTAACCAAGGGAACTTACTTCCTTCCTGCTTACAATTTCTCCTGTGCCCAGGAAGCTTCAAAAACTTTGCAGCAAGAAGCAAGAAAATTATATTGGTTCAAAGAAATATAATTCTAGAACTCAGATTTAAATCTCAAGGGCATTTTAGACACTTGTACAGGAGATCCAAATGAGATGCTGACTCCTTTTCTGGGCAATCCTATTTCCATCAGATGCCAAATATTCTGCATTGGTCATACTTTTAAGTCTTTTTCTTTGGTAAACCTCTACCTATCTCTGAATCAGTTGCTGTGCAGGGACAGATTCTCACCAATCAAAGACTCTTGGGGAGAGGAGATGAGGAAAGGACACAGCTAGCTGTAAGTCAAGAAGCAGGCTGCCTCTGTGTGAATTCTCATTTTTATCTCTGTCTCTATTCTTGAAAAAAAAGTTATATTATCACATAGAACCAAAACTTTAGAGCAGGAAGGGACTTTAGAGTACCAAACTCAATATTTTACAGATGGGAAAAAAGCTATCCAGATAGGATAAATGATTTCTCCAAGGTCACACAACTGGAGAATAACAGAGTTGATATTTGCATATAGGTACATCCTAAGGACCAGCTTGTTTCTTATAAAGCCCTTCTGGTAACAATGTAAGACTAGTTATAACCCTTGGGGATGGGGATTTGTTTGAAAGGACAAGGAAAAAACCCAATTTATGATAAATTTTAGATGCATTCTTGGTTTTCGTGTTTAATATGCTCTGCAATTACAGCAGCAGTTCCAAACTTTAAAAAAAATTTTTTTTTAAGTAAGATGTAATAAATAAAATGGTGCTTGGTTAAGAATTGTAAGCATTTAGCTGTTGACAATAACAATTGTCCAGAAAAAGAATTCTTTCTTACCTATAATCAGCTAATGGAATTCTAGGCATAGGAATCCTGCTAGTGCTTGAACCGGCTTTAGATTTATTTTATTTTTCCATCAATGAAATAAACAGTGATCTTTGGATTCCCTTGTGACCAAGTAAGAACAAGACAATTGACGCTACTATGGAGCCTTTGAAAATCAATCCAAAAGAGAAACTCCATGGAAGATACATCTTTCTCTTACTTCTCTGGCACTCAGGGATCTGAAAATGAACTAATGTGAAAAACGAAATGATGGAAGCATGCAGAGAAGCCAAGACAAATGATAGAGTTATAAACACCCATCTTCTACAGGACCAAGTCAGAAAATGTCTCCTGTGTACTGGAAAGACCCTAGAGTTACTTCAGGTAAGAATCTGTTCCAGGAAAATCAAAGCCAAGAAGAACAAAGAAAGTCAGATTGATAAACAGCCTAGAAGGAGATCCCCAGCAAATATTGACAGTCTATGGTGTGCCTGGGACAGAAAACAGCTATGTAGTCTAAAGTGGGTTCCTGGGTGTCTTCCATCAGACTGGTGGTAGAGCTCTCAATTTATCTCCCAGAAAATGTCACCCACTATTCATGGGTTCATATATGGGAGTGGAAGTAGCTTCCTATCAGACACCTTACTCTCCCATTCATATTTAATCTTTCTTGGAAACTCACCAAGCACTTTTGGGTGGATGCATATTGGGCAGGGTTGGTGGGCTGGGGGGAGACAGGGAAGGAAGGTGAGAAGTTG
This sequence comes from Dromiciops gliroides, assembly GCF_019393635.1. Lineage (NCBI taxonomy): Eukaryota > Metazoa > Chordata > Mammalia > Microbiotheria > Microbiotheriidae > Dromiciops > Dromiciops gliroides. The sequence continues at coordinate 455,737,638 of NC_057861.1, forward strand.
TCCAGTTCAGAGAGAAGGAACACACTAATTTCTCTATTACTAAAAAAGAGTCTCTTAGAGGTGCTCAATAAAGAAAATCTGATAAACCAAACATTTAATGGGTAACAGAAACAATAACATCTTTGTTTTGTTACATTAAATGGGATATATACACACACACATATATATATGTATGTGTATGTGCATTTATGTGTGTATATGTATGTGTATCATGTGTATATTGTGTATGTATTTGTATGTAAAACTTTCTTAGAGGCTGATTCTCTGAGTGCTTTTTTAAAACTTGGACATAAGTGTGTAGATGAATAAAAGAATTATAAGGTGGTTTAAATTGTCTCTCTGCTCTTCAGTAAGACCTCCAAGAAGAATAACTGGCTTGTAAAGTTCACTTACAACAGTCTAAGATGCCTAAACCATTCATAATCCACCCCCAAATAAAGCTTGTATTTAGCCTCACAAGAGGAGTCAAGGAGCTGAAATATGCACAGAACTGAAACTAGTGTACAGGCAGGAAGAGGACACTCAAGGATGATAAAAATCTAACTGTATGCCTGAGCAGGTTCAAGCTCGGGGCAAAGGATATGCCAGCTATGTGATACTTGAAAACATGGAAGGACAGGGAAAGGACAGTGATGAGACCTGTCATATATAATGTCTGAATATCATTTGAATAAAATGGAAGCTGCCTATTTTAGAAAAGACTATGTTCTGGGGAGATACTATATCAGGGAGAAAAGAATGGAAATTCAGAGAAAGCTTAGCAGAGACCAAAGGAATGGTTCCTTTAATTCTTCTATAAGCTAATGTGGGAGTCAGGTATAGCTCTTTTGCTTCTTCTGTAACAGTCTTAATAATGGTGTGGGTCAACTTTATAGCTATCATTTGACATTCTATATGCATATTGATTGGGCAGCTAGGTGGTAGATTGAATAGAGTGTTGGAACTGGAGTTAGGAAGACTCATCTTCCTGAATTTAAATATGGTCTTGAACACTTTTTAGCTGTGTGCCCCTGGGAAAGTCACTTAATCCTGTTTGCCTCAGTTTCCTAATCTGTAAAATGAGCTGGAGAAGGAAATGGCAAGCCACTCTAGTATCTTTGACAAGAAAACCCCAAAAGGGGTCACAGAGATTCAGACAATACTATAAAATGACTGAACAATAACAAATGTATGTACATATGTGCATATACACATATATATGTTATATATATATGTTTTCTACAATAAAAAAATATATATATACACACACACACATATATAATTGTTATCAGTCTGTTCTATAATTAACTCTGTAGGTTTCAGATCTCTTTCTCCAACTTTGAGCTCAAGCTCCACCTTCTCCAAGAAGCCCTTTCTGATTGCCTGGATAGGAGTGACTCCATATCTATCTATCTATCTATCTATCTATCTATCTATCTATCTATCTATCTATCTATCTATCTATCTATCTATCTATCTATCTATCTATCTATCTATCTATCTATCTATCTGTCTATGTGTATGTGTATATGTGTGTAAATATACATATGTAAACATATGCATACCTATACACATATGTATAGGTATAGGTAAAAGTGCATTGCACGTATATGTACATATACAATATACATATATGCACACATGGATTGCATATGTGTACACATATACTCATATACATGTGTACATATCACAGAACATGTGTGTATACAGACACATGCATGTTACAATATTTCTCTGTACATGTGTGCCTATATAAATACACATGCGTTAATTTATGCTTACATGTATGCATGACTACATGCATGCATGCATACATTCATAATACACAACCTTTGAGAGCAGGGACTGTTTCTCTTTTTCTTCTTTCTATCATTGGCTGATTAGCTATCTTTTTTTTGTTTTTTGTGAGGCAATTGGGGTTAAGTGACTTGCCCTGGGTCACATAACTAGTAAGTGTCAATGTTCTGAGGCCGGATTTGAACTCAGGTACTCCTGACTCCAGGGCTGGTGCTCTATCCACTGTGCCACCTAGCTGCCCCCCTGATTAGCTATCTTAAAATACTATATAAATATCTTACCTGATCCAACTTTAGTAGTTTTCTTTCATTTTAAGAATAGGGCAGATGAGGAAAAAGAAAAAAAAGACAATGGAGATGTAAGCTAAAGATAATACCTAGGAAGTATAAAAATGAGACAGAAGACAGCTTGAAAAATTAAGAGAAGAAATTAATCAAGTAATTGACCAGCATTTATGAAGCATCAACTATCTACTTGATGCTATGCTAGGGGCTAGGTTGCGAGGATGCAGATTCAAAGAATGAAATAATCTCTACTCTCAAGGAACTCACATTCTAAAGGGAGAGACAAGAAGTAAATAGCTTATTGTACATAAAATAATTATAAAGAAAATAAATACAACTAAATATAAAGCAGATAAGTGCAAGTTAGGAAGGGAGAACTAGCAGTTGGGAGATATGCAAAAGCTGCATGTAAAAGGTGGTCACTGAATAGCATCCTGAAGGAGTAGAGGGGTCTCTGAGGCAGAGGTGAGGATGGAGTATATTTCTGGGGTAGGAGATGGCCAGTGCAGAGGTAAAAATGGAGGAGATGGGATGCCATCTGTGAGGGAAAGAGAAAAAAACTAGTTTGACTGCCTTACAGAGTGCTGGAGGGAGAGTAATCTCCAATGAGAATAGAAATACAGGTCAGGGACAAGTTGGGAAGGGTTTTAAAAGCTAAATGCTGTCATTTACATTTGTTTCTAGAGAAATCCAGGAGGCCTTGGAGTTGGTTGAGTAGAAGAATGACTTGGTCAATTCTGCCCTTAAGAAAAATCAATTTGGTAGCCACGTGAACAATAGATTGAATAAGGAGAGACTTGGAGCAAAGAGCTCAACTAGGATGCCACTGCAATAATCTCAGGGAAAGTCTCAACTATGGTGGTGACTGGGAGTGGAGAGAAGATATCAGCTATAAGAGATGGTATGAATATAGAAAAAGCAAGATTTTGCAAACTGGCTATGTGGTATGAGGGAGAGTGAGGATTTGAGGATAATGCCAACATTAAAAACCTGAGAGACTAGAAGAATGGTGTTGCCTTCAAAAAATAAAGAAGTTTAGTAAGGGGTAGTTTTGGAAGAAACTGAGTTCAGTTAGGAACATGGGGCAGCTAAACAGTACAATGAGTGTCATTAGAAAGACCTGTGTTAAAATGCAACCTCAGACACTTATTAACTGTGTCAGTTTGGATATGTCACCTAACCATTGTCTGCCTCAGTTTCCTCAACTGTAAAATGAGGATAATATTAGCACTTCTCTAAGGATCAAATAAAATAGTATTTGTAAAGTACTTATCACAATGCCTGGCACATAGTATTATATAAATGTTACTGCTGTTGTTGTTTTTGTCATCAATTATTATATGTTGAACTTGAACAGTGTCCAGGACATTTGGTTTAAAATGTCCAATAGGTAGTTGATGATGCAAGACTGAAGCTCAGAATAGATACTGGGGCTGAATATATAGATCTGTGAATCAACTGTTTAGAGATAATAATTAAGTATGTAGGAGTTGATGATGTCACAAAGATAGAACAAATTATAGAGAGAAGAGGGTAGAGGACAAAGACCTTGGGTAGACCCAAGTTTAGGGGGAGATGTATAGGATAAGGCAGCAAAGGAGACTAAGAAGGAGCAATTAGAATCACAGAGGAAGCCACAGGAAAGATCTGTGTCTAAAAAAGAAAAAAAAAGAAAACAAATGAGTATCTAGGAGGAAAAGTTCATTAGGAAGGTCAATTAAAAGAGATAGGTCGAGAGGGATGAAAGCTGAGGCAAGAACATCCAATTTATCAAACAAGAAATCAGTAGTTACTTTGGATAAAGCAATCTCAGTTGAGTGATAAGTACAGAGTCCAGATTGCAAAGGGCAACAGAGTAAGAGGAAATGAACTGGAAGCAATAAGTATAGAAAGTTTTCTTTCTAAGAGGTTGATAAAGAAAGGAATGAGAGAGAGAGGGATAGAATTTGAAGGGAGAGTAGAGCCTGGTGATTTTTTTTTTTAATAGAGTATACTTTATGTTTGAAGGCAGCATCAAAGGAACTAGTAGATGTTCTTCGGTCATATTCAGTCATGTCCAACCCCTTTTGGGGGGTTTCTTGGCAAAGACTCTGGAGTGGGTTGACATTTCATTCTCCAGCTCATTTTAAAGCTGAGCAAACAGGGTTAAGTGACTTGCACAGGGTCATACAGCTAGTAAGTATATGGGGCCAGATATGAACCCAAGTCTTCCTGAGTTGAGGTCTGGCACTTTATCCCCTGCACCACCTAGCTGCCAAAGAACTAGTAGATAGGAGGAGATTAAATATTTTTTAAAAGATGGGCAATTCTTGAGGGAATAATTGACTGGGCAAGAAAAGAGGGGATGAAATCAAAACCTTGCATAGCCTTGACAAAGAGAAATTCCAACTGATTATCAGAAACTGGGAGAAAGGATTGAGTAGGAGCTACTTACAAGGAGTTTTGACATGAAAAGAAGGTGTGAAGAAGGAGATATGGAAAAGAAAGAGATTGACACAAAGGAAGAAGTAAAATGAGAGAACTCAAAGGGGAAAAAAATGCTTATTACCTGTAATGACTCCAAATGGGAGTTCTTTGTATACCCTTTGGTCTTTTTTGGCAAACTATTCATTCTCTCCCCTCCCCAGGGCATCCTACATGCAGCTGCCAAACTGATATTTCTAAATAATGGTCTGACTATATAACTCCATTGGTCAAGAAGCATCACCATCTCCATAGTATGTCTAAGATGAAATACAAACTCTATTTGGCATCTAAAGCTCATCACAACCTAGCTCTAGCCTCCCTTTACAAACTGATTTCACATTACAATTCCTCACCCATTCTACATTCCAGCCCAACTGGCCTATTGGCTTTTCCCCAGGCAAGGCATTCCATCCCCTTCCTCTGTGACTTTACACAGGCTTTCACCCATGCCTGGAATTCATACCCTCCTCACTCCTGCCTCTTAGAAACCCTAACTTCCTTTAAAACTCAGTTCATTTATGTTCTATATATTTTTATCAAGGCCTAGAATGTATGTAAGCACTTTAGAGTTTCTAAAGTACTTTACAAATAGTATCTGGGTAGTACTATTATCACCATTTTACAGATAAGGAAACTGAAGTAAAAAGTATCAAGTGCCCCAGAGTTACACCTCTAGTAATTGTCTGAGGCCAAATTTGAACTCAGATCTTCCTGGCATCAGGCCCCCACTCCTCTCTGCATTACACCACTTAGTTGCCTCTGGTGACTTATCTGTGAGTATGATGCTTTTCTAAACAAATTAGTTTTATCTGACATAACACATTACTTTGAAAAACTGATTAATGCTAGTCAAATAGCCTTTTGGTGACCATTAGATCTATCTTGAGAATAGCAGATGCTATATGTGGGTCAATGTTTTATTGACATTTTATATATGTCTTCTTGACATGACATTTTCCATCTGATAGCAATTAAATTTCCTTTTCATTCTTTTTTTTTGGGGGGGGGCAGGGCAATGAGGGTTAAGTGACTTGCCCAGGGTCACACAGCTACTAAGTGTCAAGTGTCTAAGGCCGGATTTGAACTCAGGTACTCCTGAATCCAAGGCCAGTGCTTTATCCACTGTGCCACCTAGCTGCCCTAAATTTCCTTTTAATATCCAAATGACCTAATTCTTTAATCCATAGATGAGAGATTGGGTGGCACAAAAACTTATGCAGAACTTCCAAGGAAGTTTAGGCAGAAATTGTCCCCCACCTTTTTTTTTTTTTTGCAGAAATAGCAGATGGAAAGTTTTTCTTATTCTTCTTGACTTTAGAGGACATCTTTTTGTTTCTGTGTGATTGGTCAGGAGGCAGCATAGCACAGTAGAATGCTGAATTTGGAACCAGAGGACCTGGAATTAAATCCTAGTTCTGTTTTTTAATACTGCTGTATTGTTGAACAAATCATTTTACATGTATGACCTCAGTTTTCTCATTTATAAAATGAAGAATTTGAACTAGATGGTCTGTTTTCTTGTTTTCTTTTTTTGTTTCTTTATTTTAAAAATTATTTTCTTTTTAAATTTTGAGTTCCAGATTCTCTCTCTCTTCCACCTCTTCCTTACCCACTGAGAAGCCAAACAATACACTATAACCTACATATGTGAAATCATGCAAAACATATGTCTGTATTAGCTGTATCACACACAAAAACCAAAAATAAATAAAGTGAGAAATGTATACTTCAATTTACACTCAGAGTTCATCAGTTCTCTCTCTGAAGGTAGATACCATTTTTTCATCATGATTCTTTTGGAATTGTCTTGGATCACAGTATTAATCAGGGTAGCCAAGTCTTTCACAGTTCATCATTACAACATTGCTGTTACAGTGCACAATGATCTCCAGGTTCTTCTTACTTCACTTTTAATCAGTTCATAAAGGTCTTGCTACGTTGTTTCTTCTGAAACTACCCCCTTTATCATTTCTTATAGCATGATAGTACACCATTACAATCATACAGCCAATGCCTCCAAGGCCCATAGCTGGTGTTCCTGCCTGGCTCTGAGCCTGAACCCATCCCGCTGTTACAGACCTTCCGATGGACCTCCTAATTTGTCTTAGGCCAGACAAATGTCTCCCTCTGACCTTTTTTGTTAACTCTTCTGCTCCAAAATTTTATGTGAGGTATTATTTTAAAGCTATTTGGAGGAGAATGTTGGGAGAATTCAGCTGGGTTCTGACCTGTACTCCACCATCTTGATTTTGCCTCAGTTCTTCTAGCTCTAAATTTATAATTCTAGGATAATCATATTGTTTCATAAAATGAGAATAACTCCCAGTATGCAATTCAAACCACTATAATTACCTCACAATTCAGTTTTTGTATTGAAATTTGGTATTACTTATTACTTCATATAAATGAGGTTCTGCCTATGGCTCAGGAATATCTTTTCTTACATAAAAGCTATTATTGTGATGTTATTTGTTGTGAAGTGATTTGATTTGTATACTTTTTTCTTTTCTGGCTTGTTCTATTCTACTAAGGATCTCATTGATAGATTGAGAAAGATTAATTAAGAAAGGTAAAATAGATTAAGAAAGAAGCTATTTATTACTAGAGATTAGTGATTCTGAAATGACACTTTGGTTGCCTTTAGCATATGCACATACTAAAATGTATATAATTTGGATAGAAATTTTGTTTGTTTGTTTGTTTGTTTGTTTATTTATTTAGTTGGTTTTGTGGTTGGTTGGTTGGTTTTGCATTTTTGTAGTTAGACTTGATTTGAGAGATCATCTAGACTGGAACTGTCAATTACTTGGCCTGCAGGCCACATGTGACCCACAATACTCCTGAGTGTGGGCAAAACCGAATAAAATATAATTGCAAAATATTTTATAAAATAAATTAAAACACACTAAAATATAGATGATATTAATATGTGGTTTTCAAAGTCAATATGCAGCCTGAAGGATCCTTATGCATGGATTAGTGGCTCCCATCTTTATTGGAGTTTGATACAACTGATCTAGTCAAACCCTTTATATTTTAGATGAAAACAAAACAAATAAACAAACAACAACAAAACTAAGGCCCAGAGAAGACTTGCTTGAGATCATGGAGCTAATTAGGAATAAACTCAAAGCTCTATGTCCTTTAGTCCAGTTTAATATTCATTATTATATCAATAATATAGCATCTGTATTTATTATCATCAATCCATTCACCCTGATTAGTGCTTCTGTCTCTTCTTTTATCCTTCCCTTTTCCCCTACCTCGAATTGTATAAGTATCTCCCCTCCCAAAATTGTTGTTTTAGCTTTCCTCACCAATCTCATCTCATCTTATCCTCTAGTTCTCCTGATGGTATTCTAATAGGATTTTGTCATTTGGGGGCTAGGGGGTGGAGAGAGGTTGATCCTCCATTAACTAACCTCATTTCTATTTTCTGTATATTTTCTGTCTTTTTTAATCTCCGTTGGTTTATGAGTTCCCTGTGTATCCACAACCATCTCTTTAAACAATACTTCATTTATACAACTCATTTCTATTTTACATGGTAAGAATTTAAGATTGAATAACTTCCCTTTGATCCATCAAGGCTTAAAGTGCTCAATTTGTGAATCTTAAAAAAAACCTGGAAGATAATTTCATAAACCAAACAAGGTTTTATGTATACTGCAGGAGCTTCAGTTTTTTTCTGGATGTCAATGCCCTTGTCTAAGATGTCTATGAATATCAAAGTTAGAACATAATAGTACTACATGGCCATAATTTTCAAACTTCTGTAGTTATATCAAAGTGGTTGTCCCATACTCATCTTTTTAATGATGTGGAGAAGAAGAGATAAAGGCCAGGTACTTCTCACTTTTGTTTGTTTATTTTTCCTTCAGAATTTCACACAGGGTCTCAATGAATAAGTCTGGCCAGCTAGTATTGGTCCAGAACTAGGATGATCATATCATTGCACAATCTATGTAAGGTTTACTCTTTTGCCTCAACCCATTAAACCTACTCTGATCTTACTGGTATGAGTTGGAAGGAGTTCTTATTTGGATGTACTATATATTCATTCTAGATGATATATACAGGAGTGTTTAGAGGGATGTCAGCCTTTCCTAAAACAGATCCAGTGGGTGAGGCTATGTAGCATGGGCTAACTGATCCATTTCTGTGGTACAGAGAGAGAGAAAGAGATGAGAAGTGGGGGGGGAGGGGGGAGGGAGGAATCTGATATAATCTTCCTCTCCAAAACTTCTGTTTATATCCTGGGCTTCTTTTTGTTTCACCTGTAGTGACAAAGTGTTGAGCTTTGGCACCTATCTATTAAATTAGGTTGTAATAGAACCCCCCAAAATTGTACTCACAATAAGAGTTCCATTGAGATAACCCTGAAGGAACTGGTTGAACCAAATGTTTTGTTCACAATTTGATTTTTTCAACAATAATCATTTTTCCAGGGACTACTTTTCATTCAAAAATAATATGGTAAAGTATGTGATTATGCTTTGCTCACTGCTATCATTTTTCCCAATTTCCCCCAAATGTCCAATGAAATATATTCATAGCTAAATAATGCATTCCTAGTAATAGTCTTTTTTGTTATTGTCAAGTGAATTCCAGTGCTTCTGGAAGTGCTTTATTGACAACTGTTAAGACTTGTTTCCTATTTATTGCTAGGACATATAAAGCAAAAGAGACAATTCCCTAACATTACCTACATGACCATAGGAACATGGAACTAGAAAAGGTTTAGAGATCACACAGTATAACACATTTATTTTACAGATAAGGAAACTGAGGACCAGGAAGGTGAGTAATTTGTCTAAAATCCCCCCGCTATTTAGCAGCATTTAGGAATGCATGCTTTCAGATTTCTAGTTAGGGTTCTCCTAGTGATCACTTCCAGAATTAAACACAAAATCCTCTATTTGGCATTTGAAGCCCTTTATAACCTACCCCCTTCCTACCTTTTCAGACTTCTTCATTTTTCTCCTCACCAGGTACTCTTTGATCCAGTGACACTGGTCTCCTGGCTGTTCAATGAAGAAACTCTCTCTCTCAGCTGCAGACATTTTCTCCAGCTGTTCCCCATGCCTGGAATACTCTCCCTCCTCATCTCCTACTGACTCACCTGGCTTCCTTTAAGTTCCAACTAAAATCTCATCTTCTACAGGAAGCCTTTCCCAGCCATTCTTAATCCTAGGGCCTCCTTTCTTTTGTTTCCTATTTATCTTGTATGTACTTGTTGGTTTGTGCACTTGTCTTTCTTTTACTTGTTTGTACTTATTTGTTTGCTTATTGTCTCCCCCATTAGATTGTGAGCTCCTTGAGATCATGGACTATCTTTTGACTATGTTTATATCACCAGCACTTAGCACAGTGCCTGTCATAGAATAGGTACTTAACAAATGTTTATTAACTGGCTGAGTGACTGACTTGCCTATAGGAGTTTACTATAGCCCCTTATCCTGTCACTATCTACCTTTATTTTTAGGAGAGATTAAGTAATGAGGGAGGGGGAGGTTACCTATCATGAGAAGATGTGAGCAAATCAAATATAATCTACATCATCACAGAAACCCTGGATCAAAGGACTCAGTCAAGAGCAATTTTTGTTGTAGTTGTAGTTTTTGTTTGATTTATTTATTTTGCTATTTTTTCCCCTCTTTTCCTTTTTCTGAGGTTGGGAGATAGTAGAGGGATAATGGTACTTATCTGAAGTATCACCAATAAAACTGATTTAAAGAATAAAGAAAGAGGTTTTTGTTCTTCTTTCTTTGGTTTGGTTTTTGATCAGACCTACTTGAAACTGAAATTATTGCAATCGATAGTCCTACTAGATAAATTCTTGGCAAGGACAGGAAGAAAAATCCTGCAGTATTTAAAGTTAATAGATAGGTGCTTAAGATTAATGTCTCCATTTAGTTAGCAATCAATCCCCTTTGTAAAGACCTTTGCAACATTGGTAAGTTAGTTCCTGTTACTAGCCAATCAAATAGGAAATCCACACCAAGAAACGGAAACACTGGTCCTTGGATCATAGACTTAGAGCAGGAAGATTACAACCTCATCTTTTTACAGATGAGGAAAGTGATGTCAAGGGAGGTGAAGTGATTTGTCCAATATCACACACAAATGGCAAATAGCAAATCCAAGATTCTCTGACTCAAAATCCAGTTCTTTTTCTCCCATTATATTAGACTGCTGATATAAACCATTTGTAAATAGTATTCCAAATCTTTACCATAATAAAACTGAATAAAATACAGGGTCACACTGCATTTTCTGTTTGTTATATATGATGAAATTTTATTAGAGAAAAATACAACCATAAAAGATAATTCCCCAAGATTCTTTAAAATATACTGCAACAGAGATAACCTTGTTTGACAACCCCCTGATCATTAATATCAGTCAAAGTATAAAACAGGGATAGGTGTGGTCACTAAAGGTGTTAGAAGAGATTAGAAGAGATCTTGGGCAGAGTCCAAGTCTACAGAAACTGAGATCTTCCAGATGTTCCTGTTTGCAGATGACATTGTGCTGATTGTACCCAGACTCTGGGTATCAGAGCCTTTAAATGAGGTCAATAATCACTCAAGAGTTTGGTCCAATTATCCACACAAGAAAACCCAAGGAGATGAAGAAAGCTTCTAGAATTTAGACTCTAGACTATGACATGCAGCTAACTATGGGCAACCTTTGGACTCTCTCTGTCTCTCTCTGTGTGTCTCTTTGTCTCTGTCTGTATTTGCATCTCTGTCTTTGTCTCTCTCTCTCTCCCCTCTTTATATCTATGCATCATCTATCTATCCATCTATCTATCTATTCATCTCTCTCTTTAACAATTTTATTTATTTACTCTTCCTAAGATCCACTTTCTACTCAAGCCCCTAGGAATCTGCTTAAGAACAGCAATCAGATAGGAGTGGACATCCAGGGCTTTAAGTTCTTAATCAAAGTATGTATACCTCCTCATGCTTGCCCATGGGACTAAAGAAGCTAGGGAACCACACATTTGTAATTATGTGAGAAGTAACCACCAGACTTCTGATTCTTTGAGCACTAATGCTCTTTCTTGGCATTTTAGACATGATCTCTTACCTAGACTTAGAACTAGAAGGGAAATTGAGGGGCATTAAATTAAACCTCACTCTCATTTTACAGATGAGGAAGCTAAGGTAGAGAGAAGTGAAGTGACTAGACCAGCGTCACTTATCTAGGGTTTGAGGTAGGATTCAGGTCTTAATGACTCCACTATACCACAATGGCTCTGCCTCTTTATGAATTACTGTGGCTAAAAATATTCACCACCCAGCAGCCTAGCTTCTGGTGATGAAATTCATTGAAAATAGCTAGGTTTATCCTTGGAGTATAGGCATATGGTCTGGGGCCATACATGGACCATTTCTAGATTCATAGGACCTACTAGAGCTTAGGCTCTATTTAAATTACCTTCAAAATCTCAAGATCACCTCCATGCCACCATGAGAGGATAGAAGACTTTACTAGCTGGTATCATTAGACTTATACCAGGTAGGCTCAGGAAGGACCCATTTGAGATGATCTCATACTATTACTCCATTTTACCTGGGAAGAAAACAAATTAAAATGTTAAGTCACTTGCCTGAAGTTATAACAGGGTGAATGGCAAAGGCAAGGCAAAAGTCTCACACCAAACCCAAGCTCTTCTCAGTGTGCCACACTGCCTTTATAAGCATACATATACAAATGCATACATATATAAACATATATACATGTGTGTATATACATACATAATGCATATAGTACATGTACTATAATATACCTATATGTATATGTGTGTATAGTACACACATAGCTATATATACACATATATACATATACATATGCATATACATATACACATACACATACATATACATACATATATATATATATAATCTATCTATCTATATTACACACATAGCTAAATAGCTGGGCCTGAAGTCAGGAAGATTTATCTTCCAGAGTTCAAATCTAGCTTCAGACATTTACTAACTGTGTGACCCAGAGCAAGTCACGTAACCTTGTTTGCTTCAGTTCCCTCTTCTATAAAATAAACTAGAGAAGGAAATGGCAAACCACTCCAGTATCTTTGCCAAATAACAAAAAAAAAAAAAACACCAAAATGGGGTTATAAAGAATCAGACACAGCTGAAATGATGAACAGCAATACATATATATATATATATATATATATATATATATATATATATATATATATATATATATATATATATATATATATATATATATATATATATATATATATATATATATATATATATATAAAATCAAAGGTGTTTAGCTAGGCAAAATAAATATAACGTTAATTATAATTTCCATAGCATTTTCCTCATAATATCCTGCGAAGCAGAACTTGGTATTTCTAGTTGACATAAACCTTAGACATCATACTTCATTTTATAGATGAGGAAACTGAGGCATGGAGAAGTGACATGACTTGCCCAAAATAACATAGGTAGTAAATGGCAGAGCCTGGATGACTCCAAATCCTGAAGCAGTGTTGCTTTATTGTTCTCTAAGAAGTGATGTGCTTTTTGTCTTGAATTCATGTTACCTAGAAGCTGCTGCATAGGCAATATTCTTTAAAAAAATGTTGATGCCTTTGTTTTACATCACATCCATTTCCAAACATATCCTTCCCCACCCCTCCTCTACCTAGCAAGGCTTCCCTTTTAACAAGAATTTAAAAAGAAAAAGAAACAGTTCAGCAAAACCTGCCGACACATTGACTACATCTGACAGGAAACACAATGCTCTACATACATTGTCTCCAATCTTTTCAATAAGAAGATTTATTTTTTCTCTCAACTCATCTCCCAGGTCAAGCATGATGATTCTAATTACCCTGCACTCTGTTTTGTTTTGTTATTCCTTGCCCTATTTTAGTAATTACATATATTATTTTTTTTCTGATTCTACTCAGTTCAGTCTCTGATAGTTTCCCCATGTTTTCCTGAATTCCTCAAATTGTCAAGATTCTTATTAATTATTTCACATACCAAAGCTATACCTGAAACTAGTTGTGGCCTTTTGGGTGGATTTTTCCTTGGATTATTTGAGTAGCCAGAGAATTTAAAGTTTAGGAACTAGGTAAAATAATAGCTAAGGAGTGGCATGTATTTATTATGTGATGTCAACTTTCTAGCATAGTCATGACCCTATTTTCACATTCAACCATTCTGTTAAATTCACATGGTGTTAAGGGGAGAGAAAGGTGATCCAAAGGATCTTTTGCCTGTCTTGATTAAGATGATAGTTGTCTAAATTTTATAAGAAAATACCCTATTTGAGCTGAGGGTCTCTGCTTATTGAATCTGCTTAATTAATATTCAGATTAGAGAGGCAGCATGATGTCATGGATAGGTAGTTAGCTTTGGAGACAGGAAACCTTGGGTTCAACTCTTGCCTCTGACACATAATGGCTGTCTAACTCTTGGCAAGTCACTTAAACTCTCAGTTCTTTAAGCAAATCAATATGATTTAAGTTTTGGAATAGTTGTTCATTTGTACTGATAAAAGGAATTTCCTCACTGCCCCACCCTACTCCCAAATTCATACACCACTGCAATCTCAGATCTAGACCCAAAATAAATACTGAGAATCTGAAGTGAACCACTATTTGAATCATGAAAGGAAGTGAAAAAGAGAAAGAAAAAAAATATTGAAGGCATTTTACTACATCTCTATTCTACATCAGCTATAGTAGCTGTACTTAACTGAAGAAAAAAATGAAGTTTGAAAGACATTCCTTGAAGCTTAAAATAGTTACTTGATTTGGATTCTTTCTTCTCCTTTCTATGTGTGGCTAGAGAGCTACTACAGTTACATTCTAGAAATTGCAAAATCAAGTTATTTTAAGCATCAATGGATCCTTAAAGAAATGAGTAGAATCAAGTTCAGAAGGGGACAAAGACAATATTGGAACTCTCATGTTTTATTTGAATTAAAAAAAAAACAGGCTATATGTAGTGGTATGAAAGTACACACTATATAACAAGTTGACAGTTTAATGTGAAATCCTCTTTTTTGTTGTTCTTCACATATTGAAATGTTTATCTTTTTGATGCATGTTAAATTCATAATAAAAATTAATTTTAAAGAATTACTTTATAATTGTTCTTTAAATTAGTAATCTCAAGCAATAGATGGGATAGAGAGTAGAAAAATGTAGCAGTCAGAGACTTGTCATCCCTTTTTGACATTTGGGGCTTATTCTAATGTGCATCACCTTATATTCTCAAAATTAGCATGTTTAGAGGATTCTTTTCCATAAGCCACTATAATCAATAATTTGAAGTTAGTATTGACCAAAAGGTTGAACATTTATAGAAATAAAATGGGATCTACCTCGAATTGGAAAGAATGGAACCTCTAATATATAATATTACACAATTTTACATATAATGTATAAAATTTCATTTGTTTTGGCCACGGAAAAACACCACTCCATCTAGTTATGGGATCAAGCTTCAGGGCTTGACTTCTTCAGTAGAGTGACACCTGACTATGTTTCTTTAAGACTTACTTAATCCATACTTACTGCTAAAATAACATTGATGAGCCACAGGTCAAGAAAACATGATGGGTATAGATCATACTCACCTCCATAGAGAATCCAGAGGCTTTCGGTTACTTAGTTATAAATTGCTATTTGGACAAAATCTATAAACCCAATAATGACACGCAATTTGTGAATTTTTTTTTCATTTTGGCGGGAAACAGCTGGGTATGGTGGGGAAACCAAAGAACTGGAAGCCAGGAAACCAGGACTCATGTCACAGCTCTGCCACTGACAACTCATTTAAACCCCTTGGAGTCTGAATCAGTACCCTTACCTATGACATGGTGGTTGGTGGGGGGAGGAGGTAGAAGGGGATAAAGGAAGTCAATCAATTAATCAATAAGTAGTTATTAAGCACCTACTATGTGCTGCATGTTTTTTTGAGGGGTTGGCAATACAAAGAAAAAGAAACAAACCCTGCTCTCAAGGTATCTGGACAATGATTTTGATGGAGCTTTCCAGCAATTGATCTATAATTCCCTGGAATCTTTGATTCCAAGTGCTTAAGGAAGTTTGTAGAACAGAGCTTTAGATTTGGGCTTTTTGTTAATTTCCTTGTGACTAATAGTGACCCAGGAGATTTATCATTCACATACAAGAGCTTCAAGGCTAAAGCATTATTTTATTAAAAGAAAATTGTATCAAATCAAGAATTTTTAAAAATCTTATAATTTAATGTGAAAATTGTACTTGAGGTGTTATATCCAGTACTCCAAAATGTGTACACAAAGCAGGCACTTTGAAATAGGAGGGGAAATGTTTGCACATGTAACTGTATCTGGCCTGCTCCTTCCCTGAACGCTTCATCATAAATAAAAATGCCTTGATCAAAACTAATTTTTTTCTGTCAGTTTTTATTGACTATAAAGCCATGAGTATATCCCTTTAACTCACTCCCTGTGTCTGTCTCTATTTGTTTTCTGTATCCTTTTTCTCCTTTTATATTTTAATGGGGATTTTAAAAAACCCCTACATCTGCTATCTGGCCATGGCATAAACCTCCTCTCCCCCCCCCCCTCCTCCGCTTTGGTTAAAAAGTAGTTCTGTAAAAATGTAACAGATTGCAGAGTTCAAGTCCTCCAAAATGTGAAGCAAAACAGCTGCCCCTAATCATTTGCACAAGGGAGGTTTGGGATCTTCAGTTTCAGTTCTCATCTGCTTGGAATCCTGCCTTTCCTGTGTCCAGATCAAGGGGCAGACAGTACCAAAAAGGGCTATGATATGTGGATGCACTCTTCAGACAAAGAATCAGCCTTCTCATTAAAAGCATGTTTTTAGATTTCATGTTGAAACCCCTGTGCCAGGGAGTTTGCAGCACAAAGTCTCTGCTTGTGTTGCCTCCAGAAGGTGCTCACTGACTTGAGATCCCCATCTAGAATCCTGGGCAGTCTGCCCTAGACAGCCCATGGTGCTGATACCCACATGTCCTTTCAAGTCCTTTAGCACCTACATTTCAGATGTAGGTTTTGTTACAACACATAAAAAGAGAAAGAAGAGAATTAAAAAAAAACAACAACAACAAAACGTGAAAGGGCTTACCGTGACCAAAACCAGGACAAGGCTCCATGCCACAGAAAGGAGAATTAGAATATTCTAGCATTCAAAATATATGCACTTATTTTTTATGGTAGAAAAGAACTGGAAACAAAATAGATGCCCATCAGTTGGGGGGATAGTTAAACACATTGTGGTGCATTAATATACTGGAATAACTGTACTATAAGAAATAATGAATACTGTTGTTGCTGTTTGTTCTTCATTTTCAAAGAGAACCATGACATCAGGGTGATGGCATGACTTGCAGTGAATTTCATTTAAGTGAGGGAGGGCTGTGCAGAGTCACCAACCTCATTCTCTCCTCCAGAACCATCTGGGTCCAGTGACAAGAGATATATGGAAAGATAGATATAGATATAGATGTAGATATAGATATAGATATAGATGTAGATGTAGATGTAGATGTAGATGTAGATATAGATATAGATGTAGATGTAGATGTAGATGTAGATGTAGATGTAGATGTAGATGTAGATGTAGATGTAGATGTAGATGTAGATGTAGATGTAGATGTAGATGTAGATGTAGATGTAGTTGTAGATGTAGATGTAGATATACTCACAAACACACACCAGAACAACTGTTGATGGTCCCTGACATTTAAGGCAATTGGGGTTAAGTGGCTTGTCCAAGGTCACACAATTAGTGTGTCTAAGGTCACATTTGAACTCAGGGCCTCCCAACTTCAGGGCCAGTGCTCTATCCACTGCACCACCTAGCAGCCCCAGAGAAGTATGGAAAGATCCTCATTACTTGATGAAGAGTGAAACAAAATCAAGGAAACAATATACACAATGATTACAACAACATAAACTAAAAGAACAATAAAAATGGAAAATAACCACTATAATTAAAATGACCAATAAACTTGGCCCTAGAGAAGGGTTGAGAAAATACATCTTTCCCCATTCTTTGCAGAAGTGGAATACTATTTGTATGAACATTCAGCCAATTCAGTTGATTTTGTGTTATAGGCATTTGCTGAACTTTTTTTCTTTTTCATTTTTGTTCAAGGAACTGCTCCCTGGGGAAGGGAACAGGAATGAATATATTCCTAACAAATATGATATGAAAACAAAATATTTTAAAGCGTGTATTTAAAATCAATCAATAATTAAATATTTATTAAGCACCAGCTATGGCACTGGGGACACAAAAAGATGCAAAAAACAGTCCCTGCCTTCAAGGAGCATACAACATGCAAACAAATATATATGAAACAAGTTAAATACAAGATAAACAGGAAATAATGGAGGGAAAGAACTACACTTAAAAAGGGATAGGATTTAAAGGAAGCTAGGGAGTTCAGTGGACAGAGGAGGAAGGAGAGCGTTAAAAAGTGTCCCTCACAGGGGCAGCTAGGTGGCACAGTGGATAAAGCACCGGCCCTGGATTCAGGAGGACCTGAGTTCAAATCCACCCTCTGACACTTAACACTTACTCGTTGTGTGACCCTGGGCAGGTCACTTAACCCTCATTGCCCCACAAAAAAAAAAGTGTCCCTCACTATACTCTCTCTATTTTGCATCCTAGACAATGACATGCCTTGAACTATTGCTAGTATCTCCTAGTCCACTTGATCACCCAAATAAATGCTCCTAAGGATCATGATTTAATTTAATGGACAGTTTGGTTTTAACTGAGATCTCTCTAAGATTCCATTTCTCTCAATCTGCTGGCCTCCTAATAGCTTTCCACGGAACGTGTCCATGGTGTATCCCTGACTCCAACCATTCTCTTCAATTGTTGGCAGCTCCCATCTGGCCCTCGCTTTTTCTGACAGGTCATTTCTGGGTAGTAGCCTCTGTTGTCCTTGTCCTATCTCCATCCTAACCTCATTTCTAGGATAGAGACTGAACGTACATAATACTCACTTTTAGCAGCCTCTTCCTCCACTGTGGTTCAAAAAAGAAGGGTCACAGATTTTCTAACTTCAAATTCAGGATGAGCTGTCCATTCATGTAACCCAATAGCTTTTCCAGGCTGTCTAGAAAGATGGAATGTCTTTACTTTTGGTAAAGAAACCCTCATCTCTTCAGGGGATGTTCAGTAACTTCATTTAACTCTCAGTTCACATTTGTAAGAAATTGAGTCACATGATGCAAATAAAGCAACTAGGAACGAAGCCCTAACAAATATCATCGGTTTTAGTGATTTCTAAACAATTTGTTTTATCTGTGAAATGATATTTCAGTTTTTAGAGAAGATTGAAAGATAGAAACTGACAAAAAAGTGAGAAGTTGGGGGAAGTAGAGAGAGGGACACTGGGGGAAGAGACACTTGGTTTAGAAAAAAAAATCATTAAACTAAAGGTAATTCAGATTGCATGTAACCCAATATGGGTTAAAACAATATGGCTTAATATGGCTTAAATATGGTAGAAGCATTGGATTTGTAGTCAGAGACATCTTAGTTATTTGATTTAAAAAAACAAAAACACTTACCCTCTCTAGACTTCAGTTTCTTCAGCTGTAGAATAAGGGGGTTAGACAAAATTATCTCAAAAGTCCCTTCAACTTTTCAATCCATAATCTTACGATGATAAATTACTTAAACTCTCTGAGACTGAATTTCCTCAGCTCCAAAATTAAGGGGATGAACTAGATGATACTTAAGTTCCCTTCCAGATCTAAATCCTATTATTTCCTAAGCATCACATAAAACATAAAGAACAAACCACTTATCATGTAAAGCATACCACCACCTGCAGTGAGCACAATTTCCACCCTTCCATTTACTTAATGCATCTTGACTGTCACCTAATGAGAAGAAGTTTTCTCCCAAGAATGCTTCTAAACATGTCTCTTGAAATGATTGACTCTTTTGAGCTGTCAGCAAAGGGCAAGTTTTCACCAATACCTTGATGCATAGCCCTTACTGACAGCATAGGAAGATTTCAATTTCTAAATTGTTCTTTGGCTTTAGGAGGCTGACTCTCTAAGGCAGACAAGCTCAATACAGACTACAGAATCCACCAGATATGGTGACTCAAGTAGTTTTTCTTCCCAACTTCCCCTACTCTCCAAAAATATGAGGAAAATGGTAGGTTGTGAAGCCTTTCAGCTGTTCTTTATTCCTCCTTCATCCTTTCTTATATGAATAATTCCTTCAGATGCTTCTTCTGAGAAAAATTAGCAACTACCAAATAAATCAGAAGGTAACTCAAAAGTCATCATCTCTAATGCACCAATTGTCTAAAAAACATACCATGATAATAAATTCAAATGAAGTGTATAACATAACAGTTTTTTAAAGGATTTAGAGAACATAGAAAGCTTTAACTGAAAGCATAATGTTGCATTTTAATAAATCTTTTCTGTATTTTAGGGGGTTATGAACCCACAGATAATAAAGGGGTTGAAGTTGCTGAGTCCCATAATGTGGAGAAATTTTGATGGGTATGGAGAGAACTGCTGGCATCTTTCCTCCTGTAATTAATCCCAGATATGACACACCAGGTAGAATCTATAAGAATATCAGAAGAAAGAACTCTTAGAGCAGACACAAGGCAATAGGACCGAACGATAGGGATCCAAGCAAAGCCATTTAAATTGGCAGCTCTCGAGCAGTGAAGGTAAAGCATTACCCTTACAATAACAGGATCAAGAAAACTTAAGGGAAATGAGGACAATTATTGGATACTGGGTCAGCATATTAGAGTATTAAGAATATTGCTAGAGACATGCAGAGTTTCAAATCTGTCTTATGTTCAGTGAATTTCATACTTAGCAATAGCTCGTATTTATGAAGCACTTGATGATTTTTAAATTTTATTTCCTAACATTAATCATGTAAGGTAGAGTAAGTATAAATATCATCATTTTCTAGATAAGGAAATTGAGGATGAGAGAGATTAGATAACTTATCCATAAACAATAATAAGCAAGACTGAAAACCAGGTCTACTAATTCTGATCATGGTGCTTTTTCTACATAGAATTGTACATTGGATTGTATATAATATACTAAAAGCGGCTTAACAGCTTCTTTCACCCAGGTTCAGAAATGCTGATGAATTATTCGAAACTTAACATTGTAGCTACAGATCTTCACATCTGAATGTTCTACGGGTACCTCAGACTTAATGTGTTCAAAACCTAGCTAATCCCCCACCCGTGGAAGATCATGGCAAAATGTTGCTGCCCAGAGTTCATCAGTATTGTATATCAGTTTTATGATGGCATGTTTGCACAGGTTCTGGGTAATGGATGATATTATGCTTTCCTAATCACCAATGGACTGAAGCAGGGCTGAGTGCTTGCTCCCTTGATTTTTAGCATGATGTTTTCAGCCATGTTGTCAGACACCTTTAATGAGGACAAAGACAGCATCAAGATCAGCTACTATACTGATGATAAGTTATTTAACTTGAAAAGCCTACAAACCAATTCTAAAGTAGGAGAGTTGCTGTGTGACTTTTTGTTCTCAGATGATTGTGCAAAACTCATGAATTCTCTGAGACTGAGATGCAACAGAATATGAATCAATTCTCTGCTACTTGTGCTAATTTTAGCCTAGCAATTAACACCAGGAAAACAGAGGTTCTCCACCAGCCAACACCACACTATCGATAGGTGTAACCACTGGTTATAGTAAATGGAGAAATTTTGAATGAAGTGGATAAGTTCACTTACCTTGGCAGTAAACTTTCCAGGGATGCACATATAGATGATGAGGTTGACATTGATAGAGCTAGACTGGAATTTGGGAGGCTCCAAAGGAAAGTGTAGGGGAGAAGAGGTATCAGACTGACTATGGAACTGAAGGTCCACAGAGCCACTGTGCTGACTTCAGCATTGTATGTCTGTGAAAACTGGACAGTATACCAGCACCATTCCAGGACATTTAATCACTTCCATTTGAATTGTCTTTGGAAGATCCTGAAGATCACCTGACAAGATGGGATACTGGATACAGAGGTTCTCTCTTTCTTTCTTTCTTTTTTATTTTTCGTTTAGCAACAAACATTTATTTATTTTATTTTTTCCAGTTACATGTAAGAGTAGTTTTCAACATTCATTTTCATAAAATTTAGAGTTCCAAATTTTTCTCCCTCCCTCCCTTTCCTCCCCGCTCCAGAAGATTGCAACCAGGTTATATATGTACAATCCACAAGTGTTCTTTTTATCCATTCTTTCTATAGGGGTGCATAGTAAGCTTCCTCATTAGTTCTGTGGGATTGTCTTGGATCATTGCATTGCTGAGAGTAGTTAAGTCATTCACAATTGCTCATTGAACAATACTGCTGTCACTATGCACAATGTCCTCCCGGCTCTGCTCACTTCACCATACAATGAAGTTCATTAGTCTTTCCAAATTTTTCTGGGATGATCCTGTTTGTCATTTCCTATAGCACAAGACTATTCCGCCACAATCGTATAGCACAGCTTCTTCCATCATTCCTCAATTGATGGACATTCCCTTGATTCTCAATTCTTAACCTCCACCAAGAGTTGCTATAAATTTTTTTTGTACAATTTTCCCCCTTTTCTCTTTTTTTATGATTACTATTGTTAACTGTTTCCATTCTACCCCATTCCCTTCCCAATCATATTTATTCTATTATCCTTCTTCTTTCATCCTTTCACTCTTCAAAAAGGATTTTCTTCTGTCTGTCCCCTCCCCCAGTCTGCCCTTCCTTCTTTTGCCCCTCTCTCTTTATCAGCCTTCCCCTCCTATTTTCCTGCAGGGTTAGAGAGATTACTCCACCCAATTGAGTGTGTACATTATTCCCTCCTTGAGCCAATTCTAATGAAATTGAGGTCTTTGAGCCAATTTTGATGAGTGTTAGGCTCATTTACTGCCCAGATTAAATAAATTACTCCACCCAGTTGGGTGTGTGTGTTAGTCCTTCCTTGAGGCAACTCTGATGAGTTTAAGGTCTTTGAGCCTTTTCTGATGAGTGTAAAATTCATTTACTGCCCTGTTCCTCTCCCATCTCTTCTAGAGGTTCTTTCTTGAGCTGAACTGCTAAACATTCAAACTCTATTGCAGAGTACACAATTCCAATGGGCTGGCCACCTTGTTTGAATGACAAACATATCTTTACCAAAACACTATTTTACAGAGAGCTCACACAAGGCAAGCACTCACATGAAAGTGAGAAGTGATATAAGGACACTCTCAAGGTCTCTCTGAAGAACTTTGGAATCTAGTGAGACATGGAAGACAGTGGCACAGGACCACCCAGCATAGTATGCCTACATCAAAGAAGGTGCCATATTCTATGATCAAAGCAGAATTTCAGTAGGTTAAAGAAATATGAGCTGTGCAAATTTAGAAACATCTCCACTCAAAATGTTCATATGGACTCTTTGTGCCAAACTTGTGCTAGAGTCTTCTGAGTTCTAATTCATCTGATCAGCTATAGTTGGATACACTGTACCTTGACCCCAACATAGTGATTACATTCTGGTCCTCTTCAAGAAAGAAGAACAATGAAACAACCCCTTATCCCAACAATTTCATATATATGATGACTTTAAGAGGATTCACTCCCCACTTGAGTATTTCTGTTGGTTTCTCATATTCAAATCCTTGATAGCAACTTTCTCTATTCTTTTCCCTCACTTCTTATATCAAATCAGTTCCCATATCCTGCCCAGTCTACTTGTACAACATTTCTCATATCTGTCTTCTCTTCTCCATTCTCACTGTACCTTGGAACGGGCCCTGATAATTTCTTAAAAGAATTACTACAAATGCCTCCTGACAGTTCTATGTACCTTTCCTCTTCTCTAAAATTCTGTCTTTCTAAGTCAGCCAAATCTTCTCTATGCATAGATTGGATTATGCTATTCTTCTACTCAAAAATCCTCAGTAACTTTCTTTGGCCCAATGACTGATAATCATACTCTTCTACCTCACAATTGAGGCCCTCAACAATTTGATGTTGCCCCATATTTTTCCCCATTCTTATCTCATCCTGTTGTAATCCTGTAAACTATATGTTTCAACTAAGCTGGATTATTCTATATTTCTTTAAATAACATTGTATTTTCCCAATTTTGTGCATTCATCTAGAATATGCTTTATATCTGGAATGCCTCATCTATTCCTATTCACCTTTGGGATCCATATCAATCTTTTCAATTCTAACTCACATGCCATTTTTTTCCATGAATCCTGTCCTACTACTCCCAGAGTAGTAGCATTTACCCTTGGACCTCATATAGTACTTATTTTTGCACTTTTCTAATATATCTAAATGTATTGGTAGGTGTGGCAGTCGTTTGTACATATATTAGATTTTAAGCTCTGTGAAGGTAGCTCATTTTCTCAACCTTGTACTTGATTCAGTGCTCAGTCCATACAAAGTACTTAATAAATATTTATTGAGTTTATGTTGAATTATCTTAAAGCTAATTTTAACTGTAGTTTTTTGATAAATGCTAATTGAGAGAAACGACTAATCCTTTTCCCCATTCCCAAAATTGAACAATAAGTTTCCAGTGTATATCCAATATATCTGATATTGGACTCTGGCCTTTATTTTGTTATGAGTCTCTACTGATGATATCAGACTCTATGACCAGAATCTCTGGCAGGGAACCTCAGATATATCAGTCTTCAGGCTTTGACAGGATGAGAGTGTCCACCATGATTTTACTAGAAGCTGCTTACAAGTATAGAGAATTGTTACACAAGTATCTCATGGAGACGCTTTGCTCCATCTTTACTTCATGTATCAGGTAGGTGTGAGGAACAAGACAACTCAAGTACTAGGAAGGAGGGAAAAGATTCCATCCAGTCCATTCTGATAAGGTGATAGGCAGAGATATTCTAACTGGGGTGTTTCCAAACTCCCTAACTTTGTAACAGAAATGGACCAGAAGGAAAGAGGAGATTCAAGTAGGACATAAGCAGCTTATTAACCAAGAAAGACCAGGTTCCCCCAAACTAGAATTTTATCCAGAAGATGAAAGATTACCATGCAGTAGAAGTTCTATGTTAATCAAAATTTCCCTTGGAGGATGCTAGAAAAATATAAGTAAAGAACTTCTGTTCAGCATACCAAAGTAGCCAGAAACAGAACCAATCAACAATAGTCTAATTTTTGATTGACTTTAGAATATAAATTACTAGGAAGACTCTTTTTCACAAGAGCTTCTAGGATACTTGAAAAACAGTTTGGCAAATTAATGAAGAAGAAGAAGAAGAAGAAGAAGAAGAAGAAGAAGAAGAAGAAGAAGAAGAAGAAAACGTTTAGTCCAATATCTTATGTCATTTACCACAATAATACCAAAATGCATATGTAATCTAAATATAAAAGGTCTTACCAGACACAAAAAATAATGAAATTAGGTACCTCTCACAAAACTATGAACTGAGAAACAATTTTCTTTTTGCTTTTTTTTTGTTGTTACTGACCGAGGTGATTTTTAATTAGTATTGATATCTTTCATTTCCCCCATTGTCTTCATTTCTGAATATATATCTTTTCCTTTCCTTTACCAGAGAGTCATCTCTTGACATAAAGAGTAAAAAAGGAAACAAAGAAAAGCAGTTCAACAAAACTAACCAACATAGAAACCAATTCTGAGAGTGCATGCATTGTTCTTCCACCTGTAGTTCTCCACCTGTAGCAGCAAGGCACATTTTCTAATCTCTTTTTTTGGAATTATGCTTGCTAATTATGAGTATATCACATTCAGTTTCTTTTTGTTTGTTCTTTCAATATACACTATTGTTGTCACTGTGTGTGTTGTTTTCTTGGTTCTTCTTATTTCATTCCACATCAGTTGACAAGTCTTCATATCACTCTTATTTCTTTACACCTCTCATTTCTTAGAACTCAATAAATGTTCTATTATTTTCATGTGCTGCAAAATATATAACCATTCCCCAATCCAACAGTATTTATTATATTTCCAGTTTTTTGCTGCCACCAAAGAGCTGTGGTAGCAATATAGTTGCTCCTGCAAAAGCATTGTTATGAATATTAATATAGATGTCTTTAGAGAGATCTATTGGCATATCTATCTATAGAACTAGAAATAAAAATCTTTGTAGATATTTTTTAATTTAAAGATTAGATATAAATCTATATTTACACATAGATTTATATAAACTTTTATCTATAAGTTTCAATATCTATCTGAATCATTTTTTATATCTATATATCTATTAAAATATATAGATCTATATATTTTATGTCTTTCTGTCTTTGATTGGGAAGAAGGCATGGTGGTGCTAGCAAGGTGATCTCTGAGTCAAATGATACAGAACAGGGAAAATGCTTAAAGTACAGGTTATTTAGTTTTTCTGAGTCATGGATCCCTTTGGCAGTCTGGTGAAGCCTTCTCCAGCCTCTTCTCAGAATAACATTGTTAAATACATAAAAAATGCAAAAGAAACATACTGTTACCAAACATATTTTTTTTTAAATACAAATTTATAGACCCCAGCTTAAGCACTCTTTGTAACCAAGCAAGAGATAGAAGAAATCAAAAACTAGTTCTGACTGCATAATTTAAAAATGTTTTTGAAGGAATAAAATCAATGATGACAGAATGAAAAGAAAAATGATATAATGTAAAAATATTTGAATTAGAAATATTGTGAAAGTCTGATACCCACAATATACAGCCAACTGACATAATTACATAACAATAGTAGAGAAGTAGTCAACAGTTTTGAAAAAGAATTGCAATGTATAAATGTTCACATGAAAATATGTTCCCAGTCACCAATAGTAAGATACATACAAATTAAAATACCTCTGAGATTTCACCTTATACTCTGCAGGTGGCAAATATAATAAATGATGGAAAGAGTCAGTTCTGTAGGGGCTGTAGGAATCCAGGTGATGCAACATTCTTGGAGCTATAAATTGGTCCAAACATTCAGTATCTCAATGTGAAATTACGTGAATAAAGCAACTAAACTGTCCATACTCTTTGATTCAGTGATTACATAAATAGGTATATGTTCAAAAGAAATCAAAGAAAGAAACAAAGATTTGATATGTACCAAAAAGTTATTTGAGAGAAGGGGAAAGTGGGAATGGCACAAACATTTATCAGGTACCTACTGTAACAGTGGATGTCAGTGCCACAGCTTGTCTTACTACAGCCCCTAAAAAAATGGACTCTTTCAATCCTTTGTCATAACACATATTCTTGGCACTGTGCTAAGCATATTTTTACAATTTTTATTTCATTTCATCCTCACAATAACCATGAGAGGTAAGTGCTATTATTATCTTTATTTTATAGTTTAGGAAACTGAGGCAAACAGAGGTTAAGTGGCTTGCTCAGGGTCACAAAGTAACTAAGAGTCTAAGACCACATTTGAACTTAAGCCTTTTTGATCCCAGACTCAGTAGTCTATTCATGGTGACACGAGCTGCCTCTGTAATAGCAACAGTTTTGTAGCAGCAAAGAATTGGAAACAATGTGGTAAATGATAATACATTAATATAATAGACTATTATGCAGTTAGAAATTATGAGTATGAGGAATTAAGAGAAGCATAGGAAGATTTGTATGAGATAGTACTGAGAATAAGTAGAATAAAGAAATGAATGAGTTTAGTGATTTCAACAATGTAAATCAAAGAACATTTCAAGTTAAAACCTGAGTTAACTGAAAACAAACAAAAAAAATTCATGAAGTTCTTACAGAACAGAAAATAAACAAATATTGCCTTCTTTATTGTAGTTAAGTAGGGGATCAGTAGGCTAGAATATTATTTACATTTACAAATAAGTCTCATATTTGTACACATATATGTATGCTTCTGCCTAATTTGTTTGCCTTGATACAAAGAAAGTTCAATCTGAAGGTAGGGTTAGGAAATTATTGTTAGATGCAGAAAAAAAGCATATATATATGTGTGTGTGTACATATATACACATGATAGAAGAACTAAAGAAACTATAATTTTACATTAAAAACACAAGTAAAAATTATATGTATATGCATGTATTATGTCTTTAATGACTATAAAACACATAATTATTTGCATTAAAATTAATTATCCATAAAGGGAAAAAAGATATAGTTAAAGAGAATATTATTGAATTTTTTTCAAGAATTTAATTTAAAATGTAGTTAGTTATTCTAGTCTGGGTACATGTTGATGTCAGAGGTGACACTGAAAAGAAAAATGAACATACTCCTTCCTCTGGCCCCTACCTTTGGAATATGAACATAGTTGGTCATAAAACTTTTCTCATCCTACTGGGCAATTCCTACTCCCTAAGTCACCACCTTCAACTTTTACCCCTTTGGATACTTTTTTCTGTCCATATTGAGGGGACAGGGAGAAGGAATAATGAGGCAATGTGGCAGCCCAGCCTTTTTCCAGATAGCGAAATGGCATTGGGACTCCTTTTTTAGCCCAGATTATAGGAAGGAAAACCTAAGAGCTGATTTAGAGAATACTAATAAATCAAAATCATAGCAGTTTATTGTATATTTGTTTGAAATGAAAGTCCTTGAGGATAGTGATTCTCCTTTCATCAATGTAGCAGTGTGTTGTACACAGTAAATGCACGTGGTAGGATTGCTGAATTGAACTGGTTCTTCAAACTGGAAGTAAAATAGAAATTCTATGGGTATAAGCCCTATTCTTTAAACTGTAACAGACAGATAAACACCTCTTCCTTCCAGATCCTTCATCATCCCATTTTTGTATTTGTATTTGGTGGTTGAGATTGTATTTTTACATATGAAAGGTACCTAACAATTCTTGATTACTAAATTATTCAATAGGTAAATCACAATAATAATAATAGTAATAATGATGATGGTGTCCTACAGTAAAAATCTCCAAATGCTCTTTTGGAAGTGGGCATTTCCTCATCATGAAATAACCAAAAGCAATGAAGTTAAAGGTCCAATCCTTTTCCCTACATATTGTTTCAGAGGACATTTCAGTTTAAATAGGACACTATCATAGGATTCCTCAGTCCTGAGAGGGAAAAACCAGCACTTCCACTCCCCAGTATTTTATTTTATTATTATTATTATTATTTTTTTTTTTTTTGCAGGGCATAGGCAAAGAGGGAGGAATCAGAGATTCTTTTTCATGGATGTATCCTCTCTATACCTGGAAAATATACCTTTACCATGCTTCAAGGGATAATAATCTATGGAGATGATCTCAATCAGAAGTTCTGAGACATATAAGCATTTCACTTCCTTTTTTTTTTTAAAGTTTAGTAATGACTTTAAATATCTACATTAACCCAGAACTTGTTGACAAATGCTATTCATCAAATCTCCTGGCCTGGAAGCTACACTGTGTCATGATAGGTCTTTCTTAATAAGTTAAAACCACAGGACTGTTAGCCATAACAACTCCTTCATAACTGGCACACACAAAAGCTTTGTCCTTGACAGCCCTGACCACAAGAGTTCCTGTTACAGCGTATTGCATCCATAATCTGTGTACTCAGAAGGAAAGAATCCTGAGTTTAAGCAGCCCGAACTTGAATGTAACATAATACAGTTTTGCATTCTACAAGTAACCTCAGTTAGCCAGACTAACAAAAAACTGAGCTCTGACTTAGCCCTGTGTTCACATTAAGGTGAGAACTGAAGTCAGACTACTTGGGCATACTGATTTAGAGAGCTTGGAATACAGCTTCACTAGGAATAGGGCTGAGGGGTGGAAGGAGACGTGCAAGGTGTCTAGTCTATGTCCTGGTTATAAATTAGTTTGACTACATATGCTCAGTCAGTGCCTCATGGGACCAATTAAAGTGATTTGTCAGTCTCTGACCAAACAGGAGTCAGTCCTTTGAGAGGAGAAACCCCAGGGAACTTGGTTGCTCACCAGCGCTTGAGTCAGCTCTCTGCTACTTTATCTGAACCAGGGAAAATTACTTCCCTGAATCCCAAATTAAAAAAAAAAAAAAAGCAGAAAAAGAGGCAATACCTTATGTGCGGTCAAAGAGGCCCTCTGGGACCTGGGTGGTGCAAATGTTGGTTATGGCAAGCCAATTCAGTGGTTTTGAAGCTTCAATCATGGTGGAGAGTGGCAAAAAGAGACTCTTGTGTTTGGTCTCAAGGATGGCTGGATGAGTTCAGAGGAATTCCCACATACCTTGCTTCACGACACAGATTGATTCTAGAAATCCACTAGGCCAGTGAATTAATCTGGAGAAAGCAAACTAGCCCAAATAAAGCATACCTAAGCAAAGGAACCTGTAGGAGCCAATACAGAGGGTTTTGTGTGATATCTTCCATATCCCTCAGGAGACAGTGTTGGTTTCTCTAGCCCCTGGCTAAGTACTCCCAACTTCACCAGGAAAAATAAATAATATTTGTAAATGTTCATTCTATATCATTCTGGGACTTCTGATGACTGTGATTTGTCTGATGAATAATTTAGCAATTAGTGATTATATATTGACTACTTGCAAGGCACTGTACTAAATATTGAGGGATTATAGGATTACAAATTTAGAAATAGAAGGGAACTTTGAAGTTATTCAATCTATATGCAACCCCCAAATTTTATAGTAGAGTAAATTGAGGCTCAGAGGGGTTACAAAGGTTACAAAGATAACAACAGATGGCAAATCTAGCACTTTCCAGTTAACTATGATGTTCCCTGCCCTTAAGGAGTTTTTATTCTAGTGGAGAGGGGGAGAGAGAGAAATAATGGAGAAGATACGACATATCCACAGGGAAGTAAAATAAACCACACTCTCAGTTGATACTATATATCAAATGGCCAATAAATGTTCCAGAAATCGTGTGTGTGGGCAGGGAGTTTCTAGTTAGTCTAGTCTAATGTTATTTAAATAAAGGAGATGGGCTGAGATGAGAAAAAAAAAATAGGTCAACTGAATTGTAGACAAAAGAACCAGTAAGGAAACCAGAAGTCAATAAGGAGAGTGTGAAGCTCTAGGAAAACAAAAAGAAGAAAGGCTGTCTTTGCCACAGTAGTAGGAATACTTGCTAGAGATTCAGGGACCAAGACAACTAATTGTTACATGGGAAAGGAAGCTAGCTGGTTGTCAGAAATCCTCACAGCTCTTTTGCTCAGGGATCAATGACAAGTGTTAGTACACTACACTTCTCCTGTTAAAGGATTTCTGACAACCAGCTAGCTTCCTTTCCTGTGACCAAAAATTCTATCACCAGGTAGATAATCTTCTTTTTTTTTTTTTTTTTTTTTTTTTTTTTAAATTTATTTATTTTATTATTTTATTTTATTTTTGCGGGGCAATGAGGGTTAAGTGACTTGCCCGGGGTCACACAGCTAGTAAGTGTCAAGTGTCTGAGGCCGGATTTAAACTCAGGTCCTCCTGAATCCAGGGCCGGCGCTTTATCCACTGCGCCACCTAGCTGCCCCGATAATCTTCTGATAGTGAACTCCTCCAAACTTGTTGGCCCTTGGAAAATTTATAAGGCCCTTGGACAATTGATGAATAGTAAGTTATTCAGCCCATGCTCAACAGCATCACTATATGGGAGGATTTGCCTCATCATATAAATTCAACTTGTATAGCCCTATATAACATTGGGTCACCTCTATGCAAAAATTATTCATTAATGGAGTACTTTTGCGGGGAAGATTACCTAAGCAGTGAAACATGTCTGGCTACATCCTCCAGCTTGTATTCACAGGTTCAGTCCCCTGGGGTATGCCTCAAGTTCAAGGCAGGCTGTGTGTACATACCCCTTAAATTATAATCCATTGATCTCTAGCAAGTAGACATGATTGGCTGAAGGCAAAAAAAAAATTTTTTTGAAATGTCATTTCATTGGATCTATAGCATTGTATTGCTAGAATGGTACCAATATAACATCTCACCCATACACCTGGGTACCTGGGGCATACTCTGTCCTAGGAATATATAGTGGGAACAGTGGATACCCTTAGTTTTCACAGGTAGAGAGATAGAAAAGTAGGGAACACAAGTTGCCAAGACACATGAGAACAAAGACTGCTCACTCCTCTGATGCTGTAGGATCAGTCGTTGTATGATCAATAATGTCCTCTGAGCTTGGTTTCTCAGTCTCAACTGTGTACTTCCTCAGTATTTGGCTGTAGTTACCATTGCCTGTAGCTTCAGGATCAGTTGACATCTGGGCCTAGGGAATTTTATGTACTTTCTCTGCCCACACTCTAAGCATAGCAAGTATGTGTGAGGTGTTCAAGGAGGACTAGCACCTCTGGTGTGAGAGCTTGCCAAACCTTTTGGGGTCTGCTCTTCTACCTTTGGGGTCTAAGTGACACCCAACTTTCACCTGTGGCTCTAGGAAACTGGCATGAGCAGTGGCTACACCCTAGTAAACCATCTTGGCAGATGGGTTAAACCAGGTTGAGGTTAACCAATAGGCCTCAAATCTATCAGTGAGTTAGGGGAATGTCGACCCCAAGCATGTGAAAACTTCCACCAGTGGAACAGGTAGATGAAAAAAATTTGTTCCAAAAGGCATGAAAGTGGCTGAAGTAGGTGATGTGGAGGGCTTGGAGCTTGTTCAGACGTCAAAGACACCAAGGTCATCCATAGCATCTGGAGTCATCACGGTCATCTTGACTTTTTTTTTTTTTTTTTTGCCACTGGACTTCAATGACTCTGGAAGAGAAAATGGGGCCAATGACTTTGTGCAAATCTGCTTCCCTTTTCAATTCACATGAGTCAAGAGTGTGGTATCATTGGTCCTCTTTGAAAAATGAAGGACAAAAGAAAAGAAAAGCTTACCTATGGGATCTGACATCTTCCAAGCAAGATCCAGCTCCAGGTCCCAGACCCTTTACTCCTCTCACCAACTGGACAATTCCACAGATGTATTCTTTCTCTACTGGATATTACCATGTGCTTTCTACTGCAAGATGTCATTGCAAATTGCAGAGAAGAGATGTTTCCACAGTACCTTACTGCATTCTATAAGAGGCACAAGAGAAAGAATAAAGGACAAACTCCTTTATGAGAACTGAGTTCTTTTTCTCTTGTCTCTTTTCTAGACCCTTCTGAGCATAGCTGACTTGAAAACTTGAATGCTAGCAGGGTCAGAGACTCTGCTTTTAAACTGTCAACACCACCCATCTGCCACATCAGTTAGGGGACTGAGAAAAGGCATGGTTTTCTTTGACAAAAGGGTAGTTTCTTGACCTTTTCATATGCAAATATGCCTCTTAAAATCTAAAGAATTTACAAGCTCAAATGTGACTACTTCAGTTCTGAAAGAGGCAAACCCTTAGACTTCTTTGTTACCTGTTCCTTAACATCAAATAATCTTACTGAGTAGACTGGAAGGACTTAATTGCTAAGGGTGTCCTCACCAAGCCCCATTCTATACATACAAATACTTAGTCTCATTATCCTGCCAACTGTGTGGTCTATAGCTCCTATTCATGTAACTCTAAAGTGTTATTAGTAGCTTTGTTCTAGGGATGGATCTACTATAGAGTCCCACCACCCTCTAAGGAATTTCCACTTAGGTAGGAGACTCCCAATCTAGGTAAATAATGGTTTAGATGGTCAATTGCATTAAACTTGAAAAAGGAATAAAACCAATCCTATTAAAATCAGTAGATTAGGGGTTTATTTAATTTTTTTTTTTGTTTTAAAATTTGACCAAAAAAAAATGTTAGTCAATATGACCTGTGGTTCAAGAATGGGTATGTTTCATCACATTCTTATGTCTAGGGGTGTGTGTGTGTGTGTTTAAATTTCATCTCTAGCATGTCTATGCAGTGTAATCTCCCCTTCAGTCCCTTTCTCACACTGATGAGTCCTTCCCAGTATCTCCATTTCAGAGAAAGGCTCAGACCAGTGATTTTTCATCCTCCTGATTTAGTTACCATGTCATTGAGTGGGTAATTTTTGCATTCCTTTTCAATTCCCCCATTTTTGTGTTGTCGTCCCCCATTGGAATGTAAGCTCCTTGAAGACTTCAAGTGACTGTTGGCCTTTTTATGAAAAATCCTTTTTCAATTCTGTTCTAGTAATTCCTCCAAATTCCTATTGTTTCTCTTTAAATTCTCATCTCTTGATCTGTTGTCATGGCATCATAAGATCGTAGTTCTACAGCTGAAAGGGACTTTAGAAACCATCTCATTAAATTCTCTCATCTTGCACATAAGCAAACTGAGGCCCACAGAGGTCAAATGACTTATCCAAGGTCACATGGGTAAAGAGTTGCAGTCAGGATTCAAACCCAAGTCTTCTGACACTAAACGCAACAGATTCTATGGTACCATGCTGCCTCCCTTTGGTCAGAGTTTTCCAACTTCACATCGCTGTCTCAAGTAACCTATATCCCCTGGTCCCACACATTTTCTGGCTTCATTTCCTTGGTATCATGTGTACCTGTCTTCCCTCTGATTCCTTCCTGGGATTTTCTTCCCTACTTGCTAATTAATACTCAGTGCTTGGCTATGATTGCCCTTTCAGGACACCTGTGTTGGGCATGGGGGTGGGGTAGAGTGGGGATGAGAGAGTAAGAGAAAAACAGAGATAAAGAGAGACCGAGATAATAGGATGGAAGGAAATACGCAGTTAGTAATCATAATTGGGAATGTCAATGTAATGAACTCACCCATAAAACAGGAAGCAGATAGCAGAATGGATTAGAAACCAGAATTCAACAATAGGTTATTTACAAGAAATATACTTAAACCAAAAGAAACACACAGAATTAAAATAAGGGGCTGGATCAGAATCCATTATACTTCAATTGAAATAAAAAAGGCAGGGGCAGCAATCAGGACACTTCTGCCTAATTGGAATAGGTATAATTTCATTCACTATGGCAAAACCCATTAAGACCCAAACACTTGTCAGTCTTACAGGCTAAACCACATTTTTCTCATTTCTCAGGAATGTGAGCTTTGGAAATGATTTCCCTTTATAATAGCTGCTAAATTGCCATTCTGCTAGTTTAACCTCACAACCTTCCCCCACTTGAATGTGATCTTATGCATTCAAAGATAGAAATAATCCACCTAATCTAGTTCCCTTCCATTTCACTGGTCCCAGAAATATATACTTAATTGAAAAAAAAAAACCCAACACCTTATTCTAAGTAACGGGTTTGACAATTTAAAAAATAATAATAATACTTGGGACAGGAAGAACATCATAGTGGGACAAGTAATAAATTTGAAATCACATGACATAGGTTGACATTCTGATGTTGCCAGCTACTCCCTATCAACCAGGAGCAAGTCATGTAACTTCTCTCATTTTTCTCCTCTATCAAATAAATGAGGCTGGGCTAGATGAATTCTATGGTTCCTTTCAACTCTAAATATTTTATTATTTCTGACCTCTTAAACAGTCTGTTAGTACTCATTCAGAGGAAGTGGATGCTAAGCAGAATGTCTATCCTTTTCATACACAACTGATTTTGCCTTTTTTGACTTGGTTTTGCCCCTAAGATTTACAAATATTATCTTACTGTGTTGGTTTGTTTGTTTTGTTTTGTTTTGTTTTTGTTTTTGTTTTGGCAGGGCAATGAGGGTTAAGTGACTTTCCCAGAGTCACACAGCTAGTTAAGTGTCAAGTGTCTGAGCTGGATTCGAACTCAAGTTCTCCTGAATGTATATCTATATATCTATATATCTATATATATATCTTCCCAAACTGTCTCATATATACATATATATGTATATATGTACATATAAACATACATATATGTATATACATATATATCAGTCTTCTCAAATTTCTCTGAATATTCTTCTTTCATAATTTCTTATATCTCAATAATATTTAATCAAATTCAAATGCCATTTTTCTAGCCCAATTGATGGCAGGCCCCTCTTTGTTTCTGAATCTTTGCTTCAAAAAAAAGGGCTACTATAAATATTTTTTGCACATATGGGTTCTTTCCCTCTTTCTTTGACTTTGGGAGTTTATGTACCCAGCAGTTGTAGAGCTATGTCAAACATAATAAACAATACACAGTATAGTTTCAGGATATAGTTAAAGAAAATTTATACCAATTCATAACTCCACTAATAGGACACTTGTGGGCCTATCCTCCCACAACTCTTCCAACCATTGCCATTTTTTCTTTTTTGGTTAATCTGATGATCATTAGGTGGGAAGTCAGATCATTACTCTCATTATTTGTGATTTTCACATAGGTATTGATTTTCATTTCTTGTTTTGAAAACTGCCTATTCATATTCTTGAACCTATATCTACCCAATATCCTCAAGGAAAGAAAACTTTAGTATGTGTCTGGGGAAAATGTAAGCATAGTTCCTCCACAAACACATAAACATATTATTGGAGAAATACACACATACAAATTAGTGAGTTCACACATGCATGCACACATATACACCCATGTGCACCCATGTACATATACACCCCACACTGAGAAGATAAAGTGCAGTTATGTCTTTTAAAGCCACTCAGAGATTTTGAAGACTTTAGGTTCCTTTTGGCTGGTTGCCTGACTTTTTTTAAGCTCAATAAGATTTTTATTTAGGTCATCATTTAGTATTTAATCCACAGAGCACAGTGAAGCCACTTCAGGCTTAATCTAGGGAAGAGAACAAGATACAAGGGAAAGAGCATAGTAGAAAATAAGACTTTTGCAAAAATAGTAAGTAAATCATAACTAAAATGCTGGTAATAATGGGGTTTACCTGAGGGTGCTGAAATTTATTATGTGTACTTGTACTCCTTTATCAGGTAGAAACAAAGGAGCTTAGCACCTAGTTAACAAAAATAACTCTCTAAAATGGAAAGCTACCAGATGGTGTTTCCTTCTAATTTCCCTTGCCTCCAGAGAAACCCCAGATGCATTCCTCCTTAGCCTTTTTTGTTCTCTTCTCACCATAGGAATAACCTCCCTAACAGTGTCCCTATACTTTATGGTGCTCTGCCCACTCAGGAGTAGGGTCTTGCAGTTGTCTCCAACTACTACATCCATGGGTTTTATTTTGTTTGAGGAGGTCTCATCCCTCCATCTACTAAATTTGTTTTAAAATTTTGATTGAAGAGCACCTCACATGTATGGTCTGAGAGCCTGAAATGCTAGCTATGGCTCTGATAATAATAATAATAATAACAATAATAATAGGCACAATTTAATAATCTTTGAGATTATGGAGCAAGATAGTATGATTGAAAAGGCCCCTCCCATCATTAAATCCTATGATTTAAGTAGCAGAAGCTATTTAACCACCATAGGTAATATTCTGACTTCTTAGCCATGTACTGTCAAGAATAAGTGAATGTGGTCATCTCCGTGATTTGTATGTGATGTAACTGGAGGGATATCTGGAAACTCTACAATAACTCCAGTTAAAAAAAAAATCATTCCCTAGGGACTTGTGCACTTGAAATTCCAGCATTTGATATTTATTGCCTTGAGCTTGCATAATCTTCTCAGTTATTCACCTCTGAAATTATGATCGTCTTTATGAACAATGCATTGTTAACAACAGGATGATGTGAATTAATTTGTCAAATCTTGTCTTTTGTTTATGGAGGAATCCAACTTATTACCCATCCCTTGAGGAAAGTTGGAATTCATTCCAAAAATGCTTTCTCTGCTTCCTATATTTTGAGAGTTTTTCTTTGGGAATTGTCTTTATAGCCTGCAATACCTTTGTTAGCTGATCTTCACTGGTGAAAAATCTTCATAGTCTAACAATAGGTTTGATTTTTGGAGGTAGCCAACATTCATTTGAAGCCAAATCCAATCAAAGTATGTTACAGAAAAAGGTAGGTGATCAAACTGGATGATTTGGGTAAAGGGCTTTTGGATCAAAATATGGTATGACTTGAGAAAGTAATATTCCTGACTTGGGGCTTATAAAATAACTTTCAAAACAATTCCTAAAGAAGAATTTTAAAAAATGATTTAAACCTGAGATTCTTAACCTGGAATTCATGAACTTTTTAAATAAATTAATAACTATCTTTCAAAGTACTTGGTATTTTTTGTATTCCTAAATATTATTTTCCTGCACTTAAAAATATTTTTCTATGAAGGTGTCACTAGGCTTTAGCAGACTTGGTCCAACAATTAAGAACCCCTACTTTAAGCAATAGCATTATCGATAAACCTCTCAAAGAATTGAATTCAATGATCAGTTATTACCTATATTTATTAAGCACTTGCTATGTGCAAAACGCTGTGTGATCTGAAGGATTAAATTTAAATATTTAAGTTCTGGTTCTTATTTTTTCTTAAATCAGTCAGCAAAAATATTCTCACCAAGTTTACCAATAATTTTTTGATTACTAAATTTGATAGTCTTTTTTTAGTACTTTATTCTTCTTGACCTTTGCAGTTGTGGAATATCCTTATCTCCTAAATACTTTCTCTTTTCTTGGATTTAGTGATACCTATCTTTCCTTGTAAGGGCAGTCAGGTGGTTCAGTGGATAAAGCACTAGGCTTGGAATCAGGAACTCTCATCTTCATGAGTCTGAATCTGGCCTCAGACATTTACTAGTTATGTGACTCAGTTTTCTTACTTGTAAAATGATCTGGAGAAAGAAATGGCAAACCATTGCAGTATCTTTCCCAAGAAAACCCAAATGAGGTCACAAGTCAGACACAATTGAAGAACAAAATCTTTCCTTGTTCTCTTCCTTCCTATCTAACTATATCTTCACATTCCTCTATCAGCATCTATGATGTATTAATAGTAAAGTTGAATTGAACTGATTAGAATCTCATGTTTGTACAGTTCCATCTAATAACTTGGTTATGTTTGGTTCTGGTTTGAACTAATTCATTGTGTGTGTGTGTGTGTGTGTGTGTGTGAGAGAGAGAGAGAGAGAGAGAGAGAGAGAGAGAGAGAGAGAGAGAGAGAGAGAGAGAGATGCTTCATTTTATTGAATGGTTAAGTTAAAAATATAAAATAGACGTGATTTGTAGTTCTCCAGATTAGTGAAGTTTGTAGTTTTATTTTTGAAAGGTAACTTGGCCAATTACAGTGTTATACTCAGAATCAGTAAGACCTGTTTTCAAATCTCACAACTGATGCTTAAATGTGTTACTGTGTAAAAATCATTTAGTTTAGTCCTCAGTTTCTTCATCTATAAAATGGGGAAAATTATGGTATATATCTCACAGGTTTACCAGGAAGCTCAAATGAGATAATGTGTGTAAAGTGCTTTGTAAATTTTAATGACATATAAATGTTGGCTATTATTCTCTTTGTCTCAAGCAGGTCAAACAAATTAGCACTGGCACACAGGCTCATGACATTAAACTGAGAATAAATCATGCTAAATGTAAACACATTAATAAAAACTGACCTGCAGCATTAGTACTGCACACTGGAATATAACACTTTGTTTTAGAACAGAGGTTTATCTGTCCATGGTGTGGTACTGATCCCTCAGATAAAATTTTAGTTAGGCTCTAGTGTATTTCTCTAAAACTAAAAAATATTAGTCTTAATAAGACAAGTGTATTTCTTTAAGATTCTCTTATATAAATAATGTCTCTGCCCCAGCACTTGTAAAGCTAAAAATGATATTCATGTTGAGAGTTAGAAGGGACTTTAGAAATAATTTAATCTGATGTGAAGAAGCTGAGGCAAAGAGTAGTTAAAGGATTTGCCCAAGATGACTCATGAAAGGATACACACAAATGAGTAAAGCTCACAGAAGTAATAAGTATGTTGAATTGGACCCAGATCCTCTGAGGGTAAAGTTTTATCCACTAACAACCATATGAAAAAGTTTTTGGTGATGAATCAGCAAGCCTGCCTATTCAACAACAAATATTTAGGAGGCATCTACAAGAATTGGGGATACAAAGACCAAAGACTTGCCCTTTGGGGGTTTATATTCCAGTAGAGGGATACAGATAGGTAAATAGATGGTAATTGAAGAAGGAGAGAAAATTAACAACTGGGTGATGCAATAGCTAGAGCTCCTGTCCTGGAGTCAGAAAGACTCATCTTCCTGAGTTCAGATCTGGCCATAGACACTTATTAGCTGCCACTCAACCTTGTTTGCCTCAGTTTTCTCATCTGGAAAATGAGCCAGAGAAAGAAATGACAAACCACTGCAGTATCTTTGCCAAGAAAACTCAAAATGGGATTAAGAAGAGTCAGACATGACTGAAACACCTACAGCAACCAAAATGGGAAGAAATCAGGAAAGAGTTTGATTATAATGACATTAGTAAGAGCTAGGAAATCTTTTTTGAAGGTATAGCAAGAAGAGAGCATTTCCCATCATGACACATGAAAGTACCTTAAAAACATCTAAATGGCAACAAATCACATTTACTTGTTCTTAGAGCACAATTCTATGGTGTTCTATTTCTGCACAACTTAAGTGCTGTTGCTGCATTGTTTCATTTAACTTTTGCTATAATACTCTTACAAACTACACTTTCTGATCAATGATGCTTTGGCTATGGAACTGAGTACAGGGTAATACTGACTCTTCTTTGCTTTAAATCCCAGCCCTCTATTTACCAAGCATAAAAGCAAATGCCAGTTAAACTACTTTTAGTTCCATCTTTCTGATGTTCAAGTGCAGGAACAATTATCTCCATCAATATTTAATGGCCTACTTCTAAACAGACAGTGCCACAAGTACAGGCAATAGTCCTGTTAACGTGCTGTTAATTTTCAAGCATAGAAGCAGAAATGGACTATACAGTTCCTGGAAATGAGTATCAGTACATTTCCCTGAGGGAACATTCTCTCCGCATTCTCTGATCTACCTTCATTGATAATAAGGGAATTAGGGCTTCTTCACAGTTGTGTTCAATGGGTTAAGTCTGTGAGTTCTTAATATCTGCACAGAGCATTTCTTTACCAGTCTCCATAGTTTCCAAGGTGGCTAAGATTGCAAGTAGAAGACTTAAGCCTTGAGGGCATGGAGCTTTTTTTTCTGCTTGTATTTTATTCCTGAATCTTAGTGTAGCATTTGGTACATAGCAACTCCTTAATAAATGTATGTTGATTAGTGTCTTTCTGTATAAAGCAGCCTAAGATGTTAAGGTCAACACAACACACATAATACAACTCTGTGTGTGTATGAAAATTTAAAAGAGTTTTTTTCTGATTCTGCACAATATTTTACAATCAAGGAAACCAAGGTTGAGCATGATTAAATGATTTAGCCATAGTCATTTAGCTCCGAAGTATTGGTGGACAGCTTCGAGACTATTACTCCTAACTCCCAAGCCGTTATATTATTTCTAGTCACAACATTTCTGATTTGCAGTCAGAATGGGCTTCAAAAAACTCAAATATTTTACAGAGAGGCCCAGATTGTGAAATGTGCATGGTCAATTCATTCTCCTTTATTCTGGGCAAAAGGAAGAAATGAAAAAGGCTGCTACATGCAAACTGGCTTTGGGATAGACTTATAGTGGGAAAAAGAAACCTTGTAAAGACCTCAAAGAGCAACAGTAAAGGAAACAAAAGTTCCTTTTTTCATTTATTCAGAGACTAAAAACAATATAGGCAGCTGCTCTCAAGGATGACAGTCTTATTGTCCTGCTAATGACCTCAACTCTGACCTTCAGAAGCTGCTTTTCCCTTTTGGACTCAGGAGTGCTTTTGTTTTGAAACTAACTCAATCCTCACTGTCTTCTGAAGAAAATTTCACCAACTTCCACCTCCCACAAAGTCATTTACCGCTTTTCATGTTCCAGTTGTTCAGTTATTTTTAAGTCGTTCTAACTCTGTGACTCCATTTCAGGTTTTCTTGGCGAAGATACTGGAGTAGTTTGCCATTTCCTTCTCCAGCTCATTTTACAGATGAGGAAACTGAGACAAACAGAGTTAAGTGACTTTCTCAGTGTCATACCACTAGTAAGTGTCGGAGACCAGATTTGAACTCAGAAGGATGTCTTCTTGACTCTAGGTCTGGCAGTCTCTCCATTGTGCCACCTATCCTCCCTTTCATGTTCTAGGGACATGACCAAAGTGTTTATTTTTCAGGAGATAGGGAGGAGGAATTATGATTTCACTGGCATGGGGGAACTCCAAGTAAGGAAATTCCCTCTACTAAAGCAGTTGTTTTGCAATTTATAGTCTCAGAGATTTGCCTAAGGCACTCAAAGGTGAAGTAGATTTCCCTGGGGGCCATATAGTCAATAGGTGTCCCAGTGAATATTTGAACCCAGGTCTTCCTGATATGGAGATCAGTTTTATAAATACTAAATTGACTTTAGTATCTTACTTCTTTTCCTTCTCTTCTCTGGAGCCCAATGTCATTATTCCCCATCACATTCCATATTACTGGCTGCATAAACCTGGGCACTTAATCTCTGTTTGCTTCAGTTTCCTCATCTGTAAAATGGTGCTAATAATAGTACCTATCTCTCAGGGTTATTGTTAGGGTCAATTGAGAGAAAATTTTAAAATTCCTTAACAGAGGGGCAGCTAGGTGGCACAGTGGATAAAGCACTGGCCATGGATTCAGGAGTACCTGAGTTCAAATCCTCCCTCAGACACTTGACACTTACTAGCTGTGTGACCCTGGGCAAGTCACTTAACCCCCATTGCCCCGCAAAAAAAAAAAAAAAATTCCTTAACAGAGTGTCTGGGACATAGTAAGTACTGTATAAATGTTAGCTATTATGATTAAGTACCAAAGATGTCATTTATACAAAATACAAAAGTTCAAATGCATCATCTTAGGTTGTTTTGGACATCAATAATTACATTTCTAACTACTTGGTTGAGAGCAAGAAAGCTTTTACATCTAGTTTCACGGAGGTAAATATATAGAACACTTCTTAGTTTTGCATGTAAAGGGCTTCCTATTTGTATGCAGTTATCTTGATCCTGTAAAGCAAGTGGAAAGAAGAATATCTTTGTCCATGCATTTTCCATGCCATTGCTGAATACACTTCTTAAATACTGTGTTTATATAACCATCTACCATGTTTATATAATAGAGCTCAGAGGCACACATTTCTCAATTGGCAGAAGTGTAGCAGTGCCCATCAGTTAATCTGCTATATAAACTAAATTAGTATTTATAATACAAGGGGTTAGTCCTTGCTCTACTACTACGCAGCTATGTGACCTTGGCGAAGTAATTTAACATCCAGTTTCCTTATTTGCAAAATGAGAGAGTTGAACTCATT
The DNA here is from genome assembly GCF_019393635.1 of Dromiciops gliroides. Classification (NCBI taxonomy): domain Eukaryota; kingdom Metazoa; phylum Chordata; class Mammalia; order Microbiotheria; family Microbiotheriidae; genus Dromiciops; species Dromiciops gliroides. The sequence goes on from NC_057861.1 coordinate 455,780,328, forward strand.
CTTTCAGCTCCTTTCCAACTCTTAAAAAAATAAATGTTTCTAATTATTTCAGAATGAACTATTTTGCAGTCTTTCCTATAATCTTTTATACCTGAAAAACAGAGAGCTCCATAGAGTGAATAAAGGAGTAAAGTTGCTAAAATTGACTTTAGTATCTTACTTCTTTTCCTTCTCTTCTCTGGAGCCCAATGTCATTATTCCCCATCACATTCCATATTGTTTAGTTTTCCAACTTTGATGTTCCCCAATTGTGTCTTCCCTGGGCAATATTCCATGTGGCCAATCTTTCCTGATCAGAACCCACTATCAAAATGTGCTTGTTCTGTTTTCCACTGCATGTATAATACACATGTTCCTGCCATCACTACCAGGCTGGATGGATCCTACCTTAATTTTTTTCTCTTTCATCTGAAATACTCTCTGCATTATATTTTGGGTTCTGTATTTGGGCTTCTCTGCTACATTTTCCTTCTTTCTTTCTTTCTTTCTTTCTTTCTTTCTTTCTTTCTTTCTTTCTTTCTTTTTCCTTTTTTGTGGGGCAATTGGGGTGTCACACAGCTAGTAATTGTCAAGTGTCTGAGTCCAGATTTGTCTGCTATATTTTCAACTACCTATTCTTAAAGTATTCCTAAAAGTAACATGTACCTCTTTTTAGACCAGAGATTCATAACATTTTTGGAGTCATGGACAACTTTTTTTTTTTTTTTGGCAGGGCAATTGGGGTTAAGTGACTTGCCCAGGGTCACACAGCTAGCCAGTGTTAAGTGTCTGAGGCCGGATTTGAACTCAGGCACTCCTGAATCCAGGGCCAGTGCTCTATCCACTGCGCCATCTAGCCGCCCCAATGGACAACTTTGGTACTCTGGTGAAGTAACCCTTCTCAGGATATGTAATGAAAAGGAACATTTCAGTTAAAGTTTAATGAAAATAATGTTTTTATTCTTTTCCCTCAAGTTCATGGACCACCTTGAAATCTGTTCCTAGAATCCTTGGAAAGTCCATGGACCCTAGTGTAAGATCATTGGAATCAAGTCTGCTAAAAAAGTCAAGTGTATACTTTCATCTCAGGAAAGACTATGGTTGAGTGAAATAAAAGCAAAAAGATTAATCATGGAGTTGTTGTCCAGCATAAACTGGCAGAAAGGAAACAGGTTTAGGTTCCAAAAAAAAGTGCTAAAATTTGAGGAAAGCAGTGAACTAGTAAGGTCAAAGGAATGCTCTGACTAGGAAGAACATGTCTCAATCAAAAAAATATTGTGCAGATCATCAGACACTACATCAGGGTCAGATTGACCTATATGGCAAAGAGATAATATTCTTAAGGGGATCTTGCCAGGGGAGGAGGGATGGGGAGAAGTGTTTCCTGAAACAGAAAGACACACAAATACTTTCAGTTGCATTAAATATATGTGTGTGTGTGTGTGTATATATATATATATATATATATATATATATATATATATGTGTGTGTGTGTGTGTGTGTGTGTGTGTGTGTGTGTGTGTGTGTGTGTATTTAATTAATTAAGTATTTTTTTCTGTTACATGTAAAGATAGTTCTCAACTTTTGTTTATACAAGCTTTCCAATTTCAGATTTTTCTCCCTCCCTCCCTCCCCTCCCTCCCTCCTCCCCTAGACAGCAGGTAATCTGATATAGGTTTTATATATATATATATATATATATATATATATATTTAAAGGATGGTGGTATATAGTAAAATTGTGACAAAGAATGAAGTCATATGAATGAGCAATTGAGAAAAATTTAGATTTTCCTAAAATTATTCTTGTAGGAATTTTATTTTATTTTATTGTGAAAGCAAGAGTTGAAATTGTTTTCAAGCACTTGCCAAAGCATGAGTTTCAAAGAAATCAATATAATTGAGTTAAAGTTATGTTAAAATATATATCTATTCAGATTCACTCAAAACTAATTAGATACAAGGTCATAGACATGTAAGAAACCTTTATATAACCTAAACCAACCTTGTTGTATTATAAATGAGGAAATGGACTCAGAAGAATGAGGTGATCTTCTCCAAGATCATTTAGGTAGCAAGTTAAAAAGTCAGGATCTGAACCCATGTTCTCTGAATGAATTCAGGAGTCTTTATGTTCTAAACGCTTTAGTTGCACAACCTTCCTGATTACCCTGGAATCAATATAATCTGCTTTAGTGTGTTTGGGCAGCTAGGTGGCAAATAGCAAATAGAGTGCTGGACCTGGAGTCAGGAAGAATTAATCCTTGTGAGTTCAAATCTGGTCTTAGACACTTACTAGTTGTGTGACCCTAGGCAAGTTACTTAACCTTATTTGTCATAATTCCTCACCTGTAAAATGAGCAGAAGAAGGAAATGGCAAACCACTCCAGTATCTCTGCCAAGGAAATTCCAAATGGGGTCACAGAGAGTCAAATATAACTGGAAATGTCTTATCAACAAAATCGTATTTGTTTCTAAAGACAATCCTGGAATCTACCCAAATGAATAAGCATTGAATTTCCCCATAAATATTTGCCTACAACGAATATATATTTTACTGGTACTATTCAAAAATAAGCTCATCTCTGACATTAGTCATAGTGGCTATTCATGTTCAGTCTGACCAATACATCAGAAAATTGCCCAATGAGGTATGAGTATCTTTGACCTATATCGTTCATGATTAACCACATACATTTAGTTATTCATGACAAAAGATGGTAGGAAAGGAAAAGAACTGCTGGCTTTTGGGTTATATTGAACACTGACCATTCATTACCCCTTCTGGCTAATATTGAATGTTAAACTATTGTTGAAAATTCATATTACATGTATGTACATAAAGTAACAACAAAGCAATTGTGCCAATTACCCACTACATATGAAATTTATGTTTTTCTTTATGTTCACATTACATACCTTTATAGTGGGCATATGTTTACATTAGAGACATATTATGTATATGATATGTGTCCATTATTAAGAGAGTGACAGCTGACACATCTTCAGTAGGTCCCCTATGGCAGACTGATGAGAGGACATTGACAAAAGTTGTACAGGACAAACTATGTATGGTACAATGGAAAGAATGCTGGCTTTGAAGTCAAAAGACTTGAGTTTAAAACATGGTTCTGCCACTTAATGACTGTTATCTTGGGCAAGTCATCTAAGTTCCCTAGCCTCAGTTCTTTCCATGTTGAATGAGGAGGTTGGAATAAATGGTCTTTTAGATATCTTCCATCTCCAAATCTATGATGAGATCTTAGATCCCCTAGGGTAATACTAGAATGTTCAAGTATATGGTTATAGAAAAACACACCCACCTTTACATATTCCATTTTTTCAATTATGGCATTACTTTGGTCAATCAAAAAGCCTTTATTGAGTATATAATATTGTCTTGTACTGTTAACCATTGTGGGTCATACAGAAGTAAATAGATATGATTTCCACCCTCAAGATATTTATATCCTAGTTGGTGGTAGTGGTGGTAGCGGTGGTAGTGGTGTTCATCCTTCATTTTGAAGAGGACCAGTGACATCAAGGACTGATGTCTTGACTTGAGCATGAATTGAATTTAAGTGAGGCAGAGTTGCATAAAGTCATCAGCTTTACTCTCTCTTCTAGTCATTGAAGTCCATTGGTAATGACATCCTCTGTGTATGACTATAGGCAAAGATGCCAATGCATGACCAGAAATTCTTTTTACAAGGGAAGTGACATGAAATGAAATTGTGGAAACATGGAGAACTTAATGTATTTTTTCCTTCTTTTTTCTTTCTTTCTTTTTTCTCTTTCTTTCTTTCTTTCTTTCTTTCTTTCTTTCTTCTTTCCTTCCTTCCTCCCTCCCTTTCTTCCTTCCTTTCTTCCTTTCTAAAAGTTAGTGATTAGATAACATTAGAGTACTGCTCCATTTTGACAAAACCTATAGCACTCAGACTGTCCTCTAACCCCACATTTCCTTGATCATTTCAGGGCTAGACTGTCAAGTGTAGCTTTTTCTTTCTTTCTTTCTTTCTTTCTTTCTTTCTTTCTTTCTTTCTTTCTTTCTTTCTTTCTTTCTTTCTTTCTTTCTTTCCTTCTTTCTTTCTTTCTTTCTTTTTTTGGTAGGGTGGTGGGAACTGTGGGTGGTATGGCACTAGTCATATAAAGTGTTGAATTTTGTTTTCTTTGTTTCTGTGTCTGGTATTTTTAAGTACTGACATGGAAGTTCAAAAACCAGTAAATCAATAAACCAATAAACAGAGACAAAACATGCTTTCAACATAGAAACCAATGAAATTGTTCTTTTGAATTTCAATTTAATTTCACTGTATTGTCTCCATTTCATTTTGGCTCTGCCAAACTGCAATCTGCAGTTCTCATTCTAAGCCAGCTCTGGATAGCAATGCATCAAAAAAAACTGTTAAGTTTCTGAGCTAGTTGTCACCAAGAAGTTGGGGCAGGGTGGGGCTCTTGAGCATCAGAACCACATACAACATTCCTAACAAAACCTCAGACTAAGCAAAGCTTGACTGGATAGTTCCCCTTATTAAGCCCATGGTTGGGAGCAGGGTCATTGAAAGTTATATATCTTTCAGCACATTTGGGACTGTATTTCAGCCAGACTAGTTGATCCATGTTCTGAACAAGTGCCATGAGTGCTGGGGTATGATTTTATAGTTTCAGTTGTGTTTTCCTTTGAAATTTCCCTTGAAATAGAGCCATAGATTTAGATTTATAAGGGTCCTCAGAGGCCTTATTTCATAGATGAGGAAACTAAGGCAGAGAAATATTAAATGAATGATTGATATTTACATAGAACTTTAAAAATTTACAAAGCACCTCATAAACATGATCTCATTTAAATTTCACAATAATCCCATAAATTAACACCATTTTCGAGGTGAGGAAACTGAGACTCAAAAATTGCTTGCATGAGGCCATGCATGAGACCCCAAGTGTTCCTGACTCCCAAGTCAGTACTGAACGTACATGATACTGTGATAGGTGTTTGGGATACTGAGACAAAACCAGGACAGCAGACCTGCCCTCAAGGAGCTTACTTCTGGAGGAAAAGGGCAGAGAATCTGTCAACTGGAATTCAGAGGTCACTAAATTTTATGCTATTTATATAGAATGTTTGGTCTCTGAATATTCTTTTTTTAAATTTTAAGTGAGGCAATTGGGGTTAAGTAACTTGCCCAGGGTCACAAAGCTAGTAAGTGTTAAGTGTCTGAGGCCGGATTTGAACTCAGGTACTACTGACTCCAGGGCTGGTGCGCCCTGTGCCACCTAGCTGGTGGGCACTGTGCCACCTAGCTGCCCCTCTGAATATTCTGAACCCAAGAACAATATCTTATAATGATCTCTCAAAGCTATCTCAGCATTCAATTGCTTTATTTAAGTTGAACTAGTCTCTAAATACAACCCTCTGCACTATTTTAGTCCAAACCAAGCAAAAAAAAGCAAAGGTGTGCAAATATAGGCCTTAAAAATTTGATGGAATGGAAAAAAATGTAGAGGAGATAAAGGAGTAGGAAAGTAAGAAAAGTACGCAAAACTGGTCTGTGAGTCTGAAGAACCACAGGAGAACTTTTGATCTGCATTAATCTTTTTGATGGCTTCTGATTGTTTTCAAACAGACTGTGTTTTCACCTGCCATATTGGTATCTGAGAGTACAGCATTATGAGATAATCCCTTAGGAGGTCAATGTTACCTCCAAAATCCGATCCCTATTCATGAAGATTTATACTACTCCCTCACCTTTTCCTCTTCCCCACACCCCACTGCCCCTTGTAATCTACAGCTATCATTCTCTCTCCATCAGAAGTTCATAGTGATTCCCCCAAGTTCATTGAATCATAGTATTCCAAAGTCAAAAGAGACTTTAGAGACCTAATACAATCCCCTCATTTTACAGCTGAGGAAACTAAGGCCCAGAGAATAATTTGTCCCAGGTCACAAACCAGCTGTGCAATTAGGCATGAATGATAAACAGTTCACATAATTAGTACTAGTATTTGCACAGCCAAACTAATTTTCTAGTTTTTATTTCCTCACTTTTTAAGTTCTTTAGCATCTATAAACTACATTAATGTCAACAGTTTTTCTTCTAATTGTATAATAACATACTGACACATGCTTTATTAGCTATTTTTTTTTATTAACAAGTATTTATCTTCTCTCCCTCCTACTTCCCCACCTCGGGGGGAAAAAAGAAAAATCAAAATCTTGTCAGTCAGTCATTCAATAAACATTTATTAAGTGCCTACTATGTCACAGACACTGTAATAAAACTCATAGCAAATATGCAAAATCAGGTAAAACAAATCCCCATATTGCCCAAGTCCAAAATCTGTCTGTCTCATTTTGCATCTTGATTTTATCGCCACTATTATCAGAAAGTTGGTGGCATTATTCCTCATCAATCCTTGGGAATCATAATTGATTATTGAATTGAGTAAAGTACTTAAGTCTTTCAAAATTGTTCATTTTTTCAATATTATTATATAAATTCTTCTCATAGTTTTGTTCCTTTTGCCCTACACATTCATACACATCTGAGTTTTCTCTGAAATGATCTCATCATATCTTACACCATAACAGCATCTTATAACAATCACATACCATAATTTATTCAGGCAAGTTCAAATGCATGTTTTCAAAGACAAAGGCCTGGATCTGTTCCTGCCTCGGTATTGTACCCATCTGTCCCAATCTTACAAGTCATCTCCCATGCATGGTCTAGCCCCAAATGAAAGATCACAGAGTAGCATGTCTGGCCCCTTCCTGTTTATCATGAATCCAAAAAAAGGTTCAGGATAACAGATGCTCTGGGTCCTGAGATTGAGGACCAGCTTAGAAGACAGCCCAGAACAGGAGTGGTGCCATCTGGTGAGGAGAGGATGTAGTAAGAATGGTCTGGAGATCCTGAGTGTCTGCAGGAAAGACATGAGAGGAAGAGTCAAGAATTAAGAGGGAAAACGGGAGAAGAGAAGACAAGAGAAATATCCAAGCTCAGTAGAAACTGGATTGGCATCTTTAAGAAATGAGAAACCCTGAGCTATTTACCTTTGCTTCTTCCAGACAGGCCTCTGGCCATTGTAGCCCAAGCTTACCTTCCTTATGGAAACAGACACATTTCTGGAGGAAAGGCCCACTTTTATTCATTCTGTCCCATTCATCTTAGCCATCCTAATATTTTTATTTGTTTTTTGGTTTTTGCAGGGCAATGAGGGTTAAGTGACTTGCCCAGGGTCACACAGCTAGTAAGTGTCAAGTGTCTGAGGCCGGATTTGAACTCAGGTCCTCCTGAATCCAGGGCTGGTGCTTTATCCACTGAGCCACCTAGCTGCCCCCATCCTAATATTTTGAAAACAAATAAATCTTCAGAGACAGCCTTAGGTGTAGTATGGCTTCAGAGGGAAGGATGTATTAACCTGCCACTAACAGATCTCTCATACTTGCTTATTGATGCCTGAAATGTCAATAAAAATGGTCACAGATTTTATTCCAAAATTACAAATAATCTTCTGGTAGTACCCTTGTCTTGGATACAAAACCAATCATTTGGTCAATAGATATTTATTAAGTACTTACTGTATGCCAACCACTGTGCCACATGCTGTGGGGAGACAGAAGGAAAAAGTTCCAGTTCTCCAGGATCTCAGGTTATTATCCAAAGGAGACAATATTCAAACTATGTGCACGTAAAACATATACACAATAAATTAGAGATAATCAACAAAGGAATAATCACAAATTTAAATCCTGAGACTTCTGAGACCATCTTCTCTGATCTGTATTTAATCAATGATCTCTTTTACTACATTTCTAGGAAGTGTCTCACTCTGCTTTTGCCTGAAGATTTCCAAAGATGGAAGCTTCCCAAGCAAGACCATTGAACTTCTGGATGGTTCTGTTATGAAATTTTTCCTTAAATGAACTTATCTGAGTCCCTGTAGCTACCACATGCTGCTCCTAATTCTAACCTCTGAAACCAAAGCTGAACAAATCTGATCACTATGCCTCCTCCCAATTTCTACCTCCTCTTTATATTCTGTCTCTTCATATTTTAATATACTCTCTCTGTGGGTATAAGGTGTCTTATTGTAATGTATTTGTATCCCTAACACTTAGCAAAGTACCTGGCACATAGTAATTAATAAATGTTCTATCTGTCTATCTGTCTATCTACCTATCTATCTATCTATCTATCTATCTATCTATCTATCTATCTATCTAATCCAGGAGTTCTAAACTTTTTTTTTTTAATTTCATGGACTCCTTTGGCAAACTAGTGAAGCCTCTGGACCCTTTCTCAAAAGGACGTTTTAAACAGATGGAGGAAATGTGAAATTTCAATTAAAGGTAAATGAAAATAGCATAATCTACATCTTATCAACACACTTCCTAAATATATTGCCCAGAACTGAACCCAAACCCCCATATTTGGTCCAACCATGGCAATGTATAGCAGAACTATATTTCTGGATATGAAGCTTTAGTCCTCATTCTACCTTGCTACTATTCTCTAGAACTTTCTCTCTATTCTTCCTGTGTTCTAAGCTGTATGAAGTCACTTTCAAGGGTAAGGCTTAATTTACTTAGCAAAGAGAAGCAGACTACGCAGGTGCATAAGATGCAAGGATATAAGGTGCAATATAAATCTCACATCATATTTCACTTAGCTACTCCTTTCCAGAAGCTTCCTTTGATTTACCTGCATGTTAGGTTGTTGATAAAGGTTGTAACAGGAAAGCTCAAGGTATGGTAGCTTCTCTAGAGTTTTAAAGCCTCTGTACAGTTTTCTGATAGTGGATGATTTGTCCTTCATCAAAGACTCAATGTGGCTATTTTGAGATTCTTATTATCAGAATGATGGCCAACAGATGTGTGTGTGTGTGTGTGTGTGTAATATCTATCTCTCTATCTATCTAAATAAATAATAAAACAGAAACTCGGGAAACTGCCCTCTAAAATTTAGTGAGGCTACGGCTTGTTATAAAAATAACATCGACCCTGACAAAAAATTCCAGATTTTTAAAGTTTATCTTCAATATTTTGAGGATATGTGATTTCACTAGTGTGGATATGCCTTCTATTAGTGCAGCTTGCAACTCATCTATGACTTGGTAATTAATTAGTCTTTGAGAATTGCTATAGCTAAAATACTCCCTATCGCCATCATCATACAGCAAGTTAAAGTAAGACAAGTGAGGAGAATTTTAGTGGAACAACTAGAAATATTACTCACTCCAGTCAAGTGAGATTTATTCTGTGTGGGTAAACACACATTGATTTCATTCTTCATAATAGAGAGGAACTAGTGATAGGAAATTTTCTATTGGATCTGACTGGGAGTAACAATGATGACAAAAACTGGGGGAAGTGATCACTCTCTCTTTGATTTTGTGAATGAAAGGAGAAAAATTATTCATAGTCTGACATGCACCTTAAATTATGGAGGAACAGATTTCAAAGGACTCAAAGAAAGGGTAATTAACAACCAAATGGATTCAAATTCTACAGAGGAAGTCATTCTGAGAAGAATAGGAAATTCACAAGAATAAAATTTGGAAGACACAAAGGAAAGCTATTCTAATAAGGAGCTGATCTCCAGAGGAGGTCCATCTACAATGGGTTTGTCAGACAGCTTAGATTTTTTTAAAGCTATGTATAGAAGGTAGAAACAAGGCCTAGTAACAGAGGGCACCAGGAAAAGTGAAGCATTTTGAATGCATGTTACTTGAAGGAACTAGGAATGTTTATCTTGCAGAAGATTGAGGGCAGGGGGGTTCTCTTAGTTAACTTCAAGTTTTTGAAGAATTGTCAGGTAGAAAAGGGATTAGATTTATCCTATCTAATCCCAAAGGAACTATAATTGGAAGTTGCAAAAAATGTATTTAAACATAATGTCAAGAGAATTAACAATCAGAATTGTCCAAGAGTATAATAAGCTGCTTCAAGGGGGGTGGTTTGCCTCTCATCAGAGGTCTTCATAAAGATACTGGATGGTCCTTTGTAAGTGGAGATGCTTTTCATAGGTGTTTGAAATGGTGGCTGAGGTGTGTTCCAGTACTCAAAGTGTATGAGTCTATTATTCTGGCAAAGCCCCTCACTCAAGCAATAACTGAATAACCCCTTGTTGACTATGTGAACTTGTTGAATGATTGAACAATTCAATGTTATTGAAGAATTCAGTCAATAGAACTGTCTTGAGAGCCTCTAAGGTCTCTTCTAATTCAATCCGTCTGTTAGTTCTGTATTCAGTTAATAAATGATATAATAGATTTTGGGCAGTTAGGTGGCACTGCAGAATGCCCTGGAGTCAGGAAGACTCATCTTCCTGAGTTCAAATCTGGTCTCAGACATTTAATAGATGGGTGACCCTGTGCAAGTCATTTAACCCTGATTCCCTCAATTTCTCATCTGTAAAATGAGCTAGATAGGGAAATGGCCTACTACTCTAGTAGCTTTGTCAGGAAAATTTCAAATGGAGTCACAAAGAGCCAGACATGGCAAAAATGACTGAATAACAACAATTCATTACCCAGTTTTCATATGATGAGATTTTCCAAACTTGTTTGGACAGGAGGTCAGATAACTTGTCAATAGGCTGTTTGGCACGTATTTGAGGTAGCTTTTAGTTAGTAAAACCTACTAGAGCTCATGATTACACTGTGGAGAATTTCAGTTCAGCCTTAGTAAAAGATTTTATGTACCTTGATTCCAACATTATCACATCCTTGGCCCTTTTCAAGTAAGAAGGATGAACAGCATTAAGTACTCATGATGAGAATAAGAATCAGTCATCTCTTTTTTGCCTCTCATGTTGACCAATGTGAGAGCTCTGAAAAATACCAGTTGACCAAAAGTGATCATCAAGATGTAAACTTCCTTTACTTCAGGGCTTTACTCGATAAGACTGCAGAACCAGTCTTAGAATGCAACATCTCTTTAGATATTTAGTAACCTCACTAATGTCTGCCCTGTGCTCCCTGTCTACTTTTAATTTCTTCTAGTAATAGAAAATACTTCATAATGGAAGATTTAATTAACTGAGTTTCTGAGTTTCTAGAAAGCTATTTACAGTGAACTGGGAACATTAGCTTTAATTTTTATTGTTCAAGAAGGAAGATACCCTTTTACAACAGATTAAATGCATCAGGAAAACAGCATTTTAACCACACTCAAGTTTGGGAACCCAATGACAAAAGCCAATTGTATCACTGTGAAAAAAAAAGACTATGGCTATCTGAATGAGGGACATTCTCCACTCTAGGCTTCTTGGTTTCAACCCTCACATTGGTTTGCCTAAAGTGATCTGAATGGGGCTCATTCACATCATGTAGGTTCTTCACAACAATAAAAGTGGACTTTTCTGCCATTACTGAGAGACTGTTGTAAATGGATTAGGATTCCTTTTTCTTTTTCTAATAACAATGATGATATTAATAATAATGAACATGATATTGAGCATGATTGTGATGATGATATAGACCAAGAGTATGAACACACCAAACCTATGGGAAGATATTCAAAAGAACACTGAATATGGAACCATGGAATTTCCATTCATATCCTGGTTCTCATGTATTCTGTTTAACCTTGAGCAGGTCACTTAACATCTCTGGGCCTCAGAGGGATATGTCCATGATCACCTCAAAGATTCCTTCTAGCTCTAAATCCCATGAGTAAATATATTCATGGGATATTTACGAAGCTGAGCTATGCCATTTTATCAAGTAAATATAGCTGGACATTTTAAAAGGAGGGCAAAAGTTGGAATAGGGAAACAAATGCCTTCTAAGACCAGAAATGCCCTCGGTTAGGTCAGTTAAATAATATTAATCTAGGACTTTTTGGTTGTTGTTCCCAAAGTGTGTACTGCTTTATAGCCTTTTAGGCCTTCCTGTCATAAACTGATTATAAAAAATAATTTTGATTAGTGTATTATTTACCTGACAAATTGAAACTGTTAGGAGTGTGCCATCCTCATCACTTACACAAATATATATTTAGGGCATGCATTAACCTCGCTTAGAATGTGTCCTTAAAACCTTTATGGAAATTAGTGACTGAATATTGCCAGGTAGCCATTTTTCAATGTGAATATCTTTCACCATTTTAGCTTTTTCTCTCATTATACCAAATGCAATTAGGCCATATTATAGACTAATACCTTGTTAAGTTGCATTTATTAGATCAAAGCCACTTTGAGTTATGGGAACACATGCACCAAGAAGCAGTAAATTCCCTGTAAGCAGGCAACAAGGTAGTTCAAAGGTTTATAGCCTTTTCATCCTTGAAAAACCTGGGTTTGGTTCCTGGTTTATAGTACCCATGCATGGTTAGTAAATACAAAGACCAGGTTACAATTCTAAGCTTGTTTCTGAAGACATTAATTTAGAACCCATAGCTCCACATTGTCGATTTGGAGGAAGGACAGAATGGTATAAGCAAAATATTTGCTTTCTTTTTTGTGATTTATCCATACCTGGATCCAAACAGCAGTCTGATTTTTATGAACACCAAGTTTCTTTTCAAGTGAAAAGTAAGAAGAAAAAAAAAATCAGTTAATTGGTTCCCTCCCACTCCTTCCCCTTTGGTAATCCAGGCATAGTTCTGAAAATACACTATCAACTATTCTGATAATTTGCTCTCGATAGCAACAGTCCACAAAGACCTAAGTACCAAATCAAGTAGAACTTCCAAAGATCTCATATTTGGAATTGTGTAAAAATAATAATTTCCATTGTGTTTGGAGCACCTCAGTGACTGATTTAAGATTTTTAACTGTTGTAAGAGTTAGCTACCTGCCCCCCCACACCCCGAAATAATTCATTACTGATGCTTATTCTGCCTTTGCAATTAATCAGGTTTAGAAAGGGCTTCATTTGGTGCATTTGTATTGTTTAAATAAATCTGGAAACACTAACCTTGTCACGTTCAGGGGTCGAGTGTGGGAATGAATCTTTAGACACAGAGGGTAAAATACTTCAAGGCGTATCCCCAAGAGATTTCAGCCGGACAATCAGAATTTATTTTCCAAGCGGATAGTGTACCCAGTGTAAGTGAGCACTGTGGCATGTTTTAAGGCCTCCTTAACCTGTCTCTGCAAATTGCATAAATCACAGCTATAAAGTCTTCCTATTCAACATGCCGGGGCTGAGGAGCACTGACCAGCTTTTGACCTCTTATTCGGGGCCCCCACTGACCCTAACTTAGGAGTTCAAGCGGTCAATAGCAGGTCACTGGGGGCAGTTTCAGAGTCTTTTTAATTCCAATTTGGCTACGAGGTTAAATTTATGCAACACAGGTAATTTTTCCTATTTTCTTAAAGTCTTTGCAATTGCCAGAGAACATGTGTGTCTCCTAAAGTTAACAACAAGATTTAAAAAAATAATAAAATCAAAATGAAAAAATAAATAAACTGAATGGAAAAAGAAAGAAAGAATCAAACTTTAAGTTGGTTTTCTGCTAGGCAACTCTACTTTAGTGTATACCAAGATGGTCGTTTATCAGTATAATGGATCTACAGACAGCCTTAAACAATTGTCAAACATTCTTTTAAAAGCCATTAGTTTTTCAGCTAATATATATCTGTTTTGTGCATTTGTTGAACCCTTCACTTGTCACCGAAAAAGGCCTGTTAAACTAAGCAGGGCCCTGATCAGTTTTCAGTGAGCTCTGAGCCTCAGGGTTCACCTGGGTCACCCACAAGATTTATGAGGCCCAGGACCAGCATCTGATTGGGACTGTTAGTTCTGAAGAAAACTGACACTCCTTCCTTCTCCCTCCTCCCCCAGCCCAGCACACAAAGTCCAGGAACTTTCTTCGTTCGTTCCCAGCAGCTGCCAAAGAGGCAGCAAAATGGATGACCTGTACAGATACCAAAGAGGACATCAATAAAAGGAGATGGATATGGACCAGTGGAGTGACATGCCTCACTGCTGGGGTGACTGGGGAGGGGGGGGGAACAGGTTAAAAAAACACAGGAAAGTTATTTATATAAGCTTCAAGGACAAGGAGTTTGTCACTACTTGCTTAAGGATTTAATCTTAAAGAAACGACTCTTTCTCCTGGCTTCAATCATGTTCTAGTTGACAAAAAAAAAAAAAAGCCTGCAAAGTTATTGTAATCACTAGATACCTTTGTTTGTCGGCTTAAGTGCAGGAAATTGTATTAATGTTTTTGTCACCACAAGAGTGATTCCGTGGAGGGGACTGAAAAATGTCAGAGCTTATGCCAGAAAAATGTAAGGTGACACACAAAAAACAGCACACATTTCTAGATTGATTCAAAAGGACTAGAGCTCTTCATGATTCATAAGAGGGTTTGAAGTTCTAAACAATTAACTTTTTTTTTCCTTATGGAAACAGATGTAAGGTTTTAAAAGGACAGACTTAACTTCTGCAAAGTCTCCAAAGGAATGCTCCAGTCATCAGGGATTGGCATTCCAGAAGTTCTGTCCTGGGCATTGTACTGTAAAGGCAAAGGTATTAGCAGAAACTGGGTTAAGTGGTTTTTATTTTATAATAATGAATATTTCATCTGAATCTTTTTTTTTTTGAGGTCATGTTTGGACCTGAGATTTTATCAGTGTAGAGAATCCTTAATGTAAACATTCCATGTATTGATGTGGGAATGTTTATAATTTATGGTTTTAGAGAGTATACTAGGACACTGTGAGGTTAAGTGACTTGCACAGGGTCACACAAGCTAATATGTGTTAGAGGCAGGATTTTAAATTTAGATTTCTAGATTCTAAGACTAGCTTTCTATATTCTCTCTGTCTCTGTTTATCTTTGTTTGTTTTTTGTTTTTGTGGGGCAATGGGGGTTAAGTGACTTGCCCAGGGTCACACAGCTAGTAAGTGTTAAGTGTCTGAGGCTGGATTTGAACTCAGGTACTCCTGAATCCAGGGCCAGCACTTTAACCACTGCGCCATCTAGCTGCCCCCCTCTGTTTATCTTTGTCTCTGTTTCTGTCTCTCTGTCTCTCATTCTTTCTCTCAGTCTCTCTCTTTATGTCCTGTTTCTCTTTCTCTCAATATCATTCTCTCTCTCTCTCTCTCTCTCTCTCTCTCTCTCTGTCTCTCTGATTCTCCCTCTGCCTCTCTTTATCTCTTTTATTCTCTTTCTGTTTCTGTCTCTCTGCCTGTCTTAGTCTGTCTCTGTCTCTCCCCTCCCTCTCTCCCTCTCTCTCTCCCTCTCCCTCTCTCCTACTCTCTCTCTGGCTCTCTCTCTACCTCTTTGAATCTATCTCTACCTCTATCTCTGTCTGGCTGTCCCTCTCCCCTTGCCTCTTCATGTCTAATTCATTTCATGCCCAGATAAGGGAAGAGTAAAACCTTAGACACATTCCTCCAAACTCCAGGCTCCTTGCTTCATCTCTCTAGCAAACTGGATGCAGGGCAGACTCACAATCTCTATCAAGCAGAAGAAACACAAATTATTCCACAAGGTATATGCTCTAAGATGATGTCTTCCATGCAGATTTCAAAATTTTAAAAATATACAGTCTTTGAAAGACAAGACAGTAGAAATAAACTTGCTTGATGATGCTCTGATCATTATTATTGAGAGGAATAAAATCGGTAGATGTGTATTTGTCAAAGGTACTTGTTGCCATCATGGAGATGATATGGTACAGAGGGTAAGTCATAGAGGGACATCCTATCACAGTGATTTTCTTTACATGCTCTTGTTTTCACATGACATTATGCTAACTGCATCAAATCCCAGAATATAGAAGAATCCCCTGGATAAGATCTGTGTTGAGTTAAGTGTCTGGCCTAACTATCCACACAGAAAAAATAATAATTGGATGAAGAATGCCCATTGTCCAGGCTTTAGATGCTTTTGGATGGACAATCTATGAAGTCTGTCATACATGTATCCTAAATTAAAAAAATATGCATTTATAAATATATTGTTGTTTTTCAGCCTTCATTTTGAAGAGGACCAATGACATACATGTATATGTGCATTTGTGTATGGTTAGCTAGTTATAGTTAGAAAGAGACCAATGGCATTATCTCTTCTTAGAAATGTTTCTTATGAATAATTTGATTAGATGGAATATTTAGCTACTTGCTAGGACTTTTTGAATATGGATTAGTTAATCCAGACTTTTTTTATTTATGAATACACATGCTGACATACTGTATAGATGGTGTCTTATATTTGTATGTCTAATACATTTATTTATACACAGAGAGACACAGACAGACAGAAACAGAAAGATAGAGCTGGAGAGAAAAACATTGAAAATGAACAATGAATGGGGCCCAGATTCAAAAAGGAGAAAGTAGACCTAAGGGAAATTACAAAATTCTCTTAATGACCACAAACTTTTTTCTGGAAAAAAAAAACACATTAAATACCAGCATCCTTATTGTAATGTGGTATGCATGGCTATGAGCCACACAATGCTACAATCTGACAAATTGAAATCGATCATCTCTGAAAAGGCAATGAAGAGGCATATGGTGGGTGTGAATGGGTTGCAACAAAACACAAGCAATGAATTATATAGAAAAAAGTATTGTAGGAGACAACCAAAAATATGCAATTAAAAAAATGGGCAGGTAACACTGAAAAAGTAAGGAATAATTAACAGAAAGTATATGTACTTCATTGTCATTCTTATGTTGTCTGGAAAATTGAAAAAGGGTCCCAACATATCAGATCAATGCCCATAGAAGACAATCTTAAAGAAAGACATGGACAACAGTGACCCAGGGTGAGCAGGTAGGGATCAGTTTCAATCTACATCAGTGTGAAGAATGCCCACGTCAATGAACTCACAGGTCCATTTGATTACTTGGATAAAAGTTCATCCAACACTGAGAAAAGCTAACCTCTGAATTGAAGGAAAGAAGTCTTTATTAAATCCAAGGAGGAAAATTGAAATGAACAAAGGAATAATTTTCAAGGTTTTGTTTTTTTTTTCCTTTTATGCTCAATGTGTTTATTTGCTTTCTGGGGCTCATTCTGCATTCTTCTGCATTATGTAAATGAGATATAAATATAAAATGTGATCAGTGTGGTTGGAAGTGATTATGCAGTCAGCCATGTCAGGAATAATGGCAGATTCCCCAGATTATGACGTTTATGTGTGATCATTCTATGCCTCCTGTGCTCTGATTTTGAGGTTTCCCTTAGTAAACATGATCTAATGTTCCATTATCTTGTAGTTGATAAAAATGAGACTGAATAAATGAGATATTTATTTTAAGTGTGTTCTGATGTCCTATGTTGTGTAATATTCCTATTGTTTTAGGACAAATAAGCACCTAAGACAATTTCACAGTAACCTAAGTACTGGTCAGGTTCATAGTTTTAACAGTGATAAAATAATGTTGTCCTTCCTATGTTAGACTCCTGATTTTGCTGCCAACATCAGTATCTTTTGGCAGCTTGGAGTGTATGGAAGGAGTGAGTATCATTTTAATACACATTTAAAAAGCAGCCATAATTCCTGTTGATGATAACAATGGTGGCAGTGGAATGGGGGTTGTATTCTAGGAAATGAAGCATACCATTTCTTTAGCTTATATTTTTATCCCTCTAATTAAAGGAATCTGTTTGGTTTGGTTTGGTTTTTGGGGGGTGTCTTGAAAACTGATAAGTGAAAACAGTAGCAACCATTTGTTGTTCATATAAAAACTATTCTCATGCAGCACTGATTACTCTAACTCAATTAGACTTGTCTTTTCCTGGTACTTGTGGTTTTTCATTAAAAATGGTTTAAAGCAGCTTGACAATTAAGTAGAAGGAACTAAACAACCTCAAGTTGCTCTTAGTAGCTATCTTACACCCAGGAGGCAAATAAGCGATATGAATTATATAAGTACTATTTTCTTATTTATTACCTCAAGTTGTGAGGCAGCCTAGAGTAGTGGATAGAGAAATAGTTTTGTGAGTCAGTCAACATTTTTAAACAATAAGTTTATTAATTGTCTACTGTGGGTTAGATATTATGCTAAACTCTGGAGATACAAAAGGAGGCAAGATGGTTTCTGCCCTTAAAGAGATCCCAACCTAATGGGGGAGGAAAGAAGCAAGTAAATATGTACAAATATTTTTGTAATAGATCATTAAAACAGGAAAATATTAGAATTAAGAGGGTTTGGAAAAGATTTCCTATAGAAGATGGGCTCTTATTTGGAACTTAAGGGAAGTCAATAGGTAGAGATGAGGAAGGAGAACATTCCAAATGCCAGAGACAGCCAGATGTTAAGGGCTAAAATTCTAGCTAATCTGTCTAAAATATCTAATGAGTGGTCGCCAATCAATTATAAGCTTTAGCAAGAGTTAGACTTTTAAGCATTTATTAAGGAGAATAAGAATTTGGTAAAGAGAGAGAAAAAGGCCTAGATTTCTATCTATTAAAGGGAGAGCACATTTCTAGCTCCCTTCTCCACCAGAGTCCAGAGGAAAAGAGACCCAGAGTCAGCGCCAGTCTCTTCCTTCCTCCTCCCACTAGTCTGCGTCACTTCCTCCCCGCCAAAGAAAAGACTCCTGGTCTTGCCCTCAAAGACCTTCGCTTCATGGGGAGAACTCTTCTACAGCAAGTATCCAGCAGGTGGCGTCATTCCAATCGTTACACAGAGAAAATTCCTGGATACAGAAAGACTGGATTCAAATGCAAAGTCTATTGGAGGTATAAGCCTAGGAAAATAATGTAACCTCTCATTGCTTAATGCAACTATCTAAGACTTTAAGTAGCAGAGGTGCCACTTTCATTAGTAAAGGGAGTTTCCTAATGTGGGATTGTGCTTTACTAATGAAATCACAATTTTAGTCCCTATTTCCTATTTCAAGCAAAATTCCATTTCTTTGGTGAGGATTTCCACCAATCAGCCCATTTGACATTGCTAAAGAAGATTATTGGATAGATGGAAAATGAACCCTTAACATATTTGGCATACTTTCTAAAAGTCAAGTCACGGAACATTGATTAAGTAGCTACTGTGTTACTGCCGCTATGCTGCAGTCTCATTAACACTATTTTCTTTTTTTTTTTCTTTTTTCTTTTTTTTTTTTGGGGGGGGGCAATGAGGGTTAATGGTTAAGTGACTTGCCCAGGGTCACACAGCTAGAAAGTGTCAAGTGTCTGAGGCTGGATTTGAATTCAGGTCCTCCTGAATCCAGGACCAGTGCTTTATCCACTGTGCCACCTAGCTGTCCCCTCATTAACACTATTTTCAAAAATATACCCTCAATATTGAAGATTTTCCCAAAGATAACACATTTTAAATGTTTTCCTTGTCACCAATACACAAATTATGCCCCAGATAACCACCAAGAATGCAATAGTGAATGAGGAAGCTCACATTGGGGCTAGAGAATAGTTTTAAAGCCCTTATATCATGCTAAGTGCTTCCAAATGGATGCATTTGCTTTGCCAAAATAATCAAAATCATACATGAATAGATTTCTAGAAGGAATCTGAGAGATCACTTAATACAGACCCCTCGTTTTTAAAGATGAGTATATTGAAGCAGTGAGTCCTGAACTGAGTTGCCCAAGGTCACTCAGCTAAGAATTAATGAAACTGAGGTCAGGAACAAGCACATTCCACTAAACAAGGACTTCCTTTCAAAACCATGTCCATGAAACAGATGATTTCTTAGAAATCTTTATTTAAATTTTAAGAAATGAAAAACAATACTTCAGCACTTCAATATTCAAAATCTTGATGATTTTGGGTACTTCTTCCATGGACATAGATCACAGAACTTTCATGTCTTAGTACATCATCTCCATGACTTACTATAGTTAGTCAGGCAACAATAATTATGTGCTTAACTCTGAGAATGCAAATATAATTTTTTTTAAAAAAGATAGTCCCTGCTTTCAAGAAGGTTACATTCTAATGGGAGAAGACAACACACAAAAGCAAAAAGTTTGGGGGAGGTACCTGGCTTGGAAACATGATGGATGACTTCAGATTGCAGCCTGGTGAGAAATGAAGGGATGGTTGGCCTGTGTGCCCTTCTTAAATGGAAGTTCTGGGAAAAGCCATCCAGTCAGTCTGTCAGTAAGGGCTAGGGATACAAAGAAAGGAAAATGCAATCTCTCTCATAGTCTGATGGGGAAAAACAAATTTAAAGAGAAGCATCATCGTCATCGTACTAGCAACCTTTCTGCTTGGTAAAGTGGAAAAAAACATTAAATTTACAGTTTAAAGATCTGAGATAGAATAAGCCAGCTTTTTCACTATAATGGTCCTCTATTTTTTTCATCTTTAAAATAAGAGTTTTGGATTTCATGATCTCGATTATTTATTCACACTCTCTCCAAATAATTAGCCTAAATGTTAGATGACATACAGTTAAGGGATATATTTTTAAAAATCTTTCTAGATTGATAGATCTTAACAGGGTGTGGATTTTGCTGGCATAGTTTTTCAGAATCAAATTTCCTCTGCAGTTAAATTCAATATAGTTAAACAAACACTACACTTAAGACATTGAACTAGATACTGTAGATATGAAGACAGAAACAAAGGAATCCCTGATTTATTAATTAGATTATATTCTACTACAGTTATGTAATTTATGAACAAAGCCATTAAAATTGGGTGGGTAGAAATGTAGAATCAGGAAAGATTTTCTCATGTAGGAAACAATCAGTAAGTCAGTCAACAAGCACTGACTAAGTGTTCACTATGTGTCAGACACTGTGCTAGGTAGCAGGGATACAAAGAAAGGCAAATAGACATATATTTGTGTGTATATGTGTGTGTATATATACATACATATGTGTACATATATTATTTCAAAGGACTTTCATTGTAATGGAGAAGAAAATATGAAAAAAATGCTAAGTATGTACAAGTATATACAGAGTAAATGGATGGTAATCTCAGAGGGAAGGGACTGAAGACAAGGTGTGAACTGGGAAAAGTCTCTTGCAAGAGGTAAAATTTGAGCTGTCTTTTAATGTTGTTGGTTTTTCTTCTCATTGCCCTTCATTTCTATGTATTTGCATTTCCAATCAGTTGTTCTACCTTTTGTTTGTTTGGTGAGGTTTGCCCCTGTGGTTTCAAGTTGTTCTTTTCTACTAATTATTTCTGCTGTGCAAGTCATAAATTCTGCTTTCACAATTCATATTTCTCTTTTAAACCATTCAGTAACATCCTGCTGTGGCTCCATGTTCTCTTGAGAATCCACAGGGTACTCTGCCTCATCAGGTATTGATTCATTTTCCTGTTTTTAAATATTTATTCATATATTTTACAATATTTATATGTGTAATATTTTATAATATTACATTTATTTTACAATATTTATTCAGATGTCTGGACTCATTTAGCTGGTCTGCAGACCACACTCCCCTGTTAGTTTATCTGTTTTACTCAATCAAGGTCTTTAACTAAGGTTTGGGTGGTTTTTTTTTCCTACACAAAATCTCTGGTAATTTCAGTCCCCCCTCCACCTCTTATATTCCCTTATTGTTCACTTTCTGAATCTTTCTCCTTTAATTGCAGTTTCCTTAGGAGCTGGACCTCAAATCTGTATCAGCCTCTTTTTTTTTTTTTTTTTTAGTGAGGCAATTGGGGTTAAGTGACTTGCCCAGGGTCACACAGCTAGTAAGTGTTAAGTGTCTGAGGCCGGATTTGAACTCAGGTCCTCCTGACTCCAGGGCCGGTGCTCTATCCACTGCGCCACCTAGCCACCCCCCTCTTTTCATACCGTCAATCCAAATTTCAATGGACTCAGTGTCTTCCCCAAATGACTCCTAAGGTGATAGGATGAACCCCAGTTGGATGTCATGTTCCCTGAGGCTGAGTGCAGCACCATGCATGCCAGCAGCCTGACCCACTTCCTCTGTTCCTCAGTTCTCCACCTGAGTACTCTTGTAGCACTGCCATACTGCAGTACCAGCCAGCATAAGCCTTCCACTTTTTGATTTTCCTGAAATTGAGAAGAGGAAGGGTATGGTGAGGGTTGAGTTCTGTTGCCTACTCATAGATGGGTTGACTTGTGCGGTCTTACCTGGAGTGTGGTTGGTGGTGGCAATGAGGATACTAATTTAGTATTATGGGTTAGGGATTAGCCTACTCTGGTGTTAGTTCAATCAGGCTCTTATGTTGGTGTCTTAGATTGTGGACAGCTGAAATTTATTTATCTCTTGCAAATGATTCCAACTTTGGAGAGGTTTGAGAGGTCATGAGGATCAGAGAAAGTGTTTAAAGTCTGGTTGGTCACATCACCTAGAATAAAACTTGAGCTGAGTCTTGGAGGAAGTGTTGTTGTTGTTCCGTCATTTCAATCATGTTTAACTCTTTGTGACCCCATTTGGGGTTTTCATGCCAAAGGTTATTAGAGTGGTTTGCCATTTCCTTCTTGTTAAGGGCTAAAATTCTAGCTAGTCTGTCTAAAATATCTAATGAGTGGTCGCCAATAAATTATAAGCTTTAGCAAGAGTTAGACTTTTAAGCATTTATTAAGGAGAATAAGAATTTGGTAAAGAGAGAGAAAGGCCTAGATTCCTATCTATTAAAGGGAGAGCACATTTCTAGCTCCGCTCTCCACCAGAGTCCAAAAGGCAAGAGAGCCCCAGAGTCAGCGCCAGTCTCTTCCTTCCTCCTCCCACTAGTCCGCGTCACTTCCTGCCGCCAAAGAAAAGACTCCTGGTCTTGCCCTCAAAGACCTTCGCTTCATGGGCAGAACTCTTCTACAGTAAGTCTCCAGCAGGTGGCATTATTCCAATCGTTACATTCTCCAGGTCCCTTTACAGATGAGGAAACTGAAGCAAAAAGGGTTAAGTGATTTGCCCAGAGTCATAGAGTTAGTAAGTGTTTGAGGCCAGATTTGAACTCAGGAAGAGGAGCACTCCAGGCCCAGCACTCTGTCCCCTGTGTTACCTAGCTACCAATTGAAAAAAGAAAGTCATGGATAAAGCACTGGCCCTGGATTCGGCCTCAGACACTTGACACTCACTAGCTATGTGACCCTGGGCAAGTCATTAACCTTCATTGCCCTGCAAAAAAAAAAAAAAAAAAGGAAGTGAATAAAAAAAAAAAGCAGATATAAGGAAGGAAGACAATCCAGACCTGAGGGACAGTCAATGAAAAGGCACAGAGATGGAACTATTTTGTGAGAAAGTTTGAAAGAAGTAGGCCAATGTGACTGAATTACAGAGTATATTCATAAAGAGGAGTAAAGTATAAGAAGACTGGAAATATAGGAAGAAGCCAGATTATGAAAAAATTTAGACTCCAAGCAGAGGATAGTCTATTCTATCCTGATGGCAATAAGAAACCACTGGACTGTATTGAATAGGAGGAGACAGGAAAATAGTCAGACTTACACTTTAGGAAAATTACTTTGGCAGCTGAGTGCATGGTGGATAGGAGTGAAGAGAGATATGAGGCAGGGACACCAGTTACACAGCTACATGATAGTCTAGGTGAGAATTAATAAGGGCCCGAACTAGGTTGGTGGCTATGTTACTGGAGAAATGGGGACAAAAACAGGAGACATGAACTTAGAAACAATAAGACAAGACATGGCAAAATATGAATATGGGAGTGAGGGTGAGTGAGAAATGGAAAATAACGAAGCTGTGAGCCTGGTTTACTGGGAGGATGGTGTTACACTAGATAGAAATAGAAAAGTTCATAAAGGGAAGGGTTCAGGGCAAGATAATGGGTTCTGTTTTGGACATGCTGAGTTTCAGGTATTTATGGGATGTTTAGTTCAAGATGTCTAAAGGGAAGTTGAACATGTAAAAATGGAATGAGGAGAGAGACTAGGGTGAGAGGAATAGATCGCAGAACCATCAACATAAAGTTTGTTATTGAATTCATGGGGGAACTGATGAGATCATCGATCGACTGTAAAGAGGGAAAAGAGAAGACTGCTCAGGAAGCAGCCATGGAGGACACCCTTGATGGGTACACGTGGCGAAAATGAAGATCCAGCAAAGAATTTGATTTGACCTTTAAGAAAAGTTAGGAATTTGGGCAGCTAGCTGGTGTAGGAGATAAGAGTGTTGGATCTGGAATCAGGAAGACCTGAGTTCAAATCCGGCCTCAGTCATTTACTAGCTGTGTGATCCTGGGCAAGTCACTTAACCCTGTTTGCCTCAGTTTCCTCATCTATAAAATAAGCTGGAGAAGAAAATGGCAAACCACTCCAAGAAAACCCCAAATGGAGTCACAAAGTGTCAGACATGACTGAAATGGCTGAACAACAACAAGGAATTCTACAAGGCAGTGATGAAAAGAAAGTAGGTCCTTTGTGGAACTGTCTGTGCAAAAGATACAGAGATAAGGCCTACCATTTATAGGGAACATCCAATAAACCTATTTTTCTAGAACAGAGAATATGTGAGGGGGGATAATTAAACAGGAGAGGAAGGTTGCAGAATTTTAAAGGAAATTTCTTTTCATGAAAACTTTTTTTGTATATATGTATATACATATATTTATATATACATATATTTACACACACATACACATAGTTGAAGATAAAATTGTCAGCTTAACAAATTAGTAATATTTATCAATTCCACAAAAGTTATCTTATTGCATAGATCTTCTTTTCCCAGAAAAAAGTTATTTACCAGAAATTTGATTATCTGTTCAACTTAACTATTTACTGGGATTCTAATTAGTGATTATCCAAAGAAGACCTTACATATATGATTATGAGTACACAACACAAAGTAAAAAAACAAAGCTGGTAGCCATATTGTCAAGTAGCTACTTTTAGTAATGAGGTTGAGTGATTTTCTGTGAACTCCTTCCCCTTGTGAATGGAAGATAAAATCTATGCATACCTATATATATGTGTGTGTGTGTGCATATATATACATACGTGCGTATATATGTATGTGTGTATATATGTATGTGTGTGTATGTGTATATATATATATATATATATATATATATATTTAGGAAAATGGAAAGCACACACAAAAATAGAATCCATAGATACAATATAACACACATTGATTAAATACCTACTATGTGCAGATCACACAGTTCATACTTCTTCCTAATTATGTGGATGATCACATAATGACTATGCAATCTGTGATCTGACTGTATGATCACCCTTAATCATTAAGACCCATTGTTGCAGTTGCAACAATGTGGGCCACTTCAACTATGCTCACATCCACATTCCATCTTTTCCCCTAGATATAGCCATTGTGCAAAAACACAATTTTATTCTCTAAAATTGCTTTATTTTTTATTCTATTCTGTTGTAATAAACAATTCTATATTGCAAACCATGGGTAATACTTTGCTCTGTCTTTTCCCTAGCTGACTTTTTTCTACTATATTGTGGCTCCCAATTGTACTGATACTCATTCCATAAGCAACTTACATCACAATAAATAGCAAGTCTGCATGTGAAATGAGAAAATAGGATATGCAATAAAGAATCACAGTTTGGATCAAAAGCATCTACAGTGAAAATTAGAGAGTTGGGTTTTGTCTCCTTTTGTGGGGGCTGGCTTCTGTCACAAATTTTGGCTTTCATTTCTGTGAATTGTTTTACATGTTAAGATTTTACTAATAAATAAAAGCACAAGGGAGAGAGATTCTCATTGGAAAAATTGGATGACTCCTCCAATCACTTGTAAAAGAACAAGGCAACAAAAGTTATAATATGTTCAAGCTGGGAGAGGGAGGAAATGCTAAGTAAAGAGCAAAAAATATATATTCAACAAAAAATGATTTGTGGCTTGTGAAAATATTCATATCATTTTTATTATTGGCATTATCCCTGTTATTTTCCTTAGAATTGTCATATACATTCAACTCAAAAAATACAAATGTCAATATTCATAAGTCAATAGAGATGACAAACCTTTCTTGGGTTTTTATTCTCTAAGAGCATCTAACAATGATACTTTTGGTTAATTAACATGATTTTGTTTGGAAAAATAATTTATTTTCACTGAAAACATTGTCAAAGATTTAAAAACCCTTTAGTCTTTTTATCTGTAGGTAGGCAATCAATGATATTAAAAAAACCAGAAATCACAATATATACCCTACGTTTACCCCCAATGAGATTAGAAATGAACATCTCTAGAGGAGGTATTGGATATCTGTTAATGGAATGTCACACTCCACATGTTTTTAATGTATGTGAAGATACTGCCTTGGGAAGCTTTCTTTCTCTGTCTATATTCTTAAGTGGAACCTCCTCATCCCACTACGCTCTTATAAAGCTTTTTAACATTATTCTTTCAGTCTTTAACTGAAGGAAGCACCATGGCTTATCTGTATTCAAAAACACTCAACTGCCCCTTTCTTTGTGGAACCAAAATTATCCCTTACCAATGAAAGCTTGGTTTCCTAAGTACATAGAAACTAATATATGAAAGTCTACATTCATAGTCTGTTTTCTTGAATGTAATGTCATGTCATGTAAAAAAAAACCAACAACAACTAAAGTTCATGAAGTGTTTCTACTTTTATGTACTCTTATTTTATTCATTTTATTTTCTCAGGTAATATGTGTGAGAAAAACAGTTGCCTCCTGTACCTGTTAAACGAAGAAACCCCAGGGAAGCTCAAAAAACTCTGAAAAGAAAGCTGTCACCCTGCATAATAAGACCAGCATTAACAACCTCAGCCCCCTTCTCTCCTCCCTGTCCCCCCATAAGAAGTTTGATTATCAACCAGTCTTTATTTCTCTCTTCAATCTTCCCTCTTCCCACTAGCATGAATCAGCACTGAATTCAGGCTCCTAGTACATCCCCAGTGTATGGTCCTGATATATACAGATAAAAACTTTATAAAAATATACCAGACTGGGCTTGGAAGAGGGTGCTAGTTTCCTATTGGGGTCCCAGCAGGGTGCTCAGTTTTATCCAGGTTCCCAGTGGACCTGACTTGTTTCTATCATGCTCTAGTTTCCTTTCACTTTGTGTCTTCCTTCAATAAAGCTGCCTTGCTTTACTGACTTCTTGTGATCTGTTTCTTTATATGAAACTATATAATTCCAGACTTTTTCTAAGTCTGCCCATATGATCTAACCATATCAAAGTTTTATAAGCAGTCCATTTGCAAGTGGATTTTCTTTTTTTTTTTTTTTTTGGCAAGGCAATTGGGGTTAAGTGACTTGCCTAGGGTCACACAGCTAGTAAATGTTAAGTGTCTGAGGTCAGATTTGAACTCAAGTCCTCCGGACTCCAGGGCCGGTGCTCTATCCGCTGTGCCACCTAGCTGCTCCGGATTTTCTTTTTACCAAACAGGTTTATCCATTTGATTGAACAAAAACAACAAAAACCAGACTTAGTTCTAGAATTTAGTACCTAACACAGACATTGAAAACACACTCAAAAAACCCCAAAGATCATTCCTATTGTTCTGAAATTATTCAATAGTCATAAAATCATAGATCATAGAAAAATTTTGAAAAGAATTTTAACTGAGGACGTGGTGATGCATATGTGAAATCTCTGCTACCCAGGGAGACCTCTAGGCTGCCTAAGGAGGGGCAAATCAGTCCAGGTCAGAAAAAGAGAAAGGCAAAACCTCTATTTATATCAGAGGTAGGATTGTGCTGAGACAGAGACAGAGACAGACATAGAGACACGGACAGAGAAAACTTGGTATTTCTAGTTCTAACAATAAGACCTTTCTTTTTATACTCACTTGTCCACATTTCCATTCATATTTCCTTCTCTAAACAAAATACCTAAAGTTTTTAAGACTTTGTAGAAATTAAGAGACTTAAGTATCTTGTTTTGTTTTGTTTAAGTTGGCCCAACTCTGTTTTGTTTTGTCTAAGAAAAAGATCAGGAGAGTGTCCTTTCCTATTTCTTTAAACTAGTAAGAAACTTCTGTTCAAGGGCCTAGTGACAACTCTAATGGGTAATTTACAACCTATGGGGCTTCTGGATTAAATAACAGAGTTTCTATAAACCCATCCACCTCAGTGAAAGCACCAGTAATTTGTTTATGCCCTCTCCCTGTTCCTCAATTACAATTGATCTTTTTGTTGTAGTCCAGTCCCTGCTAATTGTTAGGGAAAAAGGAAAATACCTTAATCTTTATGGGCATCTTCCAACCCAGGAGTTGACTTGCTATTTCCTCATCTCAATCTCACCTAAATACAGATAAGTGAAATCCATATGCTTATATAAGTTAACAATTACTTATAATGTAACTTAGAAATAGTCAAAGTTCAGGTTGCCCATTGGAAAGTACTTGAGAAAACTGTGACTAAATGTACTTGATCATAAGCTATTGACTAACAAAGGTAAACTTCCAAGAGTACCTGTCTATGTGTAATTGAGCCTGGGTAGATCCCCTCTTTGAATTCCTCAGGTAGATGTTTAATAGGTATTTAATCTCTTAGCACTTCTAGAGTGCTGACCAGTTTTTAAGTGCATGACAAAGTATAGATAATGATTTCAAAGTCAAGAGCAGGATGGCTAGGGATTTCCTAATCTTATTTTGTTGATTACATCTGTTTAAAAGGAAGGATTAAGATTATCAAGAAAGCAATCTCTAAGACTTTAAGTTTGGCCTTTACCAATTTTTGATACTGCGGCTTAGAAAGATGTGATTTAATATTTATTAAACCATACCTTAAAGTAAGTGTTCTGCATCTTCCTACACTATCACTGGAAATTCGGGTATTGAAATTCTGGGTTTTTGCATGAATGACAGTGGTACAACTAAATTAAGAAGGGAGGTGGTTGACTAGGGGAAAATAATCTTTGTATTAAATATCTCTGATAAGAGTCTGATATCCAAGATACTTGGACCATCAATAGAAACACATAATTAAAATTCATATCTTCATAAATAAGTGGTCAAAAGAGTGGTCAAGCAGAATTCTCCAAATCATCAATAATAAGAAAAAAGTAAATCAAAATAAACCAGGGACTTTATCTCCCAGAAAATTGGCAAAAATGACCCCAAAATGGCCAATGTTGGAGTGGATGTAGAAAAATTGGGATAGATGTGTGGATTTATATATGGGTGGTGGGCCTATAAACTGGTGAAACCATTCTGGAAAGCAATTTGGAAACATGAAAAAAGATCCTCTTGGTCATATAGAAAGTCAATGACACACAGAAAGGAAGTTTCATAGACACCAAAAATTTATAACAGCATTTTCTGTAGTAGTAAAGAATTGAAAACAAAGTAGATGCCCATCAATTAAGTAATGACTATCCAAATTGTGGTACATTAATATAATGGAATATTTTATGCTATAAGAAATGATGAATTTAATGAATACAGAAAAGCATGGGAAGAGTTATATGAATTGACAGAAAGTGAACAGAAAAAAGGAAAACCACTTCACAATGACTAAAATACTCTAAATTGAAAGAACAACAATGGAACAGTAGAAACATAATGCTATGAAATTCCCATGACAAACTTGGTACTAAAGAAGAGATATGAAAAGACACCTCCTCAGATTCTCTGTAGTGGTAGGGGGCCATGGGCATAAACATATATAATGTCTTATTTTTTTTCTATGTGTTGGTTATTTTTTCTGGGTTTTCTTTCTTCTTCTTTTCTGTTTTTTATTATAAGGAATGGATCTCTGGGAGTAGGGAAATGAAGATATTTGAAAACAAAAGATAGATATCAAATATAAATTTGTAAAAGAAAAATCCATTTCGAGTATTAAATTTAAAATTTGAATGCACAAATTTGCCTTCCATCTTTATGCTAGCCTTTGTATTTTCACATTAACTACTATGCTGAATAAATGTTGGTGATTATAAATATATTCATATATAAATAGAATTAGAGAAATATAGATTAGATCAATTGATAGATATTTAAGCATGTGGTACCAAGAGGTCTACTTAATATTGTTACTTCAGAAAGTAAAACTCTGTGTGTGTGTGTATGTGTGTGTTGGGGGCAGAGGCAGAGGAATGAGGATTAAGTGACTTGCCCAGGGTCACACAACTAGTAAGTGTCAAGTGTATGAGGCCGGATTTGAACTCAGGTCTTCCTGAATCCAGGGCCAGTGCTTTATCCATTGAGCCACCTAGCTGCCCCAGTAAAGATATTTTTGAAGGTCTACTATATACTTGAATATTTCTTTTGTTAAAATATCATTCAAATATAATGTTACACAATGATATTTAGTAATTTATAACTAAATGTTATAGAATATTGATATACCATTGTGAAACCTTTTTGTAGGCTCAATATCACATATTAAATCATCACTTTGGAAAATCTAAAGAATACCTAGATGGATATATTTTGGCCAGAAGAGACTTAATGTCTCTTAATGTGTTGATTTTACACAAAATGAAATTGATGCATAGAAAGGCTAAATGACTTGTCCAGTGTAGCTCAGATAGTGTCAAAGTTGACATTGGAATTCAGGTCTTCTGACTCCAAATCCACCACTGTACCACATTAATTCTTAATATCAATGTGCTAATAGTATACAAATGTTTAAACATCTAGATGTTTAGAGTTTATGTGATATTAAATTTATTTGTAAGATTTTTTTCAATTATTTTCTCAAAATGTAAATTTAATTTTGTGCTAGTTACTTATCATTTTGAACATATAATGACATAGTTTTTAAAGTTTAAAGAAAGCCTTTTATATTTTTTTGGAAAAAATATAAACTTTTAAAAAATTATTTTTTTCATTTTCTATTTGGCATCCATTTATGTCTTTTATATACTAAATACAATTCAGAGATTACTTTGTTAATATAATGGTTTATATTTTCCAAATCTGGTAAATTCTATAATTCCTTGGAATTTTAAAAATATTCTAAGGAAACTAACCAAAAAACCTCCATATTAAAAAAAAAACATTTTGCATCATTATTTTTCAGTCTTCTTTAAAAAACAAAACCTGAAACTTTTCAGTCTTCCTTAATAAGTCCATAGCTAAGCTTCTCAGTCTCAGGAAAACTCTGGAATTCTCAAACTCAGTAGAGAGATTTCCAAATTTGTAAATATCCATAATGGACTTCATCAGAAGTTATATGTAGTTCACTCAAAGGTGACATAGGGAAAGTAATCACAATATTTATCTGAGAATTCTTTAACTAAAAGAGGCTCATGCATGATTTGGGTTGAGACTTGGGCAGTGGCCCAAAATAATATGATATTTTTTTCTCCCAAAATGAGTTCACCCATTCCTAGTGAAGTATCAACCAAGAGGTCAAAAAGCAAATGGCTTAAAGTCATATCCAACCATTAATTTTATACAGAAATATGATTTATTTCAGTGAGAGATTCCCATATGTTATGTAGGCATGATACCAACAATATAAACAAAAGGGTGAGTGGCAAAATACATTAAATGTTTCTTTTATTATTCTTGGAAAGATTTTTGGAAATTTTATTGATTTGGAGACCCCTACAAATCTCTACATCCAAAACAACTCTAACTTCTCCCTTTAAAAATGAAAAAGACAATGTGTAGAGAATGACAATGTGTAAATCTCTTTTAATAATGAAAGTGTTGTTTTGAATAAATTTACTTTGAAAACTATCATGAAAAGAATCTGTGAAAGAAAACTTGGGTTTTTTTGCCTAAATAATATCCAGCCAATGATGGAATTTCTAATAGGCCAAGTTCATTAGATTTACATTTTGAGTGATCACAAAAATTCAAAATTGGGCAATGCTGAACTAATAACAATGTTGACTAAGTAACTTTGAGGTATAAACAGGGGAAAATGCAATAAAAGCCTATTATTCATCAGCTATGCTTGCTTCCTAAAGTAACTAAGATGCTTCCACTTTATTTGAATATTGCTTTTTGTTTCCTCTATTAAATAGTGCTGAAAAACCACAACTTCAGTCAATCAGTAAACAGGGTCATTACTTCTAAGTGTTTCAGATTCAGAATCAAGGGTTTCATTTAATTTTCCTAGCGGAATAATGCATATAGATGAGGATGTCAAATTGCAAATAACCTGTATTAGAATAGCGTTTACAGTGCTTATGGTAAGTAATCAACATTATTGACTTAGCTCAGGGATTTAAAATGCTGAAAAACACTAACAGAATAAATTGATTGGAAGAATAGAGAAGTATATCACTGTGTTAAAGATTTGAAATGAAAGTGAAACACATTACACTATTTTGTAGCTTAGAAGTACATATGCATATATATGTACAAGTATATACAGATAATGTGGGCACTATTGATTTAAACTGCCCACAGGGACTACAGGAAAAATGCCGACTTTAGTTTCAGTGGTTATGTTGGTATTCATTATCAATATGATAAAACACAAATTGGAGGCTCTGTAATATAGATTTAATGCCCCTGCTGAACTTTTTTCCATTAGTCGCTAATGGCTATCCCTATTTACCTTTTATAGCTTTGAATGCTCATTCACTTTTCCTTTTCAATAACCATCATTGTCATGGAGAAATTCATTTTGCTACAATTTAAAAGATCTCACTTTATTTTAAAAATTCGGGAACATGTAGTTGTAAAGACAACTTTAACCTGTACTTTCCATAATGTGTCAGCACTCTCAAAAATAATGTTTCTTACTTTATGAGTAAAAACATTTTAGAACTTGAAATAGCCTTAAAAGAAAGGCTTCTGAGATTTTTTTTAATAAAACATCTTTCTGTCAATATCGCTCATGAATTAAAAATCATTTTGCTATTGTATAAAAAATCTTGAAAACCGAAATCCATTTCTATATTGAATTATCTGTTTTTATATATGTATAAATGTGTGTATATATGTGTGTGTATGCTTATGGAATTGCTTTAAACTACTAGAACATATTCATTTTCAGAAAGATTTTAAATATATATAATTTAAACTTGTATTATTAATATTTAATATTCTATAAGGAAAATACAATTAAACATTATAAAATCAAACAAAACAATCAAATTTGGTTCTTTTCTGCCCAATTCAATTTAACACCTTTTAAATTTATAAAAAAATGTATGGTATCTAGAACTCAACGGATGTCAGTGAATATTTATAGAAGAATTAATTCATCCTTAAAGGGATTGAGTAAATTGTCCAAGATCACATGCTATTAGGGCTAGAAGTCTGACTTCAAAACCCTGTCTTTTTCCCACATTCATTTGCTTTAATGATTAAGTAATATTATGATCTCAGTGACCCAGTTTTTTTTGTTCCATTGGTAGGGGTGTATGAGATGTTCAAGGAGGACTAACACCTCTGGGGTGAAGGCTTGCCAAACCCTTTCAGGGCTGCTCATCTACCTTTGGTGTCCACCTGAAATTCATTTCTCATCTGTGGCTCCAAGAAGCTGTAGCATAAGCAGCAGCCACACCCTAATAAAACCATCTCAGCAACTTGGCTAAACCAGGTTGAGCGTAAACAACAGGCTTCATATCTCTTGGTGAATTATGCCTATCCCAAGCTAGTCCAGACTTCCCTGGTGAGATGGGCTGATGAGAACAACGTGTTCCAATGGTCATGAAGGTGGCTGAAACAGGTGCTATGGAGTGCTTAGAGCTTTATCAGAGATTGAATATGCTAAGGACATCCACTGCATCCAGGGCCATTGTCAGACTTTTGTTTTCCTACTGGACTTTGATGATTCTGGAGGAGAGAGACTGACAACTTTGTGCAGCTCTACATCACTTAAATCCAAAGTCACCCACAAGTCGAGACATCACTTCATGATGTCATTGGTCTTCTTCAAAAACAAAGGATGAACAACAATAACAATAGATTGTACATCTGTTTATCTTCTTATCCTACATGATTCTTATCTGTGTTCAACATAAATTCTCTACAAAAGATGTATTCAAAGTGATGGGATGGAGTTTAATGAACCAACAAAACTGAAAATAGGGAGCTTAATTCCCCATTCCCCAAATTAGAAGAATGGTTAACTAGCTGTAAAACTGATGGTTCAGGACCCCATGTGTGAACAAAGAACAGGAAGTGGTGGAGGTCATCAGCCTCTGTACTTACAGGAGGGATACCTTCGGTATCAGCTATATGCAAAACACTGAGATGAGCAGTGGAGGCACAAAGCTAACTAGAGTCAAAGTTGATAGTAGTTACACAAATACTTCTTGAAGCCTTCTAGTCATTGGTAATTTACTACCTCTCAAAGTAGCCTATTCTAGCTTTTAGCCAAATTTAATTTTTAGGAAGTCTTTCTTTATATTGAGTTCTGTCTCTCTGTACTTCCTTTCTATTACTCCTTGTTCTGCTTTCTAGGACCTAGCAATTAAGACCAGATGATAGGGCAAATGTCTTGTGATGGCCATGAAATATAATCTAGGTTGAAATCAAAGACTTTAAGTACTTTCTCAACCGTCAAATTTTAAAGTTTTTACTTCTATTACAAGTTTTGGTTATATAAATATACAAAGAAGAACTTTAATAGTTCAAGGACAAATTCCAGGGATTTAACCAGTATTTACTTGATAACCCACTGATTATTTAGCTAGAGTATGGACTTGAGCTGTGAGTGACAGAGACATTTACCTCCTTACCTGCCTGATATTTAACAGTGAAAATGCTATTTCCTCATCTGTCCTAATACAAAATGCTTGACGATCATGTCATTGCTCAATTGTGTCCAACCCTTCATGATCCCATATGGGGTTTTCTTGGTAAAGATACTGTAATGTTTTGCCATTTCCTTCTCCAGTGGATTACAGCAAACAGATTAAATGACTTCCCCAGAGTCACACAGCTAGTGAGTATTTGAAGCCAGATTTGAACTCAAGTCTTTCTGACTCACCTTGCTGATCATACTGTAGCCAAATATGAACTAGAGAAATACTTGTACTGACTCAAGCAAATAACCACCACCCCAACTATCTCTACCAACAATTTGAATGGATTTAAAACCTTTTACTGGTGACATATGGACAATTGTTTTTAAGGTTTTGCCTCTATAAATAACAGAATTAAGCTATTAACTCGAGAAGCCCAAATGGGAATTTTCCAACATTTGTTTCACAAAGAAATTGATCCAACAGTATTCAAAAATAAAAGAAGACATTTTTTTATCCTTAACTAGGGTCTGGATTCAGTTCTGGCTCAGTCACTTATTATTTGAACTTGGATAAGCAATTTATCCTCTCTGGGCCTCAATTTACTAATGTGTAAAATGAGAAGGTTCCACTAGATTGTCCTTTATGGTCCCTGACAGTTCTAAAACAGTGTTCCAATGATCTATGTCTTCAATAATCCAAATCCTCCAGTCTGGTCTAATTAATATTTCCCAAATTATAAGTTTTATTTTTGTTGTTATTGTTATTTGTTTTTTCTATGGATTTCCTGTTTATTTGCTCATCCTTTTCACCTTACCAGGGAATATTTTGTCCTCAATACTAAATCTCCTCTTGTTTTTTAATTCAAAATCCAGATCAAATTCTACCTTCTTTGTGAAACTTTCCATAGCTACCCAAGTCCACAGTGTTCTTCCCCTTCCTGAACTTATGGAAATATGATACAATGGAAAGTCACTTGGACCAGAAGGCCAGAGTTCAAATTTCATTCTAATGTGTACTAATTTCTTAACTTTCCTAAGCCTTAGAGTACCCTCTGCCAAATGAGATGATGAGGCTAAATGACCTCAGAGATATCTTCCAGTTTAATGAACTAACATACATACTCTGTTGTTATTGTTGTTCATCCTTCATTCTTAAAGATGACTAAAGATATCATGATGGTGACATCTTGACTTGTGCATGAAATGGATTTAAATGAGACAGTGCACAAAGTCATCGACTTCATTCTGGCGTTCAGAGTCACTGGAATACAGTGGTAAGACATAAGTCAAGATAGCTGGCAATGTCCCAGGATGCAGTGGGTGTACTTTGATTAAAGCCTGTTACTACATTTTAATTGTTCTCTGGTTATTTTTTTATATATAAATCTTATCTCCCAATCGAGGTGACAAGTTTCTTGAGACTTTTTTAGACCGCCAATATTTTCTGGCAAAGTTCTAGTCATAAGGGGGTACAAAAAATTCTTACCAGTTAGATTATGAGAAAAAGCAAAATACCAAATGAAATACTTGTCTTTCCCTTAGCATTGATTTAATCAAATATACCATATCATTTCCTCTACAGCAAGACTAATCCACTTTCTTCATGTAAGCTGTATAAATCTTCTCTTTGAGCATGTTATCACAAAAGCTTTTGTCTTAAAAGCCCTGTTCAAGTTTAAAATTTTGGTAATGGAATTTTCCATCCTCACTGTTCTTTGATGGAATAGTGTTCTGTATACTTGCATCCACAATCTTGCAGATATTTTTAGTGCTTATCAGTCATGTCACAATTTATGACTCTTTGTATGGAGTCAGTCAATTTTGCCCCTTGTAAGTATACTAGGCATTTGGATAGCAATAGACTTTACTGTTCACAGTGGGATTCGAATTTTTAGAATGGGAAAATGGTGGTGTTCTAAACTACTTATTGTAAAAAGTGATTGCTGGACTAGCATTCCTACAATGTGTTTTTAAGTACCAAACAGCAGTTTAACCAACCCCTACATACAGTATAGAAAAAAATGAAAAGAAAAATAGTTTATGTGTTCATTTGGTCCTCATTCCCTTTATCCTTGGGAATCTTGGGACTTGTATTCATTCTGATTGGGACTGAACAACTTAATACTTCAGTTGTGGGCTAGATTGAGGCTATGCTTCATGAAGTAGCAGCTTTGAGCATATTTTTGTACCGTATTATTGTCATTACTCCATATGCTCTGAGGAGCTGCACCTTTAGTGTTTCAAATTATACTTATAGATATTCACTTGGGATCATTACCCAACAGCTAGAGGATCACTTTCTGAACCTCCTGCAGGGTTCCCTAGCGGACACCAATTCTGCATTACTATTGATATATATGAAGTGTGCTTCTATTAATGATGATGACTTTGTCCATTACGGTGAATAGGTGTCTCCATATAAGTCCTATTCAGAGAATGTCAGATGGCTAGTATAACACTCAATTGGGTTTTCTATTCTCCTACCTGCTGTTCATCTTGATATGATTTGCTTAGTGTCTTAAATACTATAATTCCTTGCCAGGAAAGTTTATGTACAATGTAGAATTTGATTATACCAGATTAGGGTTAATTGTGGGAAAAAAATCTTGTGCCTTAAATAGCTCTTGCGATTTAAGTTAGATTTAGAATGGAGAGGCTTTTAGACCAAGAACAGATTTCTAGTCAGAGAGAAGAGATTCTATACTTGTTAGTTATATCAGCAGTATTACTAAAAAAAAAAGCAAAGAATAGTGGAAAATGAAATGGAATGGTGGTTAGGGGACCCAGGTTAAGATCCTGCCACAGGCACTCAATGTCTGCGTTACTGTGGACAAGTCATTTTAGTCCAGGTTTATTGGCATACTACCATAATCCCTGCTAAAAGTATGACTAAGGATAGTGGACAGCTGCTCTGTAGCAGGGCAAAGCTGATTCATTGTCTCCACAAAGTCTGGTACAAATATGATGAGTGCCTGGGAGCTGGGAACTCCCCCAAGAAAGGTAAGCAAGCCCAGGTTACAAATGGATCCTGGGATAATTACTGCCCATGGAATCAAACCTGTGAGAGACCAATTCAGCTTCTAGCCTGAGAAAATTAGGGAAACAAAACCTCCAAAATAAAAAGTTACATAAGCCCCCAGAGCCTCAGTTTCCCCATCTGTAAAATGAGAGTACATATACTTATATTACTTATTTCATAGGGTTTTTATGAATAAAGTGTTTTGTAAGTCTTAAATAACTAAATAAGTGTGAATTATTTTTGAAGTTTGATAGATCAATATAGTTTTGCTACTTGTCACATTATTCTGAGAAGAGGTTCAGAGATTTCACCAGAATGTAAGTGACACAAAATAGGTGAAAAACGCCTTAGGAAAGGATCATTCTCTGTGAGAATTGTGAAATATCTGCTTGGATAAGTCAATTTCCTTGCTGAAAGATGGTGACTTAGAAAGAAAAAACAAAGAAACTGAGAAAATTTAATATGTTAATGAGTCAATAAAATTTTGCTAAATGCCTACTAAGTTCTAGGCACTGTGATAAGCAGTGACAATAAAAAGAAAGGCAAAAGGCATTCCCTCCTCTCAAGGAGTCTCATGAAGAAGATAACATGAAAACAATTACATACAAACAAGCTTTATACAGGATACATTTGAATTAATAAACAGAGGGAAGGCAGTGGAATAACAGAGCATTACAGGTGGCTTCTTGCAGATGGTGGGAGTTTAGCTGGGACATGAAAGAATCCAGGGAATCTAGGAAGTAGAGATGAGCAAGGAGAGAATTCCTGATATGGGTGATAGCCAATGAAAAAGCACAGATTCTGAGGGCAGCTAGGTGGCACAGTGGATAAAGAACCAGCCCTGGATTCAAAAGGACATGACTTCAAATCCAGCCTCAGACACTTGACACTTACTAGCTGTGTGACCCTGAGCAAGTCACTTAACCCTCATTGCCCTGCAAAAAAAAAAAAAAAGAAAGAAAGAGGAAAAAGCAAGCAAGCAAGCAAGCAAGCAAGAAAGAAAGAGCACAGAGTCAAGAAATGGAGTACCTTATTCAAGGAATTCCAAGGAAGCCAATGTCACTGTGTCACAGAGTAACTGGAGAGGAGTAAAATATAAGAAGAATATAAGCTAGGAGGAAACCAGGTCATAAAGTTCTTTGAATGCCAAAAAAGATTTTCTATTTGATTCTGGAAGTAAAAGAGTGACACTGCAAGTTTCCTGAATAAATAGAGGAAAGATAACATGGTTAGACTTGAATTTTAGAAAAAACATTTTGGTAGCTGAATGAATAGATTGGAATGGGGAGAGACTTGAGGCAGACAGACCCATCAGCTGACTAATTCAAAAGTCCAGACATGGGGTGATGAGGACCTTTACCAGAATGGTAGCAGTGTCAGGAGGGAAGGAATATTGCATAGATAGTGTAACCATGAAATCGAGAGACCCTGGCAAACGACTGTATGTGGGAGGTAAAATATAGTAAGGAGTTGAGGATGATACCCAGGTTGTGAGCCTGCAGGACTGAGAGGATGAGGTTGCTCTCCAACATGAGGAAAAATTAATGATAATTATAATGAGGAGAAGGAGGAAGAATAGGAAGAGGATAAAGATAGGAAGGGGGAAAGGTTCGGGGGGGGGTGGAAATAATGGCATATTGAGTTTAGGATATCTGTTTGACATCCATTCAAAGATGGTTTGAAATACAATTGGAAATATAAGCCTGGAAGTTAAGAGGGAAGTTAGAGCTGGAAAAGGAGATCTGAGAATCGTCAACATAGAGATGATAATTGAATCCATAGGAAATGATAAGATAACTAAGTTAAATATT
Organism: Dromiciops gliroides; assembly: GCF_019393635.1. NCBI lineage: Eukaryota > Metazoa > Chordata > Mammalia > Microbiotheria > Microbiotheriidae > Dromiciops > Dromiciops gliroides. The sequence continues at coordinate 455,819,576 of NC_057861.1, forward strand.
ATACATGAAGAAGTGAAGAGGACCCAGAGACGACCCATGAAAGGTATCAACCATTTGTGAGTGTGACTTGGATGAAGATCGAGCAATGGAGACTGAGAAGGAGTTTTCAGTCAGGTAAGAAGAAAACCAGAATAAAATTGAGTCTCAGAAACCTAGTTTGGAAGAGAGTATCAAGGATAAGAGAGTGATTGACAATGTCAAAGGCAGCAGAGAGGTGAAAAAGGATGAAGATGGAGAAAAGGCCCTCAGATTTGGCAATTAAGATATCACTGGTAACACTGGAAAGAGAAGACTTGTTTGAATGTTAGGGTCAGAAGCCAAACTTTAGAGATTTAAGAAGAGAATGAGATTCATGGGTGTTGTTCTTTGTGTAGGAAGATGGCCTGCTGCTTTGATATTGAAGAAATGTCCATCTTTATAGCAGAATTTATTTAATTTGGGAAATGAACGACTCCCAACTTCGTCTAGAAGATAGCCATAGATCTAAGGTGCTGTGGTAGCCTTTTATGCTAGGTCCTGCCACATGTATCAGGTCCAGTGTATAACCCCAGAATACTGATTTTTATTTACCATCTTGAAATTATGTGTTTTGTGAATAAACAGCTGTTTTAATTAAAAATGTAAGTATTACTACTAATCATTCTGTGGTGATTTTATACGGCATCACCTTCCTCAGTATAATTATTATCACACAATATTTTCACAAGCTATAAAATACACATATAAAACCTTAAGCATCTGATTTAAATCCACCAAAAACAAAAGAAAGAAAAAAATGGATACATAACAGAAGGGGTAAATTGTCTTCTTACCTTCCCTCTTTTTCAATATCTTAGGGCTTTTAAGTCCACTCTGCAAGTGATTTCAATTCACAGAAGAATGGTTGCATAGTGTTTCTAAAGGGAACTTAAATTAAAATAAATGAGAAACCCCTAACTCAGATGTCCCCTACCTCAGATGTGACCCACTGAGTTTAGATCAGAATTGGGGCTGTTCAGACAATCTGTGAATGGTGAGAGGGAATTGAATATTTAAAAATCAATTGATAAATATTTATCATGCTTTATGCAAAGCATAGGGCTAGGCATAGGCATATTATACATACACATATACAAATATATATTGATAAATGAGGATTTATATGTGTGTATTTGTATATGTGTGTATGTATATGTATATATAGATACACATATATAGATAAATGAGGAGGATATGTGTATATGTATATGCAAGTATATATGTACATATATATACGTATATATGTATATATGTGTGTGCATATATACACATATACATACACATACACACACAAGCTCAACACTTCCCTGTTTCAATGAGCTTGTGATCTAGATAAGGAGACATAAACTCATAAGTTAAATTATAATACAAATTAAGTAACAATGTGGCACTAAAGAAGTCTCAGGGTAGCAGATAAAGTATTAGATGAGTGGTTATAGATAATAAGTATTATGAATTCCAAGTAGAATCCAATCATTCAGCCTTGGGATCATCTAGTTTAGCTACCTGGCTGTTACTTGACCTTAAATGTCCTTTAATGACTTTGAGGAATTGAATGGAGTGGGAGGTATATTCTAGAAGGGAAGATGGAAAAAAAGTTGGGGTAGGAGTAGGGTTGAACAAGCATAGATTAAGCTCTTACTGTCTGCCAGGCACTTTGGTAAGCACTTTACAAATATCTCACTTGATGTCAGAGGGTAGAAAGTACAAAGTGTGATGACAGTGATAAATCTTTGGGGATATTTCAACATTTAGAAAGAAGAGGAGACAGACTAGGTCTATTCAAATTTTTCAAAAAAAAAAAACACCACATGGTAATATAGTATCTCAGAAGCCAAGAGAGAATTCTTTTTTTACCTGCCAATTAGAATAACAGGTTTTCTAGAACTCATATTAATAAATATGTATCATAGACCTATTGCTAGAAAGAACTACAAATGTCATCTCTTCCAACCTCTACAGTTCATTTGCTGCTTTTCCAAAGAAAAAATGAACTGTCCTTTATAGGAGTCATATAAAGTGAGTGGGTTTTAAAATTTGTTTTGGGGGGCTTTTTTCCTTTAATAGTTTGCTTCCCAGGGGCAGCTAGGTAGCACAGAGGATAAAGCACCTGCCCTGGATTCAGGAGGACCTGAGGTCAAATCTGACCTCAGACACTTGACACTTACTAGCTGTGTGACTCTGGGCAAGTCACTTAACTCTCTCTCCCTTGTACACTGGTGATATCAACTCTTGGCTAAATGGAAGTTAATGTTTGTGCCTTGTGAAACAATCTTCTGGTAACAAGTTCAGAATTTTTAATTTTCCTGGATTGATGATCATTTCTACAAATTAATGTGGAACAAATATAAACTACAGCTTTCTAACTATTTATTTGGACTAAATCAGATATTTTCAGTTTACATCCAGGAATTCAAAAATAGCGTTCTAAAAGGTATTCAGTATCAGTAACTCACGATGAACCAGAAAAAATATAGACTATGTGTAAAAAGTACAAGTATCCTTACTATTTCTAAATTCTTTTACAGAAAGACATGCAAAAAATTTCACTTAGTAAGAAGCTGCATCATAAAATATTAGTCAAGTGCTAACATAGTCATTAATACTCCTCTTTAACAAAAGGCAATTTCACAGCCTCATTTACCAACTGGAATATCCCAAGTCTAGTTCGTAATTGTGCTTTTTATTCATCTCTGTAAATTCCATTTAGGGCTTTTTAGCAGTTTCTTAGCATAAATGCAATGGATGTTGTTAAATTGGATTAATAGCTTTTATAAGTAATATATATTACCTATATATTTAACTGGAGGTGTTTCAACTCATTGTGACAATCACTTTTTTAATGCATGCTTATATTTTTAGAATTTATTTTATTGCAACTAATATTTTTGCCCTAAATATTATTTTGCAATATCTTTCTGTGATGTTGGTTTTATAAATAGAATCATACTGAGAACTGGGGGTTATGGTCATCCTTAGCTCACTTCACATTGTTTTGGCCTGAGGCAAGCCTGGGGATGGAATCATTTCAGGTGGGTTAGAACCCAGATAAATAACCATAAAAGTCTTGCAACAACACTTCTCTTTCAGTTTTTTTTATTGAAATTTCCAACTTCACTTAATATGGAATGGAATATCACAGTAAAAATGTCATTAAGTGCAGCCATTAAAGGAGATTTTGGAATAATGCATATGTTTACTCCCTCTATTGAAAATTAGAAGTAGCATTTCACTCTGGCTTCTTATGACTCAGAAATATAATCCTACAATTAACCATACTTGTCAGCTGCTTCATAATCGATAGAAATCTTGGCTAATGGTGACTGGAGCTGGACATTATGCTTCACCAAAGGCTCAAAGGACCCCATCATCCTTGCCGACCAACTTTGAAGCAAGTCATATTTAAAGCCTTCCAGTAAAAGTGATTCAAGAAAAGTCTTTAAAATCTCCCTAAAAAGGAGCCTAATGTCTGACTTGATAACATATTCGAGTGTCTCTAATGGAATTCTGAATCACGTAGTGTGCGATAAGTGTGGAATTTCATCTTACTCTTATCTTTTGGTCAAGGCTTTGATGATATCTTAATTATCAATATTTATAAGCATTTTCATGGAAGATGGGATATTCTACATTTTTCCTCTTAATGTTTTCATAATTGCAATGCAAGAGAGTAGACTCTAGAATACTCCACAGAGGGATCTTGTCTATGGAGCCTGTTTCTGATTCATTTCCCCTATGTATTATCTTCCCACCCTGAGGCTAAAGGATGGATGACATCTCAGTCAACTCTTTGCTTGATATTTTTAGAGACTTTAGAAAAGGACAAACTTTTACCAAAACAATTAATCACACCCAGCTAGTTATATAGAATTTTGCATGAGTAGGTTCATTATTTCAATGACTCATTTTTTTTAATGATTTGAACCAGCTTATAACATTTCTAGTTGCAAGTCACTAAAGCCCTTCTTCAGTGGCTTTTTGCATGGAGGTGACCCTCAATTCTCAAAGGCAATACTAGCAGAAACTGAGATCTGGCAGTCCTCCCAAACTGGAAAGATTTCAGATACAGACTTTGTGTCTGTCACCTGAGTGACAGCCCAGCTAAGCTCTCAGATATTTGTTACCAGCAGGCTGGCCACCAGGTTATATTTTTCAGCCTCGGGCTTCAGTGGACTATAAACTTAAGGTAAATTCCCATTGTGATATGGCAGCTTTAAGCACTAACAGAAATGAAAAAGGTATAGTATATAGAACTGGGAAGTGGTTGTTCTGCTGTTCTCTACCTGGGTCAGAACACATCTGGATTATTGTCAGAAGTTCTATGTGCCAAACTTTAGCAAATATATTTATTAGTTGGAAAGGATCCTGAGAAGAGCAACCAAGATGGTGAAGAGTCCCAGGTTAATTCCACATAAGTTCTAGTTGAACAAACTGGGAATTTTTAACCTAGAAAAGAGAAAACAATGGGTGATAGAATAATTGACTTCAATAATTCTATCATGAAGAAACATGTATATATTTGTTCATCTTGACTACAAAGGACAGAATTAGGAATGACAAGTAGAAGTTGGGGAAAAAATCAAATTTAGGTTTTAAGTTAAAAAAAAATTGTCTACAATTTGCAGTGTCAAGGTAGAAAACACTTTCTCAAGAGGTAATAATTTCCTCTTCAAAGGAGACCTTCAAGCAAAGGCTAGATGAGTATTTGTTGGATAGGAGGGGAAGAGGATTTCCTTTGAATGATGGATTGAACTAGCTGACTTCTTTCCAAAGATGCCCAAGTTTAAATTCACAATCTAACATCATTTTTTTTTTTGCAGGGCAATGAGGGTTAAGTTACTTGCCCAAAGTCACACAGCTGGTGACTGTAAAGTGTCTGAGGTCAGATTTGAACTCAGGTCCTCCTGAATACAAGGCCAGTGCTTTATCCTCTGTGCCACCTAGTTGCCCCCCAAGCTGGCTTCTTTAGTACCTTCCCACTCATATTTCATTGACTTTCCTAAGATTCCACTTATCATCACTGTGACTCACCAAATTAAAATACTCTTCCCTGGTCACTGCTTCTTTATAGAATATTAGGTCCTTGAGGACAGAATTCCTTTTTCTTTTCTATTCATATCTCCATTGTTTGGCATAATTCAGGGCACATGGGAAATATTTAAATCTTTTTTTTCTTTCTTTCATTTCTTCATACCACAGCATAAAGGGTCTTTATGACTTTGAGTAAGTAGAGAAACTCCCCAAAATGCTGACATGTCAACTTTCTTGAAATGTCATGAGTGAATGGGAAAACAAACAAACCAACCTTTATTAAGTACATGTGCCAAGTATCATGTTAAACTCAGAAAATTCAAAAAGAAAAAAAAGACAGTTTCTGCCCTCAGAGATTATTATCTAATCTGGGAGACAACACACATAGAACAGTGTTAACCAGGGAAGAGAGTTATTTATGGGAAATCACAAAAATGGTCAATAGAACAATAGAGTAATCACTCTTCTAGAAGATATGGTAGATCCAATTAAATGACAGTTCAAACAAGAGATGAAAAATAGGGGCACAAAATGGCTAGGGTGAACATGAGACTACATGGTACCAGGGAATTCAGAGCGCAATTGTGTGTATTCTCCTATGCATAGCCCCTAGTGATGCAGTTTTGATAGGTGGATGATAACTGGCTATTCTAAGCAAGCAAGAGCAGAAGATAGTCAAACTGTGTGCAGTAGAGTTGTGTGTGTGTCTGTGTGTGTGTGTGTCTGTGTGTCTTAGAGGGTAGGTTCTTTTCAAGAATATATTGGCCTTTTTTGTCCCTCATGACTGCCATCATATTGGCTGGCCTTAGTCCCTGATCACATGGGTGGAAAACAGGAACACATATAGTTTCTGAATACCTGCATGTAGAAGTATTCTGTAATTTCTTCCTCAGGAAATGATATTATTATTTTTTTTATTTTTAAATGTTTTTGTGGGGCAATGAGGGTTAAGTGACTTGTCCAGGGTCACACTAACTGCTAGTGTCAAGTGTCTGAGGCCACATTTGAACTCAGATCCTCCTGAATCCAAGGCCAGTGCTTTATCCACTGTGCCACCTAGCTGCCCCAATATTATTGATCTTAACCAAATCAACAAATCATTAGGAATGACAAACAATAGTAACCAGAGAAAAATAAGAACATGACAATGAAATTAGTAGGGCAGCTCCATTCACCTTCTTGGCAACACTACTCGATATTTATCTAAAGTTCCACTTTATCCAGGAAGCTGTTTCTAATCCCTCTTAATTCTAATTTCTTCCCCCTTTTGATTATTTCCTATTTGTCTTTAATACAGCTTGTTTGTATCTTATCTCCCCCATTAGATGGTAACCTTTTTGTGGGAAGGGGCCGTCTTTTAATTTTCCTTATATTCCCAGTGCTTAGCACAGTGCCTTGGCACATAGTAAGCACTTAATAAATGCTTTTAGACCGACCTAGAAAAGAGAAGTGAGGTAATTAGTAACAACAGATTGTCATTTGGGTACTTTCAGTGGGTACTAGATTTTTTTTATTAGGTAGATGACAGGGAGAGAGCTTGGAAAGTGAATAATTAACCAAAAAAAAGTCGGGATGATGAAAAGAGGGATTAGTAGCAAATATTTCCAATATCATTAAATCCCAAATAAGATATTTTAGAAGTTTCAAAATAGGCATTGCCTTTTTGTCACTATTATTAAATCATATTTTATTTATAACTTTTATTTTCATCTCACCATTTCAGAATATATCTGAACAGGCATGTTGTACATACTTCACAAAACAGGAGGAAAATGAAAAATTAGTAATTACTTTTGTATCCTGGAATTCACTCCTCCTTCTTTTCTCTTAGTATCCCTAGTTTTATTTAAAACTCATCTAGAGCACTCCCTCCTATATGAGAAAAATCTTTCCTTTTCTTACTAGGTGCTAGTACCTGAAATCGCCTAGCTTTTATTTTGTATCTATATCCATGAGTATTTGTTATTTACCCCCATAGAATGTGGGCTCCGTAAGGGTATGAACTGCTTCATTTTTTTCTTTCTGTACTGTTTGTCAAGCACATAGTAAGTGCTTAATAACTGCTTGTTGAGTGATTATTATAAAGCATCAGTTCTTGAAGAACGGACCAAACCACACTAGCTTGCTTTGAGTTTTGTCTAGGTAGGCCTCATAGATCAAGGCTCTGGACTCACTCCACCAAAGCTAAGCCAGTTACATCTCCCTCTTTTAGTTCTAGGGTATCCTCTGAGGGGCTGAAAATGTCTCTTCTCAAAGTCTGTGTACTCAAGTCCTCATTCTGGTGGGTTCATCTAACTATTAACTACTGCATTCCATTTAACCAATTAACATTGTTTTTGTTTTATTAACAAGTTTTTAACAAAGAATATTTAATACAGAGATTTAGCAAGAAGTTAGAAATATTTCTCCCAATACCTGGAGATATACTCTCCCCTATACCACTTCAGTTCCTAGGGAAAGTGGGCTTGAATATGCCATAATTTCTACATAACATTAGCCCCACTAAGTTCACTTCCAAATGTGACATGACCAATGGATAAATGAGTACTAACTTGATAAGTCAAAAAAGTCACTCAGAATCTTGCTCCTCACTGTCTGGTTTCTAGCAATTCTCAGAATCTTCAATCCCCTTCACCTAAAAACAGGAAATGATATAAAACAAGGACAGAAATAATAGTTAAGAATGTGCACTCAGCTTCATGCAGACTTCAAAGTGGAGAAGTCCTGAGGGCCTTTTCCCACCAAGAGGCCCATAGCATCTCACTGTCCTCCATTGCTTGAGCCCTTGAATACACCTCTATTCAGGTTCTACAGACAATCATAAAAGCTCCTCTTCACCATGTGGTTAGCAGATCAGAGCCATTGAAAGAATAGCTACTGGTGTTCCACAGTCCATGTAGAATTGTATGTATCAAACACTCCGTCCATACTCTTAAGGATTCAGCTCTTTGGCCAGTTCCTCTCTCCCCACACCCAACAGAATTGCATGGACTTTGTACTTGAAGTCACATTTGCATGGTTACATCTCCCAATGGTCCATCAGGAAATGTAGATTCCTCACAGAAAAGAATGATAATAAATTGTAAACACAAAAGGAGCCTAAGAACCACTTATATAAAGGTGATAACATAATAGATCCAATACGTCCACCTTAACATAATGATATCTTATTGTAGTCTCATAGTGCAATTGCTGGATACTAATCTGGCACTCTCTAAATGTCCCCCCACCTACTGCTACTCATTTGTACCCTTCCTCTCAACTCTCTCTTTCTTTATTTTTGTTTTGTTTTGCAGGGCAATGAGGGTTAAGTGACTTGCCCAAGGTCACACAGCTAGTAAGTGCCAAGTGTCTGAGGTTGGATTTGAACTCAGGTCCTCCTGAATCCAGGGACAGTGCTTTATCCACTGCACCACCTAGCTGCCCCCTCCTCTCAACTCTCCACTCCTAGGACTGGCCTGCTGCTCTGACCTATCCACCTTGACTCTGTCAACTTCTTACCATCTAGCTATCTTATTCACCTTAGCTCCATCCCCATTTAGCACCCTGCTCCCAGGCATTCTATGATTCTGTCCATACATATTCACACATATGCACACCTACACATAGGCACACCATATCACTTCAAGTGATCACAGGGACTTTTAGGCCCTGCCTACCCAGGATTGTTGTGTCTTCACATCTCGTGTGTGTGTGTGTGTGTGTGTGTGTGTGTGTGTGTTACCCAATCTCTTTCACCCAAGTACTTGCCGATCTCTGCACCCCACTGAGGTTATAAATCTATTTATAACCTTGCTCCTAAGATACTTACTCCTTCAATTCCTTTCCCCCCACCATGATTTCATGGAACTAATTAGCAATGTTTGGTGAGGCATGTTTGTATACATAAACTCTAGTATTGTGGGGAAGAATAGATGAAATATTTTTTGCCTCAGTCAGCTGCAAAAAATTCTCTACAATTTGCATAACAACATTTTGCAGAAAGAACATGACTCAGTGACTGCCTCAAAGTAACCTTTTATCATTGTACAAAACAGCATTTTAACTGGATTCTGTTTTAATTGCAAACCAGAACTATAGATTCTAATTTCTTAGTGTACCTAGGAATAAAAGAAGGAAGTACTCAAGTCACACCTCACATAAACTGAGAGAGGATGACAGAAAAGATATAATTACACATAGAATAAATGTCTAGTTTGTTTCTTAAGAATGAAGCAAATCTCCAATACTATGGTTCATCTTTTAATCTGTTGCTATGCCAACAGAAAAAAAATTAATGGATCCAAAAAATGGGACAATTTTCAGAAATATAACCATAGCCCATTTTAGATAAGTGAAGTCACATTCATATTATTTCTCCAAAGGGAAGAAAGGCCCAAAGGAATTAATGTAAAAGTAATTGATCAGTGTTTTCCAGCCACCATGGTGAGGAGGTGTAGATTCCCACCTAGTATTTTCGTGTTCCTCTAGAACTGAACCCCAGCTAACCTTCTAAATAAGATTAAGTCGTGCTATCGTCCATTCTGGGCAGTGAGGTGGTGTAGGGGATAGAGCACTTGATCTGGAGTCAGGAAGATTCATCTACCACAGATTAAGTCTGTTCTCAGACACTTACCAGGTGTGTGACCCTGGGCTAGATACTACCGTGTTTGCCTCAGTTTTCTCATGTTTAAAATAAGCTGGAGAAGAAAATGGCAAATCACTACCAGATCTTTGTCAAGAAAATCTCAAGTGGGTTCACAAAGAGTTGAAAAACACTGGAAAAAATGACTGAACAACAAATTGTTCATTCTACTGCTAGAAGCCCATTCTGGATATACATGTGGCTGGTTAAATACATAACAAAAGAAAAAAAGGTAATAAATCACCATACATCTAATTGAACACAATAATAAACTGATGATGTTTTCAAAGATAAAAGCATCATCATACAATGATCACATATGCAAATTATTATTATGCTTGAGAAGCCAATTTAAGATTTTTTTCTTTCTTAGATAGAAATGTTAAATTAAAACGATGACCTAAAACCTACAGATTATGAAAAATAAAAATTATAAGATCATTAAAATTCCATTAGTCTAAAATGATATTTTAGCAATTGGACATTCAGTACAGGGATCAATTCCTTTCCATATTTCTCACTAGTTAATAATACTTTTTTTTACACACTAAAAAGGACAACAAAACACATCTATCCCTTTTAGCCAAGAATCAAGATTAGGCTGACTGTGGTGTCTATTCAGCAAGATAATGAGAATTGGCTTCAGTTGCATTCCTAAAGAGATTTCATAAAGGAAAAAAAATGTATAACTCACTATAATTTTTTTTAAAAAGTATTTTAAATTAAAAGCATGCCTGTATGGGTGTTCCTGCTTATTGGCTATAAGGGGGAAACTCTTACTTCAGCTTATTCTCCATATGTATAATAAGAAAATCATTTATTTTTAAATGGCTTAATTATCAAATAGAATGACTATTAACCATGGTCTCTGCAATCTTATGATTGTGCACAAAAATTGAGAAAACAACCTCCTGGGTGGGTTGTATGACAGGAAAACTATCTTCTCCCACTGCTTATCATCTTCTATTTATTGTTTGTTGTTGTTTGGTCATTTCAGTCATGTCCAACTTTTCATAAGCCCATTTGGTGTTTTCTTGGCAGAGATATTAGAGTATTTTTCCATGCCCTTTTCCAAATCATTTTACAGATGAGGAAACTGGGATAAACAGGGTAAAGTGAATTGCCCACAGTAACACAGCTAGTAAGTGTCTGAGGCTGGATTTGAACTCTTCCTGACTCCAGGATCAGCACTCTATCCACTGTGCCACCTGGCTGCCATTCCATCATCTACTAGTTATGTTCTAGAGCCATATCTATAATGTCACTGATAAAAAAAAATATTTTCATAAACAGAATGTTCTTCATCTGTAAAATGAGGGGATTGGACTAGATGATCTGTAAAACTCTTGACATCTTTAAATCCAAGGATCTCATGACTGTATGTTGGTTATTAAGCAACAATCCCATCTTCTTTTCATCTCCATTTTCACAATGGCAAATAGGACAGCAAAGAGTAATAAAAACTGCATTGGATGGCGAAAAGCCTCAGTGCACATTTCTCCTTTAATATTAGCTCCCTGTTTCACCTTGATTAAATCACTTCATCTCTCCAAGACTCAGTTTCTTTATGTATAGAATCAAGGGATTGAACTCAATGATCTCTATGATCTCTTCCCGCTCTAAATCTAGGGTCCTGTCATTTTAATATATCATAATTATGAATGGAAACTTCAATGTTAAAATAAAGCACTTCAGCACTAGATAACCATCATTCTGTAATTCCTGGGGCCACCTTCACTTGCAGTAGTCATCAAGACTCTTTTGTTTTGGTTAAAAAAAAAAACCCTCAGAAAAGCTGATCCATGAGGCAGACTAGAAAAGCAAGAAATAGACTCCATTGGGGGGAAATATATTCTAGTGCTTGATAACCCCCTAGAACATAACTTCCTGGGTGAAATACATGTTTTCTTTTAAGAAATCCTGGGAAAGCTAGAAAGAGATCAAGGGAAAATAATGATGGACCAACTCCTCAGATCATATATTATAATAACCTCAAACTGGTTATACAACCTCAATATGGTAGGTCATGCCACAAAAGATTAGGAAAAAAAAACTCTCAACAACTATTCCTGAGAAGAGAATACCTAAATAAACAAGAGGTAGTGAAGATTATAAAAATATAAAAAAATAGATGAACAAAATTTAAAAATCTTTGCATGAATAAAATTAATGGAGATAGAATTAGAAGAGAAATGGTAGAATAGGGAAATAGTCATAGTAAATATCAACGACAGGAATCACATATACAAAATATAAGAGAAGATGACAAATATATTGTACCAAGATCCATTCCCTAATAAATAAGTGGTCAAGTGAAATGAGCAAATAAAATAATAATTGCATAGGGGAAATCTATGATATAAGAATGCCTTTATTATTATGCAGTAAGAAAAGATGCATGTGAGGTATTCAGGAAAAAATTTAAATTGTTTAAATTGATGCAAATGAAACAAGTAAAACCAAGACAATAATGCAGGGGAGAGAAATTTGAACTCTAAGTAAATGAAAAATTAGTGAAAGTCACAGAGTATAATGGAACATACCTACCTCTCAAAGCAGAGAAACAGGGGAAAATGACAGAAAACACTTTTGTATGCATTGTCCTAAGAGATCATTTTATCAGAAATGTTAACTTAATTATTTGTCTTTCTTTTCTAAGGAAAGACCAGTGGGGCTTGAATAATATGTTTTGTTTTTCTTGGGTTTTTTTGTTTTCTTTTTTGGTGGGGTAATGAGGGCTAAGTGACTTGCCCAAGGTCACACAACTAGTAAGTGTCAAGTGTCTGAGATTGGATTTGAACTCAGGTCCTACTGGATCCAGGGCTGGTGCTTTATCCACTGTGCCACATAGCTGCCCTAATAATATGTATTTTTAAAGAGAAAAATTTTTAAATTAAAACAAGATCTGTCATGACCCCAAAGTAGAAACATCATGGTTTTGTACAATGTTAGAATGATCTTTCCAATTTTGTTTTCACAAGTACTCAATATTTTGTTAGTTTTTTGAGTAGTTGCATCACAGTCTTCATGGATTTCACTTAGCTCTTTCCTAAGTCAAAACTGATGCTTCAGCATGTGACCTTGAGCATATCTAATCATATCTCTTGGTATCAGTTTTTAAAACTAAGGCTTTGGAATAAATGATCTCCAAGTTCAGGCAGCCAAAGAGTATATATACTCCAGAAGTGACAAATATACTGCTTTCAGGCTTCATGCAACTCACACATGGCCCACAACACTCCTGAGGATAGCCCCTGAACTGAATTAAAATGTAATTGGGGATTACTTAACAAAACAAATAAAAACACAATATAAAAGAAAGATAATATCACATATGTGACCCACAGGGATCCTTATTTGCAGATTAGTAACCCCTGTTTCTATCTGAATTTAACACTGTTGGTATAGTCGACAGAACTCTTGGAACTAGAATTAAGAACTGACTTCAAATATTTACTTGCTTTGTGTCCTTGGGCAAGTCACTTAACCCCTATCTACCTCGGTTTTCCCGTATGTAAAATGGGGATAAATAATAGCACCTACCTTTCAGGGTTTTTCTGAGGATAAAAATTATACAATATTTGCAAAATGCTTTTCAGATCTTAAAGCACTGGGTAAGTAATAGCAATGATGATCATTGTTATTATCATTATTGTTATCATTATTTATTCTAATATAATTATATTATTATACTTCCCTTCTAATTGTAAATCCTAAAATCCTAAACAAAAAATACTTAAAAGTATACTCTGTAAATTCAGCTTCACTAAACAAGATAAGGGTGGTTTTTTTTCATCTGAAAAAAAATAACAACTGGGAATTTAGAGTTAAGAGAATGCCATGGAAGCTAATGTGATATTAGTTTTCATTAAAAGAAGCATCTGAGGGGGCAGCTAGGTGGCACAGTGGATAAAGTACCGGGCCTGGATTTAGAAGGACCTGAGTTCAAATCCGACCTTAGATACTTGACACTTACTAACTGGGCATGTCACTTAACCCTCATTGCCCCAGGGGGTAAAAAAAGAAGCATCTGAGAACAGCAAGATGAGAAACCCACTGTATTTTTTCATGGTTTAACTCTTTCTGGAGTGTTGTGTTCTGGGTGTCATAATATAAGACAAACAAAAAAAAATAGAAAATATCCTGAGGAATGTAGCCAGGATGGTGTTAAACCTTGAGACAAGTTATTTGGTGATTAGATTAAGGAACTGACTTAGCCTCATGAATATAATAATTGTCTTTGAATATTTAAAGGGTTATAATATGGAAGAGAGATTAAGCTTATTCTGCCTTTCCTCAGAGGGTAGAACTAAGGACCAATGGGGTGAAGTTAAAAGTAGGAAAATGTAGGTTTGAAGTAAAGAGAAAGCACCCTAATAATTAGAAATATCCAGAAGTGGGATGGGCAACTTCACAAGACAGTGGTTTCCCCCTTAGTGGGAATTTTAAAAATAAAGGTCTACAGTGGCAGCTCGGCAATACAGCCCTGGATTCAGGAGGACCTGAGTTCAAATGTGGCCTCAGACACTTGACACCAGCTGTGTGACTCTGGGCAAGTCATTTAATCATAATTTCCTCAAAAAGAATAATAAAAAAATAAAGGCCTGCTTAGCAGATACATTGTAAATGGTTTGTTGTTAGTTTCATTTATTTTTTATTTTGGGGGTTTTGTTTGTTTGTTTTAGGTATGGGTTGAACCAGCTATCTCATAGCTTCCACTAGCACTCAGAAATTCTATTTTGTGATTCACAGTGAAGCTTATTTGCCAGTAAGTCTAACAAAATTTTCATGTTGTTTCTATCGGCATGTCATTCTACTACCCTGAAGAGCTTAATATCATCTATAAACTTAGATATTTGATTATGCATACCTTTCCAGATTATTAATAAAAATTATTTTCAGGATTGGTCATTAGAAATTTCTTTATTCTTGCTTGTCCACATTTCCGTTTTGTCTCTAGTTCCCACAAGGAATAATAATAAACTAATTCATATTGTGCTTCATCAATTGTTTCCTTAAGAAGTGGAAGAGAAAGGAGGATAAAAATAACTCTTAAAATAAACAAAGAAAAAAACCCACTTCTCTAATGTCCCAGATATCCAGGTATGTGTGAAGACACAAAGAATAGCATTGATTAAGTACTGTGATATACAATTCCTAGAGTTTAAAAATCAAATGGTAGGAGAATAACATACACACATTTGATGAGTGCAAATGAAAGGTCTAAGCTATATACTAAATGAAACAGGAGGATGGATTATTTTCACTTAGTTAGGAAAGGTTAGAGGGGGCGTCTGAAATATCTGCATGAAGAATCTGACTCCTAAGCTGGACTTTGAAAGAAGGGAGACAATTCAAAGATAGAGATGAGTAGAGAGATCCTATTGAAAACATATGAGGCATTGTGAGCAAAGCAACAGAGACAGAAGAGGACAAGATAGGAATAGGGCTCAAGAATTTGGGCAACAATGTAGAAAATGTGAAAGAGGGAGGCATGAGACAAGTCTGGAAAGGTAGAATTGAGCCAGATAATGGGTCTTCAATGTCAGGCTCAGGTAGGTTTCTTTGTGTGTGCACACATATACATATGCACGTGCAATGGACGCCTATTGTAAACTCTGGAGTGAAGGAGTGATTTACTAAGAACTGTGCATTAGGAAGATTACTCAGAAAGTAGTCTGATATAATAGAAAAGGGATAAACTGGAGGCATGAAGATCAATTAGGAGGCTATTTAAATAGTCTAGAGAAGAAATGATAGCCTATACTAAGGTAATTGCAGTGGAAGTTCAGAAGAGAAGATAAACTTAGAATCAATGGGACTTAGTAACTAATTAAATGGGTGAGGTGAGATAGGAGAAGGTTATAAGTTTAGGGGGCTGGGAGGTTTGGCCATTAACAAAAACAATACAGTTAGGGATACAGTTGGAAGCAGCAGTGATGCAAAGGAAAGAGTGTTGAGAGAAAATAATGGCATTTGGCAGATACTCAATGGCCCCCTGGAGATTAATCTAAACTGATTGACTTAAGTGAGAGTGATTGACTTTGCTGTTTAGCCTACTTCAAGTTAATTAGATTGTAACCACAACTGGCTGGCCCTTAAGGAGGTATTGTTCTCAGAAGCTAAGGACTTTGAACTCACCTGGAGACCACCTTCAAGTCCAGTGAACCAATGGATTTGGATGACACCTACCAATCAGCTTGAAGCAGTGCTTAAGGACTGCCTCTGCTCCAGACCTATAAACAGCTTCCACACTCAGTTTGAGGGGAGTTCGTGGTTGAGGCAGGCTCATGGTGGAGAACTTGAGGTAGAACCAGACCAAGCTGGAACTCTAGGCTAGATAGGCCTTTCCTTAACTTTCTGAACTCCACGTGAATACCTAGTATCCTGCAATAAATGCTTAATGCCCAAAGGCTAGTGCTAAAGCTTCTAATTTAAGGGGACCACACATTTAGATTTTTAAACAATACAGTGTTGGCCTTAGAGTGAAGAAAAGCATGGGTTCAAATTCTGATCCTGCCTATATCTCTATGAGGATCATAATACCTGAAGTACCTAACCCCAAAGGTTCATTATGGGAATTAAGATAGAAAATGAATGTAAAGCACATTGAGAACCTAAAAGTGAGTGCTATTTTTATTATTATTTTTAAAATTCTTAAATATAGGTATCTGGCTCCATCCATTTATGTAGGAAGTTGGAGGCAAAAATCAGAGGACTGAAGAAAAGTTCATAGATCTAAAATTGGAAGGGACCCCAAAGTTCACCCTGTCCAGTGGTGCAAAACTCAAATAGAAAAGAGGGCCATTAAACCAACTATAAGGATCCCTCCAAGTGCATACCAACATAGAAAACAAAATGTTAGTTATATGGTCTATTGTATTTTTATTTATATTGTTAAGTATTTCCCAATTACAGTTTTTCATCTGCTTCCTTCCCCAGTCTGGAGAGTTGTGGGCTACCATTCAGCCCCTATGTTTGGTACTTCTGATCTAGTCCAACTCTCTCACTTAATAGGTAATGATGTTGAGTCTCAGAGAGGTCTCATGATTTTCTTAAAGTCACACAGGTCGTAAGCATGACAGATGGGATTTGAAAACAGGTCTTTTGATGCCACATATGTCATTTTTTTCAATTGCCTCCCAGAAGTATTGGTGATGTAGATTTAAAAGTCACCTGAGGGGCAGCTAGGTGGCGCAGGGGATAGAACACCGGCCCTGGAGTCAGGAGTACCTGAGTTCAAATCCGGCCTCAGACACTTAACACTTACTAGCTGTGTGACCCTGGGCAAGTCACTTAACCCCAATTGCCTCATTAAAAAAAAAAAAACTGTTAAAAAAAAGTCACCTGAATAAAAATGATAACTGAAGTCATAGAAGTGGATGAAATTATCAAGGGAAAGGATATAGAAAGAAATAAGACCAAGTTCAGTACTTTGGGGTTTGCTGACATTTAATGGTTGGTGGAGTTAGGAAAAAAAGACAATCTTGGGATAAGAATGAAAGGAAGTGGCAGGGTAACAGAAGTTAAAGTAGCAGAGAGTGATCTATGATGCCCAATGCACATAGACTACTCTTTCTAAAAATTTGGTAATGATAGAGGGCAGAAGCTGTAGCTTGAGGAATAATCAAGGAAAGATTTTGTTTTGTTTCCTTAGGATAGGAAATAATAAAGATATGTTAGGACCAAAGAGAAAGAGCCAATTAGGTGGAAGAAATTGAAAATGAGAGGGAAAAGATGATTAATGGATCAAGCTCACAGAAGAAGAGAGGATGAGAGTAAGATCACATGTGGAGATTCAGAGAGAGAACTGATTGAGTGCAATAAAAGCATATCTCATTTCTTTTTTTTGCAACATGCCTAATATGGAAGTATGTTTTGCAGGACTTCCCATGAATTATAAGTACCATTTTGCTTGCCTTCTCAAGGGGCAGGAGAGAAGTTTGAAGGAAGGAGAGAATTTATAACTCAATTTTTAATGATTTTTTAAAAATTTTAATACTTTTTTTTGGTGAGGCAATTGGGGTTAAGTGACTTGCCCAGGGTCACACAGCTAGTAAGTGCTAAGCATCTGAGGTCACATTTGAACTCAGGTCCTCCTGAATCCAGGGCCAGTATTCTATCCACTGCACCTCCTAGCTGCCCCGATTTTTTTTTTATTTTAAAGAAGAGTATAGGTGGAGGGCTTAGCTTTGTCCAAAAAGAGGGCAAGGTATCTGTTATCCTCTAATGCTGGGATGAAGGAATGGATGAAGATAAAAGACATTAAGAAAAGCTCCTGAAGGAGCTCACATTTGATAGCCTCAAACTTCCTAACAAAGTAGGTGTGGGCAATTCCTGAAAGTGAAGGACCAGAGGATATATTTGGAAAATTATAGAGAGAAGAGAAAGTTTGAAAGAACTTCTTTCAGGAAATGATAAAACATCAATAATAAAAGAATAAAATTATTTCCATGAAACAATGAGGACCCAAACTGAGGTTAAATCCAATTCAATAAGCACTTATTAAGGGCCAACTGCATGCAAGGCTTTTTTAGTAGTCACTGGAGTAAAGAACTAAATAGCATCTGCTTTCTACATCCTTACGATATATTGTCAAGGAAAAACATGTGTGCAGACAACTCAATCTGAGAACAAGACTACTTCTAATACTTTTGGAAGCTTTGGAATAGAAAAGAGGAGGTAAATGATAGGAGTTACCCAAGGGTTATGGTTAGCAGGCAGGAATAATAGGGTGCAAAGTGGGCAACAGGATGAAGGGTTGAGAAGAAGGAATTATTGAAAAAAAACTGGCTAGCAGGAATGAAAGCAAATTTTGAACAGAATTAAAAGACTGGGAGAACAGGGAAGAATAGAGGTAGTGAAGGTGAGGATAAGGACAAAAAATAGATATAAGAGTTATAAGGGATAAGAAGAGTTGGGAGGGAGAAGACTATGATCAGAGAAGAGAATTTCAGAGTTCAGAATTTTGAAGGTAGAGAAGTTTCTAGAAATAGCAAGCTGTAGGGCTACAGTAGAGGTCACAGGAGTTAAGGTAGACAATAAACCAAAAGGACAGGGTGTCATAAGGGTCAGGAGGCCTGGGGCTGGAACTAGGGCAAATGCCTGGCTACCTGAACTGTCACATTATTGTCTTATCTTGTGCATCTTTGTCATAAATTGTACTTGTCTATACCCAATGTTATTTCAGTGAAATGTTCATCTTCCTTCACTGATTTATGCTATTAATTGAACTATAAGCATCTCCTGTACAGCAGTTCACTCAATGGAATTCGGTTCTCAAAGACTTCATTGTTATAAAATCATTCTGTGATTAATGAATGGCAACAGAATTTTGTGTTCTCCATTGATTTGGAGCAAGAAAAGACTCAAGTGAAGATCTGTTCCAACTCCTTTCTTTTATACATTAGGAAACAAGACAAGGTGAAGTGTCTTGTGCATAGTCAAATAGCTAGAAAGTGTCACACCTACATTTTAAAATTACACTTTCTTGCTCCAAATCTAATAGTCTCTAATTGACCTCACACCAAGACTTTAACCTACCAGTTCTAGAATTATAATACCTGGAACCATATGAAACAATCAGCCAATCAACAAAGCTATGTGACCATCATAAGCCAGGCTTTATGGTAGAAACTGGCAATGCAAAAGACAAAAATGAAACAATCCCTCCCATTAAGCAGCTGACATTCTATTGGGGGAAACAATATGAACAAATAAAATTATATACAAAATGTATGCAAGGTAATGGCAGAGGACATAGTTGCAGGTATCAGATATGAAAGGGCTTTGTGTAGAAGATGGCGCAAGGACTGAGTTTTCTGTGGATATTATTTACATTAAAAATTTACTGTTCAATGTTTTTAAAAATTCATGACTAAAACTATTTTTCATTTTGGGAGATGACATGGTATAGTGGAAAGAGTCTTGAATTGGGATGTTGGGAGACTAGATACCTTGGGTTTTAGTTGTTGCTCTTCCAATAACCATCTGTTTGGCCTTTAGCAAGTAACTTTACTTTTCTGGATCTCAGATTCCTCATTAATAAAAATCAGTTTTCAACTGAATCAGTGGTTCCCAATTTGAGAACTAAAGATCCCTGGGAACTATGGAGTTATTATTACAAGGCATGTGCGATTCACTTTGGGCATCTATGGTCATTATACATTTTCTCAATCAACAGATTTTAAGTATATGCCTACTGTGATTATATATCATATATATTATTATATATCATATATATTATATATCAAGATATGTATTTTCATACAGAGAATTTATGTCATTTCATTTTAAAAATTAAGTTATTTTTACAAGCATTTATTATGTGCTCTCATTTGTTATTGCTAAATAATAACAACAAAACATAAGAAAATGTATAATCTCTGAAAAACAAATTCCCATATTTTCCATGTCCAAAAATGTTTGTTTTATTCTCCATTTTTAATCCATTATCTCTATGGCAGGAGATGGATGGTATAAACTGGACTTATGTTTTATAATTGTTTTGATCAGAATTCTTAAGTCATTTAAAATTGTTTTTATCTATAATATCATTTTCTCTATATAAATTGTCATTCTAATTTTGCTCACTTTACTTTGTATAGATGTCTTCCTAGTTTCCTGTGAAGTTGTCTTTTTCATCATTTCTTAAGGCACAAAATATTCCATTACATTCATATAGTACAATTTTTTTAGCTCCATAGCTAGAAACGTACCCCCCCCATTGAGAGTTATGATGAAAAGCCAGCTAAAAATATTTTTGTACATATAGATCCTTTTCCTCTTTCTTTGATCTTTTGGGGGCCATAGGCTTGGTAATGGTAATGCTAGATCTAATTATATACACAGCTTAATAACATTAGGGCATAATTCCAAAATACTTTTTACAAAGGACTAGACCATTTGGGACCATACACCAATGGTATGAAAGTAGGCTGATTTTCCTGAAGCCCCTCCAACATTTTTCATTTTGTTCTTTTGTTACCTTTACCATTCTGATAGGTATGAGGTAAAGTTTAATTTGAATTTCTATAATTATGAATGATTTGGAATATTTTTTTCATATGGTTGTTGATTGTTTGTTTTTCTTCCTTTGAAAATTGCCTCCTTATATCATTTGGTGATTTATCTGTTGGGGAATAGCTCTTGAATCAGTCCCTAATGTATCTTGGATATGACTTTTGTGAGAAAATTTCTGCAAAGATTTTTCCCCCAGTTCCCTTTTTCCCTTCTAATTTTAACTACTTAAGGTGAAGGCCTTTAAATGACAGAGAAGCTATTATTTGTTGCTAGGAGAAATAAGGAGACATTGGTGTTTGTTGAGTAGGGGAGTGACATTGTCAGACCTATGCTGTAGGAGAATCATTTTGGCAGAAATGTAGAAGATGAATGGAAATGGTGAGATTTGTGAGTCAGGAAACCAATTAGAAATCTGATGTCATAATCCAAGTGACAGGTTATGGGTATCTAGACTAAAGTGGTGGCCATTTCAGTAGAAAGAAGGGAACAGATATTAGAGAATTTGGGGGAACTTCAAAGTAATCTTACTGCCATGTGCATTCTCTTGACCTATGAAATATTTTCAGAGCAATGACTACTTCTGCTAGCTTCTACCTTGATTTTTAAAAGTATTGTTTCACAGACAGTCAACATGGTATGTGAGAAGCCTTGGAATCAGAAAGTCCAAGTTTCTAATCTAGTCTCTAACATAAACTATTAGTGGTGTGGAAATTAATTGAGACAAGCAACAATTTTGATAATTTCATTTTATGACTTCACTATTCATGCATGCGGTAGCTATTTGGCACAGTGTACAGAATGCTGGCCCTAGCATCAAGTGGAACTGAGTTTAAATCTGGCCTCAGACACTTACTAGCTTTGTGACCCTGAGCAAGTCACTTCTCCCTGATCTGAAAAACGAGCTAGAGAAGGAAATAGCAAACCACTCCAGTATTTTTGCCAAGAAAACACTAAATAGGATCACAGAGAATTGGACATGATGGAAAAGATTCAGCAACAACAAAATCATACATGTGTGTGCCTGTAGGCTGCAGAATGTCTGATTTTCATTAAAGGAAACTGGATTGAGCTTGTTTCCCCAGAATGTGGATTTCAAGCTATACAAGTTTTTGTTGCTCTCTTTTGTAATGTTTTTACTTCTGGGTTTTTTTTAAGAATATAAATTATACCAAGAAGATTTGTAAATGATCAGCATGTAGCTGCATAATCTTGAGAAAGTCACTTTAATGCTTAGTGATCAAGGCAAGTCTATGAGACTTTGAATTATATAGGAGTTGCTCATCTGTATGTCACCATAGTGATTGTCTTTTCATGTGGTTTGGATGGTAAATCTGCCTAAGAGAGGAAGTTTACTAGTTTAGAGTTGTCCAGGTTGTAATCTGTATCGATGAAGTCACAAACCTTTTAAATATTCTAAAGAAGAAACAAGAACTTAGAGATAGTTTTAAAATAAATACAACCATATTGTTTCCTCCACAACAATGATTTGTTTATTGAGAAAAACCAATTATAATAAAAGTGGCATGGGAAGAACTTGAAAAGATTACATAATCCCCCAAAAGAAAAGTTTATGTCAATTTATACCATCAATTGTGGGGGAGAAAATGGAAAAAAAATATTTGTGTTTACTAATAAAATGATATTGATGAAATTTCAGGAAAATAATAATCTATGTTGATTCATTTTCTTCAATACTAGTTTGGTTACTTGAATAGAAAAATATTTTCTTATAAAAATGCAACACAGCTCTAGATATTATTGAGCCCATATGTAAACCTTTCACCGAAGTACACAGAAATTGAACTTATGGACCACAGACTTAGATCTCTCTTTACATTTCTTTTCAATAAGATGACTGGTTTTCCAAATAAAAAGCTATGTGGCAACTTTATTCTCCCTGAGTTTCTGTTGTCTCCCCACCACATAGTTATAACCCTGTCTTCCCAGAAGCTCTTGCTATTTTAGTACAAGGAGCTAATCTATCTCTGAAATTGAATGTACATTTATGAATTCCACTGAAGCCTACTTAGGGCAGAAGAGAAGCCCTAAGTAGCTTTTAAAAATAAAGCATATTCCTATTTCTTACCCAGGTTTGTATCTTCCTCCTAGACTAAATGAAAATGTTAGTATCAAATAGATAGGCATCCTCACCTCTCCCTGTCTCTCCTTCTCTCTCTCTGTCTCTCTGTCTCTCTCTCTCTGTCTCTCTCTCTCTCTCTGTGTCTCTCTCTGTCTCTCTTGTCTCTCTCTCCATCCGTCTCTCATTATTTCATTTTTGTCCATGCCTATATTCCTCTACCTCCACCATCCCTTGTGAAACTAAAACCAAAACTCCCATCAACATTTCTACTTAATAGTAGTAACATTGATTCCTGCAGGGCGTCTTAGGGAACTTGTTTCACCTGTGACAGTCACAGGTAAATCTCAGATTGGAATTTCTATACCAATCTAAAATGGATCCTTGTTCATATTGCCCCAAGGCTCCTGAGGCATGAATTTCGTGGCGTGTTCAGATGTGATTGCATGATAAGGCAGGAGCAGAGATTAGATGTGTTCTGAACTGCGTATATGTTCACTCCTTTTAGCAGCCTAGGAGAGAGAAGCAACCTTTAAAAGAATATTTCCGAAAATCTTTTCTGAATTGATATGTGGTGCATTTCTCCTTTTTTTATACAAGGTGACAGTGCGTGTGAGATGTAAAGATGAGTTTGCTCAGGCAATTACCCCTTGTTGATAGCAGATTATTTCCTCTGGCAAACTCAAAAATAACTTGTTGGTGTATAAGTTACTGCTGTTCTGGGGATGTAGTAATTTACTCTCCTGTCTTTTTTATGAGCACATTTATTTTAATCAGCAGAGTTCAGAATTGCTCTTTTTCATCTAACTCTGTCTCCTTTGGAGTTATGCGCCCTCTTGCATGCAACAAAGAAAGGTCCTTGTGTACACACTGGAGAAAGGAGGAATGATGTATTACAGAAGAATGTTCTCTATACAGGATATCATATCCCATGATCTTTTGTCCATGTAAAGAACACAATGTTCAATCTCTACAATTCTCATCCAAATTGTTTTCCTGAATAAAATGTTTCACCTCAGTGAGTTACTCAAGATGGGGAATAGAGCAATAGAAAACAGGATGACAGCAAAATGCAAAGAGGTACAGTTTTTCAAATCTTAGTCCTTGAGAGGAATAAGATTGCTAAAGACAAGACTTGGCCAATGACCTGAGATAGAGAAATGCTAATTTTATGTTTTCTCCCTTTTGCAGATGGAATGTTGAGTCAAAAAAATAAAACCTTTCCCAAAATGATCACACTTTATGCTCAGGACAAAGCAAATCCTTTGAGTTTGATTACTGCCTCCTTCTGCTCTCCCAAACAAAGCACTGACTACACCTGTATGTTTTGGTTGTTTTCTCTGCTTGTTTGTTTTGGACCGTACCAGTAACGTCATTGGTATAGGAAATTTCCATCGATGCAGACCACCATCTGCTTTGCAATTTGTAGTTTTAGAGATTCCCTTGTCCACTGAAAATGACTTTCCCAGAAATTATATTTCATACCTGGACTTAGAATTAGATCTTTCTGATTCCAAGGCCAACTCTTTAGGTAGATATGCTTAGACTGTGTGACTCCATTGTATGCTTTATATGCCTCTGTGTTAGAGAAGAATAACATTCCACAAAAAATTCTAAACTGGCTAGTTGTTGATGGAGGCAATAAAACTATGGATGTATTAGTTTGTGTCAAAGAATAGGAAGAAAATTGAGTCTGAAGTCATCTGTGGAAGTGAATGAATGAATGAATGCATGCATGCATGCATGAAAAAAAGTCACTCAGTGACATGTGAGAGATAAAACTTCAAAAATAAGACAGTACCTGCTTTCTAGGAGCTTACATTCTAAGAAAGGAAGACAATTCATATAGGGAAATAATGTGCAGGGAGATGTGTTTTGATCAGGTTTGTCAAGGAATGGTAAGGGGAGCCACAGGGCAATTAGTTTACTCATTCTTTCTAGGAAGGGCAAGGTTAATTTAATTGCTGTTTTCCAGAACTAGAAAGTAGAGCACAGGAGGGGAAGGGTAAAGTGTTTTAATATGGTATAGAGATGGAACAAGAGTAGAACCACAGGTCTGCACATGGACATGGGGAATTCTGCCACCTTGGGTCCGCACTAGAAGCCAAATGATTTAGTTAGGAAAATATCAAGCTGAGTCAGGAGTTAGATTCTTGTCTGTTCCTGTTGCCAATTGTTTTTTGTAGGTCATCACCTAATCTCTCCATTTAAGATGTTACCCATCCATAAAATTAGGATCTTCCTACCATCTCCAATCTGTCTCACAGACATGTTCAGAAGATAAAATAGAGCAGAAATGTAAACATTTCCAATGAACTTCAAGCTTTTTAAAAAATATTTTCTTTTACTTCTTCCATTAATAAGTATCTGTTGCTTTTAGTTTAGGGTGAAAGCAAAACCCACTATAATGAATCTTGGGACTTGAGGAAGAAGAGAACTGAGGGGCGGTGGGGGGAGAGGAAGTCACAGAATTACAAAATCATTTCCAAACAGATGCCATAACTCTTTTCATAAAAAAGAGACATGTAAATGTCAGTGACATGAAAAATATTTCCCCAGGTACTTCATAAAGCCAGGTCAATATACAAATTCAATATCAATGATAAAATATTAACACAAACACTCTCACAATTACCAGTTAAATGTATCAATAATTAAATATGCTAGCAATCATGTCTGTCAGTTCCTGCTGAAAAATTAAGGGGGACTTCATATTTATATCCAGCAGGAAATGCCTTTTTAATGCTAATGATGGTTATATACATATATTCCAAGTACACTATAAGTTGAGCACCCAACAGACCTGTCTGTTCCTTCTTTATGTTTCCAACAACAGCCTCTAAAATATAGCAAAATTTGTCAGAGCCTAGAAATCTACATTAAAGAGCAGAATGCTTAATAATCTCCTAATTGAACTCTGTTGATGAAAGAATAAAAATTAAGATTACAAAAATAGGAGAGGGCATGTGATAAGGTGGTACCCAACTATACTAATCTCAGGTATTGGGATGAAATAAATGAATTACCAAAGATAGACAAAGGTTTATAAAGGAAAGTCTACTTAACTTTCTAAGAATTCAGTGACCAAATATGGGGCAAAGATCTTACTTCTGGTTCTGGTTCTAATTTGAGCACCAAGATTTCACTTGTCTAACTCTTTCTCCTTCAGCCCACATCAATTGGAGAATGCTCCAGGAATGACAATGGTGAGGTCTGCATAGATCAGAGTATTTAATATCTTAATGGACATACCATGGATTATCATCACTGTGAAGTCTTCTACCGTGTATGGAAGAAAGAAATGTTTATGCTTGTGTTGTTCTAATTTGCCTTAGTTGAACTAGAAAAAAAACTAGTGTATACTTTCTGCCTCTTCTTTCCTTTCCTTTCCTTTCCTTTCCTTTCCTTTCCTTTCCTTTCCTTTCCTTTCCTTTCCTTTCCTTTCCTTTCCTTTCCTTTCCTTTCCTTTCCTTTCCTTTCCTTTCCTTTCCTTTCCTTTCCTTTCCTTTCCTTTCCTTTCCTTTCCTTTCCTTTCCTTTCCTTTCCTTCCTTCCTTCCTTCCTTCCTTCCTTCCTTCCTCCCTCCCTCCCTCCCCTCCTCCTTGTCCTCGTCCTCATCCTCCTCCTCCTCATCCTCCTCCTCATCCTCCTAGTCCTCCTCCTCATCCTTCTTCTTCTTCTTCTTCTTCTTCTTCTTCTTCTTCTTCTTCTTCTTCTTCTTCTTTTTCTTCTTCTCTCTCCCTCTCCCTCTTCAAACCTTTACTTTCTTGCTTCCAACCACATCATTCAACTAAAACTGCTCTCCAAAATTATCATTGATCTATTAATAGGCATATATGATGGTGTTTTCTTACTCTCCATCTTTCTACATCAATATGATGCATTTGAAACAGTTTATCACTTTTTTTCTGATGAGTAGTCTCTCTGAATTTTCATGACATGACATTGGTTATCATACCTTCTTTGATTATTCCTTGTCTTCTTTTGCTAAGTAATTATTTATATTCTACCCTCTTAATGTGAGTATTTCCCAAGGTTCCTTTTTTGGGGAGGGGGGCAATAAGGATTAAGTGACTTGCCCAGGGTCACACAGATGGTGTCAAGTGTCTGAGGCTGGATTTGAACTCAGGTCCTCCTGAATCCAGGGCCAGTGCTTTATCCATTGAGCCACCTAGCTGCCCCCCAAGGTTCTTTCTCCTCCCCTCCCCTCCCTTCTCCTCTCTTTTCTTCTCCTGTTTCTTTCTCTGTTTCTGTCTCTGTCTCTCTCTGTCTCTGTCTGTCTGTCTCTCTCCCTCTCTCCCCTCTGTCTCATATATTGCTCCTTCTTGTTTACTCCATGATCATGATCCAAACAAACCGATCTTCTCAGTTCTTCTCATAGAAGATCTCATCTCCCATCTCCATATCTTTGCATTGATCACTGCTCTCCTCCTTCTCCTGCTCCATATCTGGAATATATTATATCCTTACTTCTGCCTTTTAGATTTCCTCTTCCTTCAAAACATAACTCAATCACTATCTTCTATATTGGCAAATTCAATTAGAAATGGATACCTGTGTGTAACATATTGGCTTAGAAAACCACAAATTAACATCATACATTTGAATTATATTTTTATTTGTTTTGTTAACCATTTCCCAATTGCATTTTAGTCTGGTTTGGACCTCAGGAGTTTTCTAGGTCATACGCAGGAACTTTGTAGTAATATAAGTTTGACACCTCTGACCAATATAAAACCTTTCCTCATACTCATAAAAGCTAGCATCCTCTCTCCCAAGGTCCTTGTATTTAATTACTTTTTATTTATTAAATATAAATTCCTTCAGGGTATACTTCTATATCTGTTTCTGTGTTAGAATGTGTGAAAGGCCAGCCCACTGAAGATACTGAGTAAGGGCCTGTTGGTTAATCGGTAGAAGGACCTATTGCCCAGTAACATCCTTTAACTGCCAAGTATCTTCTATCCCTATTTACTCCACATCCCAGGGGCTTCCATCTTGAAATTCCATCTCCATCATAAGACCTCCTCAAATTCAGGCAATGTGGAATGACATGGCTATGGCCTATAATATAGGGTGAAAAGAGGATGAGAATAGGAATCGGAAGGCCTGAATTTCAGTTCTGGCTACACCATTCAGTGATGCAAGTCTCAACTCCCCCATTCAGTGACACAATACAAGTCTCAACTCCCCCATTCAGTGACGCGATACAAGTCTCAACTCCCCTGGGATTGCGCTAGACAGTCTTTAACGTCTCTTCCACCCCTAAAAATATTATTATTAATTGTATTTGGGGTGGACATATTCAATAAAATAAGAATGAACATCCAACTCAAGCTTAATCAAATTTAACCTTCTGTAATTCAATGAGACTAGAATAACAATGTTCATTTTAATATACTATAAACTCCACTCACTTTGTTTCTAACAATTAAACTCATGAAATCAGTGGGAGAGATTTGCTTTGCATAACATAATTGCTGAGCACTTTGAAAATGTCCAATTCTGTTCAATTCCACATGCATTTATTAAATGCCTGCTATTTGCAAGTTTCTGGGTTAAGTTAGACTAGAGAAAGAGATAAGATGAACGACTCTTTCTGCCTTCAATGAGCTTGTATTCTACTGAGGAAGAGTGGCTGGGGTGGGGGTGGGGGGCACAATATGTGCTCAGGTAAATATAATGAAAGGTCAGGGGTGTTGTGAGGGAAGGGGTAAAGAAAACATAAGACAAAAGGATCAGGAAATAGTAAATAGTGGGTTAAACCTGAGCAGAGAGAAGATTTTGGAAGGACAAGGTGAAGGATAGAAGTGCTTTATCCACTATACCAACTAGTCACCTCATATAAGCACTTGCTAGCTCTTGCAAACCACAAGGATTGAGGAAGCCCCATCAACTGCCAAACAACTGACACCTATGGGGCAGACAAGCCAGCTCAGCTGAGCAAGGCTCCCTGAGGGAGAGATAGGAGGTTGTGTTTATGTGTGAACCAGTCCCTCAACCACTACATCCCCTCAGTCCCCAGGGCAGATAGTCTAGGATCTTGAACCAAAGGGCCTTGGGAATATCGATGCCTCCAGAGACATCAGTCCTGCTTCTAGTCTAGGATCCATAGCCATCAGTTAAAGAACCAATCACTGTGGAGAAGGGATTTCCTTGCCACCATCAACCCTTGATCAACTACCATCATCAATCAGGTAAGCCCAAATGCCTATGGAGTGGCAGCACCTCCTGAGACTACCAGGCCTGCTTCTAGTTCAGTCTAATGTACACCCCCTCCAGTGTTCCTGAATATACTTGGCATGTTCTTCTATGAGTACCGAAGATCCTGACTCCTTACAGAAGTGATATATACAATGAGATTAGTAAAATGGAAATGAATAAATAGTCCATGAGTTTATTTCTATCTATAAAGTTAGAAAGCTGACCAAGAAGGGGAAGGACTTTCAAAGAACAAAAGAGACCCTTTCCACACGCCCTATCCCTTACCTATATTGTCACATCATCCTATCTGGGAATTCATATTAAGAATTAGGCTCTGAGAAAATTTTCTTGGTTTTTCATGCACTGGTACCAGAAAAATATACAAGTTTTAAAAGAATTTTTCAAGGCTACCTCAGGGGAGACATTAAATCAGGAGGACCCAAATAGCCATTATGTCTTCCTGGTTGCTTAGCTTGGGAGTATAAGAGGACCAGGTAATTAAGGGAATAATGGTGAAGTTCTCCTGCAACATCACTAGTTTTGTCTCTCCCCAAACATATGATGGAAATAAATAAATCTAATAATTGGCACCAACTCCATATTCTTTCTATTGCTGAAAATGTTAAAACCTGATTGTCAAGACAAAGTGGATGTCATTTAGCTTCTACTCATAGTCCTTTCATATTATAAAGCAAATTATAGTATGATGAAGATATTAGCCTCCCAGGGAATTATAAAGCAAAAGCAATATCACCTCTCCAGGGATCCAAGTTAATAAATAACAGCAGTCATTTGGAAATGGGATAGCTGCCACTCTTTGAGAACCAATGATGAGCTTGATAATATGGATGAAAGGGAAGGTAAATCATTCCAATGAGTTAAGTAGGGAAATTTCCATGCCGAAGTAAGAAATTCCAATGAGGAATAATGGGAGATAATGTGTTTACACTGATTCATGAGCACTGGCCAAAGCAGAGTTAAATAGTCTGAGACATGGTGGGCATAAGAGTAAAAAGTGAGGAAAATTATATAGGGAATAGGACTCTTTATCAAGATTCACCAAATAGAGTTGGCTATATAGATTTTGGAGTTGTTCTTATGGAGTTTGTGGTGGAACCCATGCTTGATGACTGTCAATAACAATACTTGGATTACCTGTAAAATTCCTCAGATTCTGAGATCTAGGGACAAATAAGGTGCCAAAGTCAATCAATTTGTATTTGTAAAACACTCACTGTATGCCAGGCACTGTGCTAAGTACTTCAGATACAAAAAGAGAAAAAATACTCCCTGCTTTCAAGGAGTATACATTTTAATGGGGGAAATAGCATGAAAATATCTAGTTATACATGAGAAATATACAGATTAGGAGGAAAGAAATCATAAAGGAGAAGACACTAGGAGATGGGGAGGAACTTTTGGCAGAAGGTGGTATTTGAGCGGAGTTTCAAAGGTATGCAGGGAAGTTAAAATACAGAACTATGGAGAGAGATCATGCAACGGCATGAAGATAGGAAATATCATGTTATATGAAAAGAACAGAAAGTAGGTCAGTGTATATTGTGGTATGCAGATGTGGTATATGGGGAATAAAGTATAAGGAACCTGGGAAAGAAAGAAATAATAAGTTTATGAAGAGCTTTAAATGTGAAACAGAGGATGTTACATTTGATCCTAGAGGTAATAGGGAACCACTGGACTTTATTGAGTGTGGTGAAGGGGATAGGATATGGTCAGATATGTGCTCTACTTAGGAAAATCACTTTTTGTATCTGACTGAAGGGTGGTTTGGGAGAGGTGTCAGAGATACCAACCTGAACACTCATAATAGGCTAGGCATGACTTGAGGAAGGTCTTTGTGATAGCATCAGCTGTGTTAGTAAAGGAGATATATATGAGAAATAGAATAGATAAAAAAAAGATGTGTACAAGAGATGTTGTGAAGGGAAAATGGACAAGTCTTGGCAATAGATTGGCTATGTGGGGTGAGTGCAAATAAAAAAATCAAAGATGACATCGAGGTTATTGACCTGGGCAACTGAGAAAATGATGGTGGTGATAATACAATTGAAAGGAATAGAAAAGTTCAAAAGAGGAGGGATAGGTGGGAAAGAAAATTATTTCTGCATCTATACTATTTCCCAATACAATACAATACAATACAATACAATACAATACAATACAATACAATACAATACAATACAATACAATACAATACAATACAATACAATGAACACTTAAGTCCACTATGTATCAGCCACTGTGCTAAGCACAGTCCCCCTAAAGGAGGGGACAACAAACAAAAAGAGGAAGAAAAGCATGGGTGCAAGTGGGAATGGGACACCTGTGCAGGTACATCTTGTTTCATAGAGTTGAAGCCAGGCAAAGCAACAGATAGAAAGTGTAGTGAGCTGAGTGCAGTTTCTGCACTCTCATCAAGAGAGCATTGGCAGGGGAGCAGCTAGGTGGTGTAGTGGATAAAGCACCTGCCCTGGATTCAGGAGAACCTGAGTTCAAACCCAACCTCAGACACTTGACACTTACTAGCTATGTGACACTGGGCAAGTCACTTAACTCTCATTGCCCTGCAAAAAAAAGAGGGCATTGGCAGGAGTGTGGTACTCTGCCCCTATGCCCCCGAAAACAGATATAAAGCTGAGGGAGGTATTATCAATTGGAGTTTGAGTTAGTAGTATGGTGGTGAGTTTAGAAGTAAGGAGCTTATCCTGGGAGGGGCATTGCCCTGTCAGGATAGCAGGTATACAAACATATACATATGTAGTCTCTACACTCTAAATCTGTCACATCTCTGTAAATATTAATCCATTTCATTTATTATCATTTTGCTGGCGCATAAATGGACCAAGATTTTCATTTCAATGAAAAAAATGCATTTATTTCTTTTTTCTCTATTTCATTTTTGGTACTAGCAATTTGGTTTGCTTCTATTTTATATCATTAGTTAATAATTGTATATTTTGTTTTTTTTTCTCAAGAAATAACTCCTGTGGGGGGCAGCTAGGTGGCACAGTGGATAAAGCACCAACCCTGGATTCAGGAGGACCTGAGTTCAAATCCGACCTCAGACACTAGAAACTTACTAGCTCTGTGACCCTGGGCAAGTCACTTAACCCTCATTGCCCCCCACAAAAAAACAAAACAAAACAAAAACAAAAAAACAAAAAATGAAAACTCTTCTCTAACATTTTTATCTTTTTTTGTTTACTTATTTTCCTTTTTTTAAACTCTCTTCAAATTTTTGTTCTGGTGTTTGATTTTTTTATTTGTTCCTGTTAATGTTTTTATTTGCATATACAATTAATTGACCTTTTCTTTCTTTATTTTATTTTATTTTAAATAGTTTAATGATATAAATTTTCCCTAAGAACTACTTCAGCTGCATCCCCAAATTTTTTATATGGTGTCTCATTATTGTCATTTTCTTTGATGAAATTATTTATCATTCCTAAAATTTTTCTTTTACCCCTTAATTTTGTAATGTTAAATCATTTCTTTTTGAAACATTATCAAAAATGTCTTTTATTTATTATATTTTTTGCTTTATGGTTATTAAAATATTTCTGCTTTTTAGTAATCAACTTTTGAAGTTTTTATGTTCTAGGATATCCTGAATCTTTATGTTTATGCCATAGAATATCCTGAGCACTATTCACAAGTAAGACATATTTACATTCCATTCTATTCACATTCAATAATTACCATATCTCTATCACATATGATTTTTCTTAAATTCTGTTAAGGTATTTTACTCCTTTCTCATTTTTAAAATTTTTTCTCAGATTTGCAAAGGTCTGACAAGGTTATACTGAGATACTCAACTATTATAGCTTTGCTATCTATTTCTACCTAGAATTAAATTAGCTTTTCCACTAAGAACTTAGATGATAAGCTATTCAATGCATATATTAAATATTGATATTTTTAAACATAATATAATTTTTGTTTATTTCTTTTATTGTTGCCTTTTCTAAGGTCTTTCTTACTAACTATGCTTTTTAAATTTTAAAAGAATCATAATACTGTTCAAGTCACTGTTTTTTTATCTTTGTGTGACTATGTGTCGAGTGAGTTTCTTAAAAAGAACATATCATTAGATTCTACTAGTAGATAATTCGTCTGCTATATTCATCCAATTTCTGGGTAAGTTCATTCCATTCAAGTTCAGTGCATGATTATTGTCTATTTACCTTCATGATGTCCACTTAGATTTTTTTTAACTTATTCCCTGCCTGTCCCTCTTTAAAAGAAAAAAAAAAGATTGTAGTAGAGAAAAAGTTTTGATATGCACTAGCATCATGTTTGATATGCACTATCAAATGGGTTTTTTTTTTTCATTTTTTTTTCTACTTCAAAACTTGCCAAAGCAAGGACTTTGTCTCCAGAGCCAAGATCAGTGGAGACTTTCTCAAACTGGCTGTGGGTGGCACCTGCATTTGTGGAAAGGAAGGCCTCATCATCCGCAGTCAGCCTTTCTCCAAGTTTCCGAAGGGCAGTCAGGATCTCCAGCTTCTGTTGGGTGTAGACATCTCTTTCCAGTTTTCCAACCATCAAGTCTCTGTCCATCTCTGCTAATCTTGTCCGCAGCTGTCCTGGCTATTTCTTTGCAAACAATCTGATAACCTCTGGCATTTTAAAGGCCTGGCTGATGGCCGCCTGAATGGCCAGTTGCATCCCACTAAGTTCATCTACCAAAGTCATGTTTCCAGACATAATTTTCTTCAGCAAATCATTGAATTCACCCAGCTGTTCCAAAGTTTCTTTTTTGGTTTCTTCATATTCATCTGCACTCTTCCAGATCTTGTAACTGTTGCATTAGTCTGTTCAATTGTTCTTTTAAGTTCTGTTTTAATTTACTTGTCTCTGTCTTTCCTCTAGATGTCATTTTATTTTTTTTCACAGAAAGATGGATAAATGTACCTGAAGGCTTGAACTGGATGGGCAGTAGAGCTGGCAGGCAGGGCCCACTTCCTCTTCCATTCTTTACAATAGGATTTTGCAAGAACATTTGTCTTTCCTCTACCTATTAGAATGTAAACACATCTTCATTGTTTTAACTCTTCTAATTGTTCAATGTATTTGCATTTCTTAGTTTATCTTGGGTTCTGTGTTTGCCTTTCAAACTTTCAGCTCAGTTCTGTTCTTTTTATCAGGAATGTTTGAAAATGCTCTGTTCTACTAATGGTTTATTTTATTGCTTTTCTCCAATAGGATTATACTCAGTCTTGATGAGTAAGTTATTGTTGTAAACGCTTATCTTTTGCCTTTTGGAATATTATATTCCAATATTTTCTGTATTGTATAGTATTTGTTGCTAAGTCTTCTGTGAATTGTGTTTCCTTGGCAAAAGAAAGCTATTATTCTATTCAGTACACAATTTCACAAAAACAATGGCCTGAAGAGAGCAGATGGTGGTAATGGTTCAAACTAAGGAAGCCACTGCCAGCTCAGGTAAGCACAAAGGTGATGGAGTAGGTGAGATGGCTATGTTAGGGAGATCAGTATGAATTCTGATCCCCAGGCTAGAAGCTAGAAGAGTCAGAGAGAGAAGGCAAAACAGTCCAAAATCCCTTAAATGTACTTGAAGTCAGTTAGTCCTCTAAATAGAAGTATAACAAGCTAGTGCCAATTCCACTAATTAGGAGCTTAAAGCCAGATTCCATCTCTGGCCTATCAGAACACAGTGACATACCTAGAAGTATCCTAGATATGTCACTGTGATCAACAGGGCACTGGGAAGTTTTTTCTGCATGATTATAGGATTTTTTTTTCTGCTTGGTGGATTCTTTTTATTTTTATTTGGCCTTCTAGTTTTAATAGATTTGGATAGTTTTCTTTTCATGATTTCTTGAAATGTGGTGTCAAGGTTTCTTTTCTCATCTTTATTCAGGGAGCTTAATGATTCTTGAATTAGGTTTCAACTTTTTTAATACCGTCCTGTTAGATTTGGGGGATCACATTTGTTTCAGGTGTCCTGTATTTCACCCTTGTTGCTGCTATCCAAAGCTGTGTTGGCCCTGTCATTCATTTGCAGTTCCCAAGTCATTAAAAAAGTGCATGTCAAGCCTCTTTTCTTGCAAGTGAATCATGAGGGATACAGTTTGTGTGCCAATAGGCCAGCACTAGAATCCTGCTATGTATTAGAATTGGCACTTACTTGTAATGCCCCTTTTCAGAGCATCTGTTTGCTTCATGTCTATTTCATACAGTTTAAATTCACTTTCTCCCACCTCCTCTTTCCACCCCCATCAGGTTTCACCCCAGCTACCATATTTCATGCTGACTTTGCTAGCATGACCTTTCCCTCACCTTCATAACTTCTGTGTTTATCAGAACATTTACTGGATTCTCTAGTTTGAACTCCCTATGGGCCTCTGGCCATCTTTTTATGCACTTTTATGCTGGATAGAAAAGCTTTCTTGGCTTATTTTCAGATTCTGTTATTATTGGTTTTTCTGGAGATGTTTTTCAGCTAATTCCTGGAGTTTATGTGGAAGAGATGGACTCCTCTATGACATTTCATAATGTCAGCTCAAATTTATAGACTTTAAGAGTTTCCTGAAGTTCTCTTCAAAAAAAGGACAAACAACTTCAATAACAATACATATATATTTACATGTTTTACATATGATAGCTACAGTTATAGATATAGATTAAACATAGATATGGATATGGATATAGATATAGATTTACGGCAGTTAGGTGGTGTAGTGGATAGAGCACCAAACCTGAGGTCAGGAAAGCTCATCTTTATGAGTTCAAATTTGGCCTCAAACACTGAAAAACTGTTTCACCCTGGGCAAGTCACTTAACCCTGTTTGCCTCACTTTCCTCATCTATAAAAGGAGCTGGAGAAGGAAATGGCAAATCACTGCAGTATCTTTGCCATGAAAACCCCAAATGAGGTCAGAGAGAGTCAGACACTGCTGAAAAATGACTCAACAACAACAAAACACTGAGTGTGTGTGTGTGTGTGTGTGTGTGTGTGTGTGTGTGTGTATACAGTGTTTATGGAGGATTAGTGCCTCTGGTGTGAGGACTTGCCAAGTTCTTTTCTGGGTTGCTCATCTACTTTTTGTGCCTAACTCTCATCTAAAGTTCTAAGAAGCTGTAGCATGTGCAGTGGCCACACCCAGGTAAAATATCTCACCAGATGGGCTAAATCAGGGCAAATGTAACTGACAAACCTCTTGCGAGTTATGGGAATGCCTATCCCAAGCATGTGAAGACTTTCCCCCAGTGAAATGAGCAGATAGAAACAATATGTTTCAAAAGCCATAAAAGTGGCTGAAGAGCTTGGTAGGCATTGAAGATGCCAATGTCGTCCACTGTAACATAGGCTATCACCAGTTCTCTTGATTTTTATCCTGCCACTGGTCTTCACTGACTCAAGAAGAGGCAGACCAATGACTTTGAATAACTCTGCCTCACTTAAATCCAATTTACACGCAAGTCAAGACATCATCTGTGATGTCATTGGTCCTCTTCAAAAATGAAGGACAAACAAAACAATACAGAAATACTATCTATCATCTATCTATCTAATTTATCTATCATCTCTCTCTCTCTTTCTCTCTCTATCTCTCTATCTATCTATCTGTATATCAGAGACAAGGTTTGAAGCCAAGCATTCTCGACACCAAAGCCACGTCCATAGCTACTCTCAGACACTCTACATATAATAAGCACTCAATAAGGTTTTTATTTGAATTGAATAATAAATTATGGTTATTCCAAGCACCATCATTCAAGTATCTACATACCTGGCCATTCTTTTTCAGCTTTCTTTAATAGTTCAGCATTTATGTCCCACTCTCCTACCTGTGAGTATCTCCTTAGGCACTTTCCTGAACTTCTTCTTTCTATACACTCTCTCATTAATCATATCAGCTCCCATGGGATCAATCATTTACTCTATGCAGGTCACTCTCAGATCTATATATTTGACTCTATTCTCTCTCCTGAGCTCAAGTCTCCCATAAAATTTTAGATTTGGAAAGTACTTCAATAGTTTTCTAGTGTAATCCATACCCAAAAGAAATTCACACTATAATATACACATCATTCAACCATTGCTTGGAGACTTCCAATGAAAGTAAACTCACCATTTCCCAAGTCACTCCATTCCACATTTAGACATCTCTAATTGAAGGGAAATTTTCCCTGCATGGCCTAAATTTGGCTCTGTGGACATCCACCCCTAGTTCCTGTTTCTTCCTCTAAAGACAAACAGAAAAAGTTTAATCCTTAATCCATGGAAACAGATCTCAAGTGCCCCTTCCCCCTCCTCATTAGTCTTCTTTATTCCAGGATAAATGCCTCCAATTACTTCAAGCAGCGCTCATTTGACAAGGATTTAAAGTCTTTTAACACTTGGTTTCTCTCCTCTTCATGTTCTCCAGCTTATTGATGCTTCTGAACTGTGGCATTCAAAACTGAACACAAATTTCTAGATATGTTCTGAACAGGGGGTCAGCAGTGGATAAAGCACCAGCCCTGGATTAAGGAGGACCTGAGTTCAAATGTGACCTCAGACACTTGACACTTACTAGCTGTATGACCCTGGGCAAATCACTTAACCCTCATTGCCCCACCAAAAAAAAGATATATTTTGAACAGGGCAGAGGCACCTTAATGCAACCAAAAATCTTATTAGTTTTTTGGGGGGCTGCCACTTCATAAAGTTGACTCATAATATATTTTCTGTCTACTAAAAACCCATCTTATCAAACTGATTCTAGAATTCCCAAATACCAGTGCATTCATACCTTCCCATCTGAGATGACTCTTATTCACATCCTTCCATAAATTCATGAGACGGAGGTTAATCTAATTTGCCAAAGGATTATCTTCCTTTCTTTTACTATTGCAAGGTTGCTAGTGGAGTATTCTGGCTATCTAGTTGTCATCTTTTGTTATAACTGATATCTAGCTATGCCTTTATAATTATTTACATGTGAATTTTATTTTTGAACACAAATGTAAGACTTTACTTTGATCTCCATTTTTTTTCATCTCATTAGGTTCAACCAGTCAGATACTAGCCTCTCAAGATGTTTATCTATCCTGACTGCCATTGATTATATCCTGGGAATCAGAAAAATCTGGTTTAATCAGTGCCTTTATCCAAGATGGACAGAAGTGAAGAAACATCATTAAGGAATTCTGGGATTGGAGTGAGTTAGTCATGTGAGAAGAATAAGCGATGACAGGTAGGCAGCAAGAATTCTCTACTGGCAACCTTGCAATGGCAAACCAAAGTAAGACGAACTGCTGGCACATTGGGTGGACCTCCCTATCATGAATTTATGGGAACTTATGAATAAGAGTTACCTGGGATAGAAGGTCATGGATGGACTGTCATTTGCCTCATTAGAAGAAACTCTGGAATCAGTGAGGTCATAGATCCATTTGTGTAATTGTTAATATCGTAAAATATTCAAGGCCAAGCATACATCCCTCGCACCATTGAGTAGAGACCTCCTGCAAAGTTGACATTGAGCCATTAACAACTACCCTTAGAGTTCAACCATTCAATGAGTTCAAAATCCATCAAGCTGTATTACTTTCTAGTCCACACTTCATCTTTTTCACAATAATCATATCAGATATTTCTTAAAACAATCTGCTAAAATCTATGTAAACTAGAGTTACAGTACAATATTCCCCTAATCTCCAAATTTGATGATTTTGATATATGGGAAATTTACAAAGGGACATATATGACAAGACAGGGTAAAAAAGTGTCTGCCTTGGTTTTAGTTATAGTTACAATAACTGTATGAAGTTAGCCAGAAGAACATCTGTTCAAATCAGGTACTGATCTCCACTTGAGCCCCACCAATCTCCTTATTTGTTGTAATAACTACCTGGAGACCTAAAAAATACTAAATACTAAATAATACCTAAATAATAACCAGGAAATATCTGAATAAAATGGATTATCCTAATTAGACTCCTTGAACCCATTATCAAGAGGGAGCCAGTCATTTCACTGGGTCACTACCAATGGAGGTAGTTAGGTGGCTCAGTGGATAGAGCACTGGACCTGGAGTCAGGAAGCCCTGAGTTCAAATTTAGTGTGAGATACTTACTTGCTATGTGACCCTGATTGCCTTGGTTTTCTCATCTGCACAATGAGTTGGAGAAGGAAATGGCAGACTACTCCAATATCTTTGGCAAGGAAACCTCAAATGGGGTCATAAAGAGTCAGACATGACTGAAAAATGACTGAATAACAACAAAATCTATGCCAATATTATTCCACTTCAACCCTTGTAAATAGCTTGAAAATAATGACTATTTTAGTTTAGTGTTTATATATGCAGCACCTATTTTACATGTATTAGATGCATAGTAAATGCTAATTAAATGACAAAATGAAAGCTACCAGTACTTTATACATAGTAGGTGCTTAGTACATATTTATTGAATGACTAAATGATAGCTACCAGTGCCTTACACATGGTAGATGCTTATCTAATGGATGAATGAAATAAAACTTTTAAAAACTCAAAAAATGATCAAAGTTCATCAACAGTCTTTGATTCACCTGAGAATCCCTGTGATTATCTCCATAGTTTAATCCATCCAAAAAAAACACAATGCCTGAAAGCTGATAGAACCATCTGAGCATTTAGTCACAAATATAGGGACAGTCCATATGAGTAAGGCCTCTCACCCATTATTTCTTTCTTCAGAAAACCAGAATCCAGGAAAGATCTTACCACTTGTTTACAGGATCTGAGGTGGTAAATCACCTCACAAACATCTGGGAATAAACAAATTAAGCAAATGAAAGGAAATGAAGGGATATGTCCTGCTCTGCTACTATGACCTTGACCCAGTCACTTAAACTTTCTGAGCTTAAGTTTTCTCTTTAAAATGAGATTGGATTAGATAGGTTTTTATGACTTCTTCTGGCTCTCAATACTATAATTTCCAAAATGATCTCAAAAGGCTCTACCACAGGTTGGACACAAATAGTCTGAACGTTTGGGTTAGAAATGTCTTTAGATTTGAATATCTCTTATTTCCTTTGCACTACTGCAATTCTGCTTTGCCTAGAAGGAAAAACCATCACAGGCCATGTGGGGCAATCCTGTGCTAGAGTCTCCCATGTCTTATGGTCAATAATAAGGGTGGACAACAACAACAACAACAACCTTATGAGGCAGCACAGTATAAAAGAATGGGAAATGGACTGGACATCAGGAGACATAGTTTCAAAATCTCATTTCATCACTAATTAGCTATGTGACATTGGACAAACAATTTTACCCCCCTGACCCTCAGTTTTCTTATCTGTAAAATGAAAGGTTGTAATAAACCATCACTGAGATTCTTGCCAGCTCTTAATGTCTATAATTCCAGGGGAAGAATAATCAGGTTACTCTTACAGATCCATATTAACAGATCCTGGTGTTCTTTAGAGGGGAACCAAATAGAACTGCATGTCTAGTGCAAGGAGATAAGTTGGAATAGCTATAGATAATGAGTAATAGGCACTAGGTGGGACTGGTAGGATGAGTTCATTGGGGTATCATCAGGTCTTCAAAAGGAAAAGGGCAGTATTCCATTTTATCACTCTCTGAATTCGTAAATTGCTATACTTTTACTTTGTACTCAGATACAGTAAAATCCCACCATGCAATGAGTGTTAAAATTGAGACTTTTATTCCACTTCATTATAATGTGTAAATTGTTGCCTTTTATTTGAGTGCCCGGAGGTAAATTGTAGACATATGTACAAAGTGGAGCTATTCAAATAAAATCACTGACATGTTAAGAGGATTCCCATTTTTGTTATTTATACTGTTTTCCTTCATTTTCGAGGATGATAGTACCCTTTATTACACACACTAAATGCGTGTATTATACTTGGGCAACATATATTCTTTCCATGATCCATTAAAATAAGCATAATGCTCTCCATATTCATGTAAGTCTTATTCTACACTCTACAGTTTTAAATATTTTTGCACACTCTATGGGAAAAAAGGCTTTAGTGGCACAATAAAACTCAGCCAATTATAGCATTTCTTGCCCTTGTTGTTAGCTTGAACCTGAAGTATTATCTTAGACAAAGTCATAGCTAAAGAGAAATGATAAATTTCTTTTTACATCCCCTACATAATCTGAATTAAAGCCTTTTAAAGTTTTGTTTTTACTAGTAGAAGTGTCCTGTTTAAGCATGAGTTTAAGGAACCACCAGTGGATCAACAATCTAGCTTGAACAGTGTAGGGATACTGAGGCCTTATCTATCACTGGGGCCTTGGTGTTCTGATGCAGTTATCTTTCATCTTCTGGCGATTTGAAACACCCAACAATGAGAAACTGTTTGGATCACATTGGCACCTATGGTAGTAGTAAAGAATCAACATGAGTATTAATGACATTGTGAATAGACTTGGGCTGAAGGTGGGGTTGAGGGGAGAGGTGTTTGAGCCTTCTAACATTTCATCTCTATCAATGGTATAATCTTGTCCTGGGTCCAAGGATCTTGGTGACAGTATGAACTTTCCCTGACTGCTTCTGGATCTCCAAAATAGAAGCCTCCTCTTTCCTATAGGTGTATTCCCTTAATGGCTGTCAGTGAGTACATTTTGGCTACACTAGAAATTATGATTTCATAACCCTTGTCACCCAGTGATTGTGGGTAGGATAAATAATAGGATGCGTGTTTCATAATGGTGGTTTAAACAGATTTTTGATCCAGGAATCCAGGAGCCAGTTCCAGACAAAGTAAGACATGCTTTCTGAAAGGCAGTACTATATCAACAAGGTCACAGTTTGCTATCATTTTTAATAGGAAAAAAAATCCTTACTCAAGGGGCATTTAACATATTTTGACAAGGTGACCCACAATTATCCATTAGCATTATATTTGTCTAAGCCCTACTGCATTGATATGCAAGGACCATGTAATAGTTCATTGATGTCCCACTTGGGGGTGGGGAATAAGGCAAGTGGGACCTTTCCAAGGTCTTTCACAGCCAGAATGCATCTAGCTATTGCCGTATTGATTAAACATTTGGATAGTTAATCAACATAGCTAAGCCCTTTTAACCTGCCATGTGCAGTATACAAAGAAAAATAATAATAATGAGAGGAAGAAAAAAGATGTCTATAAGAGAACTAGAGAGGATGAAATTTCAAATTTTAAAATTTAACATAGAACTGAGATACTTGAATATAACAAGACCATCAAAAGGATGAGAGTGAATATGGCCTCTGACACAAGTTCTAAGGGGATTAATTATATAATTCTGTTTGGTTGTTGGCTTCTGCTACTTTGGAAAATGATAAGTGGTAAAATATTTAAATACAGTTTTTCAGGATTGTTACACTTTTTAATTATTCACTAACCTTAACAATGGCTATAATCTTTTTAACACCCAATGATTACATTTAAATGCCCCAGTGCACATGAAACTAGATTTTTTTCTTTCTTTCTTTTTTTTTTTTTGGAGGGGGGCAATGAGAGTTAAGTGACTCGCCCAAGGTCATGCAGCTAGTAAGTTTCGTGTGTCTGAGGCCGGATTTGAACTCAGGTCCTCCTGAATCCAGGGTGAGTGCTTTATCCACTGCACCACCAAGCTGCCCCAACTAGATTTACCTATAAGAAGAATAGTTGGGGGGTTTTTTGTAATTTATCTTCAGGTTTCCCATCACTATAACACAAACTATAATGACCACCACAAAAAAAAAACTCATATTTATTTATATAATATTTTTCCTAACAATAGTCCTATTAGCTCAGTAGTACAAGTATCATTATCCCCACTGTATGGATGAGCTAACTGAGGTTAATGTAGGGCAGCTTATTTCAGCTGGATATGCATATTAAAAGGCAAGAATATGTTAGGGAGGACAATGATATTACCCCTGAGCTTAATTTTGTTCCTATACTTATCTCTCCTCCATTCATTTGCATAGGAGACTAGAAGAGTCCTAGGTATAAGAAACTAGGAGCCCCCTGAACTCAGGAAATCATTGGCAGTGTGTTAAAAAGGTAGCCTCTAAATTGATTTTGATTGGTTACACTTGAGCAACTGAAAATTAAAAAAGAACTCATACATATATGCATACATAAATACATACGTACATATTATATCTAGAGACCTATGTGTGCATTTTGTATATGTGTATAAATGTATTATGTGTGTATATATGTATCTATAAATATACATATAAATCTCTAACTATATCTATAAATCTATGTATATAAGTATCTATTTACATATACATATATTTATGTGACTATGAATAAATAGATATAAATAGATATACATGCATTCAGGAACTCACCCTGGTTATGCATATTTGTTACATGCGTAACCCTCCACATGCTTTCTTCCATCAGTATATCTTTATCACACATGTTCCCTATTGTGTTCCCTCCATATGTATTTCTTATGTGGATCCATTCTTTCCACTGATAATGTGTCTGTTTGCAAGAAAATGTGTCCCAATTTTATGGAGGAAATATTTAATAGATTTTTTTTTCTTGCTACTCTATTTGACTAAATACCTTTCCTTTGAAATAATTGTGTCCTATGACCTAATAGAAAAAGTAAGCATATATGTAGAGTTTTGTGAGCTATAGTTGTGAATAGATGAGGACCTATTCACAACTCACAACTCCATCTTGAATCTGAGGTAGCCTTGTCTGCAGGACCTACATGGGAGTTGGGGTGTCTATAGGTGTTCTCCTTATCTATATGTTTGATGTATCCTACAGGAGAAAATAAACTCCTCAAAGATAGGAAATATTTGTCTTTTTTTTCTTTTTTTCCCTAAGCAGATAATTGATAAAGTTTTACTAAGTTAAGATGAGTTGAAGTGAGCTTCATTGAATGGAACTGAATCCCTTTTATATTATCTCTTTGCTGATATTACACCTGAGATTGGGCTGTTTTGTATCTAGACTACAATAA
This sequence comes from Dromiciops gliroides, assembly GCF_019393635.1. Taxonomy (NCBI): domain Eukaryota; kingdom Metazoa; phylum Chordata; class Mammalia; order Microbiotheria; family Microbiotheriidae; genus Dromiciops; species Dromiciops gliroides. The sequence goes on from NC_057861.1 coordinate 455,863,509, forward strand.
AACCTCTCTAGGGAGCTCTCCACATCCAGTGGAATTCATCAACTTTTTTTTTTTTTTTTTTTGGTGAGGCAATTGGGGTTAAGTGACTTGCCCAGGGTCACACAGCTAGTGTTAAGTGTCTGAGACCAGATTCGAACTCAGGTACTCCTGAATCCAGGACCGGTGCTCTATCCACTGCGCCATCTAGCTGCCCCCGAATTCATCAACTTTTTAATGTTAAAATTAAAGAAATTAACCAATAATGTGATAGCAAAGCCTTTTTCATTGCCTTCTAGATTAAACATCTATCTTTAGAATTTAGAAAACTTTGATCAAAATTGTGGCCCAAATGAGTGGCATTTAAGGCACCCATGAGTTCTGATCACATGTCTTTGAAGTAATTACCGAAGCAATATCTCTGTAACAGTAAAAGGTTATGTGTGTGTGTATACACACACACATATACACATACACACACCATTAGTATACAAAAACTCACACAAACATATCCAGCTCCAAATTAACTGAGGTCCAGATCTTGAAGGGGAAAGGCATGACAATATTACCCCATAAACGATGCTTCTCCTCCCCTCCTACCAATAAGATACTCAAAGACCCTCCTGAATCTTAGAGCAAGATGTAAAAGATAACATCACAGAAGTAGAACTTTGTAAATGGCCAAGTAAATAAACTTCCATTATTGCCCCATGAGTCCTTGTGCTTTGCTTCAGTTTTGGATGACACAGGTCCAGGGAATACAAGCCCCAGGTTAGAGCAAGATAGTAATAAACAGGGGACTAGAAGCAGCCACCCTTCATCCTAGATAGGACCAACTAGCTTAGGGCATGTAGCCTTGCTCTGCTGCTGAATAATAGTAATATCTAAGAAACATAAGAGTGCACATTGCCTTGATTTCAGTGCAGAGGGGAGTTTGGTGCTTCTTGCCAAACAAGCTTCTGAAATGGGAGGGACTGATTGCTGCTCACCTGAGAGAAAGCTGAGCCCAGCTCCTGCATCGTACAGTGTGATTCCTTCTTGTCAACCCCAAATTCTCTGTTTCTGAATCAGTTTTGTAAATCCATCTTTAGAAAGTCTTTCCTGATTATCAGAAATGTTCTGATTATCCTTCATTATCATAACATACTATGTTTAGACCACATTTTTCCATAAAGTCCTTCAAATTGTCAAGTGTTTCAACATCAGAAAGGGATATGATTTTTTTTTTTTTTGGTGAGGCAATTGGGGTTAAGTGACTTGCTCAGGGTCACACAGGTAGTAAGTGTCAAGTGTCTGAGGTCATATTTGAACTCAGGTCCTCCTGAATCCAGGGTTGGTGTTCTATCCACTGCACCACCTAGCTGCCCCTAAGGATATGATTTTATTAGTGGAAAAGACATAGAAAAGAAGAGTCTGTGCCCTAAGGACCATGGGATCTTCCCATCCTATTTACCACTGAAACTTTATATATGTGTTATCTGCCCCAATAGAATGTGAATTCCTTGAGCGCAGACTGTCCTTCTACAGATAAGGAAATTGAGGCCCAGAGAAGCTAAGTAACTTGCCCAGTATCACACAGGAAAAAGTGTCTGAGGCCAGATTTGTACTCATGTCGTCTGCTTGTCCAGACAATAATTTCCATTATGTCATGCTGGCCTTGTTTTACAGATCTATGAACTTATGTATATGATAGTCTTACCAAACAGTAAAAAAATTAAATTATTTGTATTTAAGCTTTAAAAATATCTCATTACTATAGTGCCCTGACCAGACACAGACCCTGGAAGAAAACCATAATGTAATGGATAATTTCAAATTCAGAAGGACTTGTTTCTCAGATTGTTAAAAATAGAAGGTCCCGTTGTGTGAGAATTATCTCCCTAAAGGTTTCGAGCTAGATGAGAAACTTGTTCAAAAGTAGGTCATTTTTAACTGGAAAAAAATATGACTCTCCTCTAAAAAAACAGGCTGGGGTAAGGGGTAGCAAATGGATATGGATATGTGTGTGTCTATGTATGTCTTTTTATGGAAGGAGAGACTGATATTGCCTTCATAAACCTGAGATAGCAAAGCAAACACCACTTACTGTTGCATGATGATATCATCAGCCTTGGAATCACATCTCCAGAGGCAAAGTAGACAGGTGTAAAGATGTAACTACTGTTGACAAAGTAGAATGGGTGGCTATCTCCATAGTAAGATTGGTGGAGTGCTGGGGTGGAGGCAGGATGGGGTCTTGGAATGGGCATACTGATACAACAGATACCTAATAAATGTCCATTGTTTTATTGTCTTGGAATCAGGAGACCACAGTTCTGACCAAATCCTGTTTCTGATGCTTGATTAGTTGTGTGACCGCAGGCAAGTTGTTTAATTTCTTTAAGTCTCAATTTCCTGAGTTGTACAATAAAAATAATACTCACATTACTGATTTTGCAGAGTTGTTGCAAAGAAAGTACTTTGTAAACTTTGAAGGAATATAAAAATCGAATTATTTCTATTAAGGCCTTATATACAAAAATATCTCCCCACATTGGCCTGCCACAATGCTCCAAATTCTGAGTCTAAATTAATTCCTTTGAGTCACCATCTCAAGGATTCACCTGAAAAATTCAAGTCCTCTTGAGAAGAATGGCACATGGCGCAGCTAGGTAGCGCCCTGGATTCAGGAGTACCTGAGTTCAAATCCAACCTCAGACACTTGACACTTACTAGCTGTGTGACCCTGGGCAAGTCACTTAACCCTCATTGCCCTGCCAGAGAGAGAGAGAGAGAGAGAGAGAGAGAGAGAGAGAGAGAGAGAGAGAGAGAGAGAGAGAGAGAGAGAAGAATGGCACATTAATTCATGCCATCTTAGGGAGATTTGGGATCTTTTTCCTGGTAAAAGGAAAGCTGGCTCCACATAAGATCTTGGTTTATGATTCCTTGGTTTATGATTCAAAGAAGGTGGGATCTTAAAAGGGAGCCTGACTAACTATACCACGTGAACAAATCTCGCTGCCAATAGAGGGAGGATGCTTGCCAAATCTACCTTAATATTCTCATCTGAGGTCAACCCTCTGAAGAATTAAAAATCTACATGCTGCAGCTCCCAAAGATAGAAATGACACGGTTTCCCATGCCACTGGCAATTAGAGTCATGAGACCAAGTTAACTGAAGTTAATGAGAGAAAAGCAGATCTTGCTTAGATAGATTAAAAATATAATGCGTACCATTTAAAGATTTTATAGGTAAGAAAGGTTTCAGTATTAGATATTTCTGTTCTGAAGAAAATCACTGAATTCTCATTGAATGCTCTTCCTTTATGCAATTCCATAACTGCTAGAGTGGAATATGGTTAACAAGCAAGCAGAAATGCTGAATGGGAAGTGTTAGAGTACCTCAGTTTTCTCATTTGTAAAATGTGGCGGGGGGGTGTTGGACTCGATGTGTTCTATGAGGTTCCAATTCTAGATCTGTGGTCTTATATTCCTATGACATGTTTTGTTTTGTTTTGTTTTTCTGAGTCTACCAAAGTCTACTTGCAGAGGTAGGACCTGGGTTATTTGCCTCAAGGTATTTTTAATTCTTTTTAAATGGCTACATAGGAAAGAAGTATTTACTTGGAAGGAATGAAAGTGAGATGAAATATATATCTAGGTCACACAGCCAAACCATAAGAAATGAAAACCTTCATGTACTTTTTTTTCTCCTTTCCAATTATTTATTGGATTCCTACAACTTACATTGTACTTAATGAGAAATTCTAGGGAATGCAGATCTATTGGGAACAAATAAACTTAGAAGAAGTAATATGGTCCTACTGATCAAGAGGGATCCCCTGTATGTCACCACTACACACACACACACACACACGCACACACACACACACACACACACACACACAGCTTTTTTCCTCTTACTTCAAAAAGCGAATGCAATCTAGTTGAGACTGTCATGAAGATTAGATTTTAAAGTTAGAAATATCAAACTCAAAATTACCCTTCAAAATCCCTTAAATAACTCCAAAAAGTAAACAGGTAAACAGTTTTAGCTAGAAAGGGAATTCTCTCTCTCTCTCTCTCTCTCTCTCTCTCTCTCTCTCTCTCTCTCTCACTCTGTCTCTGTCTCTCTCCCTCTTCCTCTCTTTTTCTCTCTCTTCTTCGATAAACAAATATTTAATTTCTACTATGTTTAAAGCATTGTAAAAAATACAAATAATAAGGCATAGACATAGATACTACCCTCATGGGGTTTACAGCACATTTTTTGAGCCAAACACAAACTCACATAACCTTACATAACAGTGTAAGAATTAAGAAAATTTTCTAACAATAAAAGACAAGTCACAAAGCTCTACATGATAAACTACCAAAGGATTGAGACATTGAGGGCTAAGAGATCAAAGAGCATCTGGGTTGGTCTAATTACCTGGATAGGAAGATTCAGAAGCTTAAAGAATAATTCGGGTAGAATTCGGGTAGGCATGCCCAGAACAAAGGTATCCAAGCAGGAGCACCATGGAGTTGGTGGAGCTTCCCTCAGTCATGCTAATGTGCTGAGAAACAGATGAGAGATGAGAAAGGAGGAAGGAGAGGGATCCTATGTTGCTCTGTTGCCTCCACGAACTTGATACAACTCTATAATAGCGTACTCAAAGTTTGAGAATCAGAGAGTCAGATCTTAGTTTGGAACATAACCTCATGAGTGTCAGACACCAGAATCCATTTCCTGACCATCAGGATAACTTGCCTCCTCTGTCTAGGGCTGGTGCCAGTGTGACAGGATCTCTTTAAGAGAAGGCAGTTTTCATTAGAGAACAAATATATCTGTGATGGTTAGTATATCTTGAGATGGGGGAGAGGAAAGGGTATGGCATCAACATCTGGAAAATTAGAAGCAAAGCCAAGAAGAGAATCTAAGTTAGCTGGCTTAATCCTAAAATAGAGACCCTGGGAGATTGGAACCAGCATCATGGTTAGATATTCCATGGTGAGAAGGCTACACTCGAAGATGGATATTCCAGTTTGAGGAGTCCCTAATGATGAGAAAAATTCCTGGGTCAGATGGTAGATGAGGAATGGTTGGAAAGGCTCAAAAAAATCAGATGCAGGGTCATGAGGAGAACAATTACAAATTAACATGTGAGGGGCAGCTGGGTGGCGCAGTAGATGGGAGCATAAGCCCTGGATTCAGGAGTACCTGAGTTCAGGTCGGGCCTCAGACACTTGACATTTACTAGCTGTGTGACCCTGGACAAGTCACTTGGCCCCCATTGCCCCCCCCCAATTTTTTTTTTTAATTTAAAAATATTTTAAAAATTAACAAACAAAACCAAATTAACGTGTTTGCAAGGCCTCTAGATAACTGTTGAAGGAAGGCAAAGAAAGAGGATAATTGGCATGACATTAGTATTAGTGCGTTATCTTTCCCTATTGGATTCTAAGATCTTCGAGGGCAGATGCTGTTTTCTTTTTTCTTATTTGTTATTTCTAGTCCTCTAGCACAAGGCCTGGAACATAGCAAATGTTTAATAAATGTTTACTGAATTGAATTGTATTGAAGATCACTGGTTAAATACTTTTCAAACCTTAAAGCCCTATATAAATGCTAGCTATATAAATGTTAGTAGTAGAAGTAGGAGTAAGAGTAGTAGTAGAAATATTAGTTAGTGGTAGTAGTAGAAATTCTGGTTTCTATTTCCAAGTGTCATGCTAGCTTCTCTTTCTATTCATAAAAACTCATAATTTCTATTCAGATGTATTCCTTGTTTTTTTTTCTTATCTATTGCCAATCATTCCCAGACTTGTTTAATTTCTAAATTTCCCTATGAGCATAATACTATTTACTATTGGCCACTTCAACTTCTCAAGGTCATTTCAAATTATAATTTGATAATCCAAGGTGTCAGTAACCTCTTCCAAATTGTATCCAGCCACGAAACTTTATGAGCATATTCCATATTTTATCCTCCAAGCCACTGACAAAATGTTAAGTATAACCAATCCCTGACAGACTCTTGAGGAACTTCATTTGATGTGTCCTTTTAGATGGCTGCCAAAACATTAATAATGACTCATCACCATCTGAGCCTGCAATGAACCAGTTCTGAATCCACCTGAGATTCTAAGCCATATTTACTTAGATTTCTAGTGAACATGAACTTGAATCAATGCTCGTCAGATCTTAAATCTATTTGCTCCCACCAGGAGGAGGAATCCAGATTCCGTTTCATCTTCTTTCACTGAGACAACAAACAATATGATTTGAACAGATTAGAACTGGCAACTAAACATATACCCAAACGATAAATCAGGATAATTTAACATCGAGTATTAATTTAATTTTAGCAAGAAGCCATAAAAAATAAGCTCCCTATTACTATCGCGGGCTGAAAAGGTTCATCATGAACTCCTCTACTTACCCATTTTGACTTAATGGCCACTAAAGTCATTGTCTTATTTTGTCCCTTTGTTGCAGCTGCTATCAGACTGGAAGGGACTTTTGTCCAGGCTCCAAGAAGTCCAGACAAGGTCTCCAGAGGCTTTCTATTTTTTCTGTAGTTCCTTTTACTGACATTAATGATGAAGCTGCTTTGTCTGTGGCTCTGCCATGGTTCGTAATGCCTTAGTGACACGGCAGCTCCAGATGCATTAGATCAGCAGCTGATGCCAGCACGTGCATGTCTAACACATACTTGAGATAGGTGACACTTCTTAATATTCAACCCATTCTGCACAATGGGAATTTGACGCAATACACAGTTTGAGGGTTTTTTCCCCTATAAATTAAGATTTTTCCAAAGTGCATGGTTTAAAAATGTTATTTGCAATGTTTATCATGCCAGTGAGGGCAGTACATGTCTGAAAGAAAATGCATCCCAGAGTTCTTGTTTAGAAATGGTAATTAATTTTACAGTCAACAGTGGTATGACACACTGTCTCTTATTAGACGTCCACTGTGGCTTCCTGCCAATCCTTTGTAAGAATGTTAATTGACGTCCAGAATTAAGCAACCTCTTTTCTGTCTTTAAAAAAAAAAAGATTTTTCTAGTTAAAAAGACTCACCAACACCCTTTTAAAATGCTATATATTTTATTTTTATAATACCAGTAGACAATGGATTTGTGCTTTAAAAAAAGTCCTTCCATTATAACATGAATTTTAGCATCCATTTCCTTCCTTCCTAAATCTCTTCTCTGACACTTACTACCTGTGTGAACTGGGTCAAGTCAATTAATCACTGTAGGTCTTAGTCTTCTTATTTGTAAGATGAGGGGTTTGGCTTACAGGACCTTAGTGGTCCCTTCCAGTCCTAAATCAATGATAATTATATATTTAAAAAAAAAATTATAGTTCCACAGGCCTAACTTAGTCCATTTTTATCTGCTCCAACTCCGACATTTTAGACACCTCTTGGCCCTGGTTGAGAATGTTATCTTAATTTGTAGAAGGCCTTACTAAGAACTCCAAGAATAGGTATTTAATAGGCATATGTATAATACATAACATGGGACGATATGTGCATACCTGAAGAATTACTGGATCCTTAACTTTCCCCTTCGGTTTTTGTTGTTATTTTATTTGTTATTTAAGTTGTTCTCTTTCAAAAACAAATAGACACACACACATATGATTAATATTAACGTTTGTGGTAATAATAATTATAAGGATGATAACAGCAACTATAATAGCTTCTGCACGTATTTAATTTGATTTTCACTACAACCCTATGAGGTAAGTAGTTGAAGAAATATGCTCCAAAAAACAACAAAAAAAAACCCTTGTATTCCTAGAATCAGGCCCTCTGGATCAAACTCATTGGTTCATTCCTCATTTAATTGGCTCAGACTCTCAGCCAATCTGGAAAGACTCACGATGGCCTAATAGAGTTGTAGGGTTGGCTAGGCCATATTCTGAATAATCAGTTATGTAATTGGATCTCTCCCTTCCTTTCCTCCAAAAGTAGAAACATTTCCCCATCCCTAAAGAATTAGAATAACCTCATATAGCACACACATACCCCCTCCAAAAAGAATCATAGCTGATACTCTTTTCTTTGCTTCCCCCCCCATAATTATAATGGTATTTCTAAGATAAAATTATGATTATAGTGATAATAGATGCTTAGTTCTTTGCTTTCATTCTGACTTTCTAAACATCTCTCTTCCTGTCAGAGGACCTGGATTGGAGACAAACTGCAACTTAATAGTTGTGTCACTTTGGCCAAGTTGCTTAAACTCACTAAGTCTCTTTTTCCTCACCTTTAAGCTGGGAATATGAAATGGAAATGTGATGGGAAGAACAATGTGTGACATCTCTCTGCAGGACCACTGAAGGTCAGCGGTTACAGCTATATTAGAAGCAGTCCATTATGGGGAAAGACATCAGCCAGGTCATATAGCAAAAAGGACAAACAAAAAATAAACTACCCAATGAGCAGATTGGTTCCCACAGGACCATCAGTAACTTATCAGGAGACTGAGAAACACACCAAGGTTGTGGCTATTTGGGAAAAAAGGATGGAAATGTTGTACATGGAATCATTAGTTACAAATATGTGTTGGCTTTGTAATAAGTGATGACAGATTTGAATGTCGAGCATATAGAATAGGGGGCTGATAATAAACCACTTTTCTCATAAGATTACTGAAAGGATCAAACCAGATAAAATATATGAAGCTCTATATAGATGTAGAGGCAACATGAGAGAGTGAATCAAATGCTTGGCCTTAAAGTCAGAAAGACCTGGGTTCAAGTGTTGCCTCTAAAACATAATAGCTATGTGATCATGACCAAGTTGCCATTTTGGACAGAGTTTCCACAATAGAAATTCCCCATACTGATGAATTTGCAATTCTAGACCATTCCAAAATGAAAATATTCAAACATGTATAAGTTATTGCTTAGCACCCAGGACATAGTAACCCATTATTATTTATTTATTGAACTGAACTGAATTTCATAATGGGTGAGAACTCATGACTTTCTTACAACACAATTTTCTCATCTATAAATAGCCATGCATTGGAACCACATCTTGGGGCTCATGTAGACCCAGTTTAATCTTAGGAACTTCCCTCAAAATAATTCTTTATTATGTAACATCACCTAAGTTTTCCCCTGGGAACATCAGAATTTGGTTAGGTTTCTATAACAACAGGAAAAGGATCCTCAGCTCCTATGCAAGCACTCATTCTAACAAAACATCAAATATGGACAGATTGTGTTTCATCCAATAGAAAATGCAAAATACTTATACATGAGCACATAAAAAGCTAAGCCAAATCCCTTTTCCTTCTCTAATTGGCCTTGGCCTCTGAGGACTTTTATTCTACTCCAGACTTAAGGGCATTACCCTGAGTTCTCTCTGCAACAACAGAAAAACATTCAGGGTTGTTTGAGTCAAGAAATCCATGCTGTGGTGATACCTTCCTTGCAGACTTATACTATCCCTCCAAAACATAGCTCCACTTTGAGATTACACTCATCCTCAAGTGACAAAGAATTCCATTTCACTGAAGAGAAAGCTAGGGAGACAGTGTGGACTTAGAATCAGAAGACCTCTACTTGAATTACAGCACTAAAACTCGCTACCTTTGGAACCTTGGCAAGTCAATTTAACCTCTTAAGTCTCATTCTCCTTTTACCAGAGTGTAAGGGGCTAAAATTCTAGCTATACTATCTAAAATCTAATGAGTGGTTGCCAATAAATTTTAAGCTTTAGCAAGAGTATTTAAGTGTTTTTAAGTATTTATTAAAGAGCATTAGGATCAGAGAGAAAGGTAAAAATCTAACTATTTCTAAGAGACCCCATCATCTAACCCACCATGGCAAGGTCAGGAACTAAAAGAGATAGAACCCCTCCACCAGTGCCCACTTCCTACTTCATGTCCTCCTCCCAGAAATGGGAGGCTCCTCAAGTTGAATGGCTGGTAGCCTTGATAGACAGTAACCATAACCATGAGCAATCATCACTTCCTGATGCCAAGGACCTTGACTGCATGGCTTGCCTTCAGAAGCTTTCTCCTCATGGTGGAGCTTTTCTACAGTAAGTCTCCAGCAGGTGGCATCATTCCAATCGTTACAAGAGAAAAGCAACATGGTATAACATAAAGAACATGAGCTTTGGAGTCACAAAACCTGGATTCTGGTCTTGCTTTTAATCAATCACTTCCTACCTGTGTAAACTTACACAAGTCTTATACTCTCTGAGCCTGTTTCCTCATTTATAAAATGAGTATGTTAGACCAGATGAGGTCCATTTTAACATCCTGCGGTCTATGAAATGAGTAGTTTGGACAAATGAACTCAAAAGTCCCTTCTGGTTCTACCTCAATGACTATAATGATTGAATACCATTCTTAGTTTTGTTGCTCTTTGGTCATAGCTCCTGAAGCAATTCACTTGAACCAAGTGTTTTTATGGGTCTAAGTACTCTTCCTGAGGCCCTTCACCCCAACTTGTGTTCTAACTGTTTACATGCTAGCCCTAAAGCTATTCACCATTGCTTCTATACTATACCAACTTTGGTTCCCTGGAACAACTGATTTCTCAGAGGTTTCCTTCCAGGGAACTAAGTTTATAGTTATATGTAGGCCCTGTCTTCTCTGTCCAACTTTTTACTCTTCAGTATTCCATCAAGGCCAAGAGTATTGATCAAATGCATGAACTATTCAGGAACTTCATTATTAATTTGATATCAACAGGGCAACTAATATTCAGGACAGAGTGGGCTTATACATCATCAAAGATTTGGCCTTGTATGGGGTATTTCATACTTTGTTCAGGAGGTAATGTAGAGAGGCCTGGCCAAAGTCCCATGTTTCTTTTTTCTTTTTTCTTTTTTTTAGTGAGGCAATTGGGGTTAAGTCACTTGTCCAGGATCACACAGCTAGTAAGTGTTAAGTGTCTGAGGCTGGATTTGAACTCAGGTACTCCTGACTCCAGGGCCGGTGCTCTATCCACTGTGCCACCCAGCTGCCCCTAAAAGTGCCATGTTTCTTAACAATGGTTGAACTTTCACTGAGTTTTTTAATGTGACAAAAAGCCAGAAGATGTCAGTTCTAATCTTGGCCCCACTGTTTACCAGCTCTGATGTTAAGTAAGTCACTTTACTCTATGGCTCTACCCTACATGCCTTTAAGTGTGTAAGGCAGCCTTCCCAATGGAATAAGCAGGAAGCCTTAACTTGTCCTTTAGAATTAACCAAAGATGTACTTAAGGAGTTTGAAAGTGAGAGTAGAAACATTGAAAACCAATAATAAATTGCAATTTAAAAAATTCCAACCCTTTTAGAAAAACTGGATCACTAGCATATGAAAAACAAAAATAAACTGAAAATTGTCTCTTCATTTTTAGCCCATTGAGATTCAACTGCACTAGTCCGGGGCTATATGCTTTCTGACTTTTAGAAGCTTCAGGTGTTTTTTTGGGGCCACTTTGTACTCTGTACCTCAAAGATGAAGTATAGCTCAGCGGGATGGAGACTGAAGCTCCCCCCAGGGTTATTACTGCACCTGCTGCCTTCCTCTTCCCCCACTGCTGAATTATCCTGCCAGCCTTTTATGGTAGCAATGATGACCAGGATGAGAAGTACCAGAGAAATGAGGTGACCTACAGCCCTTATCCAGCATCATCATCAAGGATATGACATCCCCCACTTAAACATTTTTGTTGACTGGGTACATGGTTACTCATACTGTTTGGATAAACAGGAAGTCACCGAGTACAATTCTCTGGTAAGATGATGCACTACTGGGCCTTATCCTTTGTCCTAACATCCAACAGTCCTTACCATCTGCTTTGGTGCTATGTGTTCTGGACCTACAGACACTGATGAATGACCTGTCTGTGCACCCTAAGGCTATTCCTTCTTTTCTGCAGTTGCATTCACATGTATGCATTGTCTTCTAGTTAAAATACGAACTTCAAGAAAGCAGGTACTGTCTTGCTTTTCTATCTATATTTGCAGTGCTTAGTGAAGTCCTTAGCACATTTCTTGTTGTTGTTCAGTGGTTTCAGTCATGTCTGAATCTTCATGACTCCATTTGAAGTTTTCTTGGCAAAGATACTGGAGTGGTTTGCCATTTCATTCTCCAGATCATTTTATAGATAAGGAAACTGAAATGAACAGGGTTAAATGACTTGCCTAGGCTCACACAGCTACTAAGAGTCAGAGGCTAGACTTGAACTCTGGAATATCCTGACTCCAGACTCAGGGCTCTATACACTGTGCCACCTAACTGCCCCTCCTTGGCAAAAAGTAAGTGTTTAATAGATGCCTATCGATTTCATCTACTTCTCTAAGATGATGAGCCTCAGTTTCCTTATCTGTTAAATGGAAAGCATAATTCTTTTATTACTTATCTCACTGGGTCTTAATTAAATGAGATAATGTGTGCAGGATCAATTATTGCTGCTGCAATCATATTAATATTTAATATTATTATTAAATAAATATAATATGACTACTGATATTAATAATAATATTTGAATGCCTACAATTTTTATATGATCAAAAGAATTGAGCAAAGTCAGAGGGGAACTATAAGACTCAAACTAATTGCTTATATATGTACACATTTTCAAATGCATATATTGTGTACATGCATATAAATGCCAATTATTCAATTCTTATTAATCCCATTTTTCCTGCATTTGCAATTCACTGTAAGAGACATCTTTTTATGTTTGTTTTGTGAGGGATTTTTACATCACAAATTCACATAAGTAATAAAAATGCCCTGATTTGTAGTGGTGCCATGCCAGAAGTATGCTGGAGCCAGCTCGAACCTGCTCATGAGAACCAATTGTTAAATTTTCAAGGTGATCATTTACATCTGAGATATCAGCAAACACTATAAATTATGCCTTAATTTATTGTTTTGTTTATTGTCTAGAACTCAAAAAAGTAATAGGGGAAATGTTAATAATATAGATTAAATTTAAAAGTGTGTCCTGAATGCATTTTTGTGAACCCATTGCTAAACATTTACCATTACTCTGATGCCCTATGCTCTCAGAGATTTTTGAAAGTTACTTTACTTGAGATTCATTTAAGCTTTTTCTTTTCATTGCTCAAGTTCTACCACTTTATTCTCTTGAGAGACTTTTGGATATGATTAAAATAGGGTTATTTAAGTTCATCCTTGCAGAATACCATGGGAATTTTATAGCTTACAGAAAAAGGAAAGGAAGACCTGAAGTGCTTCAAACTATCAAAGAAGGAGACTCTAAACATACTACCTGATAATGAAACAATGAGCACCCGAATGGACATGATGGAAGCACCATTAATCATTGTCTGAATGGCTGTGTTCCACTGGTCAACCTTATACAGCATGTCCTTATAGCTATTACTCTAATCCTGTGCTAGGATCATTTATTTCACTTTGGTTGGGATATTTCCATTTAAGGAGTCAACAAGGCTATCTGAAGGATTGGGTTGGAACAGAAGAGTGGGGAAATAAAAAGCTAGCCAATGGAGAGTTGCTGTAGTGGTCTGGTAGAATTCCCATTGCCCAAAATGGGATGCCATTTTAATCATTGCTTTCCTGTGCCAATTGTGGAGTAAAGTGGTGTCTATTTTTTGTAACCGTATCCTTTTTAGCCCTTTCTTACAAGTAAATCTATTAGTTACATTTTTTGATCCATGAGTATTTCATTATGTTCAAATCCTAAACCTGAATCCTGGCAGTCACCTGAGCTGTTTGTCCTGAAACAGTTGGAGTTGGTCAGCAATATTGGATTGCAATGATTTTGTGGTTCAAGTTTGGGAAAGGAAGGATGGAAGGAAATGAGACTTTATTAAGTGCCTACTGCTGCATATGACAAGCACTGTACACTAAGTTTTTTCAACTATTACCTCATTTTTTCATAGTAATAACACTGGGAGATAGGTTCTATTAATATCACCATTTTATAATCAAGAAAATTGAGATAGATTGAGGTTAAGTGCATGGAGAGAGAAAGGGGGAGGAAGAGAAGGGAGCAAGCATTTATCAAGCTATAACTATATACCAGGTACTATTCTCAACACTTTACAAATATTCTCATAACAATCCTGAGATGTAGGTGCTATTATTATAATACCCATTTTACAGTGGAGAAAATTGAGACAGATATGTTAAATGATTTGCCCAAATTAACACAGCAGGTAAGTTTCTGAGGTTGGATTTGAACTCAGGTCTTCCTGACTCTAGATCCAGTGACTGAACTAGCACACAGAGCGCACCTTCAGGTGATGAGGTGCCAGATATAAGTACCCTGTGGATGCAGCACTTTGACAACATTTGGGGAGCTCCATCAATTCACTAAGGAGGAAGACCCTGCTGATTCTTTAGAACTAGTTCAATAAAACCTTCAGGAACTTCTCAGGAAGAAAAACAGATTCTATATACCAATATCACTTGGCTCTTTGTAATAGTTTGTTGTTGTTTTTAAAGCTGGATCATCAGATTAAGGAAAATGAAAATAAATTAGTTTTGCATACTCAGCAATTAGAGATGGTTAAGAATGACCTTCTGAATTTTAAGGATCATGTCTTGAGGCCACAGCCATGTTGTATGGACTTGGTAGCAGCACAGGTAAAGAGGGCAGTGCTGATACTGGGGGGAGCAGACTGCAGACAGGAAGCATGACATCTTGACCTCTGACCCAGGTATCCCATAAGGAAAGGTGCTGAGTCCTGCTAAGATCAAGGATATGAAAGATAAGACACCCCATTCCCACCACACCCACACCCTGCATTGATGCCAACCTTCCATTACCACACTAAGGCTGAGGCAGATCAATTTATTAAATCTGAGCAGGAGTTTGGGACAGCCCTGGTGGTTTGCCAGGAACATACTGCCACCTTTATAAATATCAATTATGGTGATCCTAGTTGAGGTACTGTGTGCACTGACATTTAAGTGGGTAGAGGTACTATGATGATACCACACCACTTCACCCCCTAATCAGTAAACTCCAGTGACTTTCTTATTACCTCTAGGATCAAATGTAGAATCCTGTTTGGTTCTAAAGCCTTTAAAACCTTGCCTCTAGGGGCAGCTAGATGGCGCAGTGGATAAAGCACTAGCCCTGGGTTCAGGAGGACCTGAGTTCAAATCCGGCTTCAGACACTTGACACTTACTAGCTGTGTGACCCTGGGAAAGTCACTTAACCCTCATTGCCCTGCAAAAAACAAAAACAAAAACCTGGCCTATAAAACATTTGGGTCTTCTTATATTCTAACCCTATCTGGGCCCTCTACCATTCAGAAACATGTGACTTCTTTTCCTTTCACTCAAGGGATGCTCTATCTTCCATCTCTCTGCATTTGTACTTGTTCTCCACCATGCCTAGTATGAAATTCCTGGCTTCTTACTTTTCTTCAGACTCTGCTCAGATCCCACCCTCAATGGGAGCTGTTTCCCAGGCTCTCCTCCTCAAATGCTACCCCCTTCCCTCTAGGATGACATATTTATATCTGCATAGATATTGATATAAATACAGACACACACACAGACATTTTCACAGATGTGGGTACAGATACAGAGATGGAGACAGATTATATCATAGCTAGATATAGACCTAGTATTATAAAATGGTGAGATATATTATATGTATATATATATATATTTAAGTATAAGATAATGTGTATTATACATGAAACATTTTATATGTACACATGCATATATTATACAAAATTATACATGCTTCAAATCATAAGATTTACCTATATGATATTTAATGAGATAGATATATAGGATATACTGTAATAGTGAGATGGATCCCAAATAGATATTTCTCATATATATATACATATATATTTACATTTATGCATATAAGTGTGTATATACACATCTCTGTGTATGTGTATGTATATGTATATATGTGTGTATATATGTATATATGCATATATATACATACAGACATACACAGAGATGTGTATATATACACTTATACCTCTATCTCTATCTCTATCCCTGTCTTTATCTGTCTGTCTATCTTTCTATCTATCTTTCTATCTATCTATTTATCGAGCACCAGGTCTGGAGTAAGGAAGACCTGAGTTCAAATCCATCCTAAAGACATGAGTTATATGACCCTGGGCAGGTCACTTCATCCTGTTTGCCTCAGTTTCCTCATCTGTAAAACAAGCTAGAGAAGGAAATGGCAAATCATTCCAGTATCTTTGCCAGGAAAACCCCAAATAGTGTCACAAAGAGTCAAACACAACTAAAATGACGGAATAGCAACTATACACACAAACACACACACACATGCACATATATACATTTATATCATATAGCTTTATGTAACTCTTTTGTTCTATATATCAGTATTTCTATCAAGCTATACATGGCTTTTATATCTGACCATCTTATAACATATACTATCTATAGATATACATCAATATAATAACATATGTATGTATAGATATAGATGGTATATACTATAAAATAGTGAGAGATCTATTGAGAACTATATATGCCATCTATCTACATATGTCATATATTGATCTATTCACCATTTTATAGTCCATTTTGTCTAAATAGCCAGCATTTATATCTAGTATTATAATTTTTTGTGTGCTGTCTCTACCATTAGCATGTCAGCTCTTTGAGGACAGGGGTGGTATTTTTACTTTTCTTTGTGTTCTCAGCGTTTAGGACAGTACCTGCCACAAAGTAAGTGCTGCATAAATGTTTTTGATTGACTCACCTAATAAAGCTTTATTTACTAATGAGGAAAACTTATAAATTCTTCTAGTGGTCCAAGCTGTGAGCAATATGGCTGAAGTGTGAGAAATCTTTGCAAAATGAAGCAGACAAGCCCCTTTTATTATTCCTATTCCTGGGCAGTTGACTTTGGTTATTGTTGAATGGGCTGAGGCCTGCAGAGAATAGAGATGGTCAACCAAAGTTTCTTTCCTTTGAAGCTAGCAATAATAGAAGAATTTTGTTTGCCAGGTATGATAGTGCCCATAAAAGGCATCATATACACTCTGCTCAACTGAATAATCAAATTTATGCTCTAGGGAGAATGATTGAGACTAGGAACCAGGACCTGGGACATAACCAGCTGGGACATGGGAGTCATGATGCTATGCTGTGGTAGACATGATGTTTTTTACTACGAAAGGTCATTATGGCATGATCCCACATGATTTTCAATCTGTTTCCTATAGGGAAATTGTTTCTATTTACCATTTTTCTCCATCTCAGAGAAGTTTTCTCTTAATGCAGGTGACAGCTATTGAGGATATGGCATTATAGGGTTAAGCCAACTACCACAATAACCAATATCAAAACTCTTATAGAACAGGGGCAGCTAGGTGGCGCAGTGGATAGAGCACCATCCCTGGAGTCAGGAGGACCTGAGTTCAAATCCGGTCTCAGACACTTAACACACACTTACTAGCTGTGTGACCCTGGGCAAGTCACTTAACCCCAATTGCTTCATAAAAAAATTAAAAATAAAATAAAAAGCAAAACAAAACAAAAAACTCTTATAGAACATGTTCTTCTTCCTTATTGGCCCCTCTGTACCATTGCCTTCAATCAGAACACTCATTTACTGCATGTCAGGTTTAAGACTGGACCCACAATCTCTGGGTATTATGTCTATTTAATTAACTTCAGGTAGCTAGCACTGTTGAATGTTGGAAGAGACTTTTGGAAGAGTAGTTTTGTCATTATAGTCCTGGTTATCAAAGCTGAGGGTGCCAACTTTCAGAAGCTTCGTGTGTGAATCAGTGTTCTCTTAGGGGACTGGGAAGGGTGAGGCTTTTCCATAAAACAGATTTTTTTGCATCTGTCTTCTAGAAAGATTTGTCTGAAATTAATGGACTACTTTGAGCTCTTCCTTATTCTATATCCTGCACAGAGTGGCCCAGGCTTTGAGGTTTTTCCCCTCTCAGAAGGTTTAATAGATCCTGAGGAAATGCTTCAGGTCCCTGTTAATTGGCATATTTCCTTTCTCCTGTTATAATTTGAACAGTCTCTTTTTAGACGGAGCTTAGGGAAAAGAGGTGGAATTGTCAGGAGATACTTGGTTTTTTTAATGTTAAAGGGAATATTGAATTGTCTTCCATAATTGTGGTGAATGTATATTTACCTGGAAGATCCTCAAGCTTGTGTGGTGGCAATTGAATGTCCCTTGGTGAAGGTGGAGAGGAAAGAGTGTCCCTATAAGTAAAGTAGCCTCTAAAGAGACAAAGATTTGGTATCTTCCTTTGATGGAACTCCTAGAAAGAAAGGGAATGATGAATGGATGCTAATATGAGGTGCGTCTTGATATCACCTCAGACATTGTTATTGGAGGCATGGGAGTCTTGAACTCAGCTACAGACGACCCTAAACCACAATGAACATCTTCATATGTCAGAGATATCCTCATTGTTGCTATATTGCTGTGGTCCTGATGTTTCTGGTGCTGCTTCCTTTTATTAGCATTGCCTGCCATCAAGATTCACTATGAATTGCCCCTCTAATTTGCTACTGCATGAAGTGTACTTTTAAAGAAAATTTTTTGTATTATTTGCTGTTTTTAATCTTTTTGGTTTTTTATTGTTATTCCTCCAGAACTGCTTATCCTAGATGTCTCCCTGAGATCAAAGTTACTTAGTAAAAGCTTTAAGGCCACTTAAGTGATATAAAGTCTCCTAGAGGATTTGAAGGACATTGCTACCAAATCCAGTGACATGATTGGCTGAGATCATTTCCCCTTAAGGAAGTAAGAAGAATAGCCTTGGGGTTTGGTTGGTCCAGAGGACTAGGAATATATAAAGCCTAGCCTATGGAGAGTTGGTGTTTCTGAGATCTCACAGAGTTCTCATTGCACTTTTTGACCCAGTATTGATGCCCTGGCCAATGCAGAGATAGAGGGGGGGGGCATATATTTTGAGGCATCATATTATTTGTATCTCTTATTATGAGGAAAGTTAGTTTTATTGCATTTTATAGTTTATGAGAATTTCAATTCACTCTAATTCCAAGCCTGAAACACTAAATTGGCATGAACCAGGCCTTACCCAGAACAACCCCAAACCTGGATGGAAAAGATTTGGCAGTCCTTTGTCAGACCATAAGATCACATTTTGGCTTTGAAAATAAAGCTATCTCAAATTTGGAGACTAATATTCCAATGACTTTATGATTTCAAGGACACGGGTATTTCCTACAATGATACAGATGGGAATCTATCCACATATACCAATCCCATTCATATCTTCCTCCAAATTTGGAATAGACAGTCAGCCCAATGGTGGGAGCCTTTGTTGAGTCCTAAAAGGAAGCAATTTATTGAGGGAACCACAGAGGGAAAATGAGTGGGAGGCCTACTATATATTTGTTATGCCACTACAGGAAACATGAAACTTAGAATCAAACTCATTACCAGGGAATGGAAGCTGGGGAGCACAGGTTCATTAGAAAGTATAGCTATATAAATAACACCACCATAAACAGAATGTTTTGCCTTAGAGACTAATATATTTCAAAATTATTATCCACTTAAAATATTTTACCTAAAAGAATTCACAATTAGCTTTCAGTATTTAAACAGCACATTAAAATGGAATGTGTATAAATATCTGAAATAAAAGGGACTTCATTTCAATAGAAACACGTTCTAAAACTCCCACATACCATAGGCTCCTGAGTATAATGCAAATTGCACGGTTTACTACATAGGTGTTGGGTTTTTTCTTTTTTATCTGAGCTGACAAAAGGATTTGGATAATAGCTAATATAAATACATAAAATGTCATATTTAGAAGATAGTATTCAAACATTTGTCTTTTGGAGAGTATTTCTAAACTTAACTTTTATTAACTCAGGGAATCGAGAGAAATATGGCGATGCTAGTGAACCTTTGAAAATCTTTTATTTTTATCACTTTTAATGCATGTTTAATATTTAACATTCATCTTATTATAGACAGAAATTGTGAAATGCTTGTGCTGTTTCCAAACAGTTTTCGAGTTCAATGCACAGTCACAATTCTGAGGGGAGATTTCACACATTTATGGAAAATAAGGCATTTTTGCAGTAAAGTTGCAAAGTGTGAAAGAATACTTGTTTTATCTCCTTTACTTATCATGTTTATGAGTTATTTTGCCTGGAAGTAAATTGACAAGTTGTCAATGAACAATAGGCATTGCTTCAGCGAGGCTTTTCACAGGTTCAGATGCCTTTGGGCAAAAGGCTAAATCTGTAGTTTGCAATCTAGCATATGGAGGCCTGGAAAAAGTGGCAACGGGGTGAGAGACATTTACTGCACAATACATGTGGCTGCTGATCTCTAACCAATCAGCTTGGTCCAGTGTCCATTATGGATTCATGTACTGTATCCATCAGCTAGCCTGCCAGCCAGAGAGGAGCACTGCTACCTCCATACAGTAGCTCGTCTTTATTTTATTACCAGGGCCCTGTGCTGTATTTTGTCACTTTGAGCCCATATTTTCCCCTCTAAACAATTGCTATTAATACTCATCATTAATAATAAAGCGCCACTTTTTCAAGTGAGATGACTATCACAAACTTCCCACTGATATAAGTAAGAAAATTATCTCAGTTGTCCCTTTGTAAAATGCTGTTTGGCAGAGTACAGCTTTGACCAGCCACATTCTGATTACCCTCCTTTTATAGTTCATCAGTCTTTTCCCCTTCATTCATGATTCAAGACACTATCATGGCCTCTTTTCTGATAAATCAAATCTGCACAAAGCCCATACACGAATTAAATGGTATTTCAGTAGATGGCGCTCTTCATTCTCAATCAGTGCTGAATTTCTCTGTACCACCACATCTGTAAGTCAAGGCAAAGGACTAATGAGTTGTGTTAGGAACACACATTGTTTTTAGTAATTAGGTATTATGTACTTTATGCCAATTGTGTGGGACAGGGATCAGAAGAATCACTGACAGGTTGAACTGGGCCACCAACCCTTTAGCTGAGGGATATGGGCTCTGGCCCCTTGTAGAAGGATGCATGTTTAATTCCTGATATGTCCCTATATGTCCCTATATGTAGGAGAGCCCAGGTGAAGGAGAGATAAGGGGTTGTTTCAAAGATGATTGGTCACTGAGCATCATGGGGGATGGACTCTTGTAGAGTCCTTCCTTCCTTTGAAGTTTATAAGAAGAGATGTAAAATATGAAGAGTATTGAATGTGGTTATGGGTCTTCATTGAGGCCCTTCTCCTTTGGAAACTCCCTCTTCCTTGACATTCTAGCAAGTGACAGTACACAGAAGCATGTTCATGTGTTTGCCTAGGTGAGGAAGAGGTACTAGATCCTTCTTGGTTTTGTCTTTTCATTCCACTCCTTAAGTACAGACCAGAGAACAGAAATACTAAGAAACTAATATTTCCAACCCTGACAGTTAGCTAATGGTTTGTAACTTGGGCATCGATGGACGAGAGTCATTGACACTGCAACACTTCTCAAAGAAGATGACCACTATCAGAAGGATTATGCAGTGAAGGACTAAGTTCATACAATGTCTGGATGAGATCTGAACCCTGTCAGTTTCTTGAAACAGTGAAGGTATAAGAGGAATATGCAATATACATTTCAGCAGTCCCATTAAGGGTTTTAATTTTTGGAGAATGCATCAATTAGTCTAATGAGCTATTTTAGATGTCTTATATTTCAACATTTCTTCATGCACAAATGTTTCTTTGCAACTTAAGTATTTTCTGCAGTGGACCCAATAAACAGTTATTCTACACCTAATAATCAATTCATACAATGGGCACCCTTTCTAGAGAGCACCCTGTTACCATTTCTGGGGAGACCCTAGACATGAGCCATGCCTAGGCTTTGTCTTAGATATTTTTTCAGAATTTTACTTTGGGATAGAGGTAGGATAACCTAGAGAGAAAGAGAACTCATGACTCTTTTGTCCATTTTGGTGTCAGATCACCTCTAAAAGGTTACCAGCCCCATCCCACCCCCACCTGCTCCATAAAAGATTATCCTCAGAAAAGATTATCTGAGCTCTAGTCCAATTAAAGTTTGTCTATTCATCATAAATTTGGTCTGCTCTCTGCCCCACCTGTACTATGAGCATAACCTAAAGAAGGAAGATTTCTACTTCTTTCTCTACAAGGGAAAAGAACCTGGATGGCATGACTTTCATGGGTACTAGAGAGATGGCCTTAGAATCATGGGGACCTGGAACCAAGTCCAGGTTGCTCATTTGCAATGGGATCCTGACTTAATTATTTCACCTTTTTGAGCTTCAACATCTCCATCTGCAATATGAAGGGATTGGATTAGATTATTTCTAAGGTAATTTCTAGCTCTGGTATTCTATAGTATCTGTTAATGACAAAGAGTTTGTTAATGATTGCTAAGTCCATAATTTTAAAAAGAAAGAAGGAAAAAATAGTCTTTCAAATGCTATCATACTGACATCCAATGTTCTAAGGTCCTTCTACATCTTAAATTCTGTAATCTAGGCATCTTCCTGGTTCTCACTCTATATTTCCTAAGGTTTCTTTGAGCTCTGCTATTCTGTAGGGTAAAATTCCTCCTAGTTTTCCTGCTCCATTATTCTAAGGCCTCTTTCAGGTCTAATGTTCTATGTTGTAATATGGCGCTAGGTTTGACATTCTCTGTTCTAAGCTCTCTTTCACCTTTGACATTGCTTTTATGCATTAAAAAGGTCAGAATTCCTTTGTTGTAAGGTCACTCCATATTCTGACTATATGTGTGTGTATATGTGTATATATGCACACACATACATATACATACATATATACGTGTACACACATATATACAAATACGTGTATTATATATGGATACACACATATACATATGTATGTGTATGCATATCTATGCATGTATATATGCACATATATGTACATATACAAACAAATATATTTTAAATTAACAAGCATTTATTCTCTCTCACTCTCAAAGCCTGTGCCAATTAAACAAGGAAAATAAATCACTAGCAATAAATATACTTTATGAAATGAAGCAAATAAATTCCCTCGAAGTCCATGTACAAAAATGCATGTCTCATTTGAATCTTAAGTCCATCACCTCTCTTTCTGGAGGTGGGTGTTATGATTCAACTTTAGTTTCCTACAACTGTGGTTGATTTTTTTTTTTTTTGCAGGTCAATGGGGGTTAAGTGACTTGCCCAGGGTCACACAGCTAGTAAGTGTCAAGTGTCTAAGGCCAGATTTGAACTCAGGTCCTCCTGAATCCAGGGCCGGTGCTTTATCCACTATGCCACCTAGCTGCCTGTGGTTGAATATTTTAAGACTGTTTTTATAAAGTTGTTGACATTTTCTAGATTGTTCTTCAGGTCCTGCTAATTCCATTGTACATTGGCTCAACAATTCTTCTCCAGTTTTCTCTGAAACCATCCATTTCATAATTTTTAAAGATACAACAATATTCCATTACATTAATTACATAATTTGTTTAGCCTTTCCCCAAGAGGGGCTGGGCTTTTTTTCCAGTGATTCACTACAACAAAGAAAGTTGCTATATATAATTTTATACATATGGGTCCTTTTCAGTCAGTCAACAAGTATTTATTTAGGACTTACTATATGTCAGATATTGTGCTAAGTGGCAAGAAACAAAGGAAGATGAAAACAGTATCCCTGCCTATAAGGACTCACATTTAAACAATTATGTACATGAGAGAGTTTTGTTAGCACTGGTAACTACTGCACTTCCATATAGGAACAATAGACAATGTGGTATATAAATTTTCCTATGTAAATTTTGTTAAAGCTTCTAGTTGATATCTTTAGGATATCATTGCAGGAAACTAAAAAAATAATAATAAACGGACTATATAACTTGAAAAAATCTTTAGCTCTACTTTTCTTTCACGCCTAAGCTTTTCTTGGTCTCAGATTCTAAATTATATCCTCTGCCAATCTTGATTTGGTATACACTGTATTTTATTCAATCAGTAAACATTTATTAAGCACCCGTTTGTGTCAGGTACTATGCTAAGTGTGCAAAGATACAAAGAAAGGCAAAAGACAGATCCTGCACCCAAGGAGCTCACTGTCTAATGGGAGGGACACCATGCAAACAACAGTGTACAAACAAGAGTATACAGGATGAATTGGAGATAATCCCCTTACCTTCCCTCTGGTGGGGGTGCAAATAAATGGGAAAACAGCTAAGAGGTAAATAGGAGGAGGAGCAGGTAATATAGTGAAGTCAAAGGAATGAAGTTTGAAGAGTGGGTCTTCCTTGCACTGTCTTGAACAAGTCACCAACCTCTTTGGGACCGAATTTCTCATCTAGGAAATTATTGGCATGAACTCATTGTCCACCGCCTACTCCCTTACCTCCTTAAACCTCACTCACCCCTCACCCTTCACATAAACACAACCAAAGTTACATATAAAAAGAGAGGGAGGAAGGAAATAATTTATTGAGCACTTTCTATGTGCCAGGCACTGTGCTAAGCCCTTTACAAATATCTCATTTGATCCTTATAACAAAACCGGGAGGTAAGTGCTATTGTTATATCCATTTTACAGTTGGAAAAACTGAGGCAGAGACTTGCCCAAGGTCACATATCTAATAACTTCCCGAGGCTTGATTTCAACTCAGTTCTTCTTGACTCAAGGCTCTGTCCACTCTATCTACAACACCACTCAGCTACTTCAAGAGGGAGGTAACAGCATGAGAATGAAAAAATCTATAGAAAGATAACAGCTAGGTGGCGCAGTGCATAGAGCACCGGCCCTGGAGTCAGGAGTACCTGAGTTCAAAATCCGCCCTCAAACACTTAACACTTACAAGCTGTGTGACCCTGGGCAAGTCACTTAAATCCAATTGCCTCACCAAAAACAAAACAAAACAAACAACAAAAAAAAGAAAGATAACCAAGATAGAAAATAAAATGTTGAATTCTGTCTTTTTGAAAATAAATTCACAATATCATACATTTGAGCTGGAAGGGGCTTTAGAGGTCATCAAGTGCAACTCACTAATTTTACAGATGAAGCTTAGGTCTAAAGTTATTATATGACCTGCCCAAGGTCATACTTTCTGTATTCCAGATGAATTGGAAATAATTCCTTTACCTTCCTTACCTCAAACCCTTGGCAGAACCAGAATTCAAAGTGAAGTCTTTTGACTAAAAATCCATCACCATTTCTATATGTTTCCCTTGTTTCCTATCAGTTTTCCATTCATTAGCATCTCAACCAAAGGGACAGTAAAGGAAAGAGCTATAAAATAGAGTATATATCATATAATTCCTACAAATGATTACTAAGATTGGGGGTGAGGGGTATAGGTTGAGACCAAAAGAAAATTTAGGGGCTGCTAGGTAAGGCAACAGATACTGTTGGCCCTGGAGTCAGGAAGACCACTTCAAATCTTGCCTCAGATACTGAGCAAGTCACTTAAGTTCTGTTTGCCTCAGTTTCCTCATCTGTAAAATGAGGATAATAATAGCACCTACCGCTCAGAGTTGTGAAGTCCATATGAGATAACAATTGTAGAGATCCCGACACATAATAATCACTATATCAATGTTAGCTATTAGTAAAAGGGAAATACGAATAATAGTACTTACCTCCCAAGCTTGTTGCAAGGATCAAATGACATAATAACTGTAAAGCACTAAACACAATGCCTTGCACATAGTAAGCACAATATAAATGTTCGTAATTATTATTTATATTGTTGTTTTCATCAGAGGATCATTTAATGAGGTTCAGAGAAGCTGACCCTCCAAAGCTTCATCACCAGCTGATAAATGAACATCTTTAGTTACATCTACTCATAAAGATCACATACCAAAACATGGAAAGGTCAACAATATGGAACTGTACACGGAGAAAGCTTCTCCCTCTCTCCTCCCCTTAAATGGTCCCTCTCTATTCTGTTACTCATCACTAAAGGTTAACCCACAGTATGAAGCCACCCCAGTCTGATAGGAGCTGACTCCACTCCAATGTTTCCAGTAACCCCTATATTTGAGTGCATGCTCAAACTGAATGTGGATATGATTCTGGGCTTGTGTTTTCTCCATTCTCTCTTTGATTGTGTTTTCTTACCTTTCCACCAGAAGCTTCTTTGGAGCAGGGAGCATGTCTCTTCCTTTCTTTGTCATAGAAAACCCTGGCTACAAAGCCCTGAATGTGATTACAGAATAAATGATACCAACTTCCTATTACATAATCAAACAGAAATAAAGAACAGTCCAGTTTTACTTTATTTGGGGGCCCAAATGTGTGATTTCACTGGTGTGACTGATTCCCACTGCCCCAGGAAGGGAACTCCTTCATAATATATAGTCACACAGGTACTATGTATTAGGAAAAGGACCTGAGCCCAGGTCTTCCTCACTAAGAGATTGGTTTTCTATTTGCTGCCTCTCATAACATATTTTCTACAGTAGGAACCAGGATGGGGAAAACCAAGTACGTACCACTTTACCTTCACTGAAAGCCTATTAAGCTTATGAAAAATAAGCAAATTATCCTATGTCTGGCTGAGAAAATGTTGGCCTTTTATCTTATTTTTACATGGAACTGTTCTACATTGGAACTTCAAGCTACCGGATGGGCCAACCTTCCTGCTTAGGGAATATTTATGCAGCTATGTATTTGGGGAGCAGTGCAGTGAGCAATTAGCATAAGAAATAATACCAGAAGCACTGAGAGTGAAGATAAATGATGGATGAAAGGACACTGAATTAGACTGGTTACCACATTTAATTAAGAAACAACTGTGCTGTTTGCTGGATGTCACTATCTTACATCTGCCAAAAAAAGGGTAAGTATCTTCTTTTAGGTGTTATTATCCTAGACAACGAGAGCACAGCTAAAGCAAGAGAGGATGCAGATTATAAAATACATACCATTATGTAATGCTCTCACTAGACCTGAGGAAAATAATGAATACATTATGTTTTAATGTCTTACAAACTGTTAAATTATTAATGATCAGGCAGACTATTTGTGCTACCTCATTGGAATCTTTTTCAGACTTTAATTAAATATCTTTATACAATGATAAAATACTCGTTACAGCTCCATGCTTAGCCTATGAGGCTTAATGGAAAGAATAACCAAAGAGGTCTGAACTACACTCCATTTTCTTTTAAATGATTATAATGGATCTAAAGTCAACCAAATAATGTCAGGGGTGGGGGGAGGGGGAGAGGCTAGAGACAGCTTGGTGGGAGGATGGAGTCTTCAAAGAGAGGAGGGAATACATGTCACTTATTCCTTCCCTACCAATTAGGAAGCCTTCTGAGAGGTCATACAGAAAAGTACTTTTAAATTAAAACTGAAAGTGTTGCAGGAAGTCTTGCTCCCTTCTAGTCACTGTTGAGTCTATCTTTCAGTGTCTAGGAGACCAAGTTACTATAAATAAAGCAAGATATCCTTATATCTTCTGATCCTGCTTCAAAAACTTGTGTTAGCCTACTTGGGAAAAGTAAAAATAAACCATAAGCAGACTTTTAGACAATGCACTGGAAATATCATTTTTTAATGTCTCTCCAGAAATCAAAACACACTCAATAAACTCTTAGTCTTGGCTCTTGCTGCCATCATCAATTCTCTGTGAAATGATGAAATGCTGACATTCATGGCATGCTTATCAAATTTTCAGATGACTCAAAGCTAAAAGGAGTAGCTGGTATAAAGGATTTTTTAAAAAATCTCAATATGCCAGACCATTGAGCCAAATATAACAAAATGAAATTTAAAAGATACAAATGTAAAATCTTACACTTAGGTTCAAAAGATCAATTCCATACATATAAAAAAGGGAAGATATGGACAAACTTTTCTTATCCTATCTGAAAAAAGTACTGTAGGTTTTAATGGCTTAAAAGATCAACAAGAGTCAACAATGTGACTACAAAAAAAGCTAATGCAATCTTAGATTACATTTGAAAGTGTATGACATACAAAAGACATAACCTGTCTATATCTTGATCATCTTTAGCTGTTTACTTGTTGTCTATTCAATTAGGCAGAATTTCTTGAATGCAGAGAACCATTTTTTGCCTTTATTTTCTGATCACTCACCTATTTAGGGTATTAGTCTAGTAAAAGAATCTCTGGGAAAAAGGGAATAATAGATATTTTAATTACTTCCTTTGCATAATTCCAAATCACTTCCCACCATGGTTAAACAGATGCATTGTTCCACCAACAAAGCGCCAATGTGCCTAACATCTCACTAACACTGACTATCCCCATCATTTTATCTTAGGTACATTAATTTTGTTTGTGCAGAAGCTTTTCACTATCATATAATCAAAATGATCTCTTTTATTACTCCATCTCTTGACTCTAGACATTTCCTTTGACTGTTTTTCATGCTTAGAATACTCTTCACTCCACAACTCTCCATACTAACTTCTCTGGCTTCCTTTAAGTCTCAACTAAAATACTACCTCTTACAGAAAACCTTCCTCAATCCCTCTTACTTCTAGTGCCTTCCCTCTGTTAATCATTTCCTATTTATCCTACAGTTTGCTTTGTTTATATCTGTTTGCATATTTTCTCCCTCATGAGACTGAAAGCTCCTTGAGGGCAAGAACTTTTTTGGGGGGCGGGGCAATGGGGGTTAAGTGACTTGCCCAGGGTCACACAGCTAGTAAGTGTCAAGTGTCTGAGGCCGGATTTGAAATCTAGTACTCCTGAATCCAGGGCCAGTGCTTTAAACACTGTGCCATGTAGCTGCCCGAGGGCAAGAGCTTTATTTGTGCCTCTTTGTATCCTCAGTGCTTAGCACGGACCTAGGCACATTGTAGGCACTTAATAAATGTTAATTATTTGACCTTCTAGAATTGCTTCTACCCTTTGTTTTAATTAAAATACATCCCTTACTTAAAATTATATTATGAAATGTGTTAAGGCTAAAATTCTAGCTAGTCTGTCTAGAATATCTAATGAATGGTCACCAATAAATTATAAGCTTCAGCAAGAGTTAGACTTTTAAACATTTATTAAGGAGAATAAGAATTTGGTAAAGAGAGAAGAAAAGGCCTAGATTCCTATCTATTAAAGGGAGAGCACATTTCTAGCACCCTTCTCCACCAGCGTCCTCAGGAAAAGAGAGCGAGACAGAGCGCCAGTCTCTTCCTTCTTCCTCCCACTTGCCAACATCACTTCCTGACACCAAAGAAAAGACTCCTAGTCTTGCCCTCAAAGACCTTCACTTCATGGGCGGAATTCTTCTACAGTAAGTCTCCAGCAGGTGGTGTCATTCCAATCATTACAAATGCATATAATTTACTTCTGTTATAACTTTATGTAGTACAAACTTTAATATTAAGTTCACATATCAATTTAGAAAGTATCATGGTGTACATTATGAAAAATTGCTCTAAGACAAATTTCTGCTGTCCAGTTTTCCCAAGCATTTTTTTAATCAAATGAATTGTTGTTGTTTTTTAACTAAGTAATTTACATTTTCTGGTTTATTGAACATTGAGTTATTGAGTTCCATTATTTATTTCTGAACCTACTTTGTCTTCTCTGTTCCATTTATCTACCTTTTTCTTTTTCAATCAGCACCAGATGATTTTGTTAACTCTTACTTTAAATTATAGTTTGAGTTCTGGAAGTTCTATTTTCCCTTAATCTCTACCTCTTTTTATTATTTCCCTTGATATTCTACATCTTTTATTTTGGTCAAAAAATCTTATTATTGATTTATCAAGTTCTATAAAGCATTCCTTTACAGAGAGTTCTATAAAGTGTTATAGTGAAAGCATGTGGGTCCTTAGGATTCCTCTGTAAAGAATCACACTCTCACACATGTCTAGTTAGGAATGAAAGAACAGTTTTATTGGATACAAGAGAAACTGGCTGGGAAGAGTTTAAAACTCTTTCCTCCCAGGCTAGACTGGGGAGTGCCCTTTTCTAGGGCCAAGATGGTGTGACCACTCAAGTAAGGGTGTATTGTACCTTATTGGGTGGTGATCTGGAAGCAGTCTGGTGGTGGGCGCTTGCTCTGTCCCCTCCTGGTGCAGCCACGCCTAACAGGATTACCTCATCAAGGGGGTGATGGAGACTGGAATGAAGGGTGGTGATCCTGGATTTATCTCAGTCCAGATCCAGTGCTTCTTATCTCTCTAGGTGTGTCTGTCTTTTGGTTTAGTTTCTAGGAGAAGGTTCCTTGAGCTCTAGGGAGAACTCCTGGGGTTTCAAGGAAAAAGTTCCTTGACCTCCCCAGACAACTTCTGGGGTAACCAGGGACCATAATATTCCCATAACAAAAGCATTCCTTTACATCATAATATTATCAGCAATGAAGATAGTTTTATCTCTACTTTATTTACCTTTACCTTTTTTATTTCATTCTTTCTGTTGCCTTATTGCTATTGAAAATATTTCCAGAACTGTATCAAATAATAAAGGGAAGAGTGAGCATCCTTGTTTTATTCCAGTATTTATTGTAAAAAGTTCTAGAGTGTCTCCAATAAATACAATGTCTGCTTTTGGTTTTAGAAATATAATTTTTATAATATTTTTTAAAATATTCCTTTATGCCAAAACTTTGAAGATTTTTAGCATTAATGAGTGTGGTACTTTGTTAAAAGCATTTTCTGCAACTATTGAGAAAATAATGTGACCTTGGATTATTTTTTCTTATTTTTTCTTTTTTTGCTTTTAATTTCACTAACTAATTATTTTCCTAATGGTGAAACATCTGTGCATCCTTGGCATAAATCCAACTTCATCATTACAAAAAACCTTTAGATAAATTATTGTGGTTTGCTTGATAGGATTATTTTTTAAATTTTAAATCAATATGCATGAATCATATTGATCTATATAGTTTTCCTTTTGTGTCTTATCTTTCCCTGGTTTAGTTACTAGGATTTTTTTGTCTCGTAAAAGAAATCTTATAGAGTGCTTTCTTTTTCATCTTTGGAAAATAATTTGTGAAGTACTAACATTATTTTTTTTAAGTGTGATTGTATTTTTCTGTGAATAAATCAGGACTGAGTTCTAATTCTCTTATAGCCCCTTAGAGCTACTTCTTTTTCACTTTCTGAGCTTGAATTATACAGGGTGTGCCAAAAGTCATGAATATTTAATAACTCCTTTATTTTTGTTTTTAATTTAAAATACCAGAGCATCATATACAGTATACATAGGAAATGAATTTACATTGCATGTGAAAAATCAAATCTCATAAATGGCAAAAAATTTGCAAATTAATCTTCATAAAGTTATTAAAACATTAGACTCCATGACTTTTGACCCCCTTTATAAGATCGCTATTTGATTCTCCGTTAGTTTGGATATTTTATATTTTTTATATATTTCTATATTTTGATTGAGTTTTCAGTTTTGTTAGTATATAACTATGAAGAGTATTCTGACAACTCTTTATATTTCTTCTGGTTTTCTTCATTTTCTGTTTTGTTCATTTGATTTTTCTACCATCTTTTTAATCAGATTAGCTGAGGTTTAACATTTTTATTAGTCTTTTCAAAGAACAGACTTTTTTGTTTAATTTATCATTTCTCTAGATTAGTTTTAGTTTCCAGTTTAATTTTCCTATT
Organism: Dromiciops gliroides; assembly: GCF_019393635.1. Taxonomy (NCBI): domain Eukaryota; kingdom Metazoa; phylum Chordata; class Mammalia; order Microbiotheria; family Microbiotheriidae; genus Dromiciops; species Dromiciops gliroides. Next base: position 455,894,995 of record NC_057861.1, read on the forward strand.
AATATTTAATATCTCTTCTTTTGAATGTATATTGAGCTTTTTTACTTGCTGACTTTCTAATTCAGTTCATTAATCCTCTCCTTTTCTATTTTGTTTTAACATCATTTCAGAGATATTATTTTTTTACCTGATAGCTTCTTTGTTTGCATCTCAGAAATTTTGGTATATTACTTAATCATTATAATTTTACATAATTATTAATTGTTTTTATAATTTATTCTTTGACCCATTCATCATTTACAATTTCACTGTGAGGTCTCCATTTTGGTCTCTGTTTTTGTTTGTATTCCATTAACTGATGACTGTTTTTATTACATTATGTTATGTGATGTATGAGATTATTATTTCTATTTTTTTATATTTGTACCCTAATACAAGGTAATTTTTTTAAAGTTCCATATGGCACCCAGAAACACACATATTATTTAGCATTTCCATTTAGAAATTGCCTTAAATCTTTTAGCTACACATTCTGCACCAATTTCTTCAATTTTATATGTTCACTTTTGTTTATATTTCTATGAGATTTATCCAAAATGGAGAAAGGGACACTGAAATTTCCTGCCACTGTTATATAATCATCTATGTCTTCTTATAGTTCAGTTAATTTTTTCACTTATGAATTTGGATGGTAAGTTACTTGAAGAATATACATTGAAAATTGATATTGATTTGTTGTCTCTAGTAATTTTCAGCCTTGTGTATTTCTCTTGTTTATCCTTTTAATTTTTAAAATGTTTTGATTTGCCTTTTTTATGGGATGATTTTATTATTTATTCATTCATTCATTCATTTTTGTTCATTTGTTTATTTTTTTATCTGACAGTAATTTTTTTCAGTCCCTCATTTTTATTCTATGTATATCCTTTGTTTTTTAATCTGTTTCTTGTAAGCAACATTTTGAAAGGTTTTCTTTTCTTACTTGATCTTCCATTCTTTTATTATTATTATTATTATTATTGCTGTGTTAGATAGTTTAATCCATTCATATCTGTAGTTATTATAGTTAGATTTGTATTTTCATTTCTTTCTATTATTGTGCTTTCCCTTCTTCCTCTATAAAAAGAATATTTTTTTCTCTTCAGTTATTTCAACTTAATCTACTTTAAAGCAACCCTATTTACAATGGATCTCTTCCTCTCATTCCCAAACATCACTCCCCATCCTGTTTGATATCTTTTTCTCTAATTTTGGAGTTTTACAGAACTTTTTTTCCTTTTTTTCTTTCTTCTTTATATCTACTTATTTAATTCTCCCCCCTTTTTATTCTCAATTAAGTAGTCAAGTAAAACCCCCTTTCCTCTCCTCCCTTTAAACATTTTTTTGTTCATTTTAATTTCATTTTGTACCTTTTGTCAAAAAAGGCTTTTCCCTTTCATTCTCTTCATTGTTCACCCCCTTTTTGTATGTATTCTAGAATTTTATTCTTTAATACAGGGCCATTAGTACTTCTTTAGTTTCTGTATTCCTCATGGAATTAAAGCTTCTAAGTTACTTACTTGGGTTCCTTCTAAACAGTATCCATGACATTACCATGCAGAGCTTTCACCCTGGCTCCCTGGCCCCATTTTTCAGTTGTGTCTACTCTTAGAAAGAACAATTCCTACAGGTAATAGAAAGGCAATTTCTCTAATATAGGAATTTTTCTGTTTCTCTAATTGTGCTGAGCACTTTGGGGATAAGGGATTTACCTTCTCTGAGGGAACTTCATCAGATTGTTTTCTTATTAGAGTTCTTGGTGTCCATATGCCAAGGAAGCAAATGAAATTCCTTTATCTCATGAATAATTACAATTTTGGAGATGCTCTAGAAGTAAAAGCAATTGGAGAAAATGTCTAGTTCTTCATCTTGTTGGGCATATATTTAGTGGAATGTTCCTCACTTGAAGTCTTTAAGAAAAGGCAGAATGTCCAACCCTACAATATGGAAAGATGATACTTTTTTTAGGTAGAGTATTGAGTATATATAAAGTATTACAAACTCTAAAATTCTATAATTTTATGAGAGCATGAATTATTCTGTAGTGGTTTGTAGGAATTTGTTTTAAGTTAGAAATTTGATAATCTGATTTAAGTAGGTTATTTAAAATCCCTTTGAAACCTGAAGTAATTAGAAAATATTCTGCTATAATAAATATAATGAATATCCTATCACACATTTACACTAATTTCTCATTTAAACCATGTAGGCATGTCATTTGCAGGGTTATTTTATTTTATTTTGATTTCTTGGCTAAATTTTCTTTAATTATTTCTCTAATTCTGTCAATGGTGTTATTGCCCTACTAGTTTAAAGGTTAAACGAAGTGCCAGATCTGTCAAAGTGAGTGAAGCCAACTGCTACAGAGCCATCAGAAGATAATCAGTTCAAATAGGTACATGATGGCTAAGGGTGGGCTGTGTGCACTCAGATAGATCACAACCGACAGAACACATGTTTCACTGATGTCCTGGATAAAGAAAACACAGACCTCTCCAGGCCATTTTAGATAGATAGACAGAAAGATAATGATAGATAGATGAAAGATAGAAAGATAGAAAGATAGAAAGATAGATAGATAGATAGATAGATAGATAGATAGATAGATAGATAGATAGATAGATAGATAATAGATAGAACTCCCCTATCTTTCACCTACCCAAGCTAAAGATAATAATAAAATAGAAGCATTTACAAACATAATTTTACTGAATTTGTTTTCTAAGTATGACTTTTCATCAATAGTATAAATTTAAAAGACAAACTCAGAAACAGTCCCTTTGTCTTTTCTTATTGTTGGTGTTGATGATGATGATAGCTAGCACTTATTTATATGGTGTTTTAAACTTTAGGAAAAAAAATATTTATATATATAACCTCTTTTGATCCTCATAACAAGCCTGGTTATAGGTACAAATATTACCCTTATCCTATAGATGAGGAAACAGGTTGAGAGACTTTTAAATGACTTTTCAAGGGTCACACAAGTATTGTGTCTGAGGCAGCATTCGAGAAGTCTAGCTACCCAAACTACCCATATTACAAAGCTGCAAAGATAATTTACAAAACAAACAAACAAAAACCCTGATCTCCATGACAAAGACTCCTGTGCTGCTTGACTGGTGTCTCTACTTCTCTTCTGATATTTTCTCCTTCTGGGTGCTCCCTCTGTCTATGTTGATTAGGACCCATTTCAAAGCTTTGTAGGTGGTATAAAGTGTTGTTGTTGTTGTTTTGTTGTTGTTGTTCAATCATTTTCAGTTGTGTCTGACTCTTCATAACCCTGTTTGTGGTTTGCTTGCCAGAGATACTGGAGTGTTTGCTATTTCCTTCTCTAGCTCATTTTATCCATGAGGAAATGAAGGCAAACAGGGTTAAGTAACTTGCCCAGGGTCACACAACTAATGAATGTCTAAGGCCAGAGTTGAACTCAGGAAGATGTCTTCCTGACTTCAGGCCCAATACTCTATCCACTGCACCACCTAGGTGTTACTACAATGTTACCCCACAGTCAACATGCTGGTTATGAGCCTTCTGTTATTTTGGTCCTCAGAACTATCCAGGTCCTTACTTAAAAGTCTTTTAAGTAAGGCAGCTAGTGCCTTCCAGAAAGTATGCTCTGTTGGTATTATCTTCCCAAAATTATCATAGTGGTTCTGTTTTTTCCTGAATTAGTCAAAGTGATTTCTTAGTTTTGTGACTAGACAAGCAAGATTATGGTGAAGGAAGGGGAGAATGTAAAAGCAAACTTTTGAAAATATTTTAGGATAAGCATGGGAAGACTCTTTACTATCTTTTTTAATGTTTTCAAAGCCTATTTCATAAATGATTGTTTTTTCCCCCAATGAACCAACTGTAAACCCTATGGCTCACTTGCAGTGCCCTAGAATAATATGCAAACTGTAACTGCTGGCTGTGATTTTACTGCTCTGTCATATGACGATATATCTGTTGTGTTTTAAGTGTTCACAAAGCTTAGTTTAAACAATAATGCAGGGTATTAAAGCATTTATTTACTGTGTGGTGAGACTAATTTTTCTTAGTAGTTTTTCCAAGAGATGACAGGAAGTAAAAATCGAGGATATATGTAAGAAACAATGGACTGCTTACAGTAATAGTTTAATCTTTCTGTGGCCAGACAAACAAAGCCCAGACTCAAGGCTTTGTTTTCCCATTGTGTATATCCCTGTATCTTGGGTTTTCCATAATCTACATGAAGAACAATAGGACATGAATCTTGTAAGGTTTGCATAGACTATTTCTGCATTGAATTCTTGCCCTAGGGAATGATCTTGGCACAGCAAATTGGAGGTGGCAGTGCAAGAGTTTCTCAGCCTATATAACCCTATGGGAGTATCCATTTGGTTCCCCCATAGGGCTACGAGTTAGGCAATGTCTCTTGAATAAAATGATATGAAATAACTCAAGAGCATAAAAGAAAAGTAGAAAAAGAAGATATCTCATTGTAGCTATCCATTTTTCTCCCTAATGTTTTGAGATTTTTGAAAAGCCTGAAGTGAATTGGAACTGTCTTAGGTGACTCTAATATAGCAGTAAGCTCATTTAACATCAAGTCAACCAAATTCAACAGGTTTCCAAGTGTCACATTTTCCTGAAGATTATCATTAACTGCCAAGGTGCATTTTCCCCAGGAACTGGAACCCAAAGCTCCCTTCATAACAGTCAAACACATCTTCCTTCACCATTTATTTTATTCTATTTCAATTTTAAGAAATATTTACTTCAGGTGAAGCTTGAATTTCCACACACCCATCATAGCATTCTCATAGAAAGGCGAATACAAATGTATTGGGAAGGACTCTTCAGGGGTTTTCATCTTTACATGCTTCATTTGTTGATGTTTTAGACAAGAGTAGCAGCTACAAAGTAGATCCTAGATTAAACCTGTGGAAAAGGGGAAACAGCATTCTAGTTCATAACAAAAAAAAAAATCATTTCATTCTCACCTCATAAACTACTAGATAGCATTTTAAAAAACCAAGATGTTTGACCAGAGGCATCCTATAGTTTGTCATATATATACAAAGGTTAAGTGTCTTTTTATTACATTCTTAGATATGAAGGACCAACTTTATGGAGTTTTTTGGGGTTAGGGCCATCAAATACAGAAATGGTACAATTCGAGGCCACTAGGTGGTGAAGTGGATAAAGCACTGGCCATGGATTCAGGAGGACCTGAGTTCAAATTCGACCTCAGGCACTTGACACTTACTACTTACTAGTGGTGTGACCCTAGGCAAGTCAAATAATCCTCATTGCCCTGGAAAAAAAAAAGAGAAAAGAAATGGTACAATTCAAGGATGCCCCAAATCCATCTGCCTTATAACAACATGATATAGTGGATGGAACATTGATTTGATGATTAGTGATCTTGAATTTTAATCACAGCTCTCCCACTCATTATCTTCAATTGGTGTATCTCTTGGGCATGTCACTTTACCTCTCTAAATCTCCATTTCTTCATCTGCAAAATAAGGGGATTAAACCATATGATTTCTAAGGTCCCTTTCAGCTACAAATCCTATGAACTTATGACTTTAACCACCTTTCTGTAATGGCCTTTGGGTTATTATAATTAATGACAATAATGACAAACATGATAGTAATGACCAACGTTTATGTAGTGTTTTAAGATTAGCAAAGCATTGTATTTCTGTTATCTCATTGGAACCTCAGAACAATCAGGTAAGGTAGGAACTATTATTATCTTCATTTTACAGATGAGGAAACTGAACCAGAGAAAGGTCAAATAACTTCCCTAGAGTTACATATCTAGCAAGTGTTTGAGGTAAAATTTGAACTCGGTTCTTCCTGTCTCCAAGTCAAGAAGACTTACCACTGTACCACATAGGTGCCTCTCTAGCCAGAAAATGATTAGTAAAATACAAATATTACCTGGGAAAGCTTAAATATTTTCCTGTAGCCACTTATTTTTAATTTTTCCTTTAAACATGGTATGGCTTTTTTTTTAATTTCCTGACAAAAAGCAAGAAAATAAGAGATTTAGATCTACAAAAATGTCTGTTAATAAAAGGAGCTTCAAGAGGACCAGTCCTGTGATAAGCCATCCATTCAACCAGCCAACAAGCATTTATTAAGTGCTTACTATGTGTCAGCCACTGTATTAAACCCTGGGGAGACAAAGAAAGGCAATCAATGGTCCCTATGCTCCATGAATGTACATTTGAGGTGGAAAGACAGGTAGAGTTCAATTAGGGTGACACAGCCAGATATATACTTTAGAAAAATCCCCACAGTGGCTGAGTAAAGGCTAGATTGGAATGAAGAGACACTCAAGACAAGGTTGTGACTTAGAAGGCTATTACAACAGTACACAAGCGTGTTCATGAGGGCCCAAATTAGGGTGAGAGGTGAACTCTCTGCCAGTGTTCAAGTCCCCAACACTCATGTATGTCGTACTTGCAGGGCTGGGGCTATGATTTTGTCATGAAGAGTCGCGGGTTATGTCAAATGTTCTGTTGATTTGAGTTCTGACTGAAAAGTCTCCAAACAGAAAATCCTCATTGGAGATATCCAAGTAGAAGCAGAATGGTTATTTGCTGGAGATTTAATAACTAGGGCATCGTAGAGGAGATACTTTGCCAGATACAGGTTGACATAATGGTCTCTGAGTTTCCTTCAAACTATTGCAAAATATGATTCTGAAGGACAAACTCTTCGGAAGATACAGAGGAACAGGGAGAATGGCAGGGGTAAGAAAAGTTGGTGAAAATGTGAGTGTATGATAACAAAGGGCCAATATAACTTCATCTACAACACATCATGCCATATTTGCTCCATTTCCTAGGGTTAGCATATTAGTAACTAGGTGGGGTATTGTGGATATTGTTTATGTGGATGTTAGCCAAACTTTTGATAAAGTATTTTATACTATTCTCATGGATATGGAGAGATATGGGTTATGTGATAAGGCACTCAAATGGATTTGGAATGGAATGGATGTCCATACTCAGAGGGTAGTTGCTAATAATTCAGTAGTAATGTGGCAGGTTTCCAATGAAGTAACCTAGGGATCTGTGCTTCATACTTTGCTGTTTAACATTTTTGTCATTGCCTTAGATAAAGGCTTAAATGGTAGGCTCATCAAATTCTCCAATGACACAAAGCTTTTTGGTGGGGGGGGGGGACGCGGGGTTGGCTAATATACCAGCTGACAGAGTAAGTAACTAAAAGAATTTTGAAAGGCTAGAAGCTAATAAAATGAAACTTAGTAAGGATTAAGTCCTGCACTTAGCTAACAAAAAAAAAGTCACAATTTTAATATAAGGGAGGTACAGTTAGATAGCAGTTATTCTGGAAAAAAAAAAATCTGAGTGAGGGGAATTAAGTTCAATATGAGTCAATAGTGTCATGTGTCTGTAAATACACACACACACACACACACACACACACACACACACACACACACACACACACCCCTAGCTTGACCTGTATTAAAAGGGCATAGCGGGGCAGCTATGTGGCACAGTAGATAGAGCACTGGCCCTGGAGTCAGGAGGACCTGAGTTCAAATCCAACCTCAGACACTTAACACTTACTAGCTGTGTGACCCTGGGCAAGTCGCTTAACCCCAATTGCCTCACTAAAAAAAAAAAAAGAAAGAAAAGGGCATAGCTTTCAGGAATAGGAATGTGATAGTTCCAGTGCACTCTGCCACTCAGACAGTATGGTGTTTAGTATGATGTTCAGTTGTGTCCACCACAATTTAAGGATACTCTGGAGAATGTCCAAAGGGGGACAACAGAGAAAATAGACATACTCCAGTTCATGAAAGATGACGATCAGTTGGATGAACTGGTTAAAGTCAATCAAGGAAAAAGAAGTCTCAGGGACAACATGATCTCCATCTCCAAATATTTGCAGGGCTGTCATGTAAAGGAAGGAGAAGATTTCTTTTGTCTGGCCCAAGTGACTACCACCAAGAGCAGAAGGTAGAAATTCAAAAGGGGGAAAGTTAGACCTGATGTTGGGGGAAAGAACTAAACCATCCTAATATTAAGAGAAGTATAGAAGTAGAATGGATAATCTCAAAAGGTAGTGTATTCCCCCCTTCTTAGAAATCTTCAAGCAGGGCTTTGGTGACCCACTTGTTGTATGTGTTATAGTAGGGGTTCCTTTTGTGTATGGATTGGACAAGACAGATGATAAGTTCCTTTTCAACTCTCAAATTGTGTGATTCTGTGACTCTGTTTACCAATAAGGGAGATATAGAAACTAGAAAGCATTTTTAGGCAATAAGATTCAGGAGATCAGATTTGGACAGGTGAATTGCACAGGTACAGTCAATAACAAGTTCACATGATTTAAATGCTTAGAATCCTATTTACTTTGCTTTTTTAATTCACAGTTCCTCCTCTACCCATCCACGGGTTCTGATAATTGTTAGCATTGCTGATAGCAAGACAGGGACCATGTAACAGAGTATCATATATTGAGAGCACTTTGCATTTGGAAGGTTTAACATTCACAGCAAGTTAAAGAGCCTGAGACCTTCCCTACCTACAGTAGACTGGGTTATCCCTTCTTATTTATCCATTCCTATGAATCTGTATGTTACCCTGGGTTTCTGTGCCTCTGTGTACAGTCCCAGTGCCAAATGTCCAGCCTTTGTGTATACATTTGGAAGATGGGTTCCTTTTAAAGAGACCCTATTAATTATGTGTTTATTTAAGAGAAAGGAAGAATATAGAACTTGGCCACCTACTTGATGAATAGAGCATGTCTGGTTAGTATATTTCTGAAATGTCCCTTTTTTACCACTGTAGACAATCCACACCTGAGAAAATAAGCATCTCCCTCACAGCATAGCACTTTTAATTTTTCACATACATATAATAGTCTGTCCTTATTTTTACCTTTACAAAACTCATCACCTGTATGCTGCCAAGTGGCATTATTGTTCAATTTATGAAAGTTCTAGAGGAAATATCATCTCTGGGTTCTAAAAAATAGATGTTCCCTCATGGTGATTCCAACAAAAGCATGCACTATACTTCACAATCCATATTTACCTTCCTCCTGGTGATTTTTAAAAGTGGAATCCCATCTAACATTAATTTTTAAAACTGAATATCTATCCACACTTCACACAGCAGTTGCATTAAGAAAATAACTTTGCAACCTGTGATTTAATTTTGCTTAGCCTAAGTTCTATGAAGGATGGAGAAGTGATCTATGTGGCCATGTCAATCATAGACTATGTCTAACATGTTTCATTGGTAGATCATGTTGCTAGAGCTTAAAAACATCAGAAATGTCAAAGTTTAAATAAACAGAGAGACAAAAGGACCAAAAATACCAGAGTTCAAAATGGAATCCCTTTCATACATTGAAAATGGGAATTGATAGGGGAAGGAGAGGAAGCTTTTAAGCAAGAAAGACAAGTGAAAATACAGGTTTAATTTTTTTTAATTTCCCTTGCCTTGTCCTTTATCTATAATGTTTTCTCTGGCATCTCAGTGAGAAAGATAGATTTGGGGATTTTGTTTGTTTGTTGGAGATTTTTTGCCACCTGTAAGCCATTAGGCCTGGGATGAAAATCAAGCCTCAAATCTGCCAATAGTTGTGCGTTTAATTTTAAATGAGAGGGGAACAAGTCAGACAGAGCAAAATTCTATGGGTCCAGGAACCAATAGAGAACATTGAGGGTGCCATGTAATAAATCAATACCACAACCTTGCTTGAGCCTACACCTGCTCTTTGTGTAGTCTGTCATTTGTTACCTTAGAGCATGAATAAAACTTTTTGAAGTAAAGCCCCAGGTATTGGTACCATAATACTGGAGTAAAATTAATATTTAATCAATGAGGCTAAAACTATATTGCATTTTGTTGTAGAAAGGGCATTCATGCATTTGGAAGAATATTCTAATTTTCTGTTAGCAATCAGGGAAATCGGGAATTTTACAATTTAAAAAAAATCTCCACATTTTTTTTATCAGACTGGAATAAAAACAACAACTACCAATAGTGGATTTTGTACAGATCTTAGAATGCTGAGTTTCTATGTGTGATAATTGCCCTTTCATCAAATATAATTGCTCATAACTTGAAAAAATAGTAAAAAGACTATTGTATAAAACATTCATATAGAAATTAAACAAGTCAGAGCAAAGAGCAATTTTATAGCTTCTCTCATGTCAAGCACTTCAAAAATTGCATTTGCACTTTAATTCTACCTCAGTTGCACATAGAAATTATGAAATCAGCTTCCAGCTGTCCCTATTATCTAGCATGGGGTCTCAGAGGTGTCCCAACAAAATGGATTTTAAAGCCTGCTAAGTGCATTGCAGGAAATTGGTCCAAATTAAATAAATGTCTTTATTAAATTGATGGCCAATGTATTCATTATATATTTAAAACTATTTTTAGTGAAGGTTTTATAAATGTGGATGACTACTTTGCTATTTTTATTCAGTGGTTTTGCTTGGGTTTTTGTTGTTGTTGTTGTTGTTAGTATTGTTGTGTTTGGGGGTTTTTTTGGTCTCATTTCACAGAAATTTCCATTTGTGGTCCAGGTTGATAATGTAAAATAAAACTAAAAGAATTAACACCCACACTTTTACTTCAATAATACTTTAATGGAGCTGTAATCTGAGTTGTCCCTTGTAACCACTATAGAAAATCAACATCTGAGAAAACAAACATCTCCCTCACAGCATAGCACCTTCCATTTTTCATATAAGTACAATAGTTTGTGCTTATTTTTACTTTTACAACACTCACTACATATATGCTTTGAAGTGGAGGATTACTCAATTTATGAATCTTCTAGTGGAAATAACATCTCTGGATCCTAAAAAAAATGTTCCCTTGTGGCAGTTCCAATCAAAATACACACTATACTTCACAATCCATACTTATCTTCCTCCTGGTGATTTTTGTTTGTTTTGTTTTGTTTTTTTTTAAGTGAGGCAATTGGGGTTAAGTGACTTGCCCAGGGTCACACAGCTAGTAAGTGTTAAGTGTCTGAGGCCGGATTTGAATTCAGGTACTCCTGACTCCAGTGCTGGTTCTCTATCCACTGCACCATCTAGCTGCCCCCGTGCCATCTAGCTGCCCCCCTGATGATTTTTAAAAAATGAAATTCCATCTAGCATATTGATAAAAAAATTTGAATACCCACAGGTCCCAGAGGAGTGGTATGGTCAGAAGTTAACTAAGAAGAGAACTTACAGCCTATACTCTAAGTGTTCCATCTATGTGAATCACCACTTCTATTTATTTACTTTTTAAATTATGAAAGTATTTTATTATTTTCCAGTTACATGTAGAGATAGTTTTCAACATTTGTTTTTATAAGATTTCTAGTTTCAATTTTTTTCCCTCCCTCACCCCCTCTCCAAGACAGCGAGTAATCTGATATAGGTTATATATGTACAATAAAGTTAAATGTATTTCTGCATTACTCATATTATAAGAGAAGAATCAGAGCAAAAAAGAAAAAAACCTCAAAAGAGAAAAACACCACCACCAAAAACAAAAGAAATAGTATGGTTCAATCTATATCCATATTTCACAGTTCTTTTTTTTTTTTTCTGGATTTGGAGAGCCTTTTCCATCATGAGTCCTTTGGAACTATCTTGTACCATTGGATTGGTGAGAAGCAACAAGTCTATCATAGTTGATCAACACATTATGTTGATGATACTGGAATCACCACTTTTAAACACAAAAAATTCCTGCTGCTCAGAAAGAGTAGAGTGTTTTAGGAGTGCTACGTGATGGTTAAAGTCAGAAATTATATTCTACAGTTTCTCAGAGCTGTGGACATTTTAAACAAGTAAAACATGAAAATGTAAAAGTGACCTCCCTGTAAGATAAACTAAACATGACTCAAATCAACCTAGGTCTTTACCTTTAAAATTACAAAATTATATTTCTTAATATCATTCATTTTCATAATAAAAACCTAGATTGTTTTATGAAAAATCCTATCTACATTGATAACTAGAAAAGAACCTATATGCACCAACATATCCATAGCAGCATTCTTCTTTTGTAGTACCAAAAAACTGGAAGAAAGATGTTCATTAAATACATTGTGATCCTTGATTATAATATGTTATTGTATCATTGGAAATGATGACTATGAAGAATTCAAAAACAGTATAAAAAGACATATCAACTGATTCAGAGTAAAATAAGTAGTCCAAGAAAACAATGTCTACAAAAATGTAAATGGAGAGAACAGTTTCCAAGTCCTAAGTATCCTATCCTTGTAAAAATCTTCCTATTTGTTCGTTCATTTCTATTCCTAATCATCACCAATCTGGGATCCAACAAAAGGCTTTTAAAAGATTTTTAGTCTGGGTCAGCTAGGTGGTACAGTGGATAGAACACTCACCCTGGAGTCAGAAGAACTTGAGTTCAAATCAGACATTTACTAGCTATGTGATCCTTAGCCCCAGTTTCCTCCCCACAAAAAAAATTTTACTCCTACTCTTTGTACTTTCTAATCCAGGTTCTCTACTTACACAACTTATTTGTTAATATAATTTTATTGCATTTTGAATTAGTTTCTAAAAGGGCTATTTTTCAAAACAGCCATATCATATCATACCAGAATGCTTAATAAGTATACAACTTTAAGATACCCTCTAGAGATAAGTGTAGCATAGAACTATCCAACTATTGAACTTGAGGAAGATATTCATTATTCAAGGAAGTGGAAAATAGTGCTAGGACCAGCCACTATCAGAAGAAGTCACTATCAGAAGCTTCCATCACTTTCATGTTTATAAGATATGGAGCAGAAGGAGACCTTAAAGTTCACTGAGTCCAAAATTTACATGTTATAAATGAGGAAACTGAGGTCCAGAGAGTATTAGACTAGCCTAATACTGTGAATTATTAAAGGTGCCTCTAGGACATTCATGGAATAAGGATAGAAATTTCCAGGAGCTGTTTCCTGAAAAGAACAGCTGCTAAAGGATGATGCTAGGGGCTGTGAAAAGCATTTGGCATTGGAGATAATACTACAGTGTGAATCTGATGAGACCTTGCCACTCAGTGGTCCCTGAAGTGCTCTTCCAACCCACCATGAGTCACCTATATCTTCTTAACATCAAAAGGAATGATGCAGATTGGTGGTCTGCTATTATACTTCTCATTGAAGAGAAGGAATTATAATTTTCCCAAAATACACATGAAGCCTGAAAGATTTGGGGCTGAGAGAAGGCATTTATTAAAGTATTTAAACCTTAAATTTAAACCTATCCCTCATTTTCAATTAAGAATTCAAACTGGGAATGAATAAATACCATTAGTTGTTAAAGAGATAACAAATGGAAAGACAGTGAGTGAGTATTTTGAGATTTCTGAAGGATACACCCAGATACAGTCATTCATTTATTATATATTGTTGAGTGCTGACTATGTGCCTATTACTGTACTAATTGTTGTGGATAGAAAGAAAAAGAAAGCAAAAACAGTCCTTGCCATCAATGAGCTAAAATCTTGGAATGGTTGTTATATGTAAATCTATAATAAAGACAAATAAAGCAAAGTAATCAAAAAATAATTTTAATGTGAAGAAATCAGCAATGGTGTAAGGGGGAAATTGAGTAGGCCTCATACAGATGTCACACTTGAGCTGACCCCTGAAGAAACTAAGGATTCTAAGAAGTAGAGATGAAGAAGAGCATTCTAGGCATGAGGTACAGGTTGTGTGCAGAGAACAGAAATGGAAAATGGACTTTCATGTGTAGGAATAGCAAGTAGGATGGAACATCAAGTGTGTGACAGGGAATAATATGCAGTCATTCTGGAAAGGTAGTTAGGAATCAGGTTATGAAGAATTCTAAATGCTAAACAGAAAGCTATGCATTTTGTCCTAGAGATAAGAGAGAACCATTAGAACATTTTGCAGGGGGGAGTGACATCATCAGAACCATGGTTTATTATGTAGGAGACAAGATTTAAGGAAAAGAGACCAATTATGAGGGTATTGTAATAGTCCAGGCATGAAGTAATGAGGCCCTAAACTAAAATGGTGGCAATGTGAGTAGAAATAAGGTGATAGATTGCAGGAGATGTTATGAAAATAAAATCAACAAGACTTGGCAATGGATTAGATATGGTGACTGAAGTAGAGGGAAGAGGTGAAGATTAATATAAAGTTGCAAACTTTAATGACTGGAAAAATGGTAATTCCTGCAACAAAAATAGAGAAGTTAAGAAGACTAGGTAAGGGGGCATGAGGTAGAAGAGAGATCATGAGTTCTGTTTTGGATATGCCAAGTTTGACATGCCCATAAGACTTCCCTTTGCCTCTGTTACTATATCTATATCTACTTGGCTGTTATTTTTGTCATCTTCCCATTACTGGAGATATTGAACTGAAGAGGTGAGGCCTAAAGATGGTAAGGCATATATTCCAGTAGGAGTAGAAAGAGGTTAATGGGGCATGGAGTCAAGATGGAAGAATGAAGTCAGCATTTTTGCCAAACTCTCTTAACATACTTTTAAAAGCACATCAAATTGAATTCTGAGTGGAAAAATCAGTAAAAAGTCAAGACTGTATCATTTTCTAGTTCAAGGCAGCTGAGGAAGACAGAAAGTCCTGCAGATGCAGGTCGGGGCTGACCACGAGGTCAAGGCAACACTGTAGGAAAAGGCAGCATCTGTGGGCTGTGGGGTAGCAGCAGCAGCAGAAGCAGCCAAGCACCAAGGACAGTAAGGGGACTGAAGACCCGGAAAGAAAGAGATCCCAGGGGACCCCTGTATTATCACTGAACACAAGATCAGGTGACTTTCAGCAGCTCTGTGGCTTATTATGCAGTTCCAGGGCAGAGAGGACTGCTTACAATTAATAAGGAGCAGGAGTCTTACTTGTGTAAGTACCAGTGTGCAGGACAGGAGGATAGGAATCAGATGTCTCCTTAGATCATACCACTCCAGAAGCACCAAAAATTTACAATCATCCAATAGAAGTCAATGAAAGCCAAGAGCTAAGGCCAGATACCCCTACCTCTACCCCCAGAAGTGAACAGAGCCCAACTCTAACATTAAGTCCAAAGTCACAATATACACTGGAAAAATGAGTAAACAACAAGAAAGAGACTAATGGCCCAAGTGTTTTCCAACCCAGTAAAAGAAGCAGATCAGACTTTGGGATTTAGGATACCCCTGCAAACACATCCTTGAAGACTAATTCATTTTAATGGATTCCCCATGACTCTTCCATTTCTATTTTTGCCTGTAATCTTTAAAGTTCAAGAAATAGCTAAAGCACATAAAGAAAACATGATTGCATTCCAGAGTAGAAAGTTTTAATGTTGGAATATTCATTTTAAATTATAAGCTATTTGCAAGTGTCTTAAGAATATCTATAGCTGTATTTCTTGCCAATACCTCCAAAGCAAGTTCATTACCTTGTCCTCAAACAAAACAAAACAAACAAAAAAACTCTACCTCAACTCCTAACATCCATTTTTCTACTGCTGGTACAATCATCTTTCTGTCACACAGGCTCATAAACTCAGAGCCATGTTTTATTCTTTCCTTTCCCTCATTCCCCATAATCCAATTAGTTGCCTAAACCCGTTGATTCTAATTCTACAATAACTATCTAATTCCCCATGATTATCACCTACAATACCACTGACTGGGTGTGATTCATTGTTACTTTTCACCTGGTCTAGGCAGTAGCCTAACTAGTCTCCCATGTCTCCCCTTTCTGGTTCATCTTTCACATTGCAGCTAAAGTAATCTTCATTTATAGTAATAATAGCATCAAATCCCTCAGCCTGGCATTCAGGACCCTCTACCATCTCATGTCAACCATTCTTTTCAGGCTTTTTTTGCATGCAGCTTCCCTTTCTCTACTCTATGTTCCAGTCAATATCTACTTGTCTTTTTCTGATCCAATACAGCTATTTTCACATGTCTTTTAAGGCCCAATGTTCCCCATTCCTGGAAAGTTCTATCCTAACATTTCCATCTGGTTAAATATTCCCCCTATTTCAAGGCCTAGTTCAGGTGTAATCTTCCTTGATCCCTCTAGCTAAGTGAACTCTCTCTTCTGCATCTTGCATGTCTCTTTGTTTGGCCTTCTCCTATACATTTATCCCATTAACTACTTAGGTGCTATCATACACATATTTCTGTGTATATATTCATGCTGTTTGTATGCCTGACATAAATCCCTTAATAAACTGTAAAATTCTTGAAGATAGAGACTTTCTTGTCCCATCCTTATAGCCTTTGTATCTATCATGGAAGACTTCATATATTGAGCAATATAGGTATTGAATCATATTGTATTATTGACTTTGTATATATCATGGTTTAAATTCTTTATTTAAGATATAACAGCAGGGGAAGCTAGGTAGTGCAGTGGATAGAGCAGACATTTGACACTTATTAGCTGTGTGACTCTGGGCAAGTCACTTACCCCCAATTGCCTCACACACACACAAAAAGATATAATAGGTACAGTGTGAGTCTGATGAGACCTTGCTACTCATATTATAGTCCATATATGACCATACTTTACTGTGTTGACCACTCTGTTAGTCTCCCTCTTCTCCAATATGGAGGTCTTCAAACAGAGATGGAAAAAAAACCCATTTATCAAATATGTTACAATGCAGATTCCTTTTGCATATGAATTGGACTAGTTATATGATAAGTTTGTTTCAGCTGTCAAATTCTTTGATTCTGTGAATTCGCCCCAAAGACCAGAAATCCTAGTTACAGCTCTGCTTTAGTAGTTTTAGCCAAGAGAAAAATAGAATCCAGATAATCAAAAATGCATAATCATTGAATCCATTCATTTGAATTCAAACAAACTGTAGCCAGTATGTAATAAGAAATATATGTAACAACAGGCCTCAGGGCTGCCCTAGATCTAGTTTAGAAAAATAACAAAGAACAATTTTCAAATCAATATTTAGTAAAACTTCCAGACTAAAGATTTGTGTTTTCATTAGTACTAAGTATCTGTTATTCCATTTCTCCTTGCTAACAGGGAGATAGCTACTAAATGATCTCTCATTTTCTCTCAATCTTGAAATTGTACCTCTGTACCTTTCTTCTTCTTTCTTCTCTTCCTGCTATATTTCTTTCCATCAATGTTCTCTTTTCTTCAAGATACTATGGTTCCAGACTCTAAAAAGTGACTTTTTTTGTTGACATTTCTGCCTGTTAAACCCTCTTTGGCCCTCTATTCCTTATACACCAAACCTAGAGTATTCCAAACAAAAGTTTTCTTACTGAAACAGAAATCCCACAATGAACACCCAAATCTCTGGAAACAGTGACCTGGCCTGAAGTGGCCCAACCTATGCCTACAAGCCACCTCTGGATAGGAACATAGATCAAGGTGGCATAACTACTAAATAAGTTCCACAAATGAGGCTATTGAAACAAATAATAAAAGTAATAAAACTAGATTTATTTCTGAGCAGAGAGAATGAAAAACAGAAAGGAGATGCCGAGAAACTGAATTTCAGATATACCTATTATCGAGGAGGTGGACGGACTGGCTAGCACTGTGATCTTTCCCTGTGCCCTTATGTCTTTAACTTCTATTATTGTGAGCACTCCAGTTCCTTAAAATACAGCCATACCATTTTTTCAAGATTAATATATAAAAGAGTAAAAGATTGCTCCTGGGCTAGGACCTTGTATGCTAAGTTTCAGCCTGGAGCACATTTTTATAGCTGAGTTATAAACCTTTGAAAATAGATGTTTAGAATGGAAATGTTAAGAGACCCTTAACTGTAGTGGCACAAAAGGTACTGGTATCATTCATCTAAAAGAAGAAAAGAAAAGACTATAGGCAGCCATACTATTAAAGTTTACACTTGAGGGGAAGAAACTAGAGAGGGTTTAGGTTGTACTGTATAAGGATTAAATTGCCCAGTTTAGAAGACCCACTTGTCTGACAGGTATGGAAGGGAGGGATAGCGGGAAGAAGGGTGTGCAGGGAGAAGCTGTGTAATTTGGGATTTACACCTTTGTTAATGTGAATTGTGAATTTCATAAGGCAAGCTGAGTTAACCCAAACTGCTGGCAACAAATTAGCTGTTGGCATCATTACATTGTAATTACCTTTTATTGCTTTTAAATCAAGGGAATGCTGTTTAATATACTTTTTGCATAAAGTCATGTTGCCCTTATAGAAAATAACTGTATAGATCAAGGACATGAATAGTATGTCCACATTCATATTCCTCAAGTAAAAAGGAAAATTGGAGCTTATAACAAATTTCACATTTATAGAAGTTGTAATTGTAGAATAAAACATTCAGGGTCTTCCAAAATGTCTTCATTATGATGCTACAGATATCTATACTGTGGACGGAGTCCTGACTCTGTTGGACACTTTCTATTAGTCATCTTGCTGTAGGTTGGGGGGCTTCTCATTCTCATCCATGATGTCCAATATGAACCCCTGCATCCCACTTTCAAAAGCATACATTCAAGGCAGCTAGGTGGTACAATGGATAAAGCACAAGCCCTGGATGCAAAAGGACATGAGTTCAAATCTGGCCCCAGACACTTGACACTTATTAGCTATGTGACCCTGGGCAAGTCACTTAAACATCATTGCCCAGTAAAAAAAAAATCCTTTGTGGGGAGGGGGCAGCTAGGTGGTACAGTGGCAGTGGATTCAGGAGGACCTGAGTTCAAATTCAGCCTCAGCCTCAGACACTTGACACTTACTGACTGTGTGACCCTGGGCAAATCACTTAACCCTCATTGCCCCGAAAAACAAAAACAAAACAAAAACAAAATTGTCTGAGACCTACTATCAATTCTAAAAGGCACAACTCATTGTTAGCTTTCCAATTGTTTTCCTAGGGTTAAAACTTAAAAGTGTGGCTGAAAATGACCAGAATTTCAGTTAAAAAATCAAAGAAACACTATATATACCTTTTCTGGTATGTATATGTATGTATGTGTATACATATATATATATATATGTATATGTATATGTATATATGTGTGTGTGTATACATATTATATATAATGCATATATATGTGTGTGTGTATATATATAATGCATATATATGTGTGTGTATATATATAATGCATATATGTGTGTATGTGTGTGTGCATGTGTGTGCGTGTGTGTGCGTGTGTGTGTATATATATATACACACCCTGGTTTTAAATATGTAAAGAAACACATACACCAATTCTGTCTTCATATGATATTGAAATATTTTGTTCTTTACTACTTAAATTTCTCCTCTATTTTTCTGTCCTCTTTCAAGAGCAGAAGTTAGAAAAATACCAGCAAACTCCATCAGTTCATTGAAATAATCTTCACTATATACAATGGTCCTTTGCTGGGTATTCCCCACCTGTGCAAAGGAAATGTTAAAATGCACATCTCCTCTTTGGGGTGATATTTTTTTGTAATTTTATTACATCCATTTTCAGTCGTTTTGTATTTTCCATTTAAGTTGTTGTCATCATATATATTGGTGTGTTGTTTGTTTTGTTTTGTTTTGTTTTTTGGCTCTGCTTTCTTCACTTTTCATTTAATCTATATAACTCTTCCCATGCTTCTCTATATTCATCTCCTCCATCATTTCTCATGGTACAATAGCATTCCATCACATTAACATAATCTGTTTAGTCATTACCCAAGTGATGGATATCTATTTTGTCTCCAATTCTTTGTTACCACAAAAATGTTGTTATAAATATTTTGGTTTATATGGAGATTTTCTTTTTATCAAAGACCTCCTTAGGATATATGCCTAGTAGTGGAATCTCTAGGTCAAAGGTAAGAATATGTGTGTCATTTTATTTGAATAATTCTAGATTGTTTTCCAAATGATTGTATTAATTCATAGCTCTTCCAATAATACACTCATGTGCTTATCTTAATCCTAAGAATCCCCTTTTTAACAACAGCTAGCATTTAGATGATGCTTTAAGATTTGCAAATCACTTTACAAATAGCATTTTATTCTATTCTCTCAGTAACCCTGGGAGGTTGCTGCTGCTATTATCCCATTTTATAGATAAATAATTTGGAGCTAACATTAACTATTGCTATCTTTGGTTATCTTGGAAAACCTGCTGGGTGTGAGGCGAAATCTCAAGGTTGTTGTGATTTCTATTCTCTTATTAATGGCATTATGGAGCATTCTTTCATATGGTTGTTAAGAGTTTGCAATTCCTTATAATAGCTATTGGTGGTATCTTTTGATGACATCTGTGAATGGTTTTTGTCTCTTAGCTATCTATGTTTTGGATATCACTTATTAGAAAAAATTAATACAAAATTTTTATCCATTAAATCACTTCTTTTCTTTATATTAGAAATAATTCAGTTTAAAATGATTAAATCATCCACTCCTGTGGCTATCTTCCTATCCCCTACCCCCAAAGAATGGTCATCTTAGAAGGAAAATTTCCAATGGACCTAAATTTAACCAAGTTTGTTGAAACAAACCCTGGAATCTGCCACATCACTCTAGAAGGATTCCCCAAAGAAATAATAAGAAAGGATAGTTTTTTATATATTATGGTAGCAATTACTGAGATCAGTATCAAATAAATAGGAGTAGAAGGTCAAGTACATGCATTCCAGTTCAGAAAAGGATTGCTAGTGGCTCTTATTCAAAATAGATACCTAAAAGAGGTTGTGTATCCCTACAAGAGGAATTCAGAGATCCCAAAGTACTTGATCTCAGCACTCTATTCAAATAGACATTTTTAATTAAACAGATGGCAAGAGATAGCCTTAATATTGCGAAAGGAATACTCCATATTCCTTAGTACTAGATATGGATATACATATTTAATAATATATAGAGAGAGCACTTGATCTGGAATGAGGAAGGATTGAGTTCTAATCCAACCTCAGATACTTACAAGCTGCATGACTTCTGTCTGCCTCAGTTTGCTCATTTGTAAAATGGGAATAATAATAGTATCTGTCTCTCAGGGTTGTTGTGAGAATCAAATGAAATAATATTTGTAAAGTATTTAACAGAGTACTTGGTGCATAATAGACACTTAATAAATTATTATCTCCCTGCATCATCATCATCATCATCATCATCATCATCATCATCATCATTATCATCATCTTCATACTTATCAAGAAATAAAAAGTTCGGGGCAGCTAGGTGGCACAGTGGATAGAGCACTGGCCGTGGAGTCAGGAGGACCTGAGTTCAAATCCGGCCTCAGACACTTAACACTTACTAGCTGTGTGACCCTGGGTAAGTCACTTAACCCCAATTGCCTCACCAAAAAACAAAAACAAAAAAAAGAAATATAAAGTTCACAAAGCATGTTACACATATTATCCCATTTGACCTTCAAAATAATCCTGTCAGGTATGTACTACAGATATTATTAGCACCATTTTTCAGATGTCAGAGAATTGACTTATGCATAGGTAAGTAGTAAAGTTCATAGTGCTTGTTTTTGGAAACCATCTTTCATATGTAATTATCAATCACATGCAGAATCCATGTGATGAAAATAACATTAAATCAGAAAAAAATCAGTCAAACCACACATCCATTCATTAGAGGAAGGAAGCATGTTGCTCGACTGAATTTTTCACTTTACAATGTGTTGTTGACGACTGATGTAAATAATGTCTTAGGCGATTAAATTTTAAAACAACTCAAGATAATTGAAGCAAATGAGATGGTTAGTGAAGATATATTCAAATATTTAATCTTTTTAAAAATAAAAATATAAATAAGTTCTCATTATTGTTTGGGGATCATCGCATCTCCCTGAAAAAGAATGCATAATCTTTGAGATCCTGCATGATTCAGTTGCTTCTTCATTGGGTGGTACAAATATACTGAAGTTCTTTTAGAAGGCTAAAAAGAAAAATACCATTCTTGGTTGCTCATTTCTAAAGCATGCTCATTTAACATTTCTAAGATTCTGCATTTCTTCCTTTTAGGTATCGCCAACATCACTTTATTTTTTTTTTAGCTTCTTAAAAAGCACCTCCATTCCACTATAATTTAAAATGTTTGGATATTTTCTGAATAAAAATAATCCACGAAAAGATTTTGGGTCGTATAACCATTTGATGGGGCTATTTGTAGTTCTTAATATTTAATAATGTTGCTGTAGGAATTCATTCCTAATCGTGGAATGTGTCATTTGCCCTTGAGCACATTCTATGGTGTCTAAAAATAGTTCAGGGCACATTCCATAGGTCATGTAAGATGGCCACCTTGTGACTGGTTGTTATAAATAAGGGCTCTGGGGTCAAACCTGTCTCTTCTTTGAAGAGGTTCCAAGGTTTCACCCTGAAAGCAACACCAGCCCTCAGTCTGGAAACCAGGTCCCAAAGGAGTCCCTGGGCAAGCACTTTCAAATAGCTCAGAGTGAGAGAATAGGCACAGTAAATGTCAGCTTACATAAACCCATAAGAGTAGAGATGAGAAAATGGTGTCCTTTTTGCAAGGGCAAAAGTTTGACTTCTGCTAGGGAAGGGAAAAAAATTATTGTGGGGAGAAAAAGGGGGAATGGTCAAAGAAATTAGAGAGGGGGAAAGTCTATGAAATAAATCCACGTGTTGCTGTATGTGTGTTTCAACTTGTCTGCTTCAGTTAGAGGTAGGGAAAGAGTTTGAATTAAGCAAACTGTCACAGGAAAATAACTCAAGGGTAACATTAGCCTTTGGCTTCACCTGTTTTCAACAGGGGTTCTTCATGAAGATGCTGCCTGCTTATAATCTTATGGGGTCAATAGGAGCAAGAAAGCCCATTTGGAAAAGTGTATTTTAAAATGGTTTATTATAAAGGCTAACTATAGGGCAAACAGACGTATAAAGGATGATGTCTACCTAGGAAAAAAATGTCATTCTCCCTTTGGTCCAGTGGTCCAAGGTCTAGTGTCATCCTCTTTCTCTAGTTGAACCAAAATTCAGCTCCTTCACATAGGCTTATCGTCATCATCATAATTCATCATTATCGATGACCATCAAAATTATCTGTTCCTTTTCTTCTTCTCATGTTCTTCTCATGTTCTGTTTTATTCCAGTGTCCTGGTATAAGATTGGAACTTTTGAGCTTAGGGAAGCCAGCGGGTAAAACAAAAATTTTAAAAAAAAATCCTCAGGGGCGGCTAGGTGGTACAGTGGATAAATCACCGGCCCTGGATTCAGGAGTTCATGAGTTCAAATCCGGCCTCAGACACTTGACACTTACTGGCTGTGTGACCCTGGGCAAGTCACTTAACCCCCATTGCCCCGAAAAAACAAACAAACAAAATCCTCACAGAGGACATATGCCTCCTGTTCTCCAGTAGTTAAGGGAATGTAGTTAGAGAAGTATCATGGTATACTGATGAAGAAATTTGATTCAGAGGAGGGAAAACCTGAGTTCTATACTGCCTCAGACATTTAGTGGATGACCTTGAGCAAGTTCCTTTACTACTTTTGCTTCAGTTTCCTCATCTGTATAATGAGGAGATTGGATTCAAAGGCCCCTAAATTCCCTTTCAGCCCTAAATCGATGCTCCTTTGATCCAGCATTACAGCCACAGACAGACCTGGGCCTCCCTTTGTTTAAATTCACTCCATCTCCCCAGTATCCACCCTGTTGGTGATCCAGAGGTTTCCATGTTGATGCCTCTATGGCCAAGGCAATGTTCTATATTCTGATACTCTCTTCCCAGCAAAACTTACCCGATTTGTATCCCATTGTTTCCCAGGTGGTAATAGATCCTCCTTTCAAGAAGGCTAAGGAGTTCAGGCACCCCAGGTGGTGACTAAGGGACCTATGTTGGGACAGAGAAAACTTCCAGGACCTCTTAAAGCACTCTGAGTAGTTTTCTCCATAATCAACAATGAGGAAGTCTAGCCCTGCCTATAAATGCAGAGGAATTTAAAAACCCAGTGCCTTTTCCACTGTGTTATCATTAACCTATGTCCAACCAAACTGATATGGGGAAGGAATTCCGTCTACCATGTAGTGACTCACCTACACCAGAGAATTCCACTGACTACAGTGAGTCCACGTATTTTAGCAAGAAAAGTCAACCTTCCTTTATTTGATTCAGAACTAAAGGGGACGTACAATGGATTTCCAGAGTTGCTCCTTCCCCATGATTTTGTGTATCAATCTATCATCCAACCAATATTTTTAAGCACTTAATATGTCCTAGGCCCTGAGGAAACAAGACAAATCAAAGAACATTCTCTACTCATAGGAACTTACATTTCAATTCAACAATTCTCTCTGTAGATACTCAGGGAGTTTATGAACTGCTATGTTGATATCTCCTCTAATACAAGAAGATTCCAGGAAATATGTGATTGAAGCTAAAGTTATAACTACCTCTGGTGAACAGGGCCCAGGAAGATAGATACTGAGGTATGGCTCTTGAATCTGGGGAGGAATCATTTATCTTTGTAACCATCAAGAAGCTCTCTACTTCACTTTGTGTTGTGTAATCATCACAGTCTCACTTCTAAGCTGTTCGTCAGACTATTTCCACAACTTAAATTACCCATGGTTCTTCACTCCACTAAGACTGAATGGGAAAGTAGGGAACACATAGAAAATAAATCACCCCTGCTTCAGAGAACCAGGTGGGTTCCTAACTGTACATATAAGCCTAAGAGCAGGCCAATCCTGACTTCAGGGATATAGGATACTGGCATGAGAAGGGTCTAAGAGCAAGGGTGCATTTTTATGTGCAGTTAAAGGATCTGGGTTTAAATCCTGATTTGACTACTGCTTGACTTTCAAGTCACTTAACCACTGTCAGCCTCAGTTTCTTCATTTATAAATTTTCAAGGAGTGGGCAGAAGTGGATTAAATGCTTGCTAATGTGCCTTCTAGCTTTAAATTCTATAACCCTTCTGAAAATACTTTATTAAAATTTTGGTTTTCCTTATTTACATATTATTAAGAGAAGCTTTCCTTGTGTTATAATGGCTAGAGAGCCAGCCCTGGAATCAGAAAGAACTGGGTTCAAGTTCTACCACTCACAAATGAAAACAGCTTGACCAGGGGTTGTTAATTATTAATCTAGATCTGGAAGGGACATTAGAGGTCTCGGGCCCAATCCTCTCATTTTATGGATGTCCCATAACACAGAGTCCCAGAGAGGCAATTGGTACCTATTGTACAAAGTGGTTATGGAGGTCAAATGAAATAAACCTATGTAAAGCATTCCATGAGCCTTAAAATACTAGTTGAATGCTAGCTATTATTATTAATGCCCAGGGTCACATAGCTAGTAAGTGTCACAAGCAGGATTAGAACTTGTGTTCCTGATTCCATGTCCAGGACTTTATTCACTATGTCATCTACCTGCCTCAAATGCTCTAAGAGTACTAAGGACTTAAGTTATAGACAAGGTACCCAAGTATATCAATAGTTTCAAGATTAGGTGTATTGGTGCTTTCACTGATGAAATATGGGCCACAACTCCCCCTCCTCCCCATGAAAAAAATCTATTTAACAAAGTGGGTGGCTAAATGGAGTGGTGGATAGAACACTAGGCTTGGAATCAGGAAGACTCATCTTCATGAGTTCAAATCTGACCTTAGACACGTATTAGCCGTGTGACTTGGGCAAATCACTTAATACTGTTTCCTCAGTTTCTTCATCTGTAAAATAAGTTGGAGAAGGAAATGGCAGAACATCCAGTATCTTTTCCAAGAAAAATCCAAACAGGGTCACAAAGAGTCAGACACAACTGAACAACAACCAAGTCCCTGACAGAACCTAACTGAACTTTAGGTAATCAAACTTCTTTTTTCTGAATTTGAAGCTTGTGAAGGTAATTTAGAAATTATAGCTGCTTTTTTATTCTCCTGCCATTTGATTCTTTTCTATAATTCAACAACCACTGGATTCTACAGTAAGATACCCAAGACATTAAGAAAGGTTTTTTAAGGCAAAATTTCATGAAAAACTCATTTAAGATGGCTTTGGATTACTTTTGACCTCTTAAGTCTATCTTGAACCCAGGGCTAAATGAGAATAAAGGTTTGGTTCACTTGTGGTCAGAAGCTTTGCATTACAATTTTTTTTTAAGTCTTCTACAGCAGGGTCATTTACTATAATTAAAATTGAAAGAGAGGTAAGTGTTTGTTGTCTGAAGCAATACGATGAGAGAATAGTTCAAATAGCATAAAACCTACAGAGGTGAACATCAGGCTGACTAACAATGTGAAGGCCTAATGACCTTTCCCCTACCTATATAAAACAGTAATTATTCACTCATGCTCTAAAGACCGTTTAAAAACTACTTAAGCTCAGCTAAGTTAATATAAATATTTTCATATTTCATATGCATTATTGAGGATCTTAGATTTCAACCCACTTCTTTTCTTATACAGCACATTATTTTTAATCTTGTTAAATTATTGTCATGTAAATATTGGTATTGTACAAAGGAGGAAAATTAGGGAAATGATTATCAAAATGAATATTCAAAGATTTCTGGCATCCTGTGGATGATTGTTCAAGCAGGTGAGCTAGAATCAGGAGAACATTTGATTAAATAATATCAGATGATTACAAAAACTGTCATATTTTCAAATAACTTACAGTTATATGATGCTTAAAGTTTAAAAAAGTTCTTTACAAGAGGTCTGTGAGGTAAGTTGCATAAATAATAATAGCTATTATTTATATAATATTTTAAGATTTTCAATTTACATAGATGTTTTCTCACTGGATTCTCAAAACAACCCTGTGAACTAGGTGTTATAATAATTCCTCATTTTACAGATGAGGAAACTGAGGCTAAGAAAGTACAAGTGGCCTAGAAATACAATGTGAAATCTGAAGGAGAAACAGGGAACTTATGAAGATACAGAGATGTGAAGTGAACTGACAAATATAATAAAGTAAGTAATTGTCAAAACTATAATTTGAATTCAGGACTCCTGACCTGAAATTTCCTAATGCCTCAAATTAAAGAAAATAATATAATTAATATACTAATATAATATATTTTATATATAATTATAATTATTGTATTATATATAATAATTTATATAATAATATAATTAAGTCAATTAGCTCCTCAGGGGCAAAGGATGATGCATTATTACTTGTAAAGAGAATTTGACATAAGGAAAGACGTATTTTTGGTTATGTCTTATTTTGTTTTCTTTTTCTCAAAGATTTTACAAAATATTTCTATCGTTTGTTTTTATATCACTTTCATTTCCATATGTTCCTATGCATCCTCCACCCACATAGTCATGTCCTAAAACAAAGAATGAAAAATAATGGGGGAGGAAGTTATGCTATGCCACAAACAGAGGGAGAGGAGAAATTGGTTAACATTTTACTGTTACTTTTTCTCCAGTTTAGCTCATTTTAAACGCAGTGTTCCCTACCTATAGTCCCCAACTTCTGTAAAAAAACCAAAACAAAACAAAACAGGGGCAGCTAGGTAGCGCAGTGGATAGAGCACCAGCCCTGGAGTCAGGAGTACCTGAGTTCAAATCCAGCTTCAGACACTTAACACTTACTAGCTGTGTGACCCTGGGCAAGTCACTTAACCCCAATTGCCTCACTAAAAAAAAAAAAAAAGGCAGAAAGTACATATTCTTACTTCTTTTCAGAAATAAACTTAGTCCTCTAAGGGTCAAGATTTAAGAAGGCTTTGTTTTTGTTTTTGCTTTTTTAAATTATTATTCCTTCCAATTATATTGTTGTAGTCATTGTACATGTTCCACCCTAGTTCTTTTTATTGTACATGTTCCACCCTAGTTCTTTTTATTCCCCTTTGCTACTAGTTAATTTAAGCCTTCCCATGTTTCTCTATATTCTTTGTATCCATCATTTCTTGTTTCTTTGTTTTTTTTGTGGGGCAATTAGGGTTAAGTGACTTTCCCAAAGTCTCACAGCTAGTAAGTGTCAAGTGTCTGAGGCTGGATTTGAACTCAGGTGTTCATGAATCCAGGGCTGGTGCTTTATCCACTGTGCCACCTAGCTGCCCCCTTTTGTTGTTGTTGTTGTTGTTGTTGTTGTTGTTGTTGCTTGTTTGGTTGATTGGTTTGGTTTTCCTACCCATTATTTCTTAATTGCAGTAATATTCCATTACAATCATGTATCACAGTATCACACTGTGCTTATCCATTCCCAACTCTATGATCATCTAGAAAGGGATTTATCTTACAGGAGAATACTTTTATCTATAATATAAAAGACAAATAGATTTAAAAGTTGATGTATCTTTTCCCATGCCCTTAGCAAGGAGCTTTCCTTTGGAAAAGAGCTGCATTTCTGTTTTTTTAGGTTAAATACAGTATTACACCCCTTAGGACTAAAATGCACAACTTCTATGGAGATCAAAAGAATTTAATGAAGGTGAGCTTTTGCAAATGTGTTAGAAAAATAGTTCTTGCTTATATATTTGGAAGCACCTAGCTTTGTTCCTTAAGAAGAATTTTGTCTGTTTAAAGAGGTATTGTGAATCTTACAAGAGGCATTTCTACTGTTAGAAATGTCTTTCTCTTGAAAAAATGCATAATGTTCAAGAAGATGAAGGGATGAATGAATGAATAAAATATTTATTAAGTGTTTACTGGGTGCAAAGCACTATGCTAAGTACTGGGGATAACGTATGACAGCCCTTCTTCTTAAGAAGCTCTTATTCTACTGGGGGAGACAACATATATGGAAGCTACAAGTCAAATAGAAAATTCTTATGGTACAGCAGCAAAGTGGATGCTATTTGAAACGTGTGTATGTATAAAATATACACATATCTTATTATTCTCATATGTGTATAGTATGTGTATAAAGCATACACACATAAACTATATAACATACACCCACATATATACACATACATCATACATGCATATATGTGTTGCTTACATTATATATATACACATACAGATACACACACATATGAACAATAAAGTAGAATCTCACAAGAAATCTGGAAATTGTCTCCTCTGTTTGATTATGAGCTCCTTGGATACAGAGACAAAGTTTTTGCCTTTCTTTGTCTTTCTGGTATCTGGCACAAAGTAAGCACTTATAAGTACTTGTTGACTGGCTGATGTACTAGGAAAAGCCCAATAGAGTCACAGCACTTGAAATGAGCTAAACTAGGGGAAAAGTAACTGTAAAATGTTAACAGATTCCTCCTCTCCCTCTGTTTGTTGCATAGTTCTGCCCATATTCGCCAATATTAGAAGCCCTGAAATTATAATTATCTTTTACAGTTACCTAATATAACAATCAAGAATATTTCCTATAAAACAAGGAGTTCCTAGTCAAGTGCAATAAGAAACTTTCTTAATTATGAGGAACAACTGATTTCCTAAGTGAAGGGAGGCTCATTTCTCTTGTGCAGAAAGACAGTAGAAGAGGCTATAGTGGAGAGAGATAAATTGGGCTACATGAGAGTTTATGCAGGAGTTCCACCAAGTGGGAGAATGGTCTTGAGTCACAGGAAAGTTGAGTAAGGAGGTTGCTTCCTTCTGTGGAAAAGCTGTGACATTAGGCCACATTCCAAACCTAGCTCCTGCAGAGAAAGTCAGGTGATTCTCTGAAAAACACGGAAATAAACAGTTGTCCCACCTCTCACTTTCACTACTTCAGCCCTTAAAGACAGAAAGAATATTTATATAATTTCAGAGTTTTAGAGCAAAAAGGGCCCCCAGAGACTATGCAAACCAATGCTGCCTTCCTCTTCATTTTATAGATGTGGAAACCAAGGCCCAGAACTTTCCCAAGTTCACACAAATATTAAAAGACTAAGCTAATATTTGAGCCTTCCCATTATTCCAACCAGCTTGGGAAAGATCGGATCAATAATGTGCTTTTCCATGTCTTTGTCCAAGGGGGTGGGAGGAAGTGGGGCCAGCCCTTCCCTTCAAAAGGGAAATGATTAAGTGGTGATATTTAAGAGACAATACAAGGTCCACTAGCTAACAAATATCTCAGAATCACTAAAACTTCACATTTAGAGTCATAAATTGGTTAAACAACAAAGGGTGCAGAATTATCTTGTGAAAGTTACACTTAAAATACAAGGGAGTTATCTAGGAGGGTTCTCTGATTAGTATAATTTTCAAATTTAGTTACTTGAAACCCTGGCCCTTAAGGGAATGTGGTAACCTATGAGGGATAACTGTAACCTATGAGGTAGATTTTCCATTATTTACCTCAACTACATGTCCTTGGATGAATGTTTAAACATTAGGATATGTAGGGCAGCTAGGTGGCGCAGTGGATAAAGCACTAGCCCTGGATTCAGGAGGACCTGAGTTCAAATCTGGCCTCAGAAACTTGACACTTACTGTGTGACCCTGGGCAAGTGACTTAAGCCCCATTTCCCCACCAAAAAAAAAAAAAATTAGGATATGTAGATACAAAATCCAAGCAGATTACCTTCTTAGCATCAGTGGGTTTACCAGGTAAGTCAAAACCAAATGTCAAAAATCAATATGGTAATTTATCATAGGATCATTGATTTAGAGATGAAAGATACCCCAAAGGCCATGTAGTTCAACCCCCTTGTTTTACAGATAAAGAAACTGAAGATCAAGAAGGTTAAGTGAGGGTCAGTAAAATAGTTTATCTGTGAAGTTCTTCAAAGATGTTTCCTATAAAACATCCAAGTATATGAAAACACTATTTTCTCTCTTTTCTCACTGGAAAAAAAAAGTCCCATTTCTGATATAGATCTCTATGCTGAACAATTGACTCAGAAGGGACAATAAGGAAATCAACTTCTTTTTAGGGATTTTTGTCAGTACATCATGGGGTGAGCCTCTGTTCTATTCCCCAAAGCAAATCTAAGCAGTATTCCAAGAATGAGTCATGAAGCACCTAGGGAGAGAGTAGAGTCATTCACCCTCCTGATCTTTTGCACAGCTGAATTCAAACATAGTCTAAGACCAACACTGTCCTCCCACTGTTGCAATAAATAAACAGGATAGAAAGGAAAACATATTTTAAATGATCTGCTAGCCAAAAATAGTTGAGCATTCTAGCTATTTACTTAAGACGTCTATGGAAGATAAAAACACAGAAATAAAGCCTGGAAGTCATTAGCTTTCAGGTCATCTAGGATGACTCCTACTGAGGTTGGATTGCTAAATGAATTTATCATTACTATTATTTATTATTATTATGGAATTTCCCCCCAATCTTGACATGATTTACTCAGGGAAGTCTTCATCTACAATGCAGAATGTCATCACTGAGATGCATTTCAGTTCTTAATGTTTTATCTTTTTTTTTCCAGTTTAAGATAAAATGAGATAAGACAGGAAAGTGCTTGGAAACATAAAGTGCTATATAAATTCCAGCTACTTAGGGCTTTTGCTGTTAAAAGTTTTGTGTTTTCTTTTTGGCATTGTTGCCAACAAATATGTTGCCACCAAGAGACAGCACTGATGTCAAAGACCTGAAAGGAAAAAAAATTCATTGGTCAGAATCAAAACTTGATCCATGGCAAAGAGGGGACATGGACTTCCGGATGAATGGCTCACTTTTCTGTGGGAAACTTTTTTTCTGGTCAATAAGCTTGAAATGTCATGGTAGATTGAAAGAGTGAATGCACTTCCCCGAAAGTGAGTAATTTGCTCCTTTCTCACTGATGGGATCAGGCCCAATACCTTTCAGAGATAGGTGCAGAGTCGAAATGAACTTCGTCATCCTTGTGAACAGAACTTGACAGACATTGTCAGACTCTCAGGCTCCACGGATCATTGTCATTCATTCGGCACTAACCCTGCTAGGAGCTACTGCTGGATTTAGCCTTCAAAGTCTCCTCATTATTTGACAAGTTAGAAGAGGTAGTGGCACGACTAGTAATTGGGGAACTACAACTCCATTCCAGGAAGTGACCTTGTCCCCAAACTAAGCTCTTACTGGCCCCAGGTACACCACCTTAATTGGCAGTGCAGTTATTACTGCTCCTCCTCAATAGACATGTTCCAGGGAAGGAATGGGTGAGAAGAATTTTAGTACAGTGCAGTGTGGATGAAATGCTGATAACTCCATCTGAGGCTGGCATATTTTGTGCAGGTGTCACTGGCTTTAGATTTATCTCTGTCACTTATTTTCCATCCTATAGAAGAACTTGATTTAGAGCCTGGAAAAAGCAAGCCCAAATGAGAAAGGGGTGAACATATTCAAATAAACCAGAATCCAACCCCCTCCCACCTTCCAACTTCAGCAGTCTGACCCTGCAGCATTCAACCAGACTGATGCTACAGTGATATCCAGTGAAGTTTAGTTAACTTTTAATTGGTTTCCACTTCTATAAACCTTTACAATTCTTAGTTCCAACTGAAATGTAAAATGGGAAATAATATAGATGCTATTTTGGGTTTCGAAATGGTTTGTTTTCATGATCAATTTGATTAGGTGTTTTAGATCTTATTAGATCAAACTAAAAAAGTTTGAATGCTAATGAGAAGCTTTTCATAAGTACTTTAACCTTGAGATGTTTTTCCCCCCCACAATAAAAAGTGCAACTTGTAGGAGTTATCCAGACACTTTAATTAATGGAGCATCTGCTCAGTACTGGCATTACATGTGTATGAAATATTTAAGCCTTCTTAAGTATGTTGCACCATTGTTCCAAGTCTATTGAGTTTTCTGAAAGAGAAAGCAGATTTGCCACACATTTGCATTCATTTTTAAAGCCATCACTGGAGCTGAAATTGTTCCTTTCTCACTTAGTCACCAATGCTCCCCCCAAAATTTCTCAACCATTTGATCTCTCAGATTTCCAATAATTCCATTAGAATGATAGATTTAGACCCGGAAGGCACATTAAAGGTCCTACGCAGATGGATCTCCCTCAGGTGAGGAACTCTAAAGTCACTTTAAACTCTAAATCTATGTTTCTATATAATTCTATAAATGACTTTCCCTGACGCCTGAGTCAGAATTTGAATTCAGGTCTTCCTGACTCCAAGTCCACCACTGTATCAGCTAACTGGGCACATGAAAGAATTAGGAAGTTTGGGATAGAGGGTGGAAAGGAATCTTTTCTCTTGATATATACTTAACTAGTATCTATTGTTTGAAGTTTGAGAAACATTTTGCTGTTGTTGTCATTTTAGTTGTGTCCAACTCTTCCTGACCCCACTTATGGTTTTCTTGGCAAAGATACTAGTGTGGTTTGACATTTCTTTCTCCATTTTATTTTACAAATGAGGAAACTGAGGCAAACAGAGTAAAGTGAATTGCCCAGGGTCACACAGCTAATATGTATCTGAGGCAGGATTTGAATTCAGGAAGATGTCTTCCTAACTGCAGGCCCAGTATTCTATCTACAGCCACACCTAGCTGCCCTTTGAAAAACAAGTTTGTTTACTTCTCTCTTTTCCCTAGAATAACTCAATACAGTGTTAGAAACTACTTTAGTTCTCAGAATTTTCCACATGCAGGCCTGGAAACATAGTATTCACAGAACTTTCCTTTACATGTAACTGATCTAAAGGCAGTTGTGAATGATCAATAACTTCTGCTTTTAGACCAATTGTTTGATTATTTAGGTGGAAAATACCTATTTAGTAATAACTTGAGTGGGACTTAATTATCTGGTGGATTGAAGGTCGTACATTCAACTAATCAGAATGATTTATATACGAAAAATCCATCAGCTAAGTAATTACTTATTCTTCATCTTTTAAGACTGTCAATCTCATGTTTAGGTAAAGACTGAGGATATGTCTAACTAATAAGAATTGTATATTTATATTCCTAATTTACAAAATTACTAAGTTGTAAGGGACCTCAGAGATCACTTAGTCTAAAATATGCCTGAATGAAGATCCCTTATCAAACATACCTGACAAATGATTTTCTATTTCATAGAATCATAGATCTAGAGTTGGAAGTCAAGTCAATAAGCATTTATTAAGCACCTACTATATGCCAGTTGTGCTAAGTGCTGGGGAAATAAATAAATGGGGAAAAAAATCCCTACTCACAAGGAGTTTACACTCTAGTGGAGTGGATAACAAGGAAACAACTATGTAAAAACATGAGATATACCAAAGAAATCAAAGATGACCCACAAAGGAATGACATTAGCATTAAAGTGATCAGGAAAGTTTTCTCATAGAAGATGGAATTTTAGCTAGGACTTGAAAAAAAAACAAAGAAGCCAGGACTCCAAAATGAGGAAGGAGAGCATTCTAAACAAGGTCAACAGCCATGGAAAATGTCAGAGAAAACAGTAAGAAGACCCAGTGTCACTGGATCAGAGAGAACATATAAAGGAATAAAGTCTAAGGAGTCTTGAAAGGGAGTAATAGGCCCAGGCTATGAATGCTATAAAAACCAAGCAGGATTTTATATTTGATCTTGGAGTTGATAAGGAGTGACTAATTAATTGACATGGGGAAGAAGGGGTGTGACATGGACTTTTAAGCATTTATTAAGGAGAATAAGAATTTGGTAAAGAGAGAGAGAAAGGCCTAGATTCATCTATCTATCAAAGGGAGAGCGCATTTCTAGCTCCACTCTCTGCCAGAGTCCACACGAAAGAGACAGAGCGTCAGCCTCGCCCCCTCTTCCTCCCACAAGCAAACATCACTTCCTGATGCTAAAGAAAAGCCACATGGCCTTGCCCTCAGAGGCCTTCTCCTCATGGTGGAGCTTTCCTACAGTAAGTTTCCAGCAGGTGGCGTCATTCTGATCATTACATACCTGTACTGTAGGGAGAAGAATTTGACAGCTGAGTGAAAGTTAGACTGAAGTGGAGAGAGACTTGAGGCAGGAAGAGCAATCTGCAAGCTATGTGGGTAGTCCAAGTGTGAGGTGATGAAGGCCATCAAACCCAACTCCCTCATGCTTACCCAAAGACTTCCTGATTGCTTGATTTCACATGTATAATAGAAATCAAGGAAGGGGGAGAATAAGAGGGTAGTAGAGAGTTTGGAACTCAGAATTTTACAAAAGATTATTAAAAATACTTTTACATGTAATTATGAAATATTTAATGAAATAAATAAAAATAGTTTTTAAAAAAGCTTCCAGGAAGAACAAACTCATTGCTTTCTAAGGAAAGACATTTTAGTTCACACACCCCTCAAGTTTCCTATGACTAGAGAAAGACCATCCATACTTCTTTGAGATTTTTTTTGTTTTGTTTTTTGGTGAGGCAATTGGGGTTAAGTGACTTCCCCAGGGTCACACAGTTAGTAAGTGTCAAGTGTCTGAGGCCGGATTGGAACTCAGGTCCTCCTGAATCCAGGGCCGGTGCTCTATCCACTGCACCACCTAGCTGCTCCGAGATTTTGATCTAAGTGGGCAGCTAAGTGGTGCAGTAGATAAAGCACTGACCCTGGATTCAGGAGGACCTGAGTTCCAATCCGGCCTCAGACACTTGACACTTACTAACTGTGTGACCCTGGGGAAGTCACTTAACCCTCATTGTCCTGAAAAAGAAAGAAAGAAAGAAAGAAAGAAAGAAAGAAAGAAAGAAAGAAAGAAAGAAAGAAAGAAAGAAAGAAAGAAAGAAAGAAAGAAAGAAAGAAAGAAAGAAAGGAATGAGATTTTGATCTGATCTCCATACATGGAAACCTTGCAATCATACAGATTTCAACCCAACACCCCCCCACACACAACTTTTCTGTGTTATCTTGAGCCTTCTCATAGACCTGTGGAAATTTTGCATGCAAAAGGAGCATTCAAGCTGTCTGTTGGCTAATCCTGGCAATGCTGAACGACTGCCATTTCCTTTTCAGGGTGTATATTTCTTTGATAACACTGTTTCTGCCACTTCCACTCAGTCCTTCACCATTAATATGTGGCAGCCTACTGAAACCCACCACTTGATTGCCGTTAAGTCATCTGAGACTTCTTCAGAGACAATAATATTCCATGACTCACAGCCAGGAAGCATCAGCAAGAGAATTCTGGTGTTCCAAAGATTGGGCTTCTTTTTTTTTTTAAGGGAAAAGCTTGGGGCTTCTCAAAACACATCTCCCAAAGGCAATCCATTCTGCTTTCCTCCTCCTATTCAATTCTGGCCTCAGGCCTATTTTTATGAAAAGCAAGCACACTTGAAAAGCAATCTTGCAATTATTAATAAAAATTCTAGGTGTGGTAAATTTAAATCATAGTCTCTAAATTTAATTTCTATTATTTCTATAGTTCAAACTTTAAAATCTCTTGTTCCCTGTAGGGGAGTTTGAATAAAAGATGCCCCTTTTCTTTTATTCTTTGTCTTTTGGAATAAGATTTTATTGTTATTGCCGTTATTAAGTTGTTTCAGTTCTGTCCAGCTTTTTATAATCCCATTTTGGGGTTTTCTTGGCAGAGATACTGGAGTGGTTTGTCATTCCATTCTCCAGTTCATTTTACAGATGACGAAACTGAGGCAAACAGGGTTAAGTGACTTGCCCAGGGTCACACAGCTAGTAAATATCTGAGGCCAGATTTAAACTCATGAAGAGTCTAAAATAAGATTAAGATTAGAAAGATATAGAACAAGGGATCTTAACCTGTTGCGGGGGGGGGGGGAGTCATGGACACTTTTGTTAGTCTAGTGAAAACATAGAGCCCTCCCTTTTGATGGAGGGCAAACAAAGTTCAGTGTCTTTCCCAGGGTCACACAGCTACTAAGTGTCTGAGGTTGGATTTGAATTCAGATATTCCTGACTCCAGGACCACTCCACCACCTACCAGTCCCCATAGATCCCTTGTGAGAAAAATGGTTTTAAGTGATTAAGATAGAATAAATAGGATTCCAAGGGAAACCAATTAAATTGAAATATAATCAGAGTATTAAATAAAACATTCACAGATCCCAGGTTAATATCTCCTGATCTCGAGCTTAAGGGGACCTGAGAAGCCATCTAGTTCAACTTCCTCATTTCAGAGGTGAGGAAACTGATAGATAGTTGGTGAAGCTAAGTAACTAAGAATCAGAGGCATGATTTGAACACAGGTCCTCTGTCTCCAGAGCCATTGATCTGTTCAGTTCCACACTATCCCCTATAGTGTAAGGATTAGCTTCTCATGGTCCAGAGAAGAAAGGCCTTCCTTCAACTAGCCACTTAGATTATCTGACCTAGCCAAAAACAAAACAAAAAACCCTCCCCAAAACCCCTTACAGCAATAAGACCCATTGGGCATCGTGCCTTTGGGCACATACCCTTTGGATGTTTTATAATTTAGGCAATTCATAAATAGATTTACTAAAGCAAAAAAATCCTACCCCCCCCGCCCCTCAAAAAGAAAGAAAGCATGCTATTTGGTTTCTTTCCTTCTCATTATAACACATAAATCATTGGGATTAAGATGCTGAGGAAACTTTCCCCTCTTCTTCATGGGCTTTTGCAAATATTTCTCACAATATCTCCTATGCTCCTATGCCATAGTTTCTAAGCCCTCATTATAAGTGTGAACAGTGCTGCACATGGGAGAGACATGTAGCTTAAGGAGATGTCATAGAGAGCCTGATATGTTCCTTCACTTTGCATTCCTTATCCCCAATAAAACACAAGTGTCAGCAATGCTGTGGGATTTAAAAAGTCCCCAAGGACTAAATGCATTTCTCTTGGGCATTGGATAGGGAGCCATCAGCTGGAATCCAAAATGGTTCTGTTTGGAGTAGTCTTCTCTTCCTCAGAGATTATGGTCTTTTCATGAAAAGTGACAAAGTATTAGAACAATTGAAAGAATAATAATAAGTAATAAGGGGTTGGGAAGAACATCCATTAACTCCTTTTGCAGTAGCCTTTGAAAAGTAATGGGCATCTACAATGACAACTCCCTGCTACATTAAACATTTCAGCCCAACTTGCTAGCACCACAATACACAGGTAGAAGTAATAAGTAATAATGAGTCTTGGGCCATTGAACACTGTGAATTTTCCCAGTGTACTGCAATTATAGAAACATCTGTGCTAAATAAGTTTGTACTGAAAGCTAAGAGTGTTTAATAATCCTCACAATTTCTCATTATCAACTCTAATGGAAGGGAGAGAAAACTCCAAGAAAGTTTACCCTCTTTCAAAGAAAATTGCAGGAAGTGCAATTGTTTCTGGTGCCACATTTCCCTGGACAATAAAAACACCAGAGACAACCTTCTTGGAAAAGAACATTAAACTGCATCTTTAATAACATGTAGTTCACATTGTACAAGGCAAATTATACCCCTCTCGACAACCAGGCCATTTTGGCTACAGGGCATCCCCTGTGTCTCAACCTGACAACTATGTTGCTGCTGACTCCCACGTATCACTTTACCCCATCTTTGCTCTAAAGAAGAATTAGCCTAAAAATACCCCAGTTTGTCCTCATGTTTGAACCAAACACTAAATGGCCTGGCTCAGCAGGAGAAACCATATAAACGGGTTCCTTCCCATAGCACCCATTCTACTACCACTAAACTTTAAAACGAAATATAGCAGCATATTAACAATACTATCCAAATTGCTATTGTTGTGAATGTCACTCCTCTGGAGAAAAGGAATGCCCTGTATATGAGTATCAGTTGTTGATTAGGTACCTTTTTAAGTAGTAAGGGAATTACATCTCAGATATTGCTTTTGGATAAAAGACTGCTTGGGAGCCATTGAGTGTCCATTGCTGTAAGGTATTTGTGAATGAAAAATTAAAAAAGAAAATTCTATCCCAGAACAGCTAAATGACACAGTGGACAGACTGATGGACCTGGAATCAGGAAGCTGTGAATTCAAATCCAGCCCACCTGTGTGACCCTGAGAAAATCACTTAATCCTGTTTGCCTCAGTTTCCATATCTGTAAAAATGAACTGAAGAAGGAAATAACAGACCACTCCAGTATCTTTGCCAAGAAAACCCCAGAAGGGGTCGTAAAAAGTTGGACACAACTGAAAGACAATAAACAACAACAGTCAATCCCAGCCCAAAACACTTGCTAAATAATCACTAAGGAAAAATAGTTGTACACATCTATGCTAACCCAAACCATAGTTGTGTGAAAAGCCTAAGCTTGGAATCTCTTCAAGAGAAGAACTTGGTTGTTTGGTTTTACTTGAAACATTGTCAAGGCACCATTAATGAAAAAAATTAGTCTAAGGTGTGTTACCAGAACTGTTCTGGGGATTTGGTGATCTCACTTATTTTCCTCCTCAGCCTGAAAATCTTAGGAACTTTGCTCAAAAAGACTACCTACAAGCCCATGATGCTCTCAGGGATAATTATAGTTCAGTATGAATATACAAATTCATAAAAATAAATGACTTTTACAAATTGAGGATATTATTTGCAAGGAAACATTATACTTTCATAAGAAAAGTAGAAAACATTTCAAGGAATTGTGAAGTGGTGGAACTGTAAATGAATACCTTAGTGACATAGGTGGTGTTTCCCTTACTACACCTGATTGAAGGAAGGAGCCTGAGAAAAGTGGGTTTGGGGAAACAATATAGCTAGCTAACAATGGTTGAGGGTGGACTTTGTATCACTGGGCCAGTATTTAAAATGTAGGAATAATGGGCTTTTGTCAAGGATAGCATGCTTCTCAGGAGGATCCGTAAAATTAAATCTGCTCAGACATGTGTGAATCTGATCAATAGGACTATAAACTGAAAATGGAGAGGGAGGAAAAATGGTGTTCTCATCTATGTCATATCCTCCTCAGGGGACTGATGTGCTGGTGATTAAGGATTTCACTAAGGTTGAGAGAGAAACCCTCCTAGAGAAAGAGGGTGTATTCCAAAATGGGATCCAAGGAAGAATATAAACCAAGGGCTGAGCAAGGTCAAGAACCAGAGATATTTCAGGACCATAATGTCCAAGAGCCTTATGAAAATAGGAAGGTGAAGGATCGAGTGGAGATTTCAAACCAAGGAGATTTATATAAGAAATTAGGAAATGAACTACCAGAATAGTCAGAGATCTCTCTTTTTATTTTCTCTTGATGAAATATATTTATTTATTTAGAAAAAAATTTGATTATAAAAGTATTTTATTATTTTCCAGTTACATGTAAAGATAGTTTTCAACATTTGGGGTTTTTTTGTTTGTTTGTTTGTTTGTTTGGGTTGTTTTTTTTTTGCAGGTCAATGGGGGTTAAGTGACTTGCCCAGGGTCACATAGCTAGTAAGTGTCAAGTGTCTGAGGCCATATTTGAACTCAGATACTCCTGAATCCAGGGCTGGTGCTTTATCCACTGCACCACCTAGCCGCCCCCATCAACATTTGGTTTTATAAAATTTCTTGTTCCAAATTTTTCTCCCTCCTTCCCTTCTCCCTCCCCAAGACAGAAAACAATCTGATATAGGTTATATATGTACAATCACATTAAACATATTTCTGCATTAGTCATGCATGTTGTGAAAGAAGAATCAGAACAAAAGAGAAAAACCTCAAAAAATAAAAAAAATGTAGAAACAGTATGGTTCAATCTGCATCCTGATTCCACAGTTCTTCTTTTCTGGATGTGGAGAGAATTTTCCATCATGAGTCCTCTTTGAAATCATCTTGGATCATTGTATTGTTGAGAAGAGCCAAGTCTATGGTTCTACTCATTTCAGTCAACATCAATTCCTGTAAGTTTTTCCAGGTTTTTCTGAAATCTGTCTGCTTATCAAGATCTCTCCTTCTTAGAAGGAAATTCTCCCTAAATCCCATTTCTCTAATCACCTACACATGTAGGGCATCCTGCTGCAAGAGGATATTCTGAGGTAGTCAATAGTTACAATATGGGTAGGCAAATATCATTGAGGAAGGCCGGTAATTCTTAGGAGGTTGTATAAGAAGGGCATTAATAAAGACCATGATCTCTAATATGTATACACAGATACTCCAAGTATGCAGAATCAACAATCAGAAATAAAGATATTAATGCAAAGAAGCAAATTCAACCTCATAAACATTACCTCTGGAAGTGATGGAGGTGATTGGTTCCTTTCCTTGGAGGTCTTTTGTAGGGTATGTTCTAGTGGCAATTCTTTTTCAGTAGAGGATTAGATCGGATAGGCACTGAACCACTTTTAAATTTGATGGCATAGTTTTAACAAAATCAAGAAGAAAAAAATAACAAAAGGGCTTTTGAATAGCTCTAATTGTTAGGGAGATTGTTTTCACCTCAAACCTAAACTTATCTATTTTCAACTTCTATATACTGCTGCTAAGTGTTGTCCCCTGGAACCTAGAAGATAATGTTTAATCTCTGTTCCAGATGACTATCCTTCAAAAATTTAAAGGCAGCTATCATGTTCTCCCGAAATATTATCATCTCAAGTACATTCATATCCAATTCTTTTAACAGACACTCATAGAACATTAACTTGAAGCTTGTCTCCATTTTGGTTGTGTGGAATATATTTTTCCCCTAGAGATCCTGGTTGTTAAACACCAGCACATTCCTGGGGCTGTCCAGGAGAAAGTATGGTTGGACTAATATCTTGTTCCCGGATGTTATTCCTGTTTTTATGCAGTGTTCACATTAACTTTCTTTGCTACCATACTATATTGTTCAATCATTTCTCTTGCATTCTACTAACCCCCACTCCCAGATCCATTTGAAATGATCTGCTAGCTAGTCATGCCTTAATCTTGAACTTAAGAAAGTGTGTTTTTTTAATCCAAGCATAAAAGTTTATACTTATCCCTATTAAACTGCACATTGTTATACTGAGGTTCAGTGCTCTACCTTGTCAAAATCGTTTAAATTTCTAATTCTATCACTGAAAATGTTTAGCATCCCAACTTTGTCATCTATAAATTCAATAAGCATGCTATTTATGACCTTGTCCCAATTATAAAGAAAACTGCTAAATAGCATAGGGCAAAATACAGATGTTGCAGGAGTACTCCACTGGAGAATTCTTTCAAGATGACACTGAACAATTGAAAGTAAATTACTGACTATTCGTGGGCATCTGACCATTCAACCAGCTCCAAATCCAAAGAAGTATCATATCATCTAGCCTACATCTAGCTTGTATCTTCTCCTAAAGAATAGAATAAGCCATTTTTATTAAATTTAGAGCTAAAAATTAAGTAAATTGTGTCTACAGCTTTTCCCTGATCTACCAGATTATATCTAGATGCCTAAATATTTAATTTACATGTAATTATTATTTTTTGTGAGGCAATTGGGGTTAAGTGACTTGCCCAGGGTCACACAGCTAGTAAATGTTAAGTGTCTGAGGCCAGATTTGAACTCAGGTACTCCTGACTCCAGGGCCGGTGCTCTATCCACTGTGCCACCTAGCTGCCCCTAATTTGCACGTAATTATCAATATTTTAACATAAATCTGAATATTTCAGTGGAAAATGAGAGGTTTTACCTAAGTTTCATGGCTTTCTGTTATAATTCTCCACTGTGTCAAAAACTGATGATTTTTTTTTCTGGCTGCCCAAAATTTGAGGGGATAGCTTCACTAGTCTCTTAAGACAAATAAATGACTTTTCAGTAATACTCACTGGCTAGTTCTAAAGAAGACAGAAGAAACAGAGTGATTATAGCTAGACAAGAACTTTTAACTCTCTGAGTGAGAAATTATCATAATGGTTTAGATTTCTATAGCTTTTTACTCTTATAGTGTTTCACACAAATTTTCTCATTTGATTCTTGCAACAGTGGAAAGAAGTAATGTTTACATTATTTTCTCCACTTTATACATGAGGAAATGTTGACTCAGAAAGGCTGATACTTTTCCAAGGTCACACAATGACTAAGTGGCCGACCTGAGATCCAAATTTTCCCACCAGAAACACAGTGATCTTTTCACCTGCCTCTGAAAATGTTGGTGGAAGCTATTGGGAGGATTAAGTATTTCAGTCTCTAGAACTCTTTAGGAAAAAATAATTTAGATAGTCACATGTCTAAACACAAGGGATCGGAACTGGCAACTTTGATCTTTCACTATATGAGCCACTTTGGGTGTTTGTTTAATAGCTAGCATTTGAGTAGCAGTTTTAAGTTTTTGAAGCCCTTTGCATACATAAATTCAGTTGATCTTAACAACAGCCCTGTAAGATAGGTGCTATTATTGACATTCTAGGAAATCAAGCCTCAGAGAAGTGACTTGTCCAGGGTCACACAGCTAGTAAGTGTCTGAAGTAGGATTTGAACTCTTGACTTTTTGATTCTAGGTTCTGTATGCTATCTACTATACCACCTAGCTATCACATTCTTAATGATATTTCTAAACCATTATTAAAACTAACAGAAACAAGTACTTTAAAAATGCTCAGCATTTCAGTAATGTTGAGGTTACGATTTGTCTTGTATTAGCTTTTTATTTCATATTGGTGATAAAGTCCATTTCATACATTATTGGCTTTTATCTCCACTGAAAGGAGTCGGCCTAAAGCTGGAATTTTCCATGGACCAACAGAGCACATATGAAAATGAAATATGTAGGTCTTACAACTGTAATAAATAGTTTTTGAAAGAAAGAGGTCATTTCTTCTCTTGGTGAAGGCAGCTGGTACATGCAGAGTAAAAAAAATGCATTTGCATCAGAACTCTGCAAATATGACTGTCATAATTACAGTAATAATACTGTAGAATGGTGCTAAGTTTGTTGCAGTGCGAAGATGTACATAAAATAAAATTTTAAATAGGGCAGTGGCTTCATACAGTGCTTTTATTTCTATGAAGATACCTCCAGAGAACCCTAGCATTTTTTATTCTTTCTATTACTAGGTCTGGTTGCTCTATAGATTCCCTCCCCCCCAATCTTATTCCCTAGTATAGTTTTGCCAACGTAGTAGATAAACTTTTTACTAGACGTATAGGTGTCTCAATTAGTACCTCAAGTCTATTCTCTTGTCTTTTAGATGGAACAGAACGGGCAAAATCCATTGGACTGAATCTCACCCTGTCAAGCCCTCTTCTCTGAAGGCCAGACCAATTCTGCCAAACCAAAGAGGTACAATTTAAGTTCGGGGTGATCCCAAGAGATCTTAATGCTGCTCTGTGATTCAGAGGGCCAAAGAGATAAGAAATTCTACTTAGGCACTAAGACTAAATGCCACCACTTCTCCTTATTTGACATCTCTATCTCTTCCCTGCTACTGCCCAATTCAGTAAGGTAAGAGCAAGGGAAGCATGTGCCAGCAGCAATGTCACTCATAGTTCCATCAAAACACAGATTTCCATAAAAACCAAAGGAAAAGGGAACAGAAAGCAGAGGTCGTGTACATTCCTGCTAGACCTACAACCTGATTCTCATTATTCCAGCTTCCCCATGCTAATTAAGCCCACCATGATTTATTTTAGGGTGTAGGAGAGTGCCTATTTTTGTGACTGCATTATATATTGGAAAATCAGGATTTAGGAGAAAACACTAAAAGACACATAGTTACTTAGCCTGGAGAAATTAAGGCTAAAGGTAGTAATTATTATCTTCAAGTCCATGAAATATTATTAAAGAATGATGGCTATTTCCATCAATAATGGACTGAAAGGATCTACTTAAACTGAAACATGAGGAGACTTAATTGAACTATAACTATAATGGTGAAAGTAGGTACAGAAGCATTACAGTTGGTTACACATTTGTACTTTTCAAAGTTATAATTATGTAAAATA
The DNA here is from genome assembly GCF_019393635.1 of Dromiciops gliroides. Lineage (NCBI taxonomy): Eukaryota > Metazoa > Chordata > Mammalia > Microbiotheria > Microbiotheriidae > Dromiciops > Dromiciops gliroides. The sequence continues at coordinate 455,939,460 of NC_057861.1, forward strand.
TGGTCATTGGTTGCATCTATGTGAATTCAAACAATGCAGCCATTTCAGGGGATTCATAATTCACACTAAACAGGACCTTGTTTTACTGAGAAGGGATATGTATCTCCTTCTATAGATCAGGGACAGACTGAGGCAAAACAGTTATGGATCAGGGTGTGTGTGCGCGTGTTTGTGTGTGTGTGTGTGTGTGTGTGTGTGTGTACATTAAGATTTCTTCTATGCCTTTTCTGGATGCTGCTCTTAATGGGTACCTTTTTGGTATCCCTCCCAAATTCAAAGGTGTTTGCTGCCTCATGGTTGGGTGGGAGGGTACTAGCTACAGCAACCCCAACACACACACAAACACACACACGCACAAAGACTAGTACTAGTACCTTCTCACTGTAAGATCATTACAATTTGACCTGAAAGGTACTTTAAAAATCAGATGCTCCAACCACCTCATTTGACAAATGAGGAAACTGAGTCCAGATATGGGAGATAACTTAGCCAAAGTCACACAGGTAGTAGTTGCTGAGTTAGGATTTGAACTCATGGTCTAGGACCAAATCCTCTTTGGTACAATACTAACTCCTCTTTAAAGCTGTCTTGTCCTCCTAACCATTCTAGTAATATCTCTCTCTCTCTCTCTCTCTCTCTCTCTCTCTCTCTCTCTCTCTCTCTCTCTCTCTCTCTCAGGTAGTATGATGGATTTTCCACTAATTAAAAAAATAATAATCTGTGCTGATATATCTAATTAATTAGTTAAGGTTTTAACTCTTTCTCAGGAAATGCAATAACATAACCTGCTAGAAAATATATCCATTTCTTAAAGGATCCTTAAGGAATAAAGACTAGTCATGGGAACTCCAGGCATTATTGCAGGTCTGGGAGTAAGATATTTATGAAGCTGTGCTATCTTTCATCTCTGTGTCTCTATAATTTAACAGTGACCATACACAAAGAGGTGCTTAAAGTTTGAATTGAATTGAACTGAATGCATGGGGCTTTCTGTGTCCCTCAAATCATGCCATCTGGGCAAAATCCTACTCTGTTCTGGCAAAGATCTGAAGTCCTTCAAACACAAGATAGATTTTGTTGCCTGCCATGGTTTGAGTATGTGACGCCTTCCAGTCCCCTTCAGTGTTAGGAGGCTATGATTTAGAATGCTTAGCTATGGGACAAAAGCCTCTTTCTGGGAGACTGCTAGTGATTCACTAAAAATGTCCTTTTGTTTATTTTGTATGTATTGTGATTATGAGAGAAAGCAACTTGGAGTGGATGGAGAGCCAGTCTCAGAGCCAAGGAAGACACAGTGTTAAATCTTGGCACTTACACACACTAGCTATGGAGGCTTGACAAGTCTGTCAACTTCTCAGTGCCCTAGGAAAATCTCTAAGACTGTAAGTTGCCAGGCATATATCAATCTGCTTTAGGTAAAGGGAGTTTCCTTAACAAGGGAGTCCCATTACCAGTGAAACCACAGATATCCTCCTCCCTCTCCCCCCCACTAAAAAAGGAAATATTTATATACAAATATTTTTTTTTACAGGGCAATGAGGGTTAAGTGACTTGCCCAGGGTCACACAGCTAGTGTCATGTGGCTGAGGCTAGATTTGAACTCAGGTCCTCCTGAATCCAGGGCCAGTTCTTTAGCTACTGCACCACCTAGCTGCCCCCTCTATTTTTTATTCATTTTAATTTATTTTATTAATTTGTAGCTATATTTATATTTATGCATGTAGTCTTTTCTGATAGAAATCAAACTCCTTGAGCTAAAGGCTATTTGGTTTTTGCCTTTGGATATCCAGAGCTCAGAGTACATACAGTGGGCACTTGCTAGATGCTTCTTGATTGATTGAAAAGGAACAGGTCACTCTGGGGTCAAGAAAATGCTTGAATGAAAGCTTCAGGTCCTTTTCTGTAGCTATCATTTTCAGGTTTGTTTTTTTCACAATTTTAGCATATACTCTGGTAAAAAATGAACTAAAGAGAAATCCAAAATCATATGTGCTCTGCTCTTCCGGAGCATAATATTTCCTCCATCTGTGAATCTCCTATTGACATCAGAGGGAGTCACCCCGTGCAGAGTCGAGAGAGACATGCCAGGAAAGTGAAGCCCATTATGTGGTTGCAAGCTAATTTTGCTTAATCTTCTTGATCTCCATAAAGAGCAATATAAGACCCCCTAGGATTTAAACAAGAAGATAAAGATGAAGAGGGACCATCCTTGCAGTGCAAGTATAATACTTATTTATTAATGTCGTCCATCACAGAGTGTTTGTTTTCCTAACCAAAATCCAAAACTGTCTGCTTGAGAGCAGAGGAGGAAACCCAGGCTTTGTGTCAAGGCAAACTAGAACATCTCCATTGCCACCCACTAAAATCTGGGAAATCAGACTAAATAATATATAGCTTGCATCTGAACTTAAATCAAAAAGAAAGCCAAATGAGGACATCAATCCAGGGCACTGGCTCTATAACAAGAGGGAAAAGTAGCTTATTCATAAAACTTCATTTTCTCAACACAAAAGGAGTAAAAGTTGAGGCATCTTTCTCACTCCCTTATACAGCCTATCCCATGGCAATACCAACCTCACGTGTGGAGGCTCTTCCTGTTTCATTTCATTTGGGTGACTGGATTGTCCCTGGAAATTCTAGATAAATTCACCCCTTATGGAAATAATGATGTCTTTTGCTGGTTCCTCTTTCAGATGAAGAAGGGCAGATCTATCACCCAGGAGGAGATTGGGCCTGGATTATCTCCTAAAGTCATCTTTATTGATGACAATGCAAAATCTCCCACCTTCAAGCTGCCTGAGAGTGACTAGTGAGCAGCTGCAGTGTCATAGAGAGAATCAGCAGGGCTGATGACTGTTAATATACTTTGGTTATTTTTAAAATGTTCCCAAATGACAACTTTTCTTGGGGGATTTTTTGGATCCAGAACTGAAAAAGTACCTTAGAGATCAGTTGTTGCAGGCCCCTTATTGTACAGAGGAGGAAACTGAGGTCAGAGAGGTAAAAGCACTTGCTCAAAACTAGGAAGATTTGAACCTAAATCCACTGCCTTAAGGAGCAGCTAGTTGACTCAATGGCTGGAGTGGTGGGCTTGGAGTCAGGAAGACTGATCTTCCTAAGTTCAAATCTGGCCTCTAACATTAACTAGCTTTGTGACCTTGGACAAATCACCTAACTCTGTCTCAGTTTCTTCATCTGTAAAAATGAACTAGGGGCAGCTAGGTGGCACAGTGGATGGAGCACCGGCCCTGGATTCAGGAGTACCTGGGTTCAAATCCGGCCTCAGATACTTGACACTTACTAGCTGTGTGACCCTGGGCAAGTCACTTAACCCCCATTGCCCGGCAAAAAAAAAAAAAAAAAATGAACTAGAGGGGAACAGCTAGGTGGCGCAGTGGATAGAGCATTGGCCCTGGATTCAGGAGGACCTGAGTTCAAATCCAGCCTCAGAAACGTAACACTAGCTGTGTGACCCTGGGCAAGTCTCTTAACCCCAATTGCCCCGCAATAAATAAATAAATAAACAAACAAACAAATAAATAAATACAATAATTTAAAAAAATGAACTAGAGGAGAAAATGGCAAACCACTCCTCCAGTATCTTTGCCAATACCCCAAATGGGGTCATGAAGAGTTGGACATGAATGAAAACAAATGAATAACAATAAGTGCCTTCAAGTCAAGCACTCTTCCCACCATGCTATTGTTTTATAATGTATCCCAGGTTATAAAAGTAGTATTGTATTTATCTGTATTTTATTGATATAAATTATTGACATTGGGAAGTGAGTTTATTTGTTTCATAAAAATGTTCTTTAGTTTCCAGGAATCATAGGAAATACCGTATTATATAGGCAGAATAAGCAGCTGCCCCTATACTAAGGTCTTGGTCTCCTATCTATTTAGTTATTCATGGAATTCCGCATTTAGATATCCCTTTGGTGCATTCTTACATTCATTTAAAAATATGTACCTTAAGAAACGGTAACACATAATCAAGTCATTTATATTTTCTTGTGAAAAAAAAAAGGCGTCTAGGTATTTCAGTGGATAGAGCACTAAGCCTAGAGTTAGGAAGACCTGAGTTCAAATGTGACCACAGACACTTATTGGCTGTATGACCCTGGACAAGTCATCTAACTTTTGTTTGCCTCAGTTTCCTCAACTGTAAAATAGTGATAATAATAGTACCTACCTCCCAGGGTTGTTCTGAGGATAAAATGTGGTCACAATTTAAAAGTGCCCAACATACAATATCATATAAATATATTATTATTAAGAATGAGTTTCTAGTCCCCTTTGCAATCTAATCCAACAAGCATATATTAAGTTCTTTTGGGGGTACGTTAATTCACTATATGAGGCAATAGGGATATAAATAAGAAAAATATAATCTTTGCTTTTAAGGAGCTTACAAAATTGGAGGTAGTGCAATCCAATCAATCAATATTGATTATGCACCTACTATGTGCCAGGCACCATACTAAGCACTAGGGATACAAAAAGAGGTAAAAAAGCTCATAATCTAATGAGGGAGACAAGAAGCTAACAAATATGTACAGGATAAATAGGAAATAACAGAGAGAAGCTACTAGATTCAAGGTGCTGGGAAAGAATTATTTTAGAAGGTGGGATTTTAGGAGGATTTGAAGGAAGTCAGGGATGCCAGTAATTGGAGTTGATAGGGGGAGTGTTCCAGGCATGGACACAGGTTGTGTGGGGGGGAGCAGTCAGAGAGAATGCCCAGAGCTGAGACACTGTCTTGTTCATGGAACAGTCATGAGTCCAGTGTCACTAGATTTAATAGTCCATGATGGGGAGCGGGGTGTAAGTAAACTGGAAAGGTAGGAGGAGCCTAAGTGAAGAAGAATTGTGAATGCCAAATAGAGTATTCTGTATTTGATCTTGGAGACCATAGGGAGCCAATGGAGTTTATTGAGTAGGAGAGTGATGTGATCAGACCTTCATTCCTATGCAAACAAGTGGTATACTTTTCATTATATTATACATTGTTTTTCTTTTACTTTTGTTTTGTCTAATGCTCATTATTAAATCTCATTAACGTGCAAGATTAAATCAGCCTTGGCATAGTCATCTCTACCCTCTGAATGGACCTTCTGGCTGGAAAGCAAAGCTCCGATTTCTAAGGCCTCTATTTCAGGAGGGTGGCCTGCAGTCTTCCAGCAGCTACACTGTGTATTGATTTCTCAAATCTGCCTCTCACCGCCCCCATCAGCCTAGCTTTTTTTTTTTTTTTTCAGGGCAATGAGGGTTAAGTGACTTGCCCAGGGTCACACAGCTAGCTAAGTGTCCAGTATCTGAGGCCAAATTTGAATTCAGGTCCTCATGAATTCAGTGCCAGTGCTTTATCCACTGTACCATCTAGCTGCCCCCCAGCCTAGCTTTTGAGCTTCCTTTTGTTTAAGGACTTGGACAACCTTTTTTTTTTTTCCTATTTGTATCTTGAGGCTTAGCACATTGCCTGGCATATAGTAGGTGCTTGGCAAATGTTTACTGAGTATTTATTCACTAATTCTGATTGATTAAATGCCAAGAGTAAAATCAATAATTGACAGGCATCAATATCTGATATGATAAATGTGTTTGACTCTGCTATGCTAAGGCCATGTGACTGAGATCCATTAAAAATATAGCGAGCTCAAGGGAGACACATCGTTTTCCAGATTGGACATTTAAAAGTTGATTTCTCATTGGTTAAATCATTAATAATCCATACCTTCTAGATAGTGAGTCATCTATGCCCATACAGATAGGGTCACAGGTAAGTGATTCCCTCCACACTCAGAGAACCATTTAGAGTTTGGGACAACCACCAGGATGCCCATGGGAAGACCCAGTTCTAGTTTTTAGAAAAGAGATATAAATAAGCAAGAAACCGGGCTGGTTCTGGAATAAATAGAAGATAAAATAGAGGGTATAGTTGTAGAGGGAACAGTAATAAACAAAACAAATTTTATCGAAGTAGGATTTATTATAAAGAGGGAAAAAAAGAAAGAGGAGAACGGCAACACAGTGATCTGTGTTTGAGGAAAGAAGAATAGGGAAGACAACTTCTGGTAATTTGAGCTTATTTCATTCAATTTTCCCCCTTTAATTTTTCCATAAAATTTGAAGAGTGATACCTAAATAAATAAATGTTACAATAGGATATAATAGCAGGAAAAGCAAACCTAAAAAACATAGCAGTGCATGTAAATAAGATAAATACTACCTTTAAATAGAAATATAATACAATGGATGCAAAACACAATCTTATTTACAAGAACAAAAATTTAAAATACAAAAATGTATAAACAGGGGCAGCTAGGTGGTGCCATGGATAGAGCACCGGCCCTGGATTCAGGAGGACCTGAGTTCAACTTTGGCCTCAGACACTTGACACTTACTAGCTGTGTAACCCTGGGCAAGTCACTTAACCCCAATTGCCTCACCAAAAAAAAATGTATAAACAATTGAACTAGAATCTGTTAAACTGTAGTTAAATTACCCCCTACCTACTTCCCCCCAAAAAGGCTACTTGATAGTCATGATTTCAAACAAGGCAATCATAAAAATAGTCATGGAAATCAGGGAAACTATGTTATGTTTGAAGAAACTATGGTTAATAAAATAATATATAGATAGTAAATATAAATAGCATAGAATCTAAGTATTTAAAGGAAGTAGTAACCAAACTATATGAAAACATAGACAACAAAATAATAATTTTATTTCCAGACCTTAAGAACATGCCCTTTCCTTACTGACATAAAATTAACTGAAAAACAAACAATAAATTAAGGATTTAAACAGAATATTTTAAAATAGATATAACAGGTTTTTAGTGACAATTGAATAAGAACCATTAGGATATATATATTTTTTCAGCTTTATCAAAACCCTTTACAAAAATTTGAAAGAGTGATAGGGAATAAAGAAAATCAAAAGCAAATGTAGAAAGTCCAAAATATTAAATACACAATAAAATGGCAATCAAAAAGGAAAATTATAAGAAAGGATCCAGATCTAAATGGAGAATAACTAATGAATGTAATCCTAAACAATGAATGGGAATAAATCAAAGAACAAATTATGTCACAGGTACAATAAAAATTATAGAAAAGAAAATAACAATTGAGAAAATATTACAAAATATTTGTTAAGTTCCAATTATATATCAAGTATTATGATAAACATCTGGGATAAACAATACAAAAATGCGATATTTTCTCTTTTCAAAGTGTTTACATTCCAATTAGAGGAATGGTGACCAAGTAGAGGTGTTCTGGTCTAGGAAGTTACAGGAATGGTGAATGGGAAAATAGGGCATTCCATTGGTACTCATTTACTGATAATGTTAATTTGACTACAATTCTTAGAACAATAGGTAAAAGGGGGTAAGGAGGATTGTGTTCATGGTAGCAAGTAGGAAAATGTCTAGAATGAAGAAAAAATATATCAATGAATTGAGTATGTGTTTTAGAAGTGACATCTATTCCATGGAATCTAATTTTTTTCCTTAAAAGATATTGGAGTGAAAGAAGGGGGGAAAGTACAAAGGGAGTAAATAGAATGGAGGGGAATAGACAGTTAGTAATAATAACTATGAATGTTAATGGGATGAACTCTGCCATAAAACGGAAGCGAATTACAGAGTGGATTAAAAACCAGAATCCTACAATATGCTTTTTACAAGAAACACATTTGAAGCAGAGAGATACACACAGAGTAAAGGTAAAAGGCAGAATATATTATGCTTCAACTAAAGTAAAAAAAGCAGGGGTAGCAATCCTTATCTCAGACAAAGCAAAGGAAAAAATAGATCTAATGAAAAGAGATAAGGAAGGAAACTACATCTTGCTAAAAGGTACTATAGATAATGAAGTAATATCAAAGGGTATGCACAGCTTTATAGCCCTTTGGACATAATTACAAATTGTTCTCCAGAATGGTTGGGTTGGTTCACAGCTCCGCCAACAATGCATTAGTGTCCTAATTTTTCCACAGCTTCTCCAACATTAATTATTTTCCCTTTTTGTCATATTAGCCAATCTGATAGGTGTCAGATGGTACCTCAGAGTTACTTTAATTTTCATCTCTCTAATCAACAGTGATTTAGAGCATTTTTTCATATGGCAATATTTAGCTTTGGTTTCTTCATCAGAAAACTGCCTGTTCATATCCTTTGACCATTTCTCAATTGGGAAATGACTTCAATTCTTATAAATTTGATTTAGTTCCCTATATATTTTAGAAATGAGGACCTTATCAGAAATACTGACTATAAAAATTGTTTCCCAGCTTTCTGCCTCCCTTCTAATTTTCGATGCATTGCTTCTGTTTATATAAAAACTTTTTAATTTAATGTAATCAAAATCATCCATTTTGCATTTCATAATATTCTCTATCTCTTGTTTGATCATAAACTGTTCTCCTTTCCATAAATCTGAGAAACTATTCCCTCCTCTCCTAATTTACCTATGGTATCACCTTTTATGTCTAAATCATGTACCCATTTTGACCTTATTTTAGTATAAGGTGTAAGATGTTGGTCTATGACTAGTTTCTGCCATACTGTCTTCCAGTTTTCCCAGCAGTTTTTGTCAAATACTGAATTCCTATCCCAGAAGCTGGAGTCTTTGGGTTTATCAAACAATATATTACTAAAGTCATTTACTACTGTGTCTCCTGTGCCTAGCCTATTCCATTGATCCTCCACTCTACTTCTTAGCCAGTACCAAAGAGTTTTGATGACTGCCACTTTATATAGTAAAACTTCAGATTTGGTACAGCTAGCCCTGTGCATTTTTTTTTCATTAGTTCCTTTGATATTCTTGAACTTTTGTTTTTCCAGGTGAATTTTGTTATTATTTTTTCTAGCTCTATAAAATACTTTTAGGTATTCTGATTGGTATGACACTGAATAAGTAAATTAATTTAGGTAGAATTGTCATTATTATGATATTAGCTCAGCCTATCCAGGAGCAATTGATATTTTTCCAGTTATTTGGATCTGTGTTCTATTGTGTGAAAAGTGTTTTCTAATTGTATTCATAGACTAAGTCCTCTTTGTAACCCAGTGAATATGCACATAAGTAGCTAATTCACACACAGGTAGTTTCTACTCCTTTTACTGGGAATTATGATCATCTCAATACTAGCATTGCTTCTGAAAAGAATATATCAATTGATTCCCTTTTGGTTCCACTTGCCCCCTCTCTGACTTCCCAGTATCTAGGAAGGCACACCCTTTCCAAGATACCACTCTAATTTATTCATTGTCCCCCTTTTCCACCTCATTAGAATATATTGAGAACAATGAGTATTTTTCTCTTATATTAATAACCAATTATTAACGTATGATTGAGGTTTTTCCTTTCTATTTCCTTATTCAGGAACCATCACTTGCAGGTCACTCAGTCAATCTCTGAGAGAAAATGCTTATACATTAGATTCCCAAATCCTCAGGGTGCCTCTTCCTTGATCTTGGGTAGGAACCCATGCAAATAGAAGACCTTGCTTCTGATTAAAGTATGAACAGAATGCAGTCTAGGCAAGTTTTTTCCCCAAGGAAATGAGCCCCTATCTTTGGAACTGTCCATTAGAATTTAGGGTGGAACAGCTTAAAAATGAGAAAACCAACCAGAATGGTTTGGGTAAAGATGGATTCTTTGTTCAGATAGTTAGAGGAAGTTGAGTCTCATGATCAAGCCACATTCTCAACAGGAGATGCTAAAGACTTTTAGCCCACCTCCTCATCAATATGACCACCCCCTCATTAAATGTTCATAAATCATGGTTGATTTTCACCTGTCAGGGGTACCTCCATTTCCAAAGGTATTTAAGTATTCAGGAATATCCATGGTTTTGTCTTTGGTTACTGAGGAAGACAACTGACCATTAATTTATTGATTATTTGCTAGCCAAATTAATAAATTATTAATTACCCAGAAACTCTGTGTCTTGGGCTTTTCATTTGTCACAGTTGGTTCCTTTAAAGCAGACAATATAAATACAAGTGAAATAACCCCTATTCTTATCATAATGCAGATAGTAACCAAATAATCTTTTTAAAACATTCATTCATTCATCATTCACTTATTTCTGATGATACATTGGAAAAGGAGATCAGATCAGAATACAGACTTGGAAATGGACAGGGGTGAGAGGACAGAGAACAGTGGGATTCAGTGGGGAATGGAAGCTTTACATGAAGCCTATAATTCTGAATCACAGAGATAAGGGGAAGATAAGCAAGAAGTTAACTAGCTTCAACCTCTCCTACCCCCACCACAATAGTCCTGTAATGATAGAAGAAAATATTTTGTATTGTTTCTCAAACAGTAAGGAAGAAGGGAAATTAGGGGAAAAAAAAAACAAAGGAAAACCTAGTGACTGGGACACCAGGAGACTGACTGATGTCATATTCACTGTTTCTTTGGCTCATCTTCAGATGGCAGGAGTTGGTTGACGCACAGTTAGAAGATACCTTGTGTGTACTCATTTCCTGGTCTGCCTTGGTATCTGAAGTCCTAGTCTTGTATGGAGCTGGACATCTGGCAGCAGCCTTGATGGTTATGGAGAGCTGAGACATTGTTAACTTTCTTACCCTTTCCCTAAAGGAAACTAAACCTCTGTTAATGGTAACAGAGAATAGAAAAGTTTATTTTGTCACCCTTCCTGGTAATTCAGGCTCTTGGTGACAGGACTCAAGGCAAGGCACTTAAGTCTTAAACAAGAATCTCCCTTGATGGTAATAAAGTGTTGATGCAGCATTGATTTTCTCATCCTTCCCATTAAGCAATGGTACCTTTACTCCAGCTGCTACACTAGGTGATGATGGATGGGTGTTGATTTACTCATGCTCCTTAGCAGCAGTTATTTCTTGAGAATAGAATTTGGTAAGACAGTAAGCAGGAATAACATGACGATTCTGGGAAGTTCCTGAAGGCCAAGAGGGACTAATTGGGTGCTGAAAGGGAAAACTTCAACCATATACAGTTTTTCCTGAGACAATTCAGGACCAACCAAAATAATACCCATCTTCCCTTTCTTGAGTGTTCTTTAGCCCTCTGGAGTATATAATGATGAAATTTCCCAATAGAAGCCAAAGACTTTCTGTGATATTTCATGTGGTATTCAGTCCTGGGATGGCCATTATGATTTCAACTCCCCTCATTTATTAATTAATGTTTTCAACAACTAGATCTTTTTTCTCTCTTTAAAGAAACTTTCCTTATATAGCCTGTTTGCATTCTAAGAAAGCTAGTTCAAATATCTGCTATATCTAGAGCCAGGAAAGATAGGTTTAAGTCTGAAATCACAGACATTGGACAAATTACCCTTACAGAGTCTCATTTTCTTCATTTGTAAAATAAGGATAATATTACTTACACCATCCACCTTATGGGATTTTTATGAGTAAAGAAATTTGGTAAATTGACTAGCATTTATTAAGTAACTGTGTTAAATTTCAGAGATACAAAGAATAATAATAACAAAACAAAAACAGTCTCTGCTTGCATCATCCACAATAAGCATACATATTAGAAAAATAGGATCCTTTGAAAATACAATTCCATAATCTCATTATTACAAATGGGAGCTCAAAGTTTCATAAGATGGTATGATACTTTGATCATTCATTAAATAATAGTCACTTATTGACTACTTACTAAGTTCAAACCCATTAACTGGTACTGATGCAAGAGAGAAACATAAGAAAAAGGATGATTTCCACCAAATGACAGCACAACTTCATCTCATCAAGTCCTCAATGTTTCAGAATCCTGATTAATACTCTTTGGATCTTTTTCAGCTTTATAAGTACAACCAACAATTCTCATCTTGTTTTTCAAAACATGTGCCTAAAGTACATTGTTGTATGATTTTTTTTTCAGTTACATGATATTTAGGGCATTTGAGGCTGAAGTGCAAAAGTTGCCTTTGGAATGGAACCCAATGGCATTTTGTGAATTTTCTGAGAAAATATCAGTTGAAAATGTCTATGTATCTAATTTCACTACATCTCCTGAGCATAAACACTTTTCTCTTTCTAAACAATAACAATTTCAAAAAGCAAACTTGTTTCTAGTGGCTTTAAAGGAAGAACCATTAAAATCATCTCTTGTTATTTTTTAAATGATTTTTTAAGTTTCAGAAATTACACTTAAAGAATTTAAATTATCCAAGGCTACCAAGATTTTAAAAGTTCCAAGATGCTTACATTCTTTTTTTCTACAACTTTTTTAAAGAACTTAACAATTATCGAAAAAAAAAATCAAAGTAAAAGACTAGGAAAGCAGGCTATATAAGAAACTGTGTATTCCTGTTATGTAGTTTTTTTATTATTAAGAAATATATAGGGGCAGCTAGATGGCGCAGTGGTTAAAGCGCTGGCCCTGGAGTCAGGAGTACCTGAGTTCAAATCCAGCCTCAGACACTTAACACTTACTAGCTGTGTGGCCCTGGGCAAGTCACTTAACCCCCATTGCCCCGCAAAAAAAAAAAAAAAGAAAAGAAATATATATATATGTCTACGTATATTTTAAGTATGATAAGATAGCATGAACTTTTCTGCATCCATTCTTGAATTTCTTTTTATATGCATTTGAAGAATTTTTGTTGCATATCTGTTACTATCTACTGAACCACCTCCCAAACCCTATGCTGAGTAAAAGTTCTCGCTTATAACCAGTATATTCTTCAATTTGTCACTGGGGCAGATGACTTCCCACGTAGTATGAATGAGGAATAACTGGAAAGTTCCCTGCCCTAGAATATTTCTCCTACCCAGATGACAGAGTGCTTAAAATCCCACTATTACAGATTTATTGCTTTGAATTAACTATTTCTTTGTTATGGAAACTGTAACACATTTAGTCAGTGTCAGTTTACCATAGCACCTAATGCTGTGGAGAATGGAGAGTCAGCCTAAGGAGCAAAAAGACTGGAATTCAAATACCACCTTTGATAGAAACTGACTGTGTGACCATAGGCAAATAAATCACTTAACCCTCCCAGACACCAGATTTCTCCCCAAGATAATTTCAGAATAGTTGCTGATCTGTAGTGGTAGAGACAGCTTCCTCACCAAGAGTTTCCAACACCAGTGAAATCTCAGGTACAGACAACCCCTCTGCAGCTGCAACAACTACAAATATCTCAGCATGAGACAGTTTACCATATCATTTCCTCCCATAAAAACAAAACAAAAAAAAAAAACAACTCAGATAGCAAAAGCTTAGTGAGAAGAGAAAGTTGAACAAAAAGAAGAGGTGAAAGGCATTGTAGATATTTACTGCCTTGATAACTTTCCCTCCTGCTTGTTAGCTTTCCTTCACATGGAGTTTACCATTCATGATATTCCTCTAATTCTTTCTAATTTATTTCAGCTCCAAACTCTCTTCAGGAAACCATTCCTAATTTTATCCTACTTTTCCTATCTATCCTACACTCACTTATATGTTTTTTCTTTATCCTTTTACATTTAAAATTATATTAGCATGATTTTTGCTTTCATTCTCGATTACTTCTCAAATGTATGATTTTTTTTTCCTTCTTAAATTGTAGATTCATGAAGAGTAGGGTCTATATCTTCTACATCTTTTGTATCCTCTTGTGATACTTCTAAAATTGTTATATGCACAAAAAAATCTTCAAAATAGGATCCCTAAAGGAATCAAGCATATTGTATCTCAAAATATTCCTGTTCTGTGAAGGCCATTTTGGCGGATATGACTTATAATACTAACTCTTAAATCTTACTGAGAATCTTCAATAAAGCTGCTTAGTAAAAAATTACTTTATTTAAGATTATCTTTTTACTTGTTTGCTCTTTCAAATTAAAATCAGGAAAATATTTCTAGATGCATCACTTCTAGCTAAGAATATTATTGTACTAAAATTAATATTCACAATACAAAATAATGACATGGCATTGACAGTGAATGTTTATAATGGAAAATATCTTTATGAAAAATTTATCACTTAATATCATCTACTAATGTTTAACCCAAGTTCCTTAAACTATTCAATTAACTGTAAACTGGTATTTTCTTTAGTTTATTAGATCATTACTTTCTTTTCTTACTCTCCCTTCCTAATTATATCCTTTATTTAATCTTCAAGGTTTAAAATAAATAAAATGGGAAAAATAGTAATAGGTAGCATTTACCTAGTGCCTACTATGTTCAAGGGGTTTTGCTAAATGCTTTTCAATATTATCTAATTCCATCTGCACAATAATCCTGGTAGCTAGCTAGGTGCTACTATTATCATCAATTTACAAGAATTGAGGAAATTGAAGCTGATAGAGATTAAGTGACTTGCCCAAGGTCATAGATCTATTAGGTGTCTGAGGCTGGATTTAAACCCATGGTTTTCTAATTCTAGAACCAGTGCTCTATCTCTCCCTCTCACCTGGCTTTTTCATTCTGAGTTTCCTTTTAATATAGAATAAAAATGATACAACAAATTGAGTCATGTTGAGCCTTTTTTTTTTTTTTTGCTTTGAAACTGCCTTAGGGAGATGTCTGGGTCCTGGGAGGGTTAAGTGATTTGCCCAAGGTCACACAGTCAGTATGTGTCAAAGGTGACACTTGAGCTCCAGTCTTGCTGATCCTTAGTCTGATTCTCCATCCTCTATAACATAATACCTCCCTATAATGAATTGTCAATAACTCAATGAATTATAGCTCTTAACCCAAAGGAATAAATCTGTATAATGGGATTTTAAGAACTGTGTCATGTGGGTAGGAGAGGTATTCTAGAGCAGGGAACTTTAGTTATTTTAGTTATTCCTCAGGTTATACTCCATGAGCAATCATCTGCCCCAGTAGTTTATAAAGACTTGAACTAAGAATTAGCAAGAACCAGGAGGGAGTGGGCCAGCTAGGTGGCACAGTGGATAAAGCACCAGCCCTGGATTCAGTAGAACATGAGTTCAAAGCTGGCCTCAGACATTTGATACTTACTAGCTGTATGACCCTGGGCAAGTCACTTAAACCTCATTGTCCCGCAAAAAAAAAAAAAAAAAAAAAAAAAAGAACCAGGAGGGAGGAATGAAAAATGTAGGCGAGAGGGATGGAGTGAAGAGACTGTACTTTCCAGAGTTGTGGGGACCAATTTTTCATTGGGGAGTGCTAGCTAAGCGGCTCGCCGCAATATTGGGGCAAGGAAGGAGACCTACAGCCTCCCTCAAAACAGAACAAGATTTATTTTAACAAGAACGAACTTAAAAATACACAAACAGGATCAGTAGGATCAAGGGAAAGTAAATAAAATGGGGAAAGGGAAATTATAATACCTGAAAAAATACCACCGCCCAGGAATCAGCTGAAAATACGCAGCAGAACACCTGTCGCTTTTTCAGCTTCCACCTAGAATACCCAATTCTCCTCCTCCAAACCTAGAAACAACCCACACAGTCCCAGCCAATGGGATGGCCGCTATGACAGTCACATGACTGTCCTCACTAGGTTTCCAATCATTATAATTTTGCCAGGCCCCTGTAGGCGTTGGCGAGTGGTGATGATGCCATCATCGCCATCAGGTGCCAGAGCCCTGGGAACGGATACAACCAGTGGGTAGAGCACCGTTGGTTTGCGGAGCCCCAGGCCAGTGCCCGCCGAGGCATAAAAACCTCAAATAACAATTAATTCTTTACAGAGTGGACATGACAGAAGGAAGAATAGATGACTTCAGCCAAAGGAGACTAAACAGCTATTCCAAATAAATTAAACAGAGATATCAAGGACCTGGTTCTCATGTGCTTAATTGAAGTAAAGCACCAAGTAGCAAAGCACCCAATCATGATGCATCAAGAAGATTCAATCATGTTCCATAGTAATAGTAGTGTTTCTATTAGGAAATATTGTGGATAGAGAAAGAATGGTCATTCCACGACTCTAAATTTAGGACACACAAGATAGTCATGAGCTTCTGCATTTGTGTTGGTAATGTAAGTATTTAGGGACAGGGGTGTTTAAAAGCATCTCTGAAGTATCACCCAAACTACCCTGCAAAGATTTTCTATAAACCTTCCATTTGCCTAGGAGTTAAAGAGAATAAGCCTCGACATACTACCCCTTATTCCTTGGGGGCTATTGTATGAATATAAAGTTATAAGGACCATTCTCTAAAAATATGTTTCTAAAATTCTTCATTCTCAGATTCCCAAATTCATTAAAGCTTCTACTCCAAGAAGTGACTTAGCTGAGTGGGGGTGGGTAGGGGAGCAGGAACCAACCTCTTTGTTTCTAATCACTTTGGGTCTTTTACACAGTGGAAAATAGGACTAAATTTCACTAAATACAAAGAGATAATTTTGCTCCAGAGAGAAGAGACTTACTTAAAGAGAACAAGCAAGTAAATGGAGGTTCAGGGAAATTTCTAGTTCAATACAAAATAGTGACTTCTATAAATTGAAGATGTCATTTTGAACAGTATTCCTAAAGCTATAAGACAATCTAGCATCCCTGAAAATATTACAGAATTAGATTATCTTTGCTGGGTCTAATTGGTCCTAACTTATCCATGAAGCCATTGAAACCTCAGTTCCAACTCAACCACAGTGAGAGAAAGAGATATATTTGGAGGCACTGATTCTAACTGATACTCTACCCACCAGGAAGAACCTCAAAATAAAGATAAAAACCATACTTCGGTCAATCTGCATAAGGGAGAGTGATGCTTTCAGAAGATGGATATATCTTTAAGCATCTCCTGTATATTTACCACAGTGCCTGACACACAGTAGGTGGTTAATATAGTCTGTTTGACTCATGGGCTGCCTCTCTCACTACTTTTGGTCTAGTTTGGTCACATATAATTCCTTGTGTCATGTTATAGCTAGTTCCTTAGAACCCCTTCAGCTGGAGGCAATTTTAAACTTCCCAGATTGTGATGTCCATACTGTATTTTAGGGTCATTAGTGAGGATGGGGGAAGACCAATAAACCAATAACCATTTATTTAGTGCCTACTATGTGCTAGGCACTGTGCTAAGCATAAGGGATACAAAAAGCATCAAAAGGTAGTCCCTGCCCCCCAATCTAATGGAGACAAAAAACAAATATAAACAAAGCAATCAATGTACATGATAAATAGGAAATAATTAACAGAGGGAAGGCTCTAGAATAGAGGGGTTTGGGAAGATTCTTTGTAGAAGGTGGAATTTTATTTGAGACTTAGAAAGACAAGGAGATTTTTATTAGAGCAGAGGAGGAAGAACATTTCAATCATTGGGAACAGCCAGAGAAAATGCTCAGAACCGAGACATGGAACGTCTTGTTTATAGAACAGCAAGAAGACCAATAACTGGATCTAAGAGTGTGTGTTGGGGAGTAAGGTGTAAAATTATTGGCAAAGAAGGAGGGAGCTAGATCAGGAAGGGTTTTGAATGCCAAAGAAAGCATTTTGTATTTGATACTGAAATTTATTGAGAAGCTGGAAGGCATGATCAGACCTGCACACTAATGGCTGATTGGAGGATAGAGTGAAGTTAAACTTGAGGCAGGCAGGCCCACCAGCAGGCTATTAAAATAATCCAGATATGTGATGATGAGAGCCTACATTAGAACGGTAGAAGCATCAGAGGAGTGAGGGAGGCATTCGAGAGATGCTTCAAGGGTAAATGGAAAGATTTGGCAGAAGATTGGATGGGAGAGGGGGTAAGAGAAAGTGAGAAGTCCAGAATGGCTCCAACATTGCAAAAATGTTACTTCTTTTTATGAGACAAATAAGTTTTCAATCAAGGCAATCCAATCCTATTAACAACTGACAGCTTTCTCCAAAATCTAATCATGTGACCAGGAGTATTATGAAACTCAATGAGATGTTGGACATAAAACACTTTGCAAACCTTAAAGCACTATATAAATGCCAGTTATTATTATTATTGTTATGAATATTATTACCCTACAGTCAACAGGCCACCAATCTGATAATGACTTATTTCCCTGAATCTTCTACTGTACTTCTGCTGAGCTCAATCAATGCTTGTAAAGCAATACAGGGGTGCTATGGTAAATGCTTAAAAATTGGACTCTCTGAAAAAAATGCATGCATACATACACACTTTTCAGTTTAATCGGCATTATTAACAGTAGGCAATCAACAAACCATGAGTCAAATCTTGGTTTTTAGCAACTGTTAATTTCAGAGGTATAAATGCTTATACTGAAAATTTAGCAGTGGGTTCCCAGGCCAGTTAGAGCTGGCTCCAGCACACCTCTAAACATAAGTCATTCATTGCTTGGGGGAAGGAAGAGTTACTATGCCTTCCTATTCCTAGTATCTGAAAGGTTCCAGATGATCATTAACATCTTACCAAGGATAGCTAAGTAGGTAGACGTCTAACAACTTCTAGTAATTACTTGTTTCTGCATTTATTCAACTTTGCATTATTAAGGAAACCTTTTTCCAAAAGGTCAGCAAGCAGTGTTAGATGTATTGTTGACTATTGTTCACTATCAACTATTATTATTACATACAATACACATTTATTATATTATTAGATTTCTACTTTATATAATAATAGCACTATACACTATAAACTATATGACATCATTTCACAGAAGCCTAACCATTTCCACTGACCATTCCTAGATTTAATATTAGAATTTTCAAAAAATAATAACAATAATAAGACTTACAAAGCACTTTATAAATATTATCTCATTGTATCCTCATAACAATCTAAGATATAGGTTGTTATGAGGATACAATGAGATAATTCTTTTTTGTAGAACTGGAAACAGACAGAGAGAAGTTGAGTCTTGCCCAAGGTCACACAGTTAAGTGTCTGAGGCTGGATTTGAACTCAGGTCTTCCTGATACTAGGTCTAGAGCTCTATCTATTATGCAACCTACCTATTGACTAATCCGGTTATGTTGGCCAATAAATGTTTCAGTACTTTATGTAGATGCATTTCATCTCCAGGTGTATCACTAAACTGATTAGATTGTGCTCCCTCTGTGTCCTAAAAATTGATCCTGTGTGAGTTGTTGAAAATGTTATCACTTGGTGGCCAACATTCTGGGAAGAAACATCTGGGAAATTACCTGGGACAGTCATTGAATGCCAGATGTATGGTCTATTATAAGACCCATGTGAACAATGTGGACCAGTATTAAGAAGGACCTTACTGATTAAAATAATCTTTTACCTGAGTGGCTAAGGAAACTTTAGAATGAAGTCATGTCAGTTCATAAAGTTTGTTCTAGCTTGGAGAAGCTCTGGAAGTCCCAATCCAGCCTGAAGCTACAGGTCTGAGGTACCACTGATGGAACTGATACATAATAGGGAAGCAGGCAGAAGGAAGAAAGACAAAAAGAAAGGGGAAAAGGGAAGAAAAGTCCTAGTCTGCTTCAAAACACAACCAGCTTTCTGCTCAGAAACGTTTTCCTTTATCTCTTGCTGCTTAAAAAAAACTTCTTTCCTTAGTTCTGACTTCAGTGAATTCAACTCATCTTTCCCCCAAAACTCTCCCCTCTTCCTAACTTCCATATTAATGCAAGAACACCTCCTAATCACCAAAGCCTAAAACCCAGGTGTCATCTTTGCCTCCTTACTGCCTCTCACAACCAAATCCTATTAATTCTACCTTTCTTTGAAGCATCTCTTATAAATGTTCCCTTCTTTCCTATGAAATTGCCACAGCCCCAGTACAGGTCTTCATCACCTCACTCCTGGACAAGTACATTATCCTGTTAGTTGGACTCCTTGCCTCAAGGCTCTCTCCAATCCAATCCATCCTCCACTCAACTATTAAAGTGATCTCCCTAAAATGTCGGTCTGACCATGTCAGATACACAACCACCCCCAATCAATAAATTCCAGTAATTCCATTACGTTGAGAATACTTTCTAGTCTTCTTATACTTTACACATCCATCCTCTCATTTACTGTTCCTCAATAAAAAAAAAATCCATCTTGACTCAGAATTTTCACTGGCTCTCTCCCATGCATGGATTTCTCTCCAAACTCATCTCCATTCCCTGCTCTCCCTGACTTCTTTCAAGTCCACCTAAAATCCTACCTTTCTGCAAGAAGACTTGCTTGATCCTCCTTAATGCTAGTGCCTTTCTCCTGAGCTTATCTCCTATTTACATTTTATATATCTTGTCTGAATAAAATTCTGTATCATTTCCCTCATTAGACTGGGCTTTACTTGAAGGCAGAAACTGCTTTTGCCTTTCATTGGATCCCCAGTGCCTGGCACATAGTT
Source organism: Dromiciops gliroides (assembly GCF_019393635.1). Taxonomy (NCBI): domain Eukaryota; kingdom Metazoa; phylum Chordata; class Mammalia; order Microbiotheria; family Microbiotheriidae; genus Dromiciops; species Dromiciops gliroides. The sequence continues at coordinate 455,959,690 of NC_057861.1, forward strand.
GGTGCTTGAAAAAAATGTTCTGATCACCAGTATAATACACTGTGACTAGGTGGGATTTATACCAGGAATGCAGGGCTGGTTCAACATTAGGAAAACTATTAACATAATCAACCACATCAATAAGAAAACTAACCAAAATCATATGATTATCTCAATAGATGCAGAGAAAGCTTTTGACAAAATACAGCACCCATTCCTAATAAAAACACTAGAGAGCTTAGGAATAGGTGGAGCTTTTCTTAAAATAATAAGCAATATCTACCTAAAACCATGAACAAGCATTATATGTAATGGAGATAAGTTAGAGGCCTTCCCAATAAGATCAGGGGTGAACAGAGATGTCCACTATCACCTCTATTATTTAATATTGTACTAGAAATGTTAGCTTAGCAATCAGAGAAGAAAAAGGAATTAAAATAAGCAAGGAGGAAACAAAATCATCACTCTTTGCAGATAATATGATGGTATACTTAGAGAATCCTAGAGAATCATCTCAAAAATTACTTGATACAATTAACAATTTTAGGAAAGTAGCAGGATATAAAATAAATCCACATAAATCATCAGCATTTCTATACATGACCAATAAAGTCCAGCACCAAGAGATAGAAAGAGAAATTCCATTTAAAGTAACAGTAGATAATATAAAATACTTAGGAGTCTACTTTCCAAGACAAAACCAGGAACTCTATGAACAAAATTACCAAACACTTTTCACACAAATCAAATCAGATCTAAAAAATTGGAAAGATATCAATTGCTCATGGATAGGCCGAGCTAATATCATAAAAATGATAATTCTACAAAAATAAATTTACTTATTCAGTGCCATACCAATCAGAATACCTAAAAATTATTTTATAGAGATAGAAAAATAATAACAAAATTCATCTGGAAAAACAAAAAGTCAAGAATATCAAGGGAAATAATGAAAAAAATACACAGGAAGGTGGGTTAGCTGTACCAAATCTGGAGCTTTACTATAAAGCGACATTCATCCAAACTATCCGGTACTGGCTAAGAAATAGAGTGGAGGATCAATGGAATAGGCTAGGCACAGGAGACACAGTAGCAAATGACATTAGTAATGCAGTGTTTGATAAACCCAAAGATTCCAGCTTCTGGGATAGGAATTCAGTATTTGACAAAAACTGCTGGGAAAACTGGAAGATAGTATGGCAGAAATTAGGTATAGACAAACATCTTACACTCCTTATACTAAAATAAGGTCAAAATGGGTACATGACTTAGACATAAGAGGTGATACCCCAGGTAAATTAGGAGAGGAAGGAATAGTCTACCTTTCAGATCTTTGGAAAGGAGAACAGTTTATGACCAAACAAGAGATAAAGAATATTATGAAATGCAAAATGGATGATTTTTATTACATTAAATTTAAAAGGTTTTGTATAATGTATACAAAATTAGAAGGGATGCAGAAAGCTGGGAAACAATTTTTATGGCCAGTACTTCTGATAAAGGTCTCATTTCTAAAATATATAGGGAACTAAATCAAATTTATAAGAATCCAAGTTATTACCCAATTAAGAAATGGTCAAAGGATATGAACAGGCAGTTTTCTGATGAAGAAATCAAAGCTATCTATTCCCATATGAAAAAATGCTCTAAATCACTATTGATTAGAGAGATGCAAATTAAAACAACTCTGAGGTACCACCTGACACCTATCAGATTGGCTAATATGACAAAAAAGGAAAATAATAAATGTTGGAGAAGCTGTGGGAAAATTGGAACGCTAATGCATTATTGGTAGAGCTGTGAACTGATCCAACCATTCTGGAGAGCAATCTGGAATTATGCCTAAAGGGCTATAAAGCTGTGCATACCCTTTTACCCAGCAATACTACTTTTGGGTCTTTTCCCAAAGAGATCATAAAAAAGGGAAAAGGACCCACATGTACAAAAATATTTATAGCTGCTCTTTTTGTGGTGGCAAGGAATTGGAAATTGAGAGGTTGCCCATCAATTGGGGAATGGCTGAACAAGTCGTGGAATGTGAATGGAATGGAATTCTATTGTGCTGTAAGAAACAATGAGCAGGAGGAGTTGAGAGAAACCTGGAAGGACTTGGATGAACTGATGATGAGTGAGATGAGCAGAAACAGAAGAACATTGTACACAGTATCATCAACATTGTGTGTTGATCAACTGTGATGGTCTAGATTCTTCTCACCAATGCAATGGTACAGGAGAGTTCCAGGGAACTCATGATGGAAGGGGATCTCCAAATCCAGGAAAAAAAAAAGAACTGTGGAGTATGGATTCTGATTGAACAATACTATTTCTTTTGTTTTGCGGGTTGTTGTTTTTCTATTTTGAAGTTTTTACTTATTGCTGATTCTTCTCTTATAATATTGACTAATGCAGAAATATATTTAATGTTATTATATGTATGTATATATAACCTATATCTAATTACCTGCTGTCTAGGGGAGGGGGAGGGAGGGCAAAAAATTTGAAATTGCAAATCTTATATAAACAAATGTTGAAAACTATCTTTACATGTAACTGGAAAAAAATAAAATACTTTTATAAAAAAATGCTCCATAACTTGATTTGACAGATGAGATCATCTTGTAATATATTAGAGCCCAATTGTTAAATTGCTCCACAGTCTTCTCTTCTTCATGCTAGACTATCCCAACTCCTTTAACTTGGACTCAGAATTATTTTCTAACCACTTAGTTATTTTTATTCCTTTTGCTGTACACTTTCTAATTTTTCCATAGCCATTCTAAATGTGGAAAAACCCTATAGTAACAATAATAACAGTGATGACTCACGTCTGCATACAGCTATACAGTTTACGAAGTAACACACGGCACTGTGGGGGTTGGTGTTATCTGTGCCTTTATCACTAAGGCTCTGAATGATGGCACTTTTCTAGTTGAATTTTATGTTGTTTCTGCAGTCACAGAGGGTTTTTACGGCTTCACCAATTCATCACAAATATCCATGACCAATCCATGCTAAAAATGAAAATATCATTCTTGAAAAGTGGCTTATTGGCATATTTGGCCTCAAAGCATCTTTAGACTGTGATGATATATGCAAAATATAAACATAGGGAAAGATGCATGGCTGACTAATTACTGCAGTTGAAGTGAGGAGGGAAGGATGCCTGAGGCTTAATCCGAGCTAGGTCATTGATTTGGGATTTTACTCAAGCTATTTTACCTCAGTTTCCTATTGAGTGTAACAGGAATAATAAGCTTGACCTATATTCCTAAAATGTCATTTGCAGAATAAAAAAGGGTACAATCACCATAAAGTGATTCATGGTCTCTGAGCATGCAATATATTAATAATAATAATAATAATAAGTGAAAAATAGATTCATCTTAAGGTTCACTGAAAGTTTACAAGATCCAGAAAACCTTTTAATATATCTTTGTTAATCCCATTACCATTCTTATTGCTATAATTACTCAAACAATATATGATGTTAGATTTCAAACAGAATGTTTCCCAAGAATTAATCGTATCCTCTCTCCATCTTGAGATTTACATTTATTTCCTTAGATATCATAAAATTCATTAATAGAATAATTCTCTAATAGTACAGTTCTCACTATTTGTCTCTGTCTCTCATGGACTCCATCAAAAACTTTAGGGACAGAATATATGTAAAGATTGATTTTCCTAAAGTCAAAAGAATATTAAGTACTTTGCCCATGATAATAACAAATAAGAATAACTACTAACGAGGGTGGCTAGGTGGTGCAGTGGATAAAGCACTGGGCCTGGATTTAGGAGGACCTGAGTTCAAATCCAGCCTCAGACACATGACACTTACTAGCTGTGTGACCCTGGGCAAGTCACCTAACCCTCATTACTCTGCACACAAAAAATGAAAGAAAGAACAGCTACTAAAAATAACTAGTATTTATATGGCACTTTAAAGTTTGTAAAGCACTTTACAAATATTATGTCATTTTTATCCTCACAACAGCCCCAGAAGTTAGGTGCTAAGGTTATCCTCTCTACAGATGAAGGAAATAAGGCAAGCAACTGGCAACAGTGTCAATTGAATGATTTTCCTAAGATTGCACAACTATTAAGGGTGCAAAGATGGATATGAACTCAAATCAATACTCTCTTGGTTATGGGAAGAATGTGACAATCAGCTTCAAAGCCCATCCTTATAATTTCCCAGATACTAATTCTTTCTCTTGGTCATCACACCCTTCATAAACATTGTCACCCCCTATTAGAATGCAAACACCTTGAAGAAAGGGACTGTCTAATTTTAATATTTGTATCATGGGCATGGTGCCTGGCATATAGTGAATATTTAATGAATGTATTTTTATTCCTTCATTCATTTATTCATGAAGCCAAAACAGTTTCCATTCTGTAACAAAATTATTTCAAACAGCACTAAGAATAAGAATATAGCCATTTGTTACCTTGCATCTACTTTTCAACTATTTCGCTAGTAACTTCTGCACCAAATTCAGTCTTAGTTTTCCCAGTTCTTGTCACCCTTTGCCCACATTTCCCTTTATACTCCCTATTCCATTCTAGTGACACAAGCACTCAATACTTTAGCCCAACATTTCTCGGACTGTGATTCAGGAACCTCTTGGGGTCCCTGAGTCCTTTAAGAGTACACATGAGGGGCGGCTAGGTGGCGCAGTGGATAAAGCACCAGCCCTGGATTCAGGAGTACCTGAGTTCAAATCTGACCTCAGACACATGACACTTACTAGCTGTGTGACCCTGGGCAAGTCACTTAACCCCCATTGCCCCGCAAAAAAAAAACCAAACCAAAAACAAACAAACAAACAAAAAAGAGTACACATGAGATCAAAACTATTTTTATAATTAGACTGACATTTTAAATTATAATAGGGTAATTATCAATAGCTATATAGCCTGCAAAAAGGCTCTTGGGGGAGGGGAATCCTCACTATATTTAAGAGTGCAAACAGGGTCTTAGAAGACAAATTTTGAGAACATTTTCTTTAACTACTATCCCTTAGTGTCTTGTTTCATCCCACCCCCAACAAGCCATGTGTTTAAGGAATTTCTAAAGAGTTTCCCTTCTTCCCCAGCCCTGTAGGATCCTGGGTAGAAAACCTTTGGAAGCTAATGCACAATGGTAATAACAGTCAGATAACTTAATGGATATAAATGTTTCACAGAGGTGCTGCACAAGAAGAGAAGACTATTAAGTAGATGTGTGAATCTGGAGGAGGAGAAGGAGTAATTCTGTTTAATAAGATGTTTCAAGCATTATCTTACTAATTTGCTGAGGAGCAGGTACTGGCTATACAGTACTTATAAAGTAATTAGAAATCCTTGATAATTGTTTTTTTAATTAACAACAAAACTTGAAAAAAGCTGCTACGCATTCCCACATCTCTTCTGGATTAATTTTGTTAGATTCGGGAAAGGCAGTTTATGCACAAGAGGTTTTTCCATTCCAAATTAAAGGGTGAAGATGAACAGAATGGATTCACTCTTGTAATTTATAGAACCAAGGAGAGCCCTTACTAACATTACTTTCAGAGTTCTAAGAAATGCTATTGATCAATTCAGACAACCTTTTGGTCCCTTATTAGGGGAACTGTTAACTCATCACAGACCCTTGTTTTGCTCCAGGCATCTGATGCTATGTTCCATCTCTAATTATTACAGTCACTAAAGTCACAAAAACCCAAGGTGCTGCAAAGAGAATTCTGGTCATCAGCAGACATGACAAAGTCATCAACAGAGACATAATGAGACCTGCATGGTCTATATGAAATAAGGAAGAATATTACTGTGATAAATCCAAGGGCTTCATACCACATTTCAAAATGACTGATAAATAAGCTGGCCAATATGAGAATCCATGGGATTGGTCTTATCTATTAAAAGTGTAGGTAAAAACAGAACTCTGCCGTTGTGAATAAGAGTTACCCTCAAAATCCAAGTATCTTTTCTAATAGATACAAAAAACTCTCACGGGCTATGCATGGCAGTTGATCCCTCATACCAGTGCCTTTCCAAATTTGTGAGCCTTGAAGCTCAGTCCTTCATAAAATTTTCACAAGTTTCCTATTTAGCACATTGCACTAACAATTTTACCACATCTTTCTCTCATATCTGCCTGAATTTTGCACTCGGGGCACAAGGAAGGCAGAAATATTTGCTACTGCTGTTCTTGTTATTTTCTTTTCATGTTTTTGGATGGCTGGAAATTGAGACCAAGCTATTACAAGATGGGTGGTAGAAGAAGGTCTCTGCTGTATTCCCAGGGAAGCAGAATTGCAAAGATTGTAAAAGCTTTTCCCTTCCTTGATCTCTTGGTTCCTTCTTCATCTTTATCATTGCACAAAACTGGGAGTCATTTCATTCACTATTAACTGAGTGATCAATCAATGAGTCCCAAAAATATGCTCTAGCAAATAGTAGATCAATTGAGACAAGTCCTGGGATCACAGTTCTAAGGCTGAAAAGAGTCTTGGAGGTCATTTAGTCTAATTCTCTTATTTTATAGTGGAGAAAATTTAGGCCTGCAGACATTAAATGACTTGTTCAAGGTCAAACAGGTAATGAATGGAACAGCCATGATTTGTGAGCACTTCGGGCTCTATCCAGAGCCAGTACTCTTTCTCCTCTACTACATCGCCTTTGTCTGGTTTTTCAAATGAGTCACTGAGGTTCAATGTGATCTTTCCCCCATAATGCCACCCTTTGTTCAAACACCAAACTGAACCAAATTCAACATTTAATTACTAGCTATTTTAAATCTCAAAGTTTTCATTTTGTGAAGTTTCTGCTCTTTCTCTTCAGAGTTGAAAGTATGAACTTAAATCAAACTCAAAAAAAGAAGGGTCTGTTTTGGGTATATGCCCAGACTGGCGAGAGTCAGAAATGATCAGGAACCTTGTGAGGAAGCTTATTCCAGCCCATTTGGCAAACTCAAGGGTTTGAATAACCACCACGTTTTGACTGAACTAAACCGAATCTTTGAAACGCTTAAGATTTAACTATTAAAGGAATAAAGAAGCAAAGAAAAGTAAAAATCAAGTTCTGGAAACCATAAGGAAGTATTAAAAGAGCAGCAGTGAGGTCAGAGAAGATTGTCAAGCTGTCTTACCACAACAGAAAACTGTTGGGGTAGTACTATAACACCCCCCTCAAAAAGTGAGAAGTGATAAATAAAATAGTATAAAGGAAAAAGCACCAGCCTGAGAATCAAAAGACTTAACTTAGTACTGTTACTAACTACCTTGTGACCTTGGACAAATTGCTTGAATCTCTCCAAGCCTCAGTTTTCTTATCTGTAAAATAAGCAGGTTTGTTCTCCAAAGTCTCATCCATAGGTAACATTCTAAGACAATTTTAGTTTTAACTTTTACTTATTAAAAGTTTAAACTGGTAAAATGGGACAAAAGCAAGCATCTTTTTCTCAGTTTCATTTTGTGAAACAATTCATTGCTTTAAATATGCATAAACTAGTTAATGACTGTAATTTTCATGAAAACTTATATTGATGGTCATGTGCATTCAATGTATGATTCAAATCTCAATGTGTCCCACGCAAAATCTTACTCCAGTGCCTCATTCTGGCATGGAGATGATCCTAGGTGCTCAGCAAGGCTCATCACCAGTAAGCTGTCCACCTTGGTGATGAAGTCTTTCACCTCAGTTAACCAAATGTGAAATGAGGTATTTAAAATTATTATAATGGCTTTGAAATCTACTAGATTGTAAAGTAATTGACAACAGAACCCAGTTGTTTGTTTGTGTGTTTGTTCTACATTGAGGTAACCATCAAATGCATTGCTCAAATATCTGGTTTTTAATAAGTGTTTGTTGGAGGAATGAATGGATGAATGGGTAGATGGATGGATGGATGAATAAATGGATGAATGGATGGATAGATAAATTTATGAACAAGCAAACATGGTCTTGACAAGATGTTGTTACCAAGATTACAGTAGAGATTAAATCCTGTTAGGACTATAAAGGGGCATCCAAATCCTTTTATTTCGCCACAGTTTTATTGTATTGTTGTATTGATCATAGCTCAGAATAAATGAGCCATTGCCTGAAGTCTGAGGAAAAATGTTTTTATTACTCAGTTTCACTATAATGGCATTTGTTGTGTCAGGGTTTGACCTGTAATACAGCATAAGTACATACGCACACAGAACAATTACATGGACAGGCTTTCCATTCGAAGAGAAAATGCCCAGTTTTTCTTTTAATGTATTCTGTGTCTCTATTGGGTCATTCCCATCCAATTTCAAGGTCTGAGGTCCCACTTTGGAGCTTTGGCAAATTAAGAGGTGTATGGTTCCAGAAGCTTTGTCTTTCTTATGTTAATCAAGGCTAATCATGTTAAAACATGCTAGCACAGCAAGCCCAGGGATGTGTGATAGGATGCCGGCTCTAAAGTGAAATTAGTGGTGTGAAGGAAGCCTATGTGAAAAATCGTGTTGAGAGGTTGATTGAAAATGAAAATGAGGTATCTTTTGAAGACGATGTGCCAGAGGTCCAATGGTGTGATCATAGGGGATAGCAAAAAAGTACAATCAGTACTGCCAATGCCTCTGAGATTAAACTAATCATTTCCCCCCCACACACACACACACACATACCATAAAGATGGGGGTAAACACCCATTTGCCATACACACATATGGGGACTTTTAGATCATAAGGGACTTCTAGAAATAACTTGAACAGTGAATTTCCTGCTTCAAGAAAAAAATATGAGAAAACAGAAGTATTCTCACTTGAGAGCCAGTATACACTGGCTGTTTTGGGTTTTTTTGTTTGTTTTTCTTCTCTTTCTCTCTCTGTTCCATGAGCACACACACACACACACACACACACACACACACACACACACACACACACACTCCATTTCCCTCTCTCCTGATCTTTGGAACACTATGATAAAGTTACATGTATTTTAAGATTCATCATTCCTCTGATGGGACCTTCTAACAACATAAGCCTGCTGACCCCCATTAGTTCAGTAGCTCAGTTCTCTATTCTATTACTGCCTGTGTAAAATGTTTACATTTACAACTCTTTTTAAGTACTTACAGTGGTGGTGTGTGCCTGCCTTCATCCCTCATTATTACCAGGGTAAATTAAGGAATTGCCTTGGGGTCCTAGGTGCTCTATCTTCATGACTGGAACAGCCCCATTCCCTGGCTGAAGATACAGAGGAAACAGCCTACAGATTTTTATTGAAGCCACTTTATAAGGGGAACCCAGAAGCACACACAGGGTACCATGTAGTAAATCACTCTGTAATGAGCCACAAACCACTTGTTAAGAGTTGCATGCAGTTCACAAGCTTCACAGTGAGGATCACTGCCTTAAGGCGAGTCATTTTTAGAATAAGGCGTCAGGACCTCTGTGGGCCATATTCACTTTACCACAACTTTTTCATGTGAACCAGAGCTCATTTATTTAATTATTTCCCTTCTAATATTATACTCACCCACTATATAAACAATTCAGGGGCTATTTACCTGCATACTATGGCACATGTATTTCAAATGCTGCCTTAAACCACTACTGGCTGTACAATGGGTGAATAGCTGGATGCATGGATGGATGGTTGAGAAGGAAGACTGGGAAAAGAGCATTTCTATTCAATTTTGTTTACATGGTACTTAGTCATTACCATAGGGTGAAAAAACTTCTTTTACATAAAGAAACTTGTCATAACTCCAAGTCTACTTATTGCAATTCTTACTCCAAAAATTATAGAACCTTGTTTAGAGTTCATAGGTTCTTGAGGTGGGGTCCATGAACTTAACCTTCTAAAACTATATTGAGGCAAATCTGGCCTTAGAAACTTAACACTTACTAGTTGTGTGACCCTGGGCAAGTCACTTAACCCCAATTGCCTCACCAAACAAAAACTATATTGAGGGGCAGTTAGGTGGTGCAGTGGATTCAGGAGGACCTGAGTTCAAATACAGCCTCAAACACTTGACACTTACTAGCTGTGTGACCCTGACCAAGTCACTCAACCCTCATTGCCCTGCAAAAAAAGATAGATGTAGATAACTTCACTTAAATATAATTGGATTTTTTGACTCTATGTAATTTTATATATTTAAAGCATTCTAGAGGGGTTCATTGACTTCATCAGATTACCAAAAAGGTCCATGAAAGAAAACGTTAAGAAACTTAACACATATTTTCAATGGAAATTCTCTGACCTGAAAAACATTCCACAGAGAGATACATACAAACACATGCCCAAACATAAAAAGCACATGCACGGGGCAGCTAGGTGGCGCAGTGGATAGAGCACCGGTCCTGGAGTCAGGAGTACCTGAGTTCAAATCCAGCCTCAGACACTTAACACTTACTAGCTGTGTGACCCTGAGCAAGTCATTTAACCCCAATTGCCTCACAAAAAAAAAAAAAGATCCTTAAAAAAAAAAAAGCACATGCACGCACACGCACACACACACACACACACACACACACACACACACAAACACTATATCCATTGTTTGCTCACTTTCAAATAGTAAGGAATGCACAAGAAAGGAAATATCAGGACTTCATCAAGAGGAATAATGATTGAATCTTACTTTAACCCATCATTGTGGGTAATTTGCACAAGGGTGATTGTTAAAATGCTACATTTTGTAGAACTATCACAGGTTATAAATCACCGAGATGAGTGGAATCTTGCTTTAACTAAAAGTTGCCTTGAAAAAAAGAAGAGGCCTATTTATCTATGCACAACAGTGACATGGGAACAGTTCCCATTGTCTTCAGACATGGATCAGTAGAGAGGGAAGGAAGCCTGGGTGTTAAGTGAAGGGAAGTACATTGTAATTATTAGGACCTCGGAGCCCCCTTCTTTTCACACTCCCCAAAATGGAGCAGTTGACATTCTGAATAACTAATGGTGGTTCAGTAGGAGTGACGGAAGATGGGGCAGGCAGCTCTTCCAAATTACACTGTTGCCTATCCCTACTGGGCTGGTGCTTTGACATGGGCATGAGGGAGCATGGTGTGATTTCAGTGGCAATTTGGCAGGATACCATTTCAAAAGGAGCTCCCAGTTCAGAGTAGGAGAGCAGACCTGTTATTACTAGATACTTTAAATTCATGGACTTTGTAAATGGGGATCTCCACTCACCAAATAATCCACATTTAAAGAAATACTTGCTTGAACTTTAAAAAATAATAATTTGGCTCTTCTCTTTGGGATACTTTACTTCGGCTGGTTAAGAGCAAGGGTTAACTGCTTCCAGGGACAGAAATGATAAAGATTATAAATTATCTTCCAAAACCAGAATTTTCTCAAGAATGCACAACTCTAATGAGCATTTTTAAATGCCAAGAATAAAACATTTAGTGAGTAGGCTGAAGTTAGATTGTGCCTATTTGTCATGGTATTTCAAGGGAAGTCTTTTAAGAAAAAATCCACGGGTTCCAAAAGATAATTTGTATATTGACAAAAATGCTGCTATGTTACAGATGTTGCCACACTCTATTGCTCAAAGTATGAGCACAATCCACCAAATAGTCTTACTCAACAGTGATACTCCCTACAGATACTTTAAGTCACCTACATCAGAGTACAACTTGCATGACTATCAAGTACCAGGACCATCTTACAAATGTGGTTTGAGAAACCAGTCACATGACTTTGGTCATATAGTTTTTGTGAATGGATTGTTTGGCTATAATCAAGTAAGGCTTACAATAAAGTTAATCAGATGCCAATTTAATCATAATTGTGTTGTAATTCATTTGCTCCATAATAATAGGGACCAATGAAAAAGTGATTCATTTAAATGACTTACTCCACATTTCTTTTATATGGTCAAATGAATACTTTTCTCACTTTTTTATATCCCCAGCATCTAAAATCAACAACAATATTTAGAATTTTTGCTGGTCTAAAAATAGAACCAAAAAAAGGATGCAAGAAGGGAAGATCTAGATAGGCCATCCCATTAGTTAGAGTTCCTTTGCCATGGTCCCATGTAAGAACATAAACAAAAATAATGATAAAGGGTCAAGATATACATATACATGCACATGTACATATGTATGCACATGTACTTGTGCATGTGCATATACATGCATACACAGGCATACATGTGTGATGTACATATATATTACATGTATACACCTACAGGCACAGATGTGTGTTGTACATGTATGCATCCACATAATACATGCGTATGTATACCGTACATTTGTGTCCATATACATGTGTGTGTTATATGTGTATACATGGATGTATATGTTTTATGTGTGTATTTATATATATGAACATGTGCAAATGCATATGAAGGCAGAAATATCCATTTCTTATCTTGCTCCCATTGTATCTGCTAAGGAGACTATTTGAACTGAGAAAGGTAGGACAAAAATGAATGACAATAAATGAAACATAGTGAGGATATAATAAATAAATACTGGCTTAGCCTTCAATGAGTTCAAGTGAGCAAACTAGAAAAACTGCATTCTGGAACAAACTATGGCTTGGACACAGGCTTGCATAGAGTGTAGTCCAGTGTACTAGCATTCCTTGAGGAAGCATTGTCCATCCATGTAGTTCCCTCCTTTTGCGCTTTATGGAGTTTGTTTTATATGAATAGTTCTGAGTTCCATCACAAGTGCTTTGCGTGCCCAGTTGTCTATCTCCTTGTTAATCCCTGCCCTCTTTGTAGTTGAAAAAAAAAGAAATTTATTGTAAATGTTTGGGTAACAAAACATTTTATTACATTAGAGTGTCTGTGGTCAGGAAGTTGGGGAAAGGGACAACCGTTTTTAATAATAATTTTTGTCCCATTTCTTCTATTATAAACATTCCTAAACATTCCAAGGGCCCTCCTTGATAGCTCACTTCTCTAACACAACTCAGACCTACCTTTACTCCTTAGAAGAATACCGGGAACCCATGCTTGCCCCAATGTTTTGGTTCTGTGCCCCCAGGATCTTTCTATTTCTGTCTCTCTCAGTCTCTGCTTCATTTTGCTTCTCTTAACATGTATGGGCTTATTTGAATATGTGTGTGTAAAATAGGGACTAGCACATGTCCAGAGAACCTCTGAAGGGATCTCCCAACATGGAGGAGCTGGGGTGGCTACATATGGGAGGGTATGATGATGTATAATGGAAGTATCTTGGAGAGAAGGCAGCATATAAGGAAACATTCTAGAACTGGTTGAGATCAGTTTATCACTAAGTGATCAGGTTCTTTTATTTAATTTGGAGTTATTGTAAAACATCTAAAAACCAGAACGTTGGTTATTTTTTTCTGTCTCCTCTAGTATTGCTTTGACTCCTTTGCTGGTGGCATCATTTTGATAGACAATAGTGCAAGAGAAGAGGTCTTAGACTTTCTGTACAAAGGTCAATATGTATACATACCTCAATCCTTGGTTTCTGCATTTGTTCATTCTAGATAAAAGACATTGAATTGGAGGTTCTGACCTTGTGAGTTTCAAAAGGTTAGGAGAATTAGCCTCTAGGCATGCAAGAGTAACATTTGATGTTGAGTTCTGCAGTGAGCTCAGCATCACTACCCTGATGATCAAGGAGTGACCTTTGGAAGTGATCTTTAGCACCCAGCTCAGCAGTGGATGAGACAAGAACTCAGCAGAAAGCAGCCTCACATTTGGATATGAATTTGATGGGATCTCTGTTATGTAGGAACTGAGCTATGTTAGAGCCCACTCTCCCCAGAGACCAGGGCAAGATAGGGTAGAGTATGTCCACAGGGTGATGAAGGAAATGTTTGTATTTTTTTTTCTCCCTTGGTATACAAGTATCCCTTTGTAAAAATAATTAATGTTAAGTGGTTGAATGGAACTGAGGTGTTACTCACTGGCACTTAACACGTGCTGGTGGAGGGAGTACAACCAGTGGGGGCTGAATCAATAGCATTAAAGAAGAGGAACCTCCAAACCCAATATATATTGATGATGGAAAGGGTTGTAAATCAAGTTTATCAATATTATTCTATCTTTCAGGGAGTCTTCTCTAATGGCATATGCATTGGAGACACATTATTGGTGAAGAAGTTTGTTTTTTGTTTGGTTGGTTTTTTGTTTTGTTTTGTTTTGGGTTTTTTTTGCGGGGCAATGAGGGTTAAGTGACTTGCCCAAGGTCACACAGCGAGTAAGTGTCAAGTATCTGAGGCTGGATTTGAACTCAGGTCCTCCTGAATCCAGGGCCAGTGCTATATTCACTGAGCCACCTAGCTGCCCCAGTGAAGAAGTTTTAACATACTAGTTTGCTTTATCAAATCAATTACTTTTTTACAGTAAAATATAATAAACACAGTAATATATAGTGTTCTCTTCATATTTCATTCCTCTCCAGACTACATGACTTTTTTCTATCATGTCCCAAAAACCTATTAATCCTGGAAGCTCAATCTAGCCCTAGATTTAACACATTGAAAGTAACCTAGGGGCAGCTAGGTGGCACAGTGGATAAAGCATCAGCCCTGGATTCAGCAGGACCTGAATTCAAATCCTGCCTCAGACACTTGACACTAGCTGTGTGACCCTGGGCAAGTCACTTAATGCTCATTGCCCTGCCAAAAGAAAAAAAAAAGTAACCCACATTGGAAATACCCTCCAAAGCCTGTGGCCTCTCCCTCTGATTGAATAGATTCTCTCATAATCTCCATTTAAGGAGAACTCCATCACCAGCCATGGTTCATTCCTCTCTAGGCTGCACTCTGAACCTTTCTCTACCATACGGCTGCACTGGGTACCTTGGTCCCTCCATCTCTTTTCAGCTTCCTTTTATGTGTTGTCATTCCCCACAGACTCTTTGATGGCAGGGACTGTCTCTCTGCCTGTGTTTATATTCTGCTTAGCACAGTGCCTGGCACTTTGTAAGCACTTAATAAATGTTTGTTGACTCACTATCTGACTTTTAGTCCCATTGTGATAACAACCAGAATATTACTTGTGAAAACCTGATTTTTCCTAAGACTCTCATCAATACTTCAATGTATAAATAGATTTTATTTTTATAAAAAATTTACATTGGTAGGAAAGTACTAATTAACTTCTATAATTTTAGAGTCGAAGGCTTTTGAAACATATATGTGTGTGTGTGTGTACATATACATACACATACACAGATATTGAGTTTGAGGTGCTTAGTAATAATATATAGGTGAAGATATCCTGTCCCATAGGCAGAACTGATGATATGAATCTTAAAGGAGGACAGTATGTATGCATACATGTATACATATAGTATGGAGGATACATTGAAGAGATCAAAGAATGAAGAAAAGGAGGACTCTAAGGAGGACATTGTAACAGTCCAGGTGGTAATGAAGACCTGGTCTAGGGTGGTGACAGCGGAAATAGAGAGGTTTAGGAGATTGTTGGGAAAGAATATGCAGACCCAAAATCAATAGTGCATAGTGGCTGGTCAGATGTAAGAGAGAAGAATGAGGGAAGGGTTAAAGATGACACCAAGATTAGCAATATGGGTAATCTGCCTCTCTTCAGAGTTCAGGATGACCAATTCCATTTACAGGACATTTCCACTTATATGTTATAGCCAAGCACCTTCACGTTCTGTACTCACATAGTATAATGCTTTCTTTTAAAATTCCCAAATTCATGAATCTGATAATCCTATGTATTGAAACTATCTGTACTATTTTCTTTTCTCTCTCCTGGACAGTAAATTCCATGATGTTTACCTTTTCTATAGTTTTATGTCTCCCCAAGTCCCTAACAGAATGCATAGCATATTAGATGTAATAAATGTTTGTGTATTTGCTTTGTTGATTCAAACATGAGTTATCATTGGTAGGATTGAATTTCTATCAAAGAAATAATATAAGTAATTATATCTAGAATTGGTATAAAGTTTTAATGTTCATAAAGCACTTTACAGATATCATCTCAAATGATCCTCACACAATTCTTTAATGTATGTACCATCATTATCCCTATTTTAAAGATGAGCCACCTGAGGGAAACAGAGTCTAAGTGACTTGCTCAGGGTTCCATAGTTGTTGTCTCAGGCAGGATTTGAACTCAGATCTTCCTCACTCCAAGTCCACCATTATATCCACTATACTTACTAGCCACCTCATGATGACATTAGATGGTTAAAGATGCAACATTTTCCTCAGAGGCAGGTTTTTTTGTTTTGTTTTGTTTTGGTTTTTGGTGAGGTAATTGGGCTTAAGTGACTTGCCTAGGGTCACACAGCTAGTAAGTGTCAAGGGTCTGAGGCCAGATTTCAACTCAAGTCCTCTTGAATCCAGGGCTGGTGCTTTATCCACTGTACCACCTAGCTGCCCCGAGGCAGGTATTTTTTAAATATCTCTGATCCAGAATGTACTTCCAATAAGAATGAAGGTGTCATGGGAATAACCAACTAGAACCACATCTCTCCACTGCATAGGCATCTCTGCTCAGCAAAGAGAGGGGTCGATGAGATAGGAGGCAGAACCAGATCAAACAAGCCTGCGGGCAAATGGAGACCTCATCCTCTCCAAGTACATTAAAATTGTAGTAATGGGAAGCCTTTCTTCACTTTCAGACTGTCCTCTTAGCATTAAAAATACTTGGAAAATCTACTCATTCTGGTACTAGAAGCTTAGTATATTCCAATTCTGGGAAGGAGTTTTTATGAGATTTTTTTCATAAGTGGAACTCAAGGGGAATAAATGATCTCCTGCCTACATTTAGCAAATTAAGGTTGGAGCATTGCCTGCATTGCTGGACTTACAGCTTTACAACTCACTACATGCTTTCTCAGCAAGTGGACTAGAATCATTTGTCTTGCACAAGAAAAAGTTAAAAAAAAAAAAAGAAAGGAAGGAGAGAGGGAAAAGGCAATTTGAGTAGTCATATGGTGTTCACCTACTTCCAGATAGACAATATTATGTATTCCTTTAGCCCTGCTGTAAGGAGGCCTGTAATTATTATTAAGTAATTTACCAGTCTCCTTCAGCCCATGAACACTATAGGTGGGAGACATGAAAGCTGCCTAATTGATGCACAATGTTCAATAAGGTTTTACTGTGTCTATGGGGTAGTTTCAGCTATTCAGTGAGGTAACTTGTTAAAGCTTGTAAATGGAAGAATTCTTTTTTGTCATACAGGTCAGAATAGTTATGTATTTGAAGCAGGGGTGAATTTTTGAAATAAAAAATGCAGCTTATTAGTGCTCTTAAAGTATTTTTTACCAAAAAAGAGAAGAATCCTAAGGGAAAAAAAAGATGATTTTCTCATCTGTAGTGCACAATTTAGCACTTGGCACTTGATCATATATTTTCTTACATTGACAGCATAGCATAGCAGATAAAGAGAAGTGGCCACAGAGTCAGGGAGAACCACTGACATACTCTGGACATATGACCTCAGGCAAGTCACTTAATTTCTCAGTGCCCTTTCCTCCAGGCAATTAAGATAATAAGTTCTGGGGTAGGTAACAATGTGAACTGATAAAGGAAGTTTCTTCACTAGGAGTTCACTATCTCCCATCCCCCCCAAAAAAATATGTGTGTGAACATGACTAATTTGGAAATATGTTTTGCATGATTGCACATGTAAAACCTTTGTCAAAGTGCTTACTGTCACAGAGGAGGGAAGGAGAAGAGAGGAGAGGAAAGGACAGGAGAGGACAGGGCAGGATAGGAGAGGATGAAGAAGAAGAAGAAGAAAAGGAGGTAGAGAAAGAGAGAATAAGGGAGAGTTTGATAATAGAATTATATCTGGTGGCATTGAACCATCTCTCTCTCCACTAAGGGGTTGGCCCATGTGCTATAAACCCACACAGGTGTTCCAGAACAGTTTCAGTTCTTAGAGAATCTGATTACTTAGCAGAAGGGTCAGGATTTTTCTCCTAACACTCCAGGGGAAATTACTTAATGCTTAAGTTTTGACTCATGTACTAAGGTCTCTCCATAGGTGGGAGTAGAAAATATCAATGTACAATGTAAATCAGGTATGGAACAGGTATTTATTCCCTACTCACCAAAGAAATGCTTAACAGAAAAGATTCTCATATATGTCCATCAACAGAAAAACTTAAAAGAAGCTATAGTAACATGATTTGCCAGTCTTTGTCAACCCATGCACTCTATAGATGGGAGACACGAAAGTTGCTTAACGTTATTGATGCACAATCTTCAATAAGGCTTGGCTGTCTATGAGATAATTTCAGCTATTCATTGAGGTGACTTCTATTTGCAACATAGAATTATCTCTTTCAGAAACCTACCATCAAGCAAGGAAACATGAAGAAAAAGAGGCAGCCAGATGCCCAAGCTCAAGCTAGCCTCACTGATCCCTTGTTCTACATGTCATGTGTCTCATAACCTCTGAACTGCTGGAGTGGAAGAAAAGGTAACACTCTTCTCCCTTCCCCTCATAAGAACTGTCCAATTGTCTTGCCATGACCTATGACCTGGAAGAAAAGAGAACTTATGAGCAAAGTTCATTCCCTTTTAAAGATCCACTGGGTCCATGGCAGTAGTAGCAGCAGCAGCAGATTTGGGAGCTCTCAGTGCAGAGACAATAAGAGGATTGGACAATTGATCAGAAAGATAGCATAGGGAGCCTTTTGTTGGCATTGGGTAAAGCAGGTACTGATTGATACCTCTATTGCTAAGATGAAGTTATAGGTCACAGTCCCAGGTCAGAGAAGAGTACTAACACTTGAGGCTACAGGAGAGCAAGGAACCTGGTCACAGGTCCAGGACCAAGAGGAGCACTAGTTCTTGTGGTCATAGAGGATTAAAGGTCCTTCCTGGCTAAAGACTAGAATAGAATAGAAAGACAGTGACCACACCTCTTCCTGGATCACAATACCTTGGAGCATCAAAATTTTGCAGACCCCAAAACCTAGCTCTGAAAATGGCAGCAGGAAAAAAGCTTGAAGTTTAGGATAGTGTCTTTCCACCCCCAGGTGAGCATAATTCAAATTTAGCATAAAGTATAAAGTTAAGGAATACCCCAGGAAAATAAGGAACTCCCACCTAAAAACAAACAACCCTGACCATTAAAAGATATTTAAGTGGAAGAGAACACAAAGCCATACTTAGAAGATAATAGCAATGTGAAAATAGCTGCAAGTGGGGCAGTTAGGTGGTGCAATGGATAAAGTACTGGCCCTGGATTCAGGAGGACCTGAGTTTAAATCCGGCCTCAGACACTTGACACTTACTAGCTGCATGACCCTGGGCAAGTCACTTAACCCTCATTGCCCTCCAAAAACCCAAAACAAAACAAAAAACAAAAAAAGAAAGAAAGAAAGAAAATAGCTGCAAGTAAAGCCTCAAAGAAAAAAGCTATTTGGCCCAAAGCCCAACAAGAATTACTAAAAGAGTTGAAGAAAGAGATAAGTAATAGTGGAAAAATTAGGAAAATAACTAACTGCGATACAAGAAAATTATAAAAAGAATAAACAGCTTGATAAAATAGGCACAAAAATACTGAAGAAAATAACACCTTAAAAAACAGAATTGACCCAGTGGTAAAAGAGGTACAAAAATTCAACTGAAGAAAAGAATTCTAAAAATCAAAATAGGCCAAATGGAAAAGGAGACAGAAAAATTAATTGAAGAAAATAATTCCTTTAAAAGTAGAATTGGACAAATGCAAAAAAAGTACTAAAGCTCACTAAAAATATAATTGCTTAAACATTAGAATTGAGCAAATGAAAGGTAGTAACTCTGTGAAACATCATGAGACAATAAAGAATGGAAAAAAAGAAAAAAAATGTGAATCGTCTCATTGGAAAAATATTGACTAGGAAAATAGATCTGGTTATGGTATCTTTTAGCAAATTCTAATTTCCCTGATTGCTTCTTTTAATTAGGTTTATTTTTGTTTTTGTTTTTCTGAGATCATTATTGCTACTTGTACCTTTTTTTTTTCTTACTTCAACTGAAGCATAATACATTCTGGAGAGCAATGTGGAACTATGCCCAAAGGGTTGTAGAACTATGCATACCCTTTGATCCAGCAATATCACTGCTAGTTTTATATCCCAAAGACATCCTCCCAAAAGAGAAAAAGACCTACTAGTGCAAAAACATTTATAGCAGATCTTTTTGTGATGGCTAAGAATTAGAAATCAAAGGAATGCCTATCAATTGGGGAATGGCTAAACAAGCTGTGGTATATGATGATGGTGGAATATTATTGTGCTACAAGAAATGACAAGCAGGATGATATCAGAAAGGCCTGGAAGGAAAGACTTATATGATTGATGTATAGTGAAGAGAACATAATCAAAGGAACATTGTGCACAGAGACAGCAATGTTGTTTGATGAAGAACTGTGAAAGACTTAACTATTCTCAACAATACAATGATCCAAGACAGTCCCAAAGGACTATTGATGAAACATACTATCCACCTCCAAAGAAAGAACTGATATTGATGGAACACAGACTGAAGTATGCTGTTTTTCACTTTCTTTCATGTTTTTTCTTTTGTTCATTTTCTTATACAAAATGACTAATATGGTAATGGTTTACATAATCATAAATGTATAAACTATATCCAATTTCTTACCACCTCTTGGAGGGGACAGGGGAGGGAGAAAAGGAGGGAGAAAAATTGGAATCCGAAACTATAAATAAAAATGTTTATTACTTTAAAATACATTTAAAATAGATGAATAGATAAATAAATAAGAATAATTATTTTTAAATCAGTGTAGAATAATGTAAAAAGTCCTTGACTTAAAGTTAAGAAATCCAGGGTTTGAATTCTATGTTTACCATTTACTATTAAATGACCTTGGGTACAACTTACCTTTCTAGGCTTCAGTTCCCTCATCTATAAAATAAGATTATTCTAGATCAGGCTTCTTAAACTTTTTCTGCTCAAAACTCCTTTTCACCTGAAAAACTTTTACATAGGTGTATATAACCTTTCACTGTTGCCAAACTTTTCATGACTCACACATTCAGTTACATTATTCCTTACGGGGTTGCGACCCACAGTCTAAGAAACTTTGATGTAGATGACCTAAGGGCCTTCTAGTTCTAAATCTATTATACACTGTTATAGATTAACATAAGACTCAATGAGGTAAATTTATTGATTAATCAATTAGATTAATATCCCTTCAAAAAGCAATGTCTAAAAATCCTAACCTTGAGTTCAGGAACCTTCCCAGGATCATTGTGAGGATCAAATAAGATAATGTTTGTAACGCACTTACCACACACAGTGCCTGGCACATTGTACATGCCAAAAAATGTACATTTCCTTCCTTCCCCCTTTATTCCTCTCTCCCTTTACATTCTGCCTCCCTTTCTTCCTTTTTTCATTCCTTTCATTCCCCCACAATTAATTTTTGAACTTTTGCTATTCAAAAGGGCAGCTAGGTGGTACAGTGGATGGGGTGCCAAGCTGGAGTCAGGAAGACATCTTCCTGAGTTCAGATATGGCTTTGTACACTGCGTGATCCTGGGCAAGTCACTTAACTATTTGCCTTGGTTTCCTCATCTATAAAATGAACTGGAGAAGGAAATGTTATCACTCTAGTATCTTTCCCAAGAAAACCCCAAATAGAATTGCCAAGAATCAGACATGACTGAAATGACTAAACAACAAACTATTCATAAAATAGAATGTTAAGTTATGGAGGGTTGAATGTGACTTTGTCAGAATGTAAGTTCATAAAGGACATGGGATTATTTGATTTTGATATTTGTTTATTCAGCACTTATTGGTGCCTGATGCTTAGTGGACATTTAATAAATATATATTTAATATTCATTAAACATGTTGATTGGTTGTCCCTTGCTAATAGATAATAATAATAATAATAAATAGATAAGCTAATAGATACTTGGTCTGGTGATACTTTGGCTATTTCAGGGTGCGACTGATTAAATGCTATTTTTGATTTATTTGAAAATGATTCAAAGATTCATAAATTCAAATCTAGAGGAGACCCCTTAAAGGCTAAGTAGTGTAAACACTTCATTTTACTTATGAAGAAACTGAGGTCCAGGGAGGATAATGTCTTGCCCACAATGACATAGTGATAAGTGTCAGAAATGGGATTTCAGCCCAGGTCCTTTAGTATTCTTTCTAGTACATCAAGAGATAACTCTCAGGGCAACTAGGTGGCACAGTTGATAAAGCATTGGCCCTGGATTCAGGAGTACCTGCCTTCAAATCTTGCCTCTGACACTTGACACTTACTAGCTGTATGACCCTGGGCAAGTCACTTAATCCTCCTGGCCCATCCCCCCCAAAAGAGATAACTCTTTTTTTTTTCATTAAATATATAATTTTTCCAAAAGTTTCTTGCTTTCTCAAATGCTATTAAAGTTTCTTGTCCTAGATGCTCAGAGTCAGAAGTAAGGGTAGAGATCCTGCCTAAAGATGCTTTTCTTTTCTTTATTTCCTTTTTTTTTCTCCTTTGGAGCTCAAACATTTCTGACATTATTATTACAGACTCATGCCACTCTCTTGGTTATCTTGATTCTATCTTCACTTCTTGCCATTTTATATGGGAGTCCCAGCACAACACCATTGGTCTCTTTAGGCTTTCTTTTTGCCTTCCTCCTCAGAGCCATCTGAGTTTATATCCCCAGAATTCCATTCTTCAGAGTTCCCTGCCTCTAATATTCTTGAGGGAACTTCTCCTATAAAATGTTACAGCATGGGCTCCTCTATATCTACTTTCTGAAAGCATTGAAATCTACTGGGTCAAAGTTTAAGATATATATCAGACTGTACTAAGCATTCATTCAATTCATTACCAGTTAAAAACTCTAAAGTAGCATCCTTACATCTTCCCCAAAGTTCCCAGTGGAAATAAATCTGGGTGACAGTGAGAAAATATTATTCAGTTTCCAAAATCCAACCTACATGCAACTTTCCAAGGAAAGTAGATGTAATATTTTTCTACATGCCTTTGTAAAAGACACTTTTTAAATTCAGTTTCACAGAGTATAATCAAATTAGCCAATTGTAGTCTAAAAGAGAGCCAAGTAGCCAATTCTGTCTGGGAAGAAAGTACTCTCTCTACAGATGTCCAGTTGTGAGCATCAAAAGTCTCTTTCAAATCTGACTCTTCAAATTTTTTCACCCAAGTAAAACTCTTCCTTTTGACATTAGCATTCGAAATTTTGTAGAGTCAAAGATCCAGAATGGTGCATTAAATTTAACGTAAAAGGAGGATTATAAAATACTCTTTGAACATTAGCAAAATGCTAGATTTCCATCATTGATCTAAGTATTTAAAAATACTCTTGCTTTTTAGCAAATGGTTATTCAGCATGTTGTACTGTGCATGTAAAATGGAAAAGAATACTTGTGGAATACTATCTTTGACAGAAAGAGTTTAAGAAGTCATACAAGTCAGATAGCAGAAAAGGAAATTTAGAAGAGTGTGTTTTTGTTGTTCTGTTCTTTAACATTCAGTTGCTAAGCTCTGAACATCCTGTATGTCTTGTAATACTTTGGAGGGCCTTGGGCAGATGTTCCAAACTTCAGAAACTATGATTTCTTCAAAGCCACAGAAGATTAAATTCATACTTTGATATTATAGCATTTTGATGTGGACTTGGCCAAAAACAAGGTTCCTGTGCTAATTTCCTTTAACTTTATATAATTAGTTGGTGTTTTTAATTAGAGAACAGGATCTAATTGTCTATTGACCATCAAGCTACCTTTTTTAATGGCAGATTTTATGCTTTCATATGTACTATATTATTGTCTACCTTTTCATTTTTCCAGCTGTCTACTTTCCTCTTTATAATTCTTTCATTCCCTTTCTCCTGCACACCCCTTTTCTTTTGTGGGGCCTGCAATGAAGGCCCTTTTCCTTCCAGCTGGCAAGGCATTAAGAGGGTCTGAAAAGGGGTGTACAGGAGTGACTTACACTCTCCCTGGAGACCAATTACATTTGAAATACTCCCGATCTGCCCTGATCAGGGAGTGGGTCCTCCCTTCACAGCACATTGTGCTATCCCTGTGCCACCTGATCAACCCTGGTTCTTGCCTTTATTTAAATTAGGGTGCCACCAATCTTGGATCCATGTCAGGGCCTCTAGGTAGCACTGGGGAATAAATTAGCATTCTGCTGTTGTTTCCAAACCACATGGACAATGTTATTAGAAGCCCATCAGAAATAAAGGGAGCAGTTACCGAAATTTCAAGAAGAAAGAACTCAGAGAGTGTCAAGAAATTCTGTGACATTATATAGTTTTTAATGAAATGAACAATGTAGTTACTATTTTCTTCTGCTTATGGAAGGTGAAGGGTTTGTGGGGGTATTGTTTTTGCTACTGCAGGTTTGTTTTTATTTTTTATGTTTATCATGTCTCTTGGTCCCATTTTTAATAGTTACTTTTAGCAAACCTTCTAGTATTCCCAAACTCCAAGAAAAAAAAAGTAAGGCATATAAAGTATATTGTAGTATTTCAGCTGGCTCATAATTCAAATCATTGCTAACGGTGGAGAGAAATGATTCAGCTTGAACAAGAGAAACACTTGCCTAACAAAACAATCCTAAGAAATTGCAGGATAGAGGAAAATGACTAATAGGCAACTTAGCAGGTATCAAAGATGCTGATTCTAAGTAAGAACTGTGCTAAAAAATAGATGTTACAAAACTCAAAGCTGTGCATTTTGGAAAGCAAGAAGAGGGACTGCATTTATTGAGGACAAATCTTGGCAGGGCTACATATGATGAAATCACTTTTATTTTACAGCTAAAAAATTATGTATCCTTGTTGAGGTTTTGTTGCATTCAGTTTGAGGGTTTTTTCAAAAAAGTAATTTGTGATATTGGTATTGAAATTGTGCTGTGAATTCCCACAATAAGTTTCATAGTCATTCCCATTCAGTGTACACTTCTATCATGTAATTATATCCCTCAGTATGAATCAGACATTTTACTTTGTACTTCTTTTGTAACCTTGTGCTAGAGTGACCTGAAAAGGAAATGAAGGAAATAAATAGGGAAGCAAGAATCTTTTAAATATTCAGAGCCATTTTTCAGTTTTCGGAATAAAAAGGGAAGTTGCAGGTAGAATATGCCATGCCATTCTTTTCTTGGAGAAGTTATGTGTATACAGAGATTATGAAGTAATTATGAGGCTATAAGTATTTTCCTACTTTCTAACAAATAGTGAGGCCAAATCAACAAATAGATGTCGATTTACTCTTTGCCCAAAGGAGGAATACAATTTAAAAGGAATCTTTTATTGATATCTTTTGGGTTTTACATTAGAGACATTTCCCAATGTATAGTCCCAACCCTTCAAGGCTCCTCATAATAGAAAAAAAAAAACCAAACAGTTAAGCCCACTAACAGGAAGAAAGTATGTTTTACCTATGCTTTTCTAAGACCACAATTGGTTATTTCATTTAATGTGAGTTCTAACCCCTTTTTCTGTTGTTTTCATTTATATATTATAATCATTGTAAATATTGTTCACTTGATTCTGCCTTCTTCACTCTTCAACAACATGTCTTGTTGTTATTGTTTTTGTTCTTCATCCTCAAAGAGGACTAACTCTTCTCAATATATTATGTAAATGAGAAGACTAGTTAGAGCTAGATAAATATAGTGTAAGTGAGACTTGTAAGAGCTGATAAAGGTCTTATACTTAATCAGCTCTTACAAGTCTTCTCACTTACATAATATGTTCAGAAGAGTTGCTTTCAAATAGGAAAGTCACATTTATCTTTCATTAAGGTTTCTGAATATGCTTAGTTTCCTCATTGATTTACTGTTGTTTTCTTTTTTTAAGTAAACCAACATGTTATCTGTAAATAAGAATAATTTTATTTCCATATTTGTGCCTTTCATTTGTTCCTCATGTTGTTATAACTAGCATTTCTAATATCATTTCAAATAGAAGAGAGTCGGTATCCTTGCTTTATCCCTGTATTTGTTGGGACTGCTTCCACTGTTTCTCCATTACAAATAATATTAATTGTTGTTTTTAATTCAAAATTTAGATATGTACTTTTGAAAATATTAAATAAGCATTTTTCTAAAACTGTGGTTGTTAAAATTTTTAGAGGAAATAATTGAGTTATGTTTTGTAAGTCTTTTTGTCTATTGACAATGAAATGGTTCTCTAATTCCTGTTGCTTTTCTTTATATGATTACTAAAGGTTATTGTTTTCCTTAAATTTAATAATCCTTATATCCATGAAAAAATACAACATATATACATATACACATATATGTAAGATATATTACTACACTCTATTTGCTAATGTTAATACATTTGCATAATCATTAGTGAAATAGTTTATTTTTGCACATTATCCATATGTAATAATTTGTCTTTTTCAATCAATATAATTCATCTGTAACTTTACCTGGACCAGTTTTTCCCCCCCTTTAATATTTTTTTGTATTTATTTTACCTACTATATTAGTTTTTCTCATAGTAGATTGTTTTGAACAAGTTTATTGTTTTGTTAATTTAGGCATTTGAAGTTTTTGTAGATAACTATCTTTTCTCTTTAAATGCTCAATTTTGCTAGCATATAATTGTGTATGAGAAGTAATGTGGGCATTCCAGATACGAGGCAGACCTTAGAATTAGGAAAACCTGGGTTGTAATTCTGCCTCTAAAATATACTGTTTCATTTAAGTTTTCAATGAAACAACAGATTTTCGAAGAACAAGAACATGAAAAATGAGAAAAGAAGATGAAAAGAAGAAGAGGAGGAGAAAAAGGAAGAGGAGAAAAAATGAATCTGTTTCTAATGATTACTTTTATTTCTTTTCTGTCATTATAAGGTAGCATGGTATACCAGAAGTAATTCTGTGTACCGTGTCAGAGAGCCCAGGCTTATGTCTTTACATTCATCACCTGCCTATGCTAGAATCAGCACATTATACCTCCAGACCAAAATTCTCCTAACCAAATTTCCCTCTGATTTTGACATACCCACACCCCCATACCCATATCCTCTCATAGGGTGAGATATTATGCTAAAAGGCATAACCCTTATCCTAAAAAGGAAGCCTCCACAGGGATACCCTTTCTCCAAATGAAATCCATTGTATGGTCTTCATCACATCCACACCCATGTGAATATTCCACAATGCCTCTAGAGCATTCAGCCTCCTCAGCTGACACCTAAAGCTTATTTCACCCCCAAATACCTCCTCAACAATATGCCTTCTCTATACTTACATATCCTTCCACGAAGGATGAGAAACCAAAAAGACCACACTTTCCTCACCTTTTAAGCCCAGGCCAGGTATATATGTCCAGCTTTGCCTTACTTCTTTTCCTCCCACCTTCACACCTTTGTATTTCCAATTTTTCCTCATATCTATGCACTTATAAGAGAACAGGGATTTTTAGGTCTCTGAATATTAATTCATTTCTTCCTCCTTCTCCTCTCCTGTTAATTTGATATGTTGACTTAGATTCCTTTTTTGACATGGGTACACACACACATGTGTGTGTGTGTATGTGTATGAACATATGTGTATGTGTACTTGTATATATATTTACCCTAGAAGTACAAGGACAATAATTTGCTTAGTGTTTTCTTAACTGTATTTATTTACCTTTTTTATGTTTTTCTAATATAAATGCCTGTATGTCAAATGCCCTAATCACCTCTGGCTTCTTTTGAAATCTCAAGCTCTTCTCAGTAGTTAAAAGATAAACTCTTTTTTTTCTTTTTTTTTTTTTTAGTGAGACAATTGGGGTTAAGTGACTTGCCCAGGGTCACACAGCTAGTAAGTGTTAAGTGTCCGAGTCCGGATTTGAACTCAGGTAGTCCTGACTCCAGGGCCGGTGGTCTATCCACTGTATCACCTAGCTGCCCTAAAAGATCATTTCTTTATCAAGTACTAGGATCATTGTTGTGAGATATGACATTATTGTGTGGCAATTGACTCCTTTGCATTTCAGAATATCATATTACAATATTTTCTTTAATTTCTCAATTACTATTCATGGAGTAGCCTTTAATTAATTGAATTTATTTTCCTTAGTAAGTGATAGGGTTTCTCTAGACTGCTTGTAATATATGTGGTTTGATCATGAATTTCTGAAGTTTCACCATAACATCTGTTGGTGAGTTAAACTTGGAAATTTGTTATATCAAACATCTATGAATTCTAGTGATCTCAGCTTTGACCCTTGTTTCTAGTATTGCTAGATTTTTTTCATTATTTCATGAAGCATTGCATTCAGACTTTTTAATATATCCAATTTTTCTGGAAAGCTTCTAAACATTAGGTAATTACTTTGCATCCTAAATGCTTTCATTTGTATAAAACTCATTTGTTATCCCATGCTGTTGTCTTTTCATTCTATTCTGTTCATTTTTTCCATCCCTATGCTTTTTAGTTCTAATCTGCCATTCCTTTTTTCCAAAGCCTCAAATATTTTGAATTCTTCACTTTGTTAAAATTATTAGCTTTCTTGTTGTTGTTGTTGTTGTTGTTGTTCCTTGAGGACTTTGATTCCAACTTTAATGTTTATTCTTATTTCTTTTCATTCTTTTATTTTTCTTCTGAACCATTCTGGAGTTTTGTGTGTATTTTTTTTTCTTTGTTAAATTATTCCTAGAGGTAGCATAGAATTTATTTCCTTCTGTTTCATGGGAGATTTTCCAGCTGTTATCCTTCTTTATGTAGCTTTCATTCATTGCATTATATCATTTTCCTTAATATTTACTCATTTTGCCTTCTTTATGAGTCTTACTGTAGGCTAAACTGTATGGGTTCTGGGCTTTTGCACTTTTTGCTTTCTGTCCACTTTCCGTCTTTCTCTTCCAGAAAGCATCGTATCATACTATCAAATGTTGTATTCCTGTACCACTACCTCCAACTCATTTTCTTTCTTCCATATCAAGTTGGGTGACTTCAAAGACTAGATCATTTTAACGGTCAAAGGAAGGAATATCTAGCTGGAACCCTGACTAATGGAAATTATGACAGAAGATAGAACATTTAGGTTTATATGTTTCATTTCTTTCAGTATGAAAGCCTTCAACCCACTTCATTAGAAAATTAGTACTCTTCATTGCTATTCCCCTAACCAACCATAACTGCTCTCTCCATGGTAGAAATGAGAAGATTCTGAGTTTTTCTTGTACCCCCTGTTTGCAGGAGGAAGGGAGTCAGACTAGACCACTGATAAGAAAAAAACTTTAAGGAAAGAACACAATATTTTTTCCACCATCTTTTCAGAACTTGTCCATTTTTCTTAATGTAACTCTCAAAATATTTGGAAAATTGATTTGAAATAATTATTAAAATAGCACCATTTCAATATGAAGTCTGCATTTTATATCTTTTAATACCAATGTTTTAAACTTTCATAATCATTTTAATTTTTATTGTTTCCATCTGTTACAAATTGTGTGAATAAATAAGAATTTTAGATAAGTGTAATGGGCAGCTATTAAATTATTGGTGGAGTTGTAGACTGGTATTAAATTTCTGGAGAACAATATACCCACATACATTAAAAATGACAAAACTGGTCATAGCCTTTGACTAAGAAATTCTACTATAACAAAGAAATTATCTTAAAGTCAACATGAAAAGGAAAAGGGGAACCATTTACCAAAACACTTGCTATATTTATAACAATAAAACAGTTGAAAACAACCTACAATGTTAGGTCAGAAGTGGATAAATTATCAAATATTAATGCAATAGAATATTATGGTATAAAATAAATAAGGAATTCAAGGAAATATGAAAATGTTTATAGAAAGTGATATAAAACAAAATAAATAAAGGAGCATGAACATTGATTTCAACTATACAGAAAAGTAAGCAAAGAACATATATATTTTTATCATTTGTTAATTTTTTATAGTTTATTAAAATCTATGGTATAACTTGTTGAGGTTTTTATTAGTAATTTATTTTGTATGTTTATTTGATAATTTGTTTTTGTTCTCTTACAAAAGCAAAATGAGCCAAAGTCTTTGAAAGGTATATAAATACAGCAAAAGGTTGAAGTATATAATGAAACTCTAAACCATATGTGTGTATTTCAGATGTGTTTCAAAGGTCTTATACAATATGTGTACCTATGAATATGAATAAAGAGTAGAGGCAGATGTCAAGATAACTAATACCAAAAGAACACCTTTTCCATATTTGTGGTACAATTGAGTTTCAGATTAAATTACTTGTATCATTGTCCCAATATCCTATGCCACTTTGGACATGTTGACAAAACCTAAACTGAATTCTTCCCAGTGTTATTGCATGGATTGTGTCTGATAAAAATTTTTACTTTTTATTTATTTGCCACAGCAATAGTGCTCTGACATTCCCTCAATGCTAAGAAAAATTTTATAATCCTTATTTTGTAGTAGGAAGGTAAAATATAAATGACTGGACACCAAAGTAAAGGAGATACCATGGTCCACTTAGATTTAGCTTTTGGGGGGGGGGCATCTCCAAAAAGTCTTAAAAATGGAAAGGTCCTAAAAGTTATCCATGAATAGTATTTTTGCTCTGAGGACCTTAATAATTACAATGTTGTCATGACATGAAATTTATTAAAAGTAGCACTTTCAATCTGTAAGTAACCTGGAGAATTCCTTTATTCTTTAGTTCACAGGCCTTTTTTGTTTTGTGCATCAGTTTCATCTTGAATTTCCAAGATCTGAATTAATTGCAGGTGCCTGCTTCCAACAACAGTGTAGTTTTTAAATTACACATGTCAGGGCGTCACTTGCATGGTGTCACATCCCGTTAGGCTTCTTCCCTCTGTAAGCTGGCATAACACAGTATGACATGATAGAAAAGCGTTGACATGGTACAAGATGTCAAAAATAAATACAAAGTTTTAGCAGATAATATGGGACAGATATTTTGAGTAATCTGAATTTTTTTGAGTGACTCTGATTGCCAGAAAAATTATCTTGTTGGTGCTTGAAAAAAAAGCTGATAGTTAAAAGGTTTTTCATATGAAAAACTTCACAAAAAATTCAATACTAATTTGAATATTAAAGTTTGATGAGTATTCAACAATAACATAAATCCGTGCATATAATTGCTCTTCTCAATATGTATGCATGGGAAGTGAAGAGAAGGGAAGGCGAAAATTATCTATACCGAGCCTAATGTGGAGTAGGAATTGTGCTAAGCACTTTACATAGATCATTTCTTTGGATTCTGACAACAATCCTGGGAGGTTGGTGCTGTTATTATACCCATTTTATAGTTGAGGAAACTGAATTAAACAAAGGTTAAGTGACTTGCTCTGGGTCACACTGCTAATAAGTTTTCAAGGGCAGATTTG
Organism: Dromiciops gliroides; assembly: GCF_019393635.1. Taxonomy (NCBI): domain Eukaryota; kingdom Metazoa; phylum Chordata; class Mammalia; order Microbiotheria; family Microbiotheriidae; genus Dromiciops; species Dromiciops gliroides. The sequence continues at coordinate 455,990,934 of NC_057861.1, forward strand.
AACTCGATTCTTCCTGACTCCAGTTCCAATGCTCTAGTCACTGTGCCACCTAATTGCCTTTATGTGTATTTTTATATATCTATATGTATATATGTATATTTTTCTCAATGAATATATGTATATCTGTCCATGTATTTATTTATTTGTAAGTTCATTGGACTCCTATTATATCCAGACCTCTGAGCTAAATAAACACTTTAGACACAAATACAATGAATTAAACAATTTCTACTCACAAGTTTATTTTTTAGTTTTAGAGACAAATATATATATATATATATATATGTATGTAAATACATTTATACACATATGTGTATATACTTATGTGTATGAATGTATGTATATATAAAAATGTATAGGGGCAGTTAGATGATACAATGAAGAGAATGCTGGGCTTAGAGGCAGGAAAATTCATTATCCTGAGTTCAAAGCTGTCCTCAGATATTTACAAGCTGTGTGACTCTAGACAAGTAACTTAATTAACCCTGTTTGCCTCAGTTTCTTGATCTCTAAAATGAACTGGCGAAGGAGATAGCAAACTATTCCAGTATCTTTGCCAAGAAAACCCTAAATGAGGTAACAAAGAATCAGACAAGACAAATGACTAAACAACAATGTAAACATAATACAGGCTAAATGTAAAGAAAATAAATATAAATCAGTACAAAATAGTTAAATACAAGGTAGTTTTGTGAGAAAATAATTATTCATAATGAATTTCTGGGGGACCCCCAGATCTCTTTTCTCCCCCCCACCCCACCCCACCCCCATTCAGAAAGTTCAGTTCTTGAGGAAGTTTTAATCCTGTTCAGGGCAAGCCCAAGGGAACAACAGGAATGGAGATAGACTCTTTTGCTTCCATCAGTGAACTGATGGGATTATACCACACCTATCTGGACTTCATCTTGCCCCTCAAGGGGTCTCTCCCATTAGGCCATGATGTCATATGTAGAATCCATTTTTATTTGGACCACCCTCAGGTCATGTCAACCAATGGAATTGAATGATGCTAGCCAATTAGCTTTGATCAATGTATAGTGACATGCCTCTATCAAAAGAGGAGAAAAGCTGAGACCACCTGAGGGTCACCATCTTCTTGACATTCTTGACTTCCTGGATCCACTGTCACTTGGTGCATGTTCTTAGGACAGTGTAGGTTGGTAGACTATGTGCTCTCTGAGAGACAACATGATGCTGGGGCTTTTCTACTTGTGCTGAACTGCCATGTGGTCAATTCTTTACTGATATTCAATAATTAATAATAAATACTTAGTGCCCAAACAGGTACAATAGCCATTATTACATAGCCATTAATATGTAAGTAGTAATAATTTTTTAAAGTACATCTTAGAAAACAATAATTTACAAAACATATTTGATTGGGGGGGAGGGTGTATAGTAGACCAGAAAAGGTTTCATGAAGCATATGGTACATTAGGTGAGGTTAGAAGGGATTGCCTTGGGGGTGGCTAGGTGGCGCAGTGGATAAAGCACCGGCCCTGGATTCAGGAATACCTGAGTTCAAATCCGGCCTCAGACACTTGACACTTACTAGCTGTGTGACCCTGGGCAAGTCACTTAACCCCCATTGCCCCACAAAAAAAAAAAAAGAAGGGATTGCCTTATACAATGATCCAAGACAATCCCAAGGGACTAATAACAAAGCATGCTATCCACCACCATAGAAAGAACTGATAAAAAGAGCACTTATGGATTGTACATATATAACCTATTTGATGTCTTGTGGAGAGGGGAGGAAAGGGAGGGAGAAAAATTTGGAATTTTAAATCTTATGAATATGAATATTGAAAACTACCCTTACATGTAACTGGAAAAAATAAAGTAAATGTTTGTTGCAAAGAAAAAGTAAATTTATTGCCTTTTTGGCATAGGACAGAGACAATACAAAGGCACATAGATGAATATTGGAGAGTCTTCTATGATGAACAGGGAAAAGCCAGTTTGGTAAGTGCAGAATATGGGAAGAGGAATAATGTACAATGAGTCCACAAGGGTACGTTGGGACTGGTAGGTTGTGAAGGGCTTTCAAAGAAGAGTTTAGATTTTATTTTAGAGGTCATAGAAAACTACTGGAGTTTATTGAGTAGGAGAGTAACATGGTCAGAGCTGCACTTAATGTAACTTACTTTGGCCCCAGTATGAAGGACGGACTGCAGCAGAAAGATTTGAGTCAGGGAGACCAATTAGAAGGCCATTACATTTACAGAGGTGAAAAGTGATGAGGATCTGAACTAAATTGAGAGCCGTATGAATTGAAAGAAAGAGTAGAACAGGAGAGGCTATTATAGAGGGAAGAAAAAACAGAAATATTCAGCTATGGATTATGGGTACAGAGAGAGGGAGAGTGAAGAGGAGAGAAAAATGCCAACGTTGCAAACCTGGGAAACAAAGAATGGTCATGTCTTTAGTGGAAATAAGAAAGTTTGGAAGAGGATGTATAGAGGAAAAAGATGTTAAATTCTATTCTGTACATATTGAGTTTGATGAAATGTCTCCAGGACATTCAGTTTGAAATGTCCAACAGACAATTAGTGATTCAGGATTGAAACTCAGGGGAGAGACAGAGTTATTGGCAAAGATGACAATTAAAGCAATAGTGGCTGATGGGGTCCCCAAGGGAAGATATAGTGAAAAAGGAGTAGAGGGCTTATGACAGAATCTTGGAGAATGCTCACAGTAAAGGAGCATAATTTGAATGAACAAGTAAAGGATATTGAGAAAGAGCAGTTAGACAAGTAGAGAGAGAAATGGAAGTGAATAATATCACAAATACTAAAAGAATAAAATATATAGGGAGAGGGGGGTGATCAACAGCAAATACAGTGAAAGAATGGAAGGAAGGAAGGAAGGAAGGAAGGAAGGAAGGAAGGAAGGAAGGAAGGAAGGAAGGAAGGAAGGAAGGAAGGAAGGAAGGAAGGAAGGAAGGAAGGAAGGAAGGAAGGAAGGAAGGAAGGAAGGAAGGAAGAAAGAGAAGGAAGAGAAGAAAGAAAGAAAGAAGAAGAAAGAAAGAGAGAAAGAAAGAAAGAAAGAAAGAAAGAAAGAAAGAAAGAAAGAAAGAAAGAGAGAAAGAGAGAAAGAGAGAAAGAAAGAGAGAGAGAAAGAAAGAGAGAAAGAAAGAAAGAAAGAAAGAAAGAAAAGAAAAGAAAAGAAAAGAAAAGAAAAACCGAGAAGGATGAGGATGAAGAAAAGACTATAACAATATCTGTGACAAGTCTGGGAAGATCAGTGTTGTTTGAATGATGAGCTCAGTTACCCAGTTAAATGTTTTGAGAATTGAGTAAAAAAAGAGAATTGGAGACATTCAGTACAGGAAGATTTTTCTAAGAGTTTGAGAAGTGGAGGAGAGATTATGGAAGACACTGTGAAGGGACAGCAGAGTGTAGTGAAGATGTTTGGTTTTGTTTCTAAAGAAGCCAAGTTCAAGTTCTATCTGTGACATACTGGCTATGTAACCCTAGGCACATCACTTCATCTCTAGTGTTCTATGTAACTCACTAAGAGTATGCATTGCAGAGAAAGTGCAACCGGAATTGGCAGGAAGAGTTTCCTTCCACACGAATTTCCTATTCCAATGAAATCTCATGTCCAGTCTTTCTTACTACCAGGTCAGTATAACATATTTGGCTGAGGCAATGAGAGTTTAGGTGACTCAATTAGGGACAAACAGCTAATATGTATCATAGGCAGAACTTGAACCCAGATTTTTCTGACTGAGGTTAGCACTCTGGCCACTGTGTCTTGCTGCCTTTCCTTCTAGAGTAGATTGTAAGGGAATGAATAATTATGTTTTCCCATTTCACATAACTAAATTATAGCCCAGGAAAAACAGTACAATAAAATTCACTAATTCTGAATTAAAGAAAGCCTGAAAAGAGAACAAGAAATAAAGAACAGGAATAATTAGTTCAGGGAGTTTTCAAAACATTTTACCTGCACTCTATCATGAGTCCTCCTCTTGTCACTGGAATTCAGATTGTGATTCTGGGACTCTGCCCTCTAATATCCACATTTTCATTCTATCTAACCCAGAACCTGGTCACCATACCACTTCTCAGTCATTCCCAAATCATGAACTGCACACAAGCCTTAGCCACATCCCCATTTCCTACTCTAGCTCCCTATTTTTGTATTGTTTTGCTCTATTAAGGGTATAAACTCCTTGAGGGCAGGAACTGTATTGCTTGCTTGATATTTGTATCTTCAATGTTTAGCACAGTGTTTCATATGCTTTGAATAAATGGGGTTTTTTTATTCATCCATTCTTTAAAAATAACCACAATAAATGTAGTTTCACCATTTTCAAGTATAAGGAATATGTAAATAGCATAAGTTAATGGATTCATTTATAAGCTCACATTATACAATATTGTGCCACAAATACAAAATGAATATTTTACTACTAATTTTAGACTTTTCAATTAATGATTCATGAATGCATGTTTGAATTATCATAAAATTCAATTCTCTGGATCTGGGTTAGTAAAGTTTTACTTCAGTATGTGGCTAGGATCTTCCAGTAATGCTTAATAATTCTATATCTTAGAACACTGTAATCATCAAATAATCAAAGGTGCAAGTAACTTGTAATAGAAGTGAATCATCAGGGGCAACTAGGTGGTGCAGTGGATAAAACACTGGTCCTGAATTCAGGAGGACCTGAATTCAAATCTGAACTCAGACATTTGACACTTACTATCTGTGTGACCCTGGATAAGTCACTTAACCCTTATTGCCCTGCAAAAAGAAGTAGTAGTAGTAGTAGTAGTAGTAGTAGTAGTAGTAGTAGTAGTAGTAGTAGTAGTAGTAGTAGTAGTAGTTATCATGAGTGATAACCAGGCTGTATTACATTTCCATTGATGATCTACATGGAAAAATTGACATGAAGAGTATTATTGAGGAAACATATGATCAGAAAAGGAGATGGGACTGTGATGGAGATGAAGACATAATAGATAGATGTTCTAATTGCTGCACTGCTATCTACCAAATGCATGTACAGGTTTTGACAACATGTTTATAGCCAACAATATTTATATTTATTTAAGCTTATGAGATTAAAGAATAAGAAAGAGAGAGAGAGAGAGAGAGAGAGAGAGAGAGAGAGAGAGAACTGTACAACTAATGGCAAAAGAGATTTATTTTATAAACTGGGAAGGATACTCAAAGCTAATTCATGAATTAATGAGAGGGTAAAAATTTCTATTAATTTATGAGGAAATATCAATGCATCTCTTGGTTGCCTTAGAACTAAAGTTAACAAGTTATAATGGATATACTAATGAATTTAGAGTCACTAAGGCCTTGATTCAGATCCTACTTCTGATATTTACTAGGAGAATGACCATGGGTAAATCACCTTAACTCCCTAAGCCTCAGTTTTCTAATATGGAAAATGAGTGAGTTGAATTTGATGATAGAAAGTTAGATAGATAGAAGTAAGAAAAAGGAAGGAAGGAAAGAAGGGAGGAAGGAAGGAAGGAAGGAAGGAAGGAAGGAAGGAAGGAAGGAAGGAAGGAAGGAAGGAAGGAAGGAAGGAAGGAAGGAAGGAAGGAAGGAAGGAAGGAAGGAAGGAAGGAAGACTAGATCCTGAGTGTAGGAACAATATTATTAGGATAGGGGCTAGACCTGTCCTAAAGTGAGGAAAACTCCAAAAATTAAATTCAGCACATTCTAAATAACTTATAGACTTAGAATCACCCAGAAAACTGAGAGGTTAAGTGATTTGTCTAGGATCACAGAGCCAGTATGTTAGAGGCAAAATTTGAATAATATACAATTATTGTGAAAGAATTGAAAAGGTGTAAAGTAACAAATAGAAGAATAAAACAAAAAGAGACTACTCAATCAGGATTTTATGAATTATATAACTCAGAGAACCCTCAAAAATTCCTGGTACAATGATAGGAAAGCACAGAGTCTGGAAATTCATTTCTAAACCACCCTTTGAAGAAAAAGAGATAATTTTAAAACTAGAATATTTTATGAAACCAGTTTTGCCAGTAGAGAAACTGAAAGGTTAGGCTGAATATAGATTTCTTACATCACAAAAATATTATAGGCCCTTCTCAGGAATCTTCTCAGGATTTCTAGGCAAGAGTCTCGAAGGTTTGGACTGGGCATGATGGAGAAATATTAAAAGCCTGACAGACATTTGAACTAAATACAATGTACAAATTAATGAAAAACATTAGAGGACCTGATTTTAACTTTTGAGGTCTCTGAGCACAGAAAAACAAGACATTCCATATCAAGAATGCTTATAAAAGCTTGAGTAGCACTATAATACTAGCCTCAATTCTGAAATAGTGATTGCTAAGTTCAGTAATGCTATCCAGCAAAAGAAGTATCACCAGAAAAACTGTGATGTGAATGGAGAGTTGACTGTAAATATTCGTAGAAAAATGAGTGATATAACTTGAGAAACATAAAATGACTCAAGTGGGCAGAAGACTGGTACAGTCTGAAGGAACGTCTAGCAAATGATGTAACAGAGAATAAACATTTGAGTTAAACACAACAGAAGTAAAAGCATTTGAGAAATGAATAGTGACTCCCAAATAGTTCAATTTACAAAAACATATTTTAAATAACTATAAAAATATCTTCAAGTGTATTGGATAAATATCATCTCTAACTATTAACACTAGCTGACTTTTCCTCAGTTATGGACCTAGAGTCCTACCATTCAGCTCTCTCAAAATGTCAGAGTCTCTCATAAAAAATTAAGATACTTTCTCCACAACATAAGCATTAAATTCTGTTTTATCAGAATTTTTTTCTTGAATCTTTCTCAATGTTGACAGTCAATTTGAGTCTCTCACACAAGACATACTATTAGTCTTTTTCTCAGTAACTTACTCTCTCTCCAGGCACGATAGTTAAACTTCTCCAAATGACAGTTACACTGCCACACTCCCAAGATTCTATTTCTTTTTAAAGATATAGTAATAGTATCCATGCTCTCTGTGGAAAGGACTGTTGAAACTAGGATAAGATGTAAGAATACCAGGAGGAAGGTCCTTAACGTATTGGACACATCCACAGTGAATGATCTTTGGCATAACATGGGCTGGAATTATACAAGATGAAAAGGCATGGATGGGTTGTGATCTTTACTAACGGAAAGAATATCAATATCAATGAGATCACAGATCCACTGCACTATAAGAAATCTCTTAGGATAATTTTTAGAAACATATAATTCATATAGGAATGTGAAAATTTTTATATATAAACCTCTAGTAAAAAGAGGATTTTTGTTGGACAGTTTTGCATTAAGATAACTATTTAATTACTCTTCAGTAAGTCTCCTTTTTGTCTTTAACTATAACTTATCCAAGAATCTGAATTCACATGATTTAAATTAGTTAAAAGGATGGAAAACAACCAGTCAATTAAAGGCCCTCCTGTCCACCACCCCAGCATAAAAAAATCTAGATTTATTTTGGACATTGTAAATGAGGCTAGAATGGGAAAGAGATTGATTTAGTATATGCATTATTTGTTATTAAAGTTTTAATTAAAGCTCAATTTTTTTCTTAGAGACTGTACTTACACTAAATTTTAATTGAATAAATATTGTATGAATATATTCTTGAGAACAGTAAAGGCCAGCATAGATACTTTGCTTTAATACTTGCTAAAGTAGATTTCTATAATCATGGCTCCATTTTAGATGCAATGCATTTGATCTTATGTACTGATGCAAAATACCAAAAGACTGTTTCCAAGCTTTCACTGGTAAAATTGCACCATACTCTATTATAATGACATTCAAGTGGATTTTGCTTTCTAATTTACTGTATTTTAAATGAAACAAAAAGTAACATTTTAATGGTTATATGTTTTATATCTATCTAATATTTTCACAGTGTATATATTATTATTCACCAAAATAAAAAAGCAGCTCATTTGCAAATGGGCAGGCAAGACTTTGCCAAATAAAAATGCAACTAAAAATTGAAAGACATAAGGTTTTTTTCTTTAATTATTGAGAAAATGAAGACCATGTGACATGGCCATACCTTGGTGAGATAAACATATTCTTGTCTCCACATGGTTCCCCTTAGTTTTCTCTCCAAATTCAGAAGAAGGATCAAAGTTCCTCCTTTTCTGGAGTTGTTTTTCTATCATCTGGGTACCCTTTTTTAATATTGCTAATTCTTTCTCTTTTTCCAACATCTTCCACTTTTTTACCAAGCTCTCCCATTAAACATGTGAAATCTCTGTGAAATTTATCTGCTTATCCACGTGGGTACTCCCTGCAGTGATGCAAAAACAAGACCCATTCATGCCTTCTCTTACTGAGTAACTCTTTTCCATGTCTTATAATGAATCATATATAAAGGAACCCAGCATGAAGAGAAGGGGGGCAGGAGTGTTACAGGTCTCCTAACATTGCATGGATACCAATGGAACATGAAAGCTGTAAAGTAGTTCTCACCATAAGACCAGCCCATCTTCCTTCCTTGTCATATAGTTCTTGGATGGCATCCTTAACTTTCCTTCTCTTGTTCACTAATAATGTGCTGCAATCAATTTAGGCCATGAAATACCTCCTCATTGTCCCTTGGATGACTCTCAATATCAATTCTTTGTATACTTTAGTACTCCATGACTCACAGCCATAGAGCATCCCCAGAACAATACTGATATTTAAAAAGATGTACTGTGTTGTTGTTGTTGTTGTTTTTCCCCAGGAATGTCATTAAAATCACTGTGGATTTTCCCAAAGGATAGATAGAATTTGCATTCCTCCTCTTCTTAAAATTTGGGCCCAGTTCATTGCACATGCAGAGCTCATCTTCCTGTGATTACCTACTTATCTATCTATCTATGATCTGTCTATCTTTGTATGCCTCTCTATTTCTGTGTATATGTGTATGTAGAGAATATAGACAGATATAGACATTGATATAGACATATGTATATATAGATATATATGTGTATATGTGAATTGTATGCTTGCATTTCTGTTTGTGTATTCTGTTTGTGTGTATACACATATGTGTGCATATCTTAGTAAATATGCATGATCATGCACGCCATTATATGCCTATAAATATGAATATACATGTGGATATACTATAGATGTATATGACTGTATCAGAATATATACATGTGTTTATATACAAATATACACATACATACATATATAATGTATATATGTGTGTATCTGTGTGTGTGTAGATAGATAGTTGAAACAGCTCTGAGTTGCCTAACCAACCGAATATCATAATCTTAATATGCATTCTTGTTCCATTACTTTTTAAAAATGTATGACATATAATTAAATCAAAGCATACATCAAACATATATATAATATACACATACACACATATATGACATATATAATATATATTTTCTACATCTAGATATACCTAGATATATTCTAGTACATATAATTTAGTATTTTAAATCCTTCCTCTTTCTTTTTTTTAATAAATAGGCAGTTTTCTTTTTTTAAATACAGGTAAATAACTTTTATAAATAACATATACATATCAATTTATATAAATAGTATATATGACAAATGTGCTTAAATATAATTACTATATGAATAAGACCTAAATAACTCATATATGTACAACATATATATTTATGTATGTGTATATAGAAACATATATACATCCTGTACCCTTCCCAGCACACCACCTTCTTTTTTCCCCATGTTATTTTTATTTATATTTTTTGTTCCAATTTCTATCCCGCCTTCCTTCACTCCCCTTCCCCCTTCCCAAGGCAGCAAACAATCTGATATGGATTACACATATATGATCATGCAAAACATCACCATATTTGTCACTTAATGAAAGAATGTGAAAAATAGCATGCTTCAGTCTATTCCATTAATATCAGCTCTTTCTTTGCAGGTGGATAGTATGTTTCATCAATATTCTTTTGGTATTGTCTTGGATTTTTGTATTGTTGAGAATAGCCAAGTCATTCACAGTTCTTCAAACAAGATTGCTGTCTCTGTGTATAGTGCTCTCTTGGTTCAGCTCACTTCTCATCCATTACTTAAAAAAAAAAAAATCCTATAAGACTAGTTTAGGTCAACTCTTGAGTGATTGTGGATCCTATTTAGGAAGAACTGCAATGTTCCCAAGTTTAATGCAATCATTTCAATGTCTCAAACAGGAGCACCTGGAAGAACACCTAAATGGAATCCCTTTTTCATTTGGATTCTGCATTGGACATTCTTCATCGCAATAGCAAACACTGTTGCTGAGCATATATCTCTGTTTTCTGCTTTGCGTGATATTAATAATCAGAGGGACATTGGACAAAGTTATCTCTGTTCTTACATCTTTGAGGGAATCTTGTGTGGTTCTTCCGTATGCATAAGAGCTGTTTTGTTGGAGGAGATGCTATAAAAGAATATTTTGTTCTAGGGAATTGAAAACTTTTTAAAAAATAGTTTATAATAAGCACAGTGGGAAATTTTATTTTCTGCACCTTTCAGTCAATGGTGTGATTCTAAAGATGTCTGACTGCTGTCAAATAATTATTTCTGAGTGTCTGCTTATTTCCTTCTGATTCTTTCATCAAAGATGCCCTAGGTCAAGAGTTCTTTACCTGGATACTTGGACCCCCAAGGGAGCTGATAGATTTCAGCCAATCTATGACATTGGATGGGAAAAAAAATCACATCTTTATTTTCACTGTTGGTTTCCTTTGTAATACTATGTTGTTTTATTTTAAACATTTAAATATATTTCTAAAACATGATGTATAGACTTTGCCAAACTGCCAAAGGGGTCCATGACAGAAAAAATAATTAAGAACTTCTGTTCTAGGTGGTTTTGAAGATTATTCTCAGGGGAGGAAAGTACAGAAATAGAAAATGAGATATTTAGATTATAGGTATTCATATTCTTTCAGTCACCTTTTGGGGCACAAATAAGCTGTGAATTTTCCCCAAAATATTTATTATCCTCCCCTTTTTCAGACATCTTGAGAATAGATCTCCAGCACCTACCAATGTTGTATCAACAAACCCATAGGCCTCCTCTGTAAATACTTGGTCTGATTGAGCTCATCCCCCTTTCTTTTTTTTAATGACATTTTTATTACTCAAGCATCATAGAAACTGTGAGTATGAATGTGGTGATTCCATTTTTACTGATGGAAAACCATAAGTATGTTATAGAAATATAGGCAGATCTTTTCCATTTTTTTTCTGTTTGTTGTTCCCTTTCTAGCTTCATCCTTAAAGTTCCTGGGGAAATTTTGTGTAGTTGGGTTTTTTACTAGATTTTCATTATACATTTTTGTCCTTCCACTACTCATGCTATTTTATGGGAAAACTCACAAGCTTCCACTGTTCTCCACTGAAAGATTTTACACAATTTTATATTCTCAACTAGTGTTACCATTGACTATCTTTTATCTTATTTTATCAAAGACATCAAGTTTTTGCCAGCTATGACATTTCCTAGATTCTTTTATTCTCATCATAGCAATACATTTCATTGTTAAAGCTTACGTTTCCTTTGTAAATTATTAGTCTGTGTCAATGTCTGTTTGTCTGTCTCCTATTTGAAGACGATTTGTTTAAATTGGCCAAATTGAAATTCCCTCAGTTATATGTAATATATTCTCATTTTTATTTTTTCTCTTAGTTTATTATTGATTATGATCTTTGTTTTAGTATATCTGTCATCTGACTATACTCAGAGGATTGATTCAGACATGACTGGTGCCATTAGTAATCAGGCATTCCATTTCTTTTAATCAGTTTAATTTTTTAAATGTTATTCACTGTTCAACAAGTCTAATGCTACCTAGCTCTCATCTAAAAGAAATTATGTATATAATATATTATACATAACTAATATATATTATATGTTATATATACAAGCTAACTGAAAACAAAAACTTCCTTTGATATTGCTACTTTTTCTAATTATAGTATTGTTTCTTTTCATTCCTTCACAGCTGAACTCTTCAAATAAATGGTGTCTCTTGGATTCTTCCCTTGTCCTCATCTCTACTACCATTACCCTAAGAAGAAGTTCCACTCCCAGGCAGCAGCTAGGTGGTGCAGTGGATAAAGCACTGGCCCTGAATTCAGGAGGACCTGAGTTCAAATCCTGCCTCAGACACTTGACACTTATTAGCTTTGTGACCCTGGGCAGGTCACTTAACCCCTATTGTCCCTAGCAAAAAAAAAAAAAAAGTTTCAGTCCCTTATACTTGGATCACTACCTTTTCTAAAATGTTTCCTAACCTCCAATCCTCACCCCACCCCAACCCCCACCCACAATCTATTCTGCATATCACTTCTGAATTACTTCCTAAAACATAAGTTTTAGCATGAGATTAAAATATGCATTATAATTCTCCATTGACAATTGATAGACCAGATCTATATGGGGTACTATGACTTACAAGATGGCTCTGCTAAGGCATACATTTATTTCTTACATGAAATTTGGATCATTAATTTCAGAGGCAACAGTATGATTATACTCACTCTCCCTCATATTTTGCATTTTGTATAAAATGACAAACTACTATCAATAAGAAAGGTACAATATTTTGGAATGATTAAATGCAGCATGCTTAACTCTGAGCCATAAACCTTCATCAGTTTCTATGCTGAGGACCTAACACAGTACTGGGTACACAGGCCATTAAAATATTTTTTGGATGGTTGAATGAGTAAGTAAAATGTTTTAACTCACTTGGGAATCCCTGATCACTGTATGGCCTCTGTTCTCCCTCTTTCTCTTCCACCCCCAGCCTTGTTTGTTTGTTTGTTTTTGTTTCCTCTTATTTGTTTTTTTAATTCTTATTAAAAAGTTTGATTTTCATTGAACAGAAGAGCACAAAGAGGTAAGGTTTTGTTTGTTTGTTTGTTTATTGAAATAAGAAAAGGAATCTCCATGCTATTGTAACAATTGGAATGACGCCACCTACTGGAGACTGACTATAGGAAAGTTCTGCATTGAAGTGAAGGTCTTTGAGGGCAAGACCAGGAGTCTTTTCTTTGGTGTCAGGAAGTGACGTTGGCTAGTGGGAGGAAGAAGGAAGAGACTGGCACTCTGTCTCGCTCTCTTTCCTTTGGACTCTGGCGGAGAGGGGAGCTAGAAATGTGCTCTCCCTTTAATAGATAGGAATCTAGGCCTTTCTTTCTCTCTTTACCAAATTCTTATTCTCCTTAATAAATGCTTAAAAGTCTAACTCTTGCTAAAGCTTATAATTTATTGGCGACCACTCATTAGATATTTTAGACAGACTAGCTAGAATTTTATCCCTTAACACTATAGCATAGCAGGAAGAGCATTGCCTTTGGAGTTAAAATAAGTTAAAAATCAGTTCACTAGAAAGTATCTCATTATTCTAGTTTAACCTCAACAAAAGCTATTTTATTCTCCATTAATATCATAGGTTTAAAGCTGTTAGAGAATTTAGATGTCAATCTAGTCCAACTTCCTCCTTTCGTAGCTGAGGAAATCAAAGCTCACAATGGTATTGGCTTGGCCAATCTCATTGGAATAGGAAGTAGAGGGAAGCTTTGAACCCAGGTCCTTTCATCCCAAAGCTTGTCCTCCTTTCATTGTGCCATGATGATTTCTCCCAGCTTTATTTTTTTAAACTTTGAATGAAATGTTTCTTTGTGCTTGAACTACTCCCATCTGCCAATAGTCTGGCTCATTCATAAATGGACTGCTTTTGACAGGCAGACTATTAAATGTACAGTGAGCTATTCAGCCCAACCCTAGTGGTCTGAAGGAGTTAATGCACTTCCAATGGTCTTTGTGCTATGCTAACTGTCTTTGTAGAAAGATAAATGTTCCTTTCTAAGAAATAATGAATCAGATCCTCCCTAGAGTGCAGGTGACTGGGGTATTACCTTTGGGATTGAGGGATGTGCATTAATGAATTCACTGGTATCCCAGTGGCCTGAAAGATTGAATGTGCCTCCCTAAGTGGCTAACTGACAGCTGAGAAGGAACTCTAGCACAGGGGAGATTAGAACACATTATTACTTATCGTCTGTTATCATTTTGCAAATTGATTATTTTTCTTCCCTCACAGAATTCAAGTGTAAACTTCCTTACTCCTGGATTTTTCTCTATTACTGGAATGGTATTCCTGGGCATATCAAGGGATAGCATTCAGTTGGACTGTGAGAAAAAGTAGTTATTGAACAGTTCCATGTGAGAATTGTCTCCATACCTTAACTGAGTTAACTTGAAAGTCTCTAGCAACCCACACAGCTCTGGTCTATCAATTGCTAATGGAGAAATATAATGAGCATTTGAATGAAATAGAGCTCAGAAGATAAGAAATTGCCTGTATTTGGAGTCATTTTACAAACTGCCTGTATCTTGAGAAAATTAGGCTTGCACAGTTTCCCTCCCACCTTACCCTTTTTTGAACTCAGCTTTGAAGTCACAGGGCAGAATCTGATTCATACCACTAATGTCTCTTTGTTCTTGGCTCTACTGTTTTCACAAAAATGCTGTAGGCGGCCCACTAGAATGACTAATTTACTGGAGAAGTTATCAAGTCCACTCACTTGCAACCTATGAAATAAGTCAAGTAAAACAATGGTGCCTGCTAGCACTCTTATAGCTAAGGCTTGTCTGTGAAAACCCATTTTGTGCATCACCCCCAATTTTTAACCACCTCCTACTCCTAATCATTTCACCTTTGAGAGAGGGAAGAGAGAGAGAGAGAGAGAGAGAGAGAGAGAGAGAGAGAGAGGTAATAAAGTAATGTTTCAGACTCATTTAGCTCAAAAGCAATGCATCAGAAAATTCAATTATTTCACAAGCATTATAATATATTATGTTATTTTGAAATTTGAAATTGCCTTATGTGTGATAGAAGCTTGCAAAAGGATTTGCATGTTGTCACTGATCTTGAAGATTTGATATATGCACATACCTAAATCTGTATAATGTTTCCATGTTTATGATCTTAAATTTTTATTAATAATTTTATACTTAAGAACATAAAATATTTCAACATCGATGAGCTTAGATATAAAATGTGAAGATAATAAGATTTGCTTCTATGGGAGTTGTGACATTTTCAATCAGCAAGGTAGGGTTGAATTAATAAGCCTACTCCTCCTATAGTTGGATTATTCCCTTAAGGGCCTGAGCATGAAATCCTGGTAGTTGCTTCAAGACAGGGTGGTGCCAGTATGTTGAATTGCCAATAAATAGGCTCTTTCTTCAGGTTTTTGTAATGGAAATTTAGGATAAATCACAATTCAATCTCTTTCAAAGAAGATAAACTTTTTTATTAAAACAATATTATGAATATTAATCAATTTATTAGAGGCAGCATGGCATAGTGAATAGAAACCTTGAACTTTAAGTAGATAGCCTTGGAATCAGGAAGACCTAGATTTGAATTCTCTTTCTGACATATCCTTGATGTGTGACCTTAGGTAAATCACTTAACTTTTCAGTGTGCCCTGGAATATCTCTAAAACTGTAAGGTGCAGGGGCAGCTAAGTAGTGCAATGGATAAAGCACTGGCCCTGGATTCAGGAGGACCTGAGTTCAAATGTGGACTCAGACACTGGACACATACTAGCTGTGCGACCCTGGACAAGTCACTTAACCCTCATTACCCTGCCACCCCCAAAACAAAACAAAACTGTGAGGGGTAAAGAAGGCCTCACTCTGCACTGGTAGAAGCAGTCTCCTCACAAGAGGTTCTGTATACCAACAAAATTACAGGTCGGGTGGAAAAAAATTAAACTATGTGATTTAGATAAAGTGATAGAAAATGAGAAAAAACTTAAAGCAAGAATAAAATAAATACAAAACTTAAGACAAAACCAATGTTCCTTTCTGCTCCTTCAACCATCGATTTGCTTTTTAACTAGACTCCAATGTTATCTAAATCATGCTGCAATCTTATTTAAAATTCACATTGATATTTCTCTTGGAATCAGGAATAACCATTATTGAGTGACTGATTCATCCATTAAATCACTCAAAAATTATTAAGCACCTCTGATATGAGAAAAGAGGCAGTAAGTATAGTAGATAACTCCAGCCTTGAAGTCAAAACACCTGCTTCTGACACTTCCAAGCTGTGTGACTGTGACAAGTCACTTAACTCCTCTGTGTCACTCTCAACTTCCTTTGTTCTCAAAGAGGACCATGATATTTAGGTGATGTCATGACTTGAAGGGAATTGGATTTAAGTGAGAGAGGGCTGTGCAAGGTCGCCAACCTCTCTCCTCTACAGCCATCTGGATCCAGTGGCAAGACATATATTAGGATGACTGGAGATGGCCCCAGATGTTTGAGACAATTGGGGTTAAGTGATTTGTCAGGGGTCATACAACTCCTAAGTGTCAAGTATCTGAGGATGGATTTGAACTCATGTCCTCCTGACACTTGGGTTACATAGCTGCCCTGTCTACTGCTACAAGAACAGAACAATCCTCCGCTCATCCATCACACATTCCCCTAAAAAAAAAAGGTTAACAAGAATAAAAATAGTTCTCAGACAGCAATACCATGACCTTAGAACTTCCATTTTGGGAATGACTCACCCTATCTCTGACATGTATTCCCAATATGATTTTCAGCTTTTTCTGTTCTTGAGAATGCACAATCTTTTTACATCTATCCCCGCCCCCCGAAACTAATATGGGTTCTACATACTATTTTTTTCTCAAAGGAAGCAATATAGTATAATGGAAAGAACACTAGTTTTGGAGTTAGAATAGCTGGATTTAAATCTTGGTTCTACAACTTATTACTTATGTGATTTTAGTCAAATAATTTCATCATCATTATCATTGTCATCACCAACATTTATATAACACTTTAACATTTGCAAAGCAATTTACAAATATTTTCTTATTTTATCCTCAAGACAACCCTGTAATAAAAGTGCTATTATTATCTATATTTTAAAAATAAGGAAACTGGTACCTAGTAAGCATCTGAAGTTAAATTTTAACTCGAATCTTTCTGGCTTTAAGTCCAATAATATATCCACTGTTGCCTAATTGCCTCTTTGTGCTTTTCCCCACTTCATCTGTAAAATGAGAGAATTGATGATCACTAAGTTTCCAGCTAGCCTTAAATTCTAAAATTTTAATATAAAAGTAACAATTGTTTCCTCCTGCCAATCTTCTCAACCATCTTTAAATGTATTTCAACATAACGAAATATAACATTAAGTTTTTAAAATAGTCATTGAACATCCAAAACTTAGCTATCCCTATGGTAGCTGGGAATCCAACAGAATCATTATTAGATACTTTAATATTTTGATGGCTAAGTGACCTCATTGATTTGCTCATTTCTTCCAACACTACAGTCATATGCAAATGCATAAATTCACCATGGGACGTATACTATGCAACCCATTCAATCCTTAATCTTGAACAGCTCTTCTACATGTCCTTTTAAATCTTCCAGAGTGAGGACTGCCCAACAGACTGAAGTCCTTTTTCTGAAGGAAGGGTTCTTAACTTTTTTATGTCACAGACCACTTTGATGGTGTGGTGAAATCTTTGAACTCCATCTCAGAATATTTTTAAATCCATAAAATAAAATGCACAGAATTAAAAGGAAACCAATAATATTGAAAAACTAGATATCAAAATATTTTAAATGCATTCACAGACCTCAACTAAAGAATCTATATCTACTGACAATTAAATAAATACCAATGGAGTTGAAGAGCCATCTGTAATGATATTCATTATTCCATTTTTCTGCACAGTTCATTAGTAACCTGTTACCAAATACTTGGGGGGAAATTACAAACATCATTACTAGAAAAAAAATTGAAAACAAAGTTTCAATAACTGGAATCTGACTATCTTCAGTAACTTCATAATATCCTTATGGAAATAACCTACACATATAATGAGAGCATCCTTGATGAAAGTATTAGAAGACTCACAAGGATATTTACAGCAGCTCAAATCTTTACATTATTATCACTGACAGAGAGATTCACAGAAAGAACACAAGATCTCGTTGTGCTTATTTGTTAAATGTAAAAACAAATCAGGAGAGGAAACTGTTCCTTTTAAGTTTGACCTTCAAGGTGTTTTCCAAGCATATGCTATATCAGATGAGAGTAACTGGAAGACATAATATCAGATATAACTTCGTTCAATTTCCATCATTAGATTTTGAGTTCCTTTAGTTCACAGATTGTTTTTTGCTTTCCCTTGTATTCCCAGAGTTTAGCACAGTGTCTGGCACTGAGTAGGTAATTGATAACTGCATGCTGACTATCTGCCTGACAAGAAATCTGTAATTATTAATATCAAATGAGGCATAAATTAGTGTTTTGCCACTGGAATGGAGAATATCCAGCATGGAGTCCAAATATAAGAAGAATCCTTCTAGACGTTGCTCTTGTTGTTAATCGGTTATTTTAGTCACATCCGACTCCTTGTGACCCCATTTGGGGTTTTCTTGGCAATGATACTGGAGTAATTTACCATTTCCTTCTCCAGTTCATTTTATAGATGAGGTAACTGAGGCAAACAGGGTTAAATGACTTGCCACGGGTCACACAGCTAGTAAGTGTCTGAGTTGGATTTGAACTCAGGAAGATGAGTGTTCCTGACTCCAGGTCTGGCACTCCATCCACTGCAACACCTAGCTGCCCTGATGCTCCCCCTAGTGGATGACATTGTGCTTATTTCCTCAAGCCTCAATAACCAATTATAAGGATATTTTCAGAGAGGTAAATGATTGGAAAAGGAGGCAGGTCAATCATGTAGCAAAAAGAAGGTAAAATTGATATACAGTCCATTTGTCCCATTTATATTCACATAATGTCAAGAAATGGACAATGCCCTAGATTCAGAATTGACAGGACAAAAGAAGAATGGGCTTCATTTGAATAATTAGAACCCCAAACTCGTAAAATCTAAGAGTTGGAAAAGACCTCAAAAGTCATCTAATCCAACTTGTGTACAAATAGGAATCCTCTACACAGTATTCTCAAAAAGTATCAAATTGGTTATTATGTAAAAAATTCATGTGAGAAGTTTTCCTCACATGAAAACTTTCAGTGACAGGAAATAAACTACCTCATTATGGCAGAATGTTTAACCCTTTGGGACAGTTAAACTATTGGAAACCTCAAGTAAACCTGTCTTTCATAAGGCAACCTTCAAAAACATGTAGACAGGGACAGCTAGGTGGCGCAGTGGATAGAGCACCGTCCCTGGATTCAGGAGGACCTGAGTTCAAATCTGACCTCAGTGCACTTAACACTTACTAGCTGTGTGACCTTGGGCAAGTCACTTATCCCCAATTTCCTCACAAAAACAAAACAAAAAAACATGTAGACAGCTATACATCCTCCATACATTCCTTCACTAGGTTGCAAATCCACTGTTCTTCCAATCAATCTTGCTAATACATAGTTTTGAACCTGCTAGCCACATTGCCTACCTCTCTGAGGACTATCATTCCCCTTTCTATAGGATACTCTTGTTTTATCACTATGATCACTGCTGTGCCAAACTGCCACTGGCACTGAAGGGAAAGAAGAAAAGGACCTCTCTAATGCATATATGATCCATTATGTTATGTTGTGTTGTGTTGTATCATATCTTATCACATCATGTTATTTATATATTATATAATGTTATGTTGTGTAATATTAGATTATGTCATATTATTTGCGAATTACATTTTGGGGGGGAGGGTCAATGGGGGTTAAGTGACTTGCCCAGGGTCACCCAGTTAGTAAGTGTCAAGTGTCTGAGGCTGAATTTGAACTCAGGTGCTCCCGAATCCAAGGCCAGTGCTTTATCCACTGTGCCACCTAGTTGCCCCCAGATTACATTATTTTTGTATATTATTGTACCAGACTGTAAACTCCATGAGGGCAGGGACTATCCCCCAGAAAATCATGTATTGTTATGCACATTATAAATACTGAAATAATGTTTGTTGGGTTGACTAAAGTAAAGTAAAGATTAAATACAACACGTTAATTTTGAAATGTACTAGTGTTTCCTAGCACACTAGAATTGGAATGTAGAGATAACCATTGAATATAAGGACTGATGTAGTGTGGAAAGAGAATTTGATTTGATGTTAGGGAACCTCAATTTAAAACTCACTTCTGCTAGTTACAAACTGTGTAACTTTGGCAAGTCTGGGACTCAATTTCTTCATTGCTTTTAGTTCTACGTATATTATTCTATGAGAACCTGTGGATTCATCTGTCATCATGTACAACTATAGGTTTGCCTCCAGCCTTAGCTTCTTACCAAAGGATTGTAGTTGATCTAATGATTCTGTGGACAATCTAATGAAATATTTCATATCCTTCAGCATGGACTCCAAATATTTATGATAATCATAACTGGATGCATTCTGGGCCTTAAATGACTTCCTTATACTTTAGTAATATGAAAATGGCTACATATCTCTGGATCTGAAGCCAACTAGTTAAACTAGGAATACTACGTGAAAATCTAGATCTTCTCCTGAGGATGCTAAATTATATCCAGCATAACCAGTATTTTAAGAAAGTGAGATTTAGTTTCTGTTTCTTGGCCCTGGGTAACAGAAGCTCATACTAGAAATCTTTTTCCTTGGAAAATAAGCTTGTTTGGAATGATGCCAGCAATATTCAAAAGAACATCATGGTGGAAAACCTATACCACTGATTGGACTGTAGTAGAGGATGGATGGGAGGAATTTGTGGGGTTGAGCCCTCTCATACTAAAGTTCAAAAAGCAGAAAATAATTATAAGGCCTGAAATACAAGGACAGACAAGAGAAAGAAAGCAAGGTTGAACTAGCTCATCTTTAAATGAAGAAATATAAGGCTTCCACAAATTGAATCAACTTTATCGGCAAATGACTTGCACAGAAATAAAATAGAAGAGGACATCTAACAAATGCAACTTTCACTTTAAACAAATTTCAGCATACAATTTTACTGTATTTAAAGTAACTCTTCATAAATGCACATTTCTGCTTTGTATTCCTCTCGATATTTTCATTTAAAAGGGAGTTGCTGTGCAAAATAATGTCCTTGTCTGTCCCTTCCTCATACAAACCTCCAATCAAATTTAATAAAGCTAGTTTGATACAATGCCAGCCTACACTTGGTTTACCCTTGGTCGACTTTAATAGGGTCAAAAATATTTTCGCATTGGCAGTGTACGCATTAATCATTTTTCCAGAGGATTTAGAAAATTGGAAGAGACAAGGCCAAGCAAAATTTTAAATTAATTGGGCCTACCCCAGCATTCCAGGGTCACCTTGTGTCAGTTGTCCCACATTTTCCAGGTCATGGAGTTCTTGTGTATCCTACAGCTGCCATGAGGAGAGATCCGTGCTGTGGGCGCACAAAGGTGAAAGAATTTCTCTCAGAAAGTGCGAATTTTCCTACGGGCAACCACAACAATTGCAGCTTCCAGATTGTCGCCAGACACCAACCACTTAAATAATGCATGCTCGGCTGACGCCTCTACTTGGGCATTTTCTAATCGAGTAGTCAGGGAAATTTGCAAACACTCTGTCATTTACCATAAATCCAGTGCCTGCTTATAACGATGGAGTAATTAATTTTAGTGCTGCTTGGAATTATTAATTTCAGCTCGGAATCTGTTTTCACAATGGCTGTTAAACCCCGCCCCCCACCAAACATCCACGGAAAAGGTTCAAGCATCAATGTGCTCTTCTTACAAGGGAAGTCTTGTCTTCTGCTAAGGTTAGCTGATCTCTTCCAATATGACACCAATAACTGCATCCGCATTTCCGATTGGAATCTACAAGAATACTCTCTCAGTTTGGGACTGCCCGGCCAGCTGAAGTGGGTAACAAATCAAAAAAAGAAGAGAAGCTAGTGAACTCTTTCTCAGGAGAGAAGTATTTAATTCATAAGCTAGCAAAAAAAGCTTACTATGTGGTGGGCTACATCTGAACTGTTTAGTTCTTAATTGGAAGGGAAGCAAGGTGCTGGAATATAAGGACAAAAAAAATCTGAAGGCAAGAAAGCTGCCATATGTGTTTTATCACATGTTTAAATATTCCTTCCATTGGACAATAAGGAAGAATCTTTTCAGAAGATAAAAATGGATGTATTAGTAAAACTCAATTATGAGAACTCTAGTGTGAAACTGGCAGTAATCACTTTTCATATCCAACATACACAGTGAAAATTGAGTATTAAATATTGTGTATTTTTATCTCTGTAAAGCTGACTTTGGCACTCTCTTGTTGGATATTAGTTTCTGACTAAAGCAGCTGCATGATCTGTCATAGGAATGTCCATATTATAAATATATAATGAGCATGAGAACATTGGTGCAGCCTTGTTTGACTAATGGTTGGATCCATCTTTATCAAGATCATGTACAAAGAGCTAGCACAACTATTGGAAATTTAATTACCATGGAAGATTTTTTCCCCTTTTCTACTGCATGACTGATCAAGAAAAAAATAAAGGAAAAGCAAAGTAACATCCAGAATTCTAAACATTTTTCCCTGAGAAATCAGACTTAGTTAAGTAAATTCCAGGATGTTTGTGGTTATCTCTGTTTAAACATTGCTGATACTTCTGGCCAGTCCTTTTATAACTGTGTTGTTTGGCACTGTTACCAATATTGTTGGTGGTAGTGTTGTTATTTGAGTTTTTATTTTCTTGGGGGGGGGAATTGTTTTTGTATTTATTTTTGTTTTGTCTTCAAGTTGCTTTCTAAAGCTAAGTTTCATTCTTTAGAAGACCATTGAATATAAGAGCTGACTGGTTCCCAGTCTAACCAAGTGAGGATATCATTCAGTATTAATGAAATTACCACCTAGAACACAAAAATGGTGATCTAGGTAAAAGCAAATGATTTAAGAGCAGGTTTGGTGAAAAATTGATATCACAGAATGATGAGCTGTTATTGCTGTGGCTGGCATACAGTACTACCAAATTGGAAAATATTGCTGTTTCATTAATAAGTGAAACAACTGCAGTTGTATTCAATTTGGAGAGTTCTAACCATAGACAAAGGAATGGAACAATGTTTTTAATGAGAAAATATATGATTAGCATATGAAAATATATGAAAATGTAATTTTATATCTCTCTTGACCTGTACCTGTGCCATAGGTGTTAAGAGAGACAGGTTGTTTTCAAATTTAAGCTGAGTCGTATAAACCCTGAAAAGTGTTTCTGCAGAGTCAAACTTCACAGTCCAAATCTTCAGTGAGAGTCAAACATTCCCAATGATCTAATTCAAGCTATCTCATTGCATTTGGGGCCTCTTCATTAACATGTTCCAGGTTTTCTACTTCTAGAATGCCAAAATTGTTGTTCATTTAATTAAAGTCAAGAGGGTCCGTTTGGGACACTTAAAAACAAGAAAATGCTGGAGAGCCCAAAAGCCCTAGAAGGCAAAGAAAAATCTCAGTAGCATCTCTCCTATTCTATTAAAGATTCCAGGGCTTAGAGGGAGCAGGATATCACAGACCTTCTGACCTCATCATGGCTTTTTAGTGTTGTTGTTGTCATTGTCGTTGTCGTTGTTGTTGTTGTTGTTGTTGTTGTTGTTGTTGTTGTTGTTGTTGTTGTTGTTGTTGTTTTGGGTTGGAGGAAGGTGGGGTTTGAATAATGAAGGTGGCAAACATGCCTTTGGAATGTATATGAAGAAAGCAGTGGATTCTTTCAGCTTTGGGCTTATAGTATAAAGCCTTGAGTTATTAAACTTCCCAAACTGATCAAATCTATTTCTTGTGTTTTTCATTTGATTCTTAAATTGTCTGAACCATGAGAGAGGCTCATTAAAAAAAATTAATCATTGGTATAAATAATTTAAATGTTATGAAACGAAGCCAGAAACAGGACAAAGTTCAACTCCATTAATTAGTCATTACAAACTACTGGTAATATAATACAAGCAATAGTTCTGGCATAAAGTATTGTGGAACTATGTCCTTCATAGAAAGTTAGGGTATAAGATTTAAAAAAAAAACTATTAAAGTTTCCATTATTTTTCTCATTATTGTTTGGTACTGAATTGTGCCATCACTGGGGCATTATGTTACTAACATTATTTTTCCTATTAATCAAAAACACTTAAACTTTAATTCAGAATATTTTGTTTAAAAGTAGACTATGTAGCCCCTCACTGTATTTTGACAGCAAACTGAATTCTTGTTCACAAGTATAGGATTTGTTTAGCTCCAGGCATCTGTGTTTGGATTATGAGAATGCTGATTGGTTCACTGCCAGGGGCACACAAAGGTCAAACTGTCCTTTTTTAAAGACTCCCCCCCCCCTTTTTTTTTTTGCTTAAGAGTTTGGCTCATTAATCAGAGTTAAAAGAAAGGGGAAAAGGCAGTGACTTGAAATCATTTGATTCTTTTTCAAGGGGTATTTTAAAAAGCAGAACTTGCCGTTAGTGTTAGAGGTTGAGTAGATGTTTGTATGGATCACACTGACATACTTCTGACAGGTGACCTGAAACCTTTCAAACTGACATCTGTCACAGAGACAGACAGAAGTTTTTTAGCCCGAGAGCCTGTTTTCCTGACATTTCATTTTTCATCAGATTTTGAGAGAAGGGGGAAAAAAAGATGAACTTGAAAAAATCTTGCCAGGGGCAGAAAATGAGATCAGGTTTTCTGCAGCTGTCTAAGTCACCTTTAAAGGTTAGAGGTCCAGGAAAAGTGAACGAAAAGGTTTCAGTTTGATGTTATTGGCTAAAAGGACAGATTACCTTTTAAAGTGCATTCCTACCCCCTTGCTTACCCACTGGACAGTGTTTCCACAGGGATGCTATTCAGGGTGAGCTTCCTTATCCCATCTGAACCTCAGTTTTCAGATAGTCACTGGACAAATCAAGTTTAATCCATTATCTGGCACATACACAGAGAGAGAGCATTCAGTCCACAGATGCATGAATTTTCCCATGAGTTGATGACTTTTCCATTCTGTGATATTTGAAATGGTCAGAACACTTCAGGGATAGTATTGAACTTTTTTTTTAATTTTCACTACAGTAAATTCTGCATAAAAACATAATGTTATTGTCAGTTAGTTTACACATAGCCTAACTTTTCTTCTCCTGAAGAGCAAAGTATATGGATAAAGTCCATGGATGTTAATCTTCCTACCACAGGATTAATTCTCAGAAGCAGCTACATTTTAGTTTTGTGAGAAAAACAATAGAAATTGTCAGACAGAGACAGCTTTGGAGCGTAAAATGTTTGCTTACTAATATGGAAGTGGCAATGTCTTTGGTGGCCAATAGTGCCATGGCCTCTGGCACATCTAATTCTATTTGGCTATAATAGTGAAATAAGTATTTCACTATGGGTCTTCTCCTCCCTAAGCCAACCCAATCCATACCCTGACACCCCACTGCTGAAGTGGTGATAAACTGTTGTTTGTCCTGCATTCTCTGGGACCATTGACATCAGGAGTGATGTTATGACTTTAAGAGAGGGAGGGCTGTGCAAGGTCATCAACCTCACTCCTCCAGAGTCATATGGGTCCAGTGAAAAGATACACATTAGGACAACTGGAGATGGCCCATGATGTTTAAGGCAATTAGGGTTAAGTGACTTGCCCAGGGCCACACAGATAGTAAGTGTATAGAGGTATAGTTTTTACCTTTGTTTGCATTTCCCAGTATTTAATTCCGTGCCTGGCATGTAGCTTCTTGACCAACTGGCTGACTCCTCTGGGGCTGTATAGGTTTGGCATCAGTAGATCTCACCAGCAGGTTAGGGGTCTCTGATGATACATAGTTCTTGAGTTCTTGTCTGCCAGTAATCTGAAAAGTAGTAAGAGAAGAACAGGAGAAATTAGTTAAACAATAAGGCCAGAAGATTATGCTCAAGATAGAGGGGATAATTAAGCCAATTTATATAGAAGCAAAATGATCAGGGCGGTCCCACCCTTGCCAATACCCTTAAAGTATTTTGCACATAGTAATTTGTATGTGTTCCTCTTATTAGATTGTGGATTCCTTGATAGCAGGACCTGTCTTTTATTTCTTTTTCTGTATCTCCAGCACTTAACATGATGCCTGGCATGTAGTAGGCATTTAATAAATGCTTACTGACTAACTTTCAGCTAGTAACTATATAAGAAGTATTCAGCCTTAGTATCAATCCAGGATAGGGAGACTGAAGAGACTTCAAGTGATACCTAACTCAAGGTATTGATTTTACATAACCTAAATTCGGCCTACTTTGCCTCCAGGTGTACCCAATTTAGTACAATTTAACTGACCAGCAATTTCAAAGGCTCCCAGAATCTCTCTTCTCTACAACGGTGTGGCCCAGACTAAAGCTTGTTTACAATGAGCATAATTTCAGTGCTGGTGGATTGGCTGTACCCCAAGAAGTCAATATTAGTGAATCCTTCTTCCTTGTTAATGTTTAGTATGATAAATAGGTGATACTTATTAAATTGCTCTGATATGTTAAATGTAAAGTATGTGGGAAAGTCAAGTCTCATACCCATAAAAAGACCTCACCATGGCAAAACACTCCTTTGTGTTAAGTTTGGTTGGAAGCTTGTTAGCTCATTGATGTCGTGCCTCAGCTAGTAGCTTAGCAATGCCCTGCCTTTCTTTTCCAATTTTTCTACTCTACTTTATCAACACTCCTCTCACTTAATCCTTTTTAGGCAAACAATAGTAGTTGTTAGTACCTCTTGAGAGAAAAATCTAATGGAGCATATCTTCTATATTCTCATAAAGTGTCTATCTTGGGATATGCAGTACAGTTAAAGTAACTTTTGAGCTGCTTTTGCAATCATGGATTTCTTCTCTCCTTTTTGTCTTTTCATGGAATTCTTGACAAGCATTATGTCAATTATATTGACAAGAAATATGCAGTTTTTAAAGTAGCCATCTATTTTGTCCAGTACTGCCATTGCTCTAGTCTGTGGACATAATCAACATGCTGGCTTTAATTGGCAAAAATAAAGTCATCCACAGGTCAGTCCATAACCTTTAATCAAAAATCACCTGTGGAGTCAGGAAAAATTTATCTATATGTTAATTATACATATATCTATTGAATTAATAATATAACTGGTTATTACGATGTTCTTTCCAATAAGCTTTCTGGTAGATTGATGATCCCACCAAACTATTCCTTGACATTTTTGATTTCTCTTTGAATTTGGTTAAAGAATTATTCCTTAATTAATAATGGTTTATAGAATTAATTCTTATGTCTTTACCTTTTGAATACTAGATGTTATTTCTTGCAGCCCTTACTGTGACCTTAATGGCCATAGCAATGAGCATTTCTTGGATTTCTTAAACTGGGTGTAATTTGAGGATGCATAATCAGAAAATTTCAGCTCCTCTAACATTTACTTATTCACAATGACATAAAACTCAGTGACTGCAGTTTATAAGCGCTACTTGATATCCAAGAACAAGCCAGACCCGTTTATGAGACTTTTAAAGCCATTCTTTTTCAAAACAAAAAGTCACATTGTTCCAACATCATGTGAACTAGAGCACCAGAAAGTTCAATTTCAGTTCAGAACTGCAAACCCAGATGATTTAAGTGGGTTTTGAACTTGGCGAAGCATCTTAGATTCAGTTTCAGAAATTTTAGAAGGAAAATTCAGAGTGACACCATACACAGCAAATAAAGTTCATCAGATAAGTTTTTGGGGGAGGGGGAAATATACGGATAAATGTAAGCTTTTCTATTTTCACCTCTCTTAGGAGCAAGGAATAAGAAAAAAGGGACAAGTAGACTTTGGGTCATGTACACACTTGGTCAGTAAAATAGACTACAGAACCACAAATAAAAATCTGCTGGTGCCAGTCTTAAGAATCAATCACTATTACCCACCGAGGAGGCTGCTCCTGGGAGACAACATTAGCTGAGGCACCTTTACATCAGATTTCTAAATATAATCTTGTCTATTTAGACATAGTTGGTTTCTCCTAGAGAATCTCCTGAAATACTAAGAAGTGATGACTTGCCCATGGTCCCATGACCACTAAAATAATAAACAAATTCCTGCTTTCTCTCTCGGTAATACCTGTGACTGATTAAGAGTTGCCATTTATACCTGAAGGAAATACTTTCCCTCTGCCCCCTCATCCCAACTGGCCTTTTCTAATTTAGTCCCCTGACACTTTGAAGTCCCTATCTTCCTCCACCTTCTCTCCCACTTTACACCCCAAAGTTTTGTTCT
Source organism: Dromiciops gliroides (assembly GCF_019393635.1). NCBI lineage: Eukaryota > Metazoa > Chordata > Mammalia > Microbiotheria > Microbiotheriidae > Dromiciops > Dromiciops gliroides. The sequence continues at coordinate 456,019,107 of NC_057861.1, forward strand.
GTTATTAAGAAATTATCTTTCATCCTCACACTATTCTTTTTACAATCTTTTTTATATATTACTGCCCAAGAAATCTTTGCTTTCTTCTGAAGACCTCATTTCTTGCCACCTTTCCAGAGCTGGCCATCTCTACTTACATGACCTCAGTACAATGGGCCAGGAAAATTTCTTCACTGTCTTAAGCCTATGGTTTAACAAATCAATAAGGTTCTAACTTCTGTACCAGAAGTCCTTGCCTCTTTTTCTTATCATTATGCAGATTTGGCCTCCCATCAACTCTGAGTCAACCCAAACAAGCTCTATCATTTGCATTCCTAAGCCAAAAACAACAACAAAGCACACTTTCTGGTTCAGTCCTCTATGAATTCACGTCTAACTGATGTAGAAAATCACACATAGCCTCTGGCCTTGTCTGTCTCAAATAGACCCTGGCCTTGCTGTGTTCCAGCTACAGCTGCAGGACTGTAATCTCTGCCTTCCAACCTTGCCTGTCTCAGACAGGCTCTCACCTTGAGGTACCCCAGTTGCAATGACAGGCCCCCCTTAACTACTGACCTCATTCTTATGTATTCCTGTAATGATGACTAAACTACTAGGGGCCACTATGTACCCTTTGTTTGGTGAATAACTGACCTCATCTTCATTCGATAAACTTGGCACTATACAAAACCTACTCTTTTTGTATATAACCAGGTGGGCTACAAGACTTGGGGCCCACTGATGGAGGTTTGAAACCCACTTTGGGCCCGCGCATAATAAACTCTCCACCTCGAGTACCTGGCTGAGTATTTTCTGTGTCAGTCGTGTCATAACTTAACTTCAACTGAATCTTCAGTCCTGCATAGCAATCCTCTCATTGAATTTCTGTCAGATTCCTTAACGGAGCTGTTCCAGTCCTTGTCTTTTCTTTGCAAAACTCAAATGTTCTTCAAGTCCCTTAGCTCAGCAAGCTAAAATCTTGATGTTTTAATAAAAAGACATTAAATTAAAAGGTAAGTAATAATCAAAAAATGCCTATGTGTATCTATTATGCTGAATGTAGAAATTAGCTACAACAGAAGACGAAGCCCTGCAGGAGAGATGATCTGAAATTCATGAAACAAAATTCATGAAAGGAGTCATCAAGAAAATACATGGCATAAGATTTCTATGTAGAAGTAAGTAAAATACAAGTAACAAGCAAGAAAAACTAGCAATCTGGAATCAAGGAGAAAAATTTGACCTCATAGTCATCACTAAGACTTGGTGGGATATGCTCTACGTCTACAATATGGCTCTGGAAGGTTATGATCCATGTAAATAAAAAGATAAGATTGGAAAGAAAGTAGCATTGTATATTAAGAAGAGATATTCATTTGAAAAAACCTAGGCACAATAATAATGAAGGTGGTAGAGAGCATTTGGACAATAATTTGTACAATAAGAAAAAAATGCAAAAGGATTGTCACTGGAATCTATGACAGATGACATGGATAGAAGGAGAAAAAATATAGAGTTCGAGAAACAGAACACACAAGTCTGGCACAGAGATATGTATAACTGATGAATGAAAACATATTTATTAAGCACTGTATCAGGTACTGTATTAAGTTCTAGGGATAAAAATACAGTCAAGCAAAACTGTCCCTATCCTTAAAAAGTCTACATTGTAACAGACTAAGACAAAACATATAAAGGAGTGGTGACTGGGGAGTATGTCAGAGTGAATGGTGATTGAAGTAATAAGGCAATCAACTGAGATGTCTTTATCAGGAATAATAGTGTTGATTTGATTACTGGCATGATGTAGTAGGATGGGGAACTTCAATTATCCAGACATCTGTTGGGGCTCTCTGCCAAAACTAGGGTTGTTAATAATTTCTTGGTTAGACTTAATGATAATTTATTCTGCAAAAGGTAGAGAAATATAATCAATGTAATAACCAATCACAATTCCACAAGTTTGGTGATGAATCATGATTCCTGTCTCTTGGCTAAGAGGTGAGAGGCGACTAGAGGTGCAGAATGAGATATAACGTTTTTCAGACATAGACAATGTGTGAATATATTTTGCTCTTTATAACAAGGGATGCCTTTATTTATTTATTTATTTATTTATTTATTTATTTATTTATTTATTTATTTATTTATTTGCTGTGGTGGAGAATTATGGAATGGAGGAGTAATAGTGATACCAAAACAAAAAACTAAAAAAGAGCATCATAATATCATCATCATCATCACTAGCATTTAAATAGCACTTGAAGGTTTTCGATGCATTTTACATTTATTATTTCATTTGATTAATGAAACATTTAATGCTCTTTATGTAAAAGGGATTCACAATTTTTATACAATCTTTTTATCACTTCTTTGATTCTTTGATTAAGGGAATGTTCAGGGTTGTTGATACTTGTCAAAGTAATATTTTTAAAAGAAAACAAAAGGTGAAAAAATTTAAAAGATTCTTTTGGACCTATCTCATTCTTTTATTCTCACCAAGAAAGATAAACTGGCTACTTAAGCTGAAATGATAGGAATTTGGAGAAAGAGTTTCTACCCTGGTTAGAAAAAGAAAGAACAGCTGTGTATAGTCTGAAAAGTACCCAAGATTTTTGGAGACTAGACTTCAAAGTAAGCAAAGAGAGATAGTTTAATTATATGGGCTAAGATTCAAAGGAAGTAAGTCCAGGATAGATGCTAAAATTCTCACAAGGAGAATTACGTTGGGCTTGAAAGGACCAAACAAAAATGACTTTATAAAATTGATACCTAAGATAGTTATAAAGACAGCCTAGAAAACTTTCAGTATCCCAGGATACTGAAAGAACTCTCAGGTGTGACCTCTGAGACATTTCAAAAGGTCTTGAAAAGTCTATAGAGAGCAGGTTGTATGCTACCATATTGGAAAAGGTATGATGCTATCCCAATTTTAAAACTCAGATATTCATCTATAAAAAAAAAAAGTGATCATAAAAAGTGATCATGACATCATCAAGAATAGGTTGCCAAAATATCTTCCCAGTATTTCCTAGTTTGGGACAGATTTTCCAGGACTGGTAGATCATGGGAATGATATAGATACTGTTTACCTAGAGTTTAGCACATTGTTCTTGCTTTTCTCAAGGAAAACTTCGAAAGATATAGGTTGAACACTTAGGTAGATTCAAAACTGGGCAGACCCCAAAGATACTAAGTAAGGGTGTTATATCAGCTTTGAAGAAGGTCTCTGATGAAGTATTCCAGTGATCTGTCCTTGGCCCTCTGTCACTTACATTTTTTTTTTTTTTAGGCAATGGGGGTTAAGTGACTTGCCCATGGTCACACAGCTAGTAAGTGTCAAGTGTCTGAGGCCAGATTTGAACTCAGGTACTCCTGAATCCAGGGCCGGTGCTTTAACCACTACGCCATCTAGCTGCCCCCCTGTCACTTACATTTTTAACAAAGATTTTAATCAAATCACAAATGACACACTTATCACATCTACAAATGACACAAAATTAGTGGGGAAATTCTATTAGTATAATGAATGACAATTTGGATCCCCCCCCCCCAAAATGATCTTAGCAGACCAGAATATTGGGCTGAATTTAATGTGAAATTTATTTGGGATAAATGGAAAATATTATACCTGTGTTCAAAAAGCCTACTTCACAAATTTGAGATGGAAGATGTGAGGTTAGATGGTTCAACTAAAGAAGCTACGGAGCTGTGAACTTCAAGTTCAAAACAATAGCAACAACAACTGACATTTAATAATATACACCGATGATGTAATAACATTTATATAGGACTTTAAGGTTTACAAAGTGTTTTACATTCATTATCCCATTTGATCCTCACAACAACCCTTTGATGTGTATTGCAATATTATAGATAAGGAGGCTACTATTATTCCATTTTATATATGAGGAGACAGGAGGGTTAAGTAGGGAGGACAGTGTGATATAAAGAGTGGAACACTTGTTAGCTGTGTAATCTTGGGCAAGTTACTTGATTTCCATTGCCCTCACTTCCCTCATCTATAAAATAAAGAGGTGGGAAAGATGGCCCCTGAAGTATCTTCCAGATTTCAGTCTATGGCCCTATGACTTGCTCAGGGTTACATAGATACTGAATATCTGAGGACAAATTCAGAAACAGTTCTTCAATTATAGGAATCTTCTAATTATGGCACGATACCCACTACGTCATACTGCCTTTAATGTATGAGACAATCGAGCTAAAAAAGCTAATGCAATTTACTGCTGCTTTGAGAGCCACAGGAATGTATTCTCTTTTCATTTCTGCCTCTTAGAAACTTCAGCTTCTTCATAAATGAGTTCATATGCTACGCCTCAGTGAAACCTTCCCTGACCCCATAGTTGCAGTAGTATCTCCTTCCTTAGTTTGCAATGTACTTACTTATTGGAGTATATGTTTGGTCTTTCCAGTAGAATATAAGCTCTTTGAAGTCAAGGACAGTCTCATTTTTATCTTTCTATACCCAGCACTTTAAAAATAGTGTTTTGACTTTTGCAGGTGTTTGATAAAGATTTGTTGATTTGGATTGAATAGTGTCCAAAAAGAGGCAAGTGTTTTTCTTTGATTAGATCATTTCTGAACTATTTTGTTCAGTTGCAGATACGACTTGTTGGAAAGGGTTCAAGAGGAAGCTGACAAAAGAAGATAAAGGGTCTTAAGATCATGTCATATGGGGATACACTAAAGGAACAAGAGGAGTTTGGCTGGGAGAAGAAACAACCTATTATAGCAGACATCTTAGAATAACTTTAGTTATTTGAAGGGCTTTCATATGGCAAAAATACTGGATTTTTTTGCTTGGTCCCAGATCTATGAGCAATGGAAATAAGTTTCAGAGAATCAAATGTAGGCTTGATATGAGGTTTAAAATATTCCTAACAATTAAATCTCTCACAAGAGGAATGGGTTCCATCTCACTAGAGGTCTTCATTTAAAGTAAATAGTAGGAGCAGCTAGGTGGCACAGTGGAAAGAGCACTGGCCCTGGATTCAGGAGGACCTGAGTTCAAATCTGGCCTCAGATACTTAACACCTCCTAGCTGTGTGACTCTGGGCAAGTCACTTAACCCCAATTGCCTCACCCAAATAAATAAATAAAAATAAAGTAGATAGTGATTCTTAGGGTACATTTTAAAGAGGATTCTTGTTCAGTGAGAGGATGTACTTGATGGTCTCAGATGTTCCTTCCCACTCTAGAATTATAGCTCTTTAAAAAAGCAGTTAGGTGACATTCTGGATAGAGGATTAGACTCTGGAGTCAGGAAGACCAGTTGAGATCTTGCTTCAGACCCTAACTATCTGTGTGATCCTGGACAAGTCACTTAATCTCTATATGTTTCGATTTCTTCTTCCATAATGTGGGGGAAAATTATAACATTTACCTCATTGGCCTGTTGTCTGATAAAATGACACATTGTCTGTAACATACTTTGCAAACCTTGAAGCACTATGTAATGCTGGTTATAATTATTACTTAAAACTTGTGGTTTTTAGTTTCTGCCTCAACACTAAAATACAAATTTATTGATCTGAGATTTAAGTCTTTCACAATCTGACTGTGTTTGTTTATCTTTCTAGCCTCATTTTTCAATACTGACATCTCTCATTCTATATTCCAGCCTAACTGTTCTTCTAGTCTGTCTTCAGTTGCCTATAAGGTGCTCAGGCCTTCCTTGGAGTCTAAGGCTATGCTAGGCTGACCCCTGACTACTAGCCCCACTACAAGCAACAGTTTCCCACTGTAATTTTTTTTAAATACTTTATTTTTTCCAGATACATGTGGTGACAATTTTTAACATTCATTTTTGGTAACATTTGAGTTCCAAATTTTCTCCCTCCCTCCTTTCTCCCTCCACTCCCTAAGGCCATAAGCAATTTGACATAGGCTATGCATGTGCAGTCATGTAAAACATATTTCCATTTCAGTTCACTGTAATTTTTTAAAATTCTCTTCCTTTTTCCTGTTCAAAAAAATGGCTATCTTTCAACTCACCTACTTCTACTCCGACCTCGGTCTTCATAAAAATATGATTAACTTCAGGGAGGATAAAAGAAATTTACTCTCAAAAGCAACAGGTGAATCCTTCTGGCCTTGTTTATTTTCAAAGGTCCCAATTAATATAAACGTTGGAAGCCATAATGGCAAAGTAGGGGTTGATGGACCTACCCCAGTGCCTGGTGCTGCCCCTGCTGGGGGTGCAACTGCTTCCACAGTTTGCCTTGCCAAAAAGAAGAAGAAAACAACGAAAGAAGAATCTGAGAGGTCAAGTGATGATGTGGACTTTGGTCTTTGAGACAAGATATCTTTTGTAATATGTTGAATTAACAATTGCACAACAAAAAACAACTGCAGTACAATTCTTCAAATTCAAGACTGAGATGAGATACAGCCACCGGTCACTGCATGGAGAAGAAGTCTCTTATCCCCAAATATCGGTTTCTGGTGCCCTGAACAAAACCCAAGTAACTCTTTGACTAGGAGTGGAAAATATGGAGACTGCATGGTCATGATTATAGTTAAGAAGAGCCAGTCTTAGGTTTTAGAGAAGGAGCTTTGGGCAGAAAAGACCATGCCCTCAGGGCCCATCCTGCTAGATGGCAGGAACCAACTTACTAAATTAATTTGAAATGAAGTATATAATTACTGATGATAACCTAATTAGTTCCTAGATCAAAATCCAAGAATCACAGATCAAAGAGCTTTAAGAATACTAGAAGTGTATTTATTTATTTATTCATTCATTCATACATTTATTCATTCATCCAGTCATTCAGTAAACATATATTAAGTGCCTTGTATGTTTAAGGCTCTCTCTGTCTAGGTGCTAGACATACAAAGATTTTTTATTTTTTTTTTTAATGAAGGACATAGATAAGTAGCTAAGTGGCACAGAGAGCATAGAGAATTGGACCTGGATTCAGGAAGATCCAAGTTTCTACCTTGCCTCAGATACTTATAACTTTGAGTCTGAGCAAGTTACTTAATCTCACTCTTGATTTCCTCATCTTCGAATAATAGCATGAAATGAGACAATGCATGAAAAGTGTCTTGTAAACCTTAAGTTGCTACATAAATATTGTCCATTATTATTAAAACTTAGGCCTCCTGATTCTCAATCCAGTGATTTTTCTGGTAAAGCACATTCTTACAGTGAACTTCAGTACTTTAATGTAAATGGATGAGGACTATGGAAATTTGTGTAGCAGAAAGAACAATGAATCTAAAGTTAGAAGAACAATGTTTCAATTCCAGCTCTGTCACTTACTAGCTGTGTAGTGAGGCTCAAACCATGTAAACTATTGCCTCAGTGTACCTCTGGGCCTACTTGCTATGTGTAAATATGTCATAAGCCTGTGTCTCATTTGTAAATACTTTTTTAAAAAATCTAAAAATAGACTTTTTAAAAATAAATTAAGGGGCAGTTAGGTGGCAGAGTGGATCAAGCACCGGCCCTGGATTTAGGACAACCTGAGTTCAAATCTGGAATGACACTTGACACTTACTAGCTGTGTGACCCTGGACAAGTCACTTAACCCTCATTGCCCTGCCCCCCCCCAAAAAAAAAGAAAGAAAAAAGAAAAAGAAATTAAACTATATCAAACTATGCCCAAACAAAATTATATCAAACAATATATATATATATATAAAACTATATAATTGAAAAATTATTGCTCAAAAAAGTCATAATACTTTCCAAGTAAAGGCTTATAGTGATCTCTAAAAATCTCACCACGGCCAAACACCAACACACTTTTTTTCTAGTAAGTCTACTTTCAGTCATTCTAAGAAATGAACAGAAAATCAGAGTCAAGGCTTCATCATATTTATGGCTACCAGCTCCTATAATTCAAGGTCAAATCCCTTTGCCCTCTACTCAGAGGAGCCTTTGTGACTCATGATACACCCATTCCCAGAACTGAGGTGAGAACAGATTTTGTAAGTGAAGTCTTGCCAGTATTTTGTCATTTTACACATCGTTCCATTCCTCAGTATGCAGCTGTAGCCTATTTAACCTGGAGTTCAGTTCCATTTGTTCCGTTTTATATTTCTTTTTATTCTGGTTAATAAACATCAAGTAAAACGAACATTTACATATGCTTAGTATAAAAGAAAAAGAGGATTGTACATAAAACTGAAAATCTCTATTATATGCAACTTTGTTTTAGACATGTGTGCATATATTTATATGTATAATAAATTCAATATATAGCTTTCAAAGCTGTCCTGCTTGTCTGTGATTCTTTCTGTCCTTCCTTCTCTGCATTTTTATTTTTTATTTATTTATTTATTTATTTATTTTTACAGGGCAATGAGGGTTAAGTGACTTGCCTAGGGTCATACTACTACTAAGTGTCAAGTGGCTGAGGTCGGATTTGAACTCAGGTCCTCCTGAATCAAGGGCCGGTGCTTTATCCACTGCAACACCTAGCTGTTCTCTTCTCTGCATTTTTAAAAGGAAATTTTAATGACACTCTTTTCTTGCTTTTCTTTTCCTTTCTCTTCTTTTTTTCAATCTCTCCCTTACTCTTACTTTGTCTCACTCTAGCTCTTGCTCTCTCTCCTCTCTCTCTCTCTAACCTATCCCTATAGTTTCTCCCTCTCATTCACCTCCAAATTGGAAAACAAAAAACAAAAAACAAAATACAAAAGGAAACAAACTTGCTTCCAGTATCAAGAATAAACATCCTGGGGCAGCTAGGTGGTGCAGTGGATAAAGCACCGGCCCTGGATTCAGGAGTACCTGAGTTCAAATCTGGCCTCAGACACTTGACACTTACCAGCTGTGTGACCCTGGGCAAGTCACTTAACCCCATTGCCCCACAAAAAAAAAAAAAAGAATAAACATCCTAAGTCGACCAGAAACAGCCAAAATTTGGATGGTACTTAGGGCTTCTACCTAAATCAAGCATAAAAGAAAAGAAATGTTTGGACTCACTGATGGAAAACCCCAACTATGGATCAAACAGAAGAGATTAAAAGGGAAGGACATTTCCATTATGATCACTACCACAACCCCCATCTTTACTATCTAACATTCATCAAATGGCCAGTTCACATAATGTGGAAAATCCTCCTCCTTAAGAAGGTTATAATTAGAAGCCTGGAAGAATGTGTGCATCAGCAAGGGAGGTTCAGAGGTCTAAGAGTGAGGGAATGAATTAAAAGAAAAGAAAAAGTTTAAAAATAGTTTCATCAGAGACATGGTCAAGATAATCTACGTTAGAGGAATCTGATAGACAATGACAGAACAACTTCAGAGCTGAGAAACAGTGAAAAGAAAATTTGTTCTGGATTCGAAGGACTTGGGTTTATATCCCACCTCATACGCTATCTCTTTGACCTTGAACAAATCATTTAACCTACCTGAGCCTCACCTTCCTCCTCTATAAAATGAAGGGGTTGAACAAAATGGCCTCTGAGGTCTCTTGGCAGTTGCAGACCTGTGACCTTTATCAAGAAAAACCTTTTTTTTTGTCCATTCTGTTTCCCAAGAAGATTTGCTATAGGGGCAGCTAAGTGCCACAGTGGATAGTGCACCGGCCCTGGAGTCAGGAGTATCCAAGTTCAAATCCGGCCTCAGACACTTAACACTTACTAGCTGTGTGACCCTGGGCAAGTCACTTAACCCCAATTGCCCCACTAAAAAAAAATATTTGCTATATATTAGTTGCTATGCTTTGAGTAGTTTCTTTTATCACTTCCTACCCCCTTCTCTTTCCCTTAGTACTTGCCATTTCAAGGAAGTTTCACACCTAAGAAGTTAATGAAGCAAATGGTGTTAATAAAACTGAAGCTGGAAGGGGGGAAAAAGAGTTTTAACTTTTCAAGTACTAAGAGGCTTGTTACAGACTCAAGTTCTATAAATGAAATTTCCACAGCCCTCATTTTTGCTTTGTGCTTAAATAAAATTTTGTCTGAGCATGAAAATATTTAAAATGAGCCTTTGATGAGCCATTCATTTTCCCCCTGTCACCCTTTCACCTGACAGGACACTAAATACACTAGAGAATTATCCTGGGAAACCGAAGACATGCTCCCTTGGTTCTCTTGATTTTCCCTCATTTCTGTGAATTTAATTTTCTGTGTGAGCATGTGTCTGTGCTAGGCCACACAGATTGGTGCAGGGTTTCTTAAAAACAATTTTTTGCTCCATCAGCCACAGTATATTCCACTGAGAGAGGAGAAATCACTATACCCCAAGGGGGGAAAGTTTCTCCAAAACTTTTAAAGTTTTCCCAAAAACTTTACAATGGGATAAGGTGTCCCTGTTGAGTAATTTAATTTAATTGTGATGTCTTCAACATTGTTTATTCTGCAAAAGGAACCATTAGGTGCTTTGCACAGAGAGTTGCCACCCTTTTAGTAGATAGAACACAAAACTAGGAGTCAGATGATCTGGAAAATAATTCTGGCAAACCCGAATGAATTCCTCCTGCCTCAATTTCCCAATTTATAAAAATGAGATAATACATCCTGTTCTCCTTCTTAGGGTAGACTAACAATATTAATCATAAGTTTCTCTTTCTTCCAGGACAGAGCAGTGATCTTAGTAAAGCAAAAGTACCTAACCAAGAACAGTAGTCTCCAAAGTGGAGCCCAGTACCTGGGATACCATTGCCTGAATCGATAGCAGCCACGATATTGATACTAATGGGTGTGCAATAAGCTAATTATAGAGTGAAAAAATGTTATATCTCAAACTCTATGATTCCTGGGGCTTGTCTCCATCATGACCATATCTTCTCTTATCCCCAAACACTGCCTCAATATGCCCCTTCCTTTTGTCACACAAGCTCCTAACTTCTACTTTTCTGAGCCAGGCATTGGTTCCTTAAGACACTTATAACCTAGATACCTCCTAAGCACCCATAGCAACAGCTGCACAGGTATCATTTGATAATTGAATTCCATAACCATATCCTGGTTCCTAAATAACATCATTGGTATAATGGTTACCCCTCACAGAATGAGTTCAGCACTCAGTTGTGTGATGTTTAAAATCTATATTGTATGATTGCCTTAAATTAGAAGCTTCAGCACCAGTCTTTGGGCATTAAACTTTTATTAAAGCATACAGATATTTACAAGGAGTTCAGAAAGTTAAGAAAAAGAAGTCCTACCTAGTCTAGAGTTCCAGCCTGGTTGGGTCCTTCCTGAAGTCCTCCTCCACAAGCCTGCTTTAATCAGGAACTCTCTAGCAAGCTGATTGTGGAAGCTTTTTATAGGTCTGGAACAGAGGCAGTCCCTATACACTGCTTCAAGCTGATTGGTTGGCATCATCCAAATCCATTGGTTTTGAAGGTGTTCTCAAGTTGAGTTCACAGTCTAGCTTCTGAGAACAATACCTTCTTAAGGGATAGCCAGGTGTGATTACAATCCAATTAACTTGAAGTAGGCTAATCAGCAGTCAATCACTCTCACTTGATTAAATCAGTCTAGATTAATCTCCAGGTGGGTCTTTGAGTATCTGCTAAATCCCATTATTTCATCACAGTTGGTGAATAGAGGCTTTACTTTCCCCATTTCCCTCTCTGATGGAATCCAGGATGTATCCAAGATGAATCCAGGATGAGCATCCAGGATAAGGAGGCATGGATTGGTTGTTATCTATATTGCAGATTTCATTAGATTATCTTTCCTCCCCATCCCATCCCTCTTCCAAACTTCATTATTTCAATCAAGAGCACTCTTATCTTTCCAGTCAGCTGGTTTCAAAACCTCTATGTCATCTCCAATTTCTCATGCTTCTTCACCACATGTATCCAAATAGTTTCAAAAATTTGTCATTTCTTCCTCTATAATATCTCTGATATCTATCTCCTTCTCTCTACTCTTACATTCACCACTCTAGATCAGACCCTCATGACCTCTCTCTCAACTTTGCTATTGCAATAGCTTTCTAATTGGTATTATTGCCTCAAATCTCTCCCCACCCAAGTCTGGGCAAAGAAGGAATATAGAAAGTGGGTAGTGGACCAAATCAAGCTGGCAATGAGTAAAACTGAATACTCAATGAAGGAACCATTATAAAATCATTCTTTCTTTATATTTAGTTTAAATTATCTAGATCCATAGCAGTAGGATCAGAGTGACCAATATTATCAGAGTTTCCCTATCAAGTCACTACATAGATGAAGTAAAGCTAATTGGATACAGCCAATAATTATAATTGGAAGATTTTTCAACAGTTATTCCTGGAACTCAATAGAGTATGTTATGCAGAAGGTTTAATATAGTCAATTTTTCTAGTAGACACCAAGTCTTTTTGTCCTTGTATATTTGGCAAAACCATTGAACTTTTCAGACTCGATAATTGTCTGTAACTTGAATGAAGCAGATGAAAACATTTAAAAATTTTGAGAAACAACCAACTTTTCCAATATTTTCTATCCTCATTCTAATTTTTCTCTTTCCTCCTTACTTAACTGCAACCACACTACTTGCTGGCATGCATCCCAAAAGAAACAGAGACATATACATACATGCAGATGAATACATAGACATGCAAATAAACACATTTATGGCCATATAGGCATTTTTCCAGACACTCAAGTATATGAATTCAAATCATTTGTGATCATTCCTTTAAAGATTAATATAGAATCATACATATTTAGAGTCAGAAAGGACTGTAGGAGTCATCTACTTCAACCTTCCCCACCCCAAGTGCTGGAAATCTCTTCTGCAACATCCCTGGCAGATGTTCATCTACCTTTTGATTAAGTCCCTTCAATAACAGGAAGCTAATTACCTTAAGAGGAAATCTTTTCTATTATTGGTCACTTTTAGCTGTCAAAAAATGCTTCTATGACCTCCATGTAAAATCAAACCAAAAATCTTCTCTCTGGAACTCTAGACAATGGGACTAATATCTCTTCTATGTAATAATACTTGAAGGACTTGAGAAAAAGCTATATTTCTTTTCATCCCTAGTTCCCTCAACTAGTCACCATATGAAACAGTTTCCAAACACTAACTACCCTGGCCACCTCAGAACACTCCAGTATTTTTCAAGACTCCTTTTAACATGTGTTAAGAGGGAATATGTTCTGTCAGAATGGTAGAGTGGGAAAAACATTGTTTTTAGAGTAAGAGGACCTTACTACAACTGATGGTTTTTATTCATGTGATCTTGGTTAAAGGTAATTTAGTCTCCCTGGGCCTCAAGCTAGTGGATTAGATGGCTTCTGGAACTCTTCAATCCTGGATTTATGATCCTATGACTGCATATCCTGTATGGCCCCTACTAGAACTATGATTTCATGAAATAAATAATAGCATAAGCAAGATGGCGAAGGGGAGGGCAACATTCAGAGTATTTAAGACAATCTAATACTTTCAAATACTTTAAAAATCAATCTCATAATGATAGGTTATTCTTACATATTCATTAAAACAAATCATCTGAGATGATTTGGGGGGGGAGAATGAGAGTTAAGTGACTTGCACAGGGTCACACAGCCAGTAAATGTCAAGTGTCTGAGACCGGATTTGAACTCAGGTCCTCCTGAATCCAGGGTCGGTGCTTTATCTACTGTGCAACCTAGCTGCCTCCTCATCTGAGATAATTTATGCAGTATTTGGCAACACACATTTACTAAATTCTGACTAACCTAATATGATTGTTTTAAGTATTTATAATGTGCAAAGCACCATGCTAGATGCTGGATGAGCATTCATAGACCAACAAAAACAAAAACAACAATAACTTTTATATAATGCTCTAAAGTTCACAAAGTAGTTTTCAAACATTATCTTATTCTTGCTGAGGGTCACATAGCTAGTAAGTTTCTGAGGGTGGACTTGAGTTCAAGTCTTCCTGAGTCCAGGCCCAAGGTTCAGTCTATTGTATCACCTCATTGATTCTGGAATCAGAGGAAGATAGATTTAAAATCAGCCTCTAATCCTTAGTTTCTTCACCTGTACAATGAGGGGGTTGAATTTGATAGCCTCAGACGTCTTTTGCAGGTCTATCTCTGACCTTATATGTGCAGGCAAATAAAGATGGAAAGGTGAGTTGGAGTCAGTTGGCAGTAGGACATGAGCATCAGGCTAATAAGTTGATATTTTACTTTCTATTAACCTGTAAGTGGACAAGCATTTCTTGAGTGCCTTAAGCCAGGCATTGTGCTAAGCACTGGGAATATGAAAAAAGAAAAATTAACACACACACCAAAAAAAAGCCCAGAAAGTCATCTCTGTTTCCAAGGAGCTCACATGAAGGACCACATTAACTTGTTTGGCTTCCATGATATGCTGTTGACTCATCAAATTTTCAGTTGACTAAAGCTCTGAGATCTTTTTCACATTAATTCTTGACTAGTCATATCTCCCCCATGATGTAATTTTGCCATTTATTTTGGGAACCCATGTGCAGAAACTTCAAATTTTTTCCTATTCAGTTTCATCTGATTAGAATCAACAGATATTATTAAGGTTTTTCTACATCCAAGGCATTATACCAGGCACTAGAGAAACTTGACAAAACCAAAACAGCCTTTATTCTCATAAGCCCTTAATGAGTTTACTTTGGGGAGGGGAGAGCAACTCACAAAGATAAGTAAATTCAAGGTTTAAGGGAAAAGCATATTTTGCTGGTCTGTGGAGATCTTTTTGGATTCCAACTGCCATCCAATATGTTAGCCATCTTCAAATTTGATAAACATGGTGTATGTATTTTCATCCAAAGAAATGATGGAGGAGAGGAGCGCTGTTCCATATTTCTATCTTTATTGTGTTTATGTAGCCTGGAACAAGTCCTAGACTTCCAACCACCACACGTTAATAAAATTACTTAACAGAGAAACAACAAAACAGATACCTGGGGCACTCAATCAGGGACCTTTCTCTCTGTTTATATTGATGACTAAATCACAATTTTCTAGTCTAGTAGCTCAATCAGTTCTGAATTCACTCAACTATATTATTATCAACTGTATCTATATATTATTATCTACCTAATACAGGGTCAACACCAGCCAGTGATGGGAGGAGGTGAGAATACCCTGGGGGTAATGGTAAAGGAAGTGCTCACCTGAGTCAATAGAAACTGAGGAGTGTGAGGGCCAAAATTTGATATACAGAGCATTATTTGGGTGACTTGCCTTAATATCGGGGTCCCGGAAATATGAGGGACTCTTTTAGGTTTAATCTCCCCTTTGAACTTTCCTTTTTTTATATTTCTCCCAGGCCAATAAGAAAAGGAGCCTCTGAGCTTTAGTCCATAAAGGATCTGGTTTTATTACTTGGGAATTAATTAAACCACAAAGGTGAAACCAATTAAGGAAATAAGGAAGTAGAAATACAGATAGATAGTCTTAACTCTAAGCTTAGCCTATGCAATCCCAGAGCATTCCCAATTAAGCTAGTTCAAAGGAATTTAGGGTTTTCCACAACTAAAACTCACCAACCCCGGTCAGTCCATAGTTACTCGTTAGAACAGCAGTCGCCCGAAACAGAGCAAAACACATGCCACTGCCAGGTCCAGGATGCCACCAGACTGCTCATCAGGCCGAAAGAGCATGAACTTTTGAACACACCCTGCCTACCAGAAATTGCCTCCCTTCAGGTGGTGTTCAGTTTTTTCCTCCCCCAAAAGGGGAGGTCCTTCTCAGTAGCACATGTAATCTCAAGGTGGGCCAGGTGTGGCCCCTCCCAAATGATTCAGCTAAAAAACTGCGATATTAATCTACCACAAATAATTTTTTACGACAGAAGACATAATCCAAAAGCTAGGCTGCATTGGTTATTGGAATGTAGTGGAATGTCAAAATCTAAGAGGTTATTGGGAATTAATGCTCTGTACAGCTTTATTTTAGCAGCTTATGTGCCCTTACCCTGACCACTTCTGGAGTGCTGATGTGATCATAGATGGACCCCAATATGTCTCCTTTTGACTTAGCCACTCCACCTGACTCATGGACCTATATAGCAGAAAATCTTTTCAGCCCTAGAATGTCATAGTTTCATAGCACTGGAGAAAGCTCTTTATCTATTCTTGGACATACACATATTAAATACATACCAAGCATCCTTTACCTGGCCCATACCCTCTCTAGTCCCCTAGTCAGTGGTTTCCAAAATAAGGAAAGCCATTAACTGCAGTAATGACATTGCATAGGATGAAATTAGGGGGGAAATCACATGTTAAAATTGAATTCCGGTTGCACAAGGTAGACCTGGCATATCCTGCTAGAATAATCCAGATAGTTATCCATTTCAATCCTCTCTTCAAGAATGCTTATGTATCTTGAATCTCGAGGGCTGCTATTAAGGATTATCACCACTTTGATAGATTTGTATGTTTGTTTTTGAGCTAGAAAATTCTGTAATAGCTATATGTTTTTACCTCTTATTAGTACTTCTCTATCTCAAGTACAATTTTCTTTATTTGGTGGCTGAGAAATGTCCTATTGTACATCGAAGCAAAATCCCAAGATAAGGGAACATAGGCTTTTTTATAGACTCAGAATGCTTTCATGTCATTAACATTGGAGCTCTAAAATCCAAAGAGCCAAAATCTCATCTCTCTTTCTATTCACTGACAAACTCCTATAAAGAAGCATTTGCACTCACTACCTTTTCCTCTCTACACCAGCTTACTTCTAAACCCCCTGCAAACTGATTTCCAGCCCAACCACTTTCCATAAACTACTCTTTCAAAGGTTACCAAGAATCTCTTTACTATTAGTCCTTATCTTCCTAAACTCTGTACAATTTCTAAATATTCCCTTCCTCTTGAAAATCCTCTCTTCCTTTGGTTTCTTAACATGGTTCTCTCCTGGTTCTCTTCTTACCTTTCAAGTATTCTTTTTTGGATAATCATCCCCTGGTGTCCACAGAACCCAGAGTTCTGTCCTGGGACTTTATCTTTAGATCCACAGATGATATCTTAGAAATATCATCGGCCCTTATAGGCTCAAATATTATTTCTATATCAATGATAATGATTCACTAAACTATATATCCAGTCTGATTCTCCTGAACTCAAACAAGAATAAAAGAAATTAAAAAGGAAGGAAAGAAGGAAGGAAGGTAGAACTCTGGGTCATTTCTTCATATGAATATAAAAAATTCACCAGACCAAATCCTGATCAAGAAACCATAAAGAACCATGTTTTCCATCCCACGTCAGCAAAGGGAGACAGAGAAGTCAGCAGACATTGGGTAAACTGTCTAAACAGGAATTGTTGCACAGAGCATTCTAGTGCAAGAATATGGTATAAACCAGAGAAAGAATAGGTTCCAGATCCAGGAGAAAGAGCCCTGGCTTTATGCTGGATGTAGGAATAGGTGCCAAATGGCAACTCTGTTATTTACTATCTAGCTCTGGGTCACAGATCCAGGGCAGACTGAAAAAGGGACGTGTGCCTAAAAGGTGACAGTCTAGGTTGAGGAGCAGTCTATACTAAGCAAAGAGCAGGTTCAGAAGCAAGCAACAAATATATCACTCTGAACCTAAGATTGGAGCAGAGTCTCAGCTATAGTGTCCATCCCAGTTTGAAGCCTACAGAAAAATAGCAGGATAGGAATCACAAATCAAAGAGCATTCCACGGTTCTGTTACTTTGACCCTACTGAGCTTACCAGCTGGCTGATCTCTTAGTGGCAGTCTACTGGAATTCAACTAAGGAAAACCCACAGGTATGTTCCCTAGACCCAGACCCTAGTGAGGAACTTTCATAGGTCTGACCAGGAGGGATGCATCATGAGGGCAACAAAGAGACTTTGTCCTGGATCAGGACACTCTGAAAGCAGTGAAAGCTTACAAAAAGTCCCCAGTCTGAGCTATCCTTGAGATCCTGGAATAAACAACCCTCAATATCCCAAGAAAATAACAACGGGACCCTAAAAGACACAAAGTTCAATCTAGACATTCCCTCTAAAAGTGTGCAGAACCTGGCCTCAACAGCAACAACAACAACAAATAAATCAGGAAGTAGGTTTTAAGAACAAGCAAATAAAATATAATCCCACTATAAAAAAGTGGTGACAGGGACATTCAAGACACACACCCAAAAGAAAAGAATTGACTCCAAAACACGCACAAGCAAAGCCTCAAAGAAAAGCACACTTTGGGCACAAATTCAACTAGAATTCTTGGAAGAGATTAAGAAAGATTTTACATGTTGTGCTTTGTTTTTATAAATGAAATGGAAGAAAGAATTGGAAAGGGAATTAATAGCTTGGCACAAGAGGTATAAAACCTTGCCCAAATAACAAACTTTATGAAAGTTATAATGGACCAAATAGAAAATAATGTTTGTATGGAACAAGAAATATAAAACAACATCAAAAACTGAAAAAAGGAAGAAAATGTAAAGTGTCTCATAGCAAAAACAACTGACCTGGAAAGTAAGATTGAGGAGGGATAATTTTAAATTACTGAAGTATTTCAAATCTAAGATAAAAAGAAAGAGCCTAGAGGCAGCTAGGTAGCACAGTGTGTAAAGCACCGACCCTGGATTCAGGAGGACCTGCATTCAAGTCCAGCTTCAGAAACTTGACACTTACTAGCTGTGTGACCCTGGGCAGGTCACTTAACCCTCATTGCCCCACAAAGAAAAAAAATTAAATTTAAAAAGTTAAAAAGAAAGAGCCAATATATCATATTTTGAGAAATAATAAAAGAAAACTGCTGAAATTTCTTAGAACAAGAGGGCAAAGAAGAAATAGAAAGAACCTACCAGCAACCTCCTAAAAGGAAACCTAAAATATACACTCCTAGGAATATTATAACTAAAATACAAAGGCTCTAGGTCAAAGAAAAAAAAATACTGCAAGTATCCAGAAAGTACCAAGGAACTCCAGTCAATAATGAATATGATTGAGCACCCAACACAAGAAGGACATGGAAATATCAAAACATAATATTTCAGTAAGCAAGAGAGTTTTATCATCAAGAAAAACTTACCCAGAAAAACCGAGTATAATGCTAAAAGATAAAAAAGAAATATGGAACTTTAATGAAAAAGGACTTCCAAGAATTTCTGATGAAAATACCAGATCTGTGTAGGAAATGAAAAATATGAAAGACAGGAGTCATTATGTCTATAAAAAGTTAAACCTGAACAATCATAAGAGATTAAGCATGTTTATATTCTTAGTGCATTTTGGGGGGGTGGGGCAATGAGGGTTAAGTGACTTGCCCAGGGTCACACAGCTAGTTGTGTCAAATGTCTGAGGCTGGATTTGAACTCAGGTTCTCTTGAATCCAGGGCAGGTGTTTTATTCACTGTGTCACCTAGCTGCCCCCAGCATGTTTATATTCTAAAATGGATGATGATAAATGTGTCTCTCATAATTCCACCATCATCATCAGGGGAGATAGAGCAAGAATAATCATATAGAGGACCTGGGAGCAATTTGGTTATGTCTTATGATCTTAAAAAAGGAATGGAAAGGGAGAGGAAGAGGAATATACTGAGAGAGAACGGAAGAGGAGAGGGATGGGGGAAAATATCTCACATAATTGAGTTTCATAAATAGACGTCTTTATAAGCAAGGAGGAGGGGGTGGAAAGAGAGAAGCTGACACTTGAGCCCCACTCTCATCTGAATCAGTCAAAAAGGATGGAAGGTGGGGTACACAGTACACATATAAATACATTTCATTCAACAGAGAAATAAGAGGAAAAGGGGGAAAGGAAGAGTAAAAATTAAGAGAGAGGGTAAGTTTAGGAAGGGATTAATTCCATGAAAAACAAATTCTAACTAAAGGAATACAAAAATTTTTCTAGCAATTTTTTGTGGCATCAAAGAATTAGAAACTGAGGGAGTACCATTAATTGGAAAAAATCTAAACAACTTTTGTTATATAAATGTTATGGAATTGTTATTCTGTATAAAATAACATAGAGAATGCTTTCAGAGAAACCTGAGAAGACTTAACCAGGAGAACAATTTATACCATAAGAGCACTATTATAAAGACAAATAACTTTGAAAGACCTTTAAACTTCGATCAGCATAATGATAAACTATCATTCTAGAGGACTCATAATATATAGGCTACTCATCACCTGCTAGAGAGGTGAAGTACTCAGTAAAAATTGAGGGGTTTTTAAAAAATAAGGTCAGTGAAGGAATTTGTTTTGCTTGACTATAAATGTTTATAACGGGAATTTTGTTTTGATTTCTTTCTCAATGGGGAGAAGGGAAGTTAAGAAGAAGAAAAAGAAGATTTGACTTTAAAAATAAAATAAAAAGAGGTATTTGGTAAACTTTTTAAGAGAAATCACAGAAGTAGTAGGGGTGAAAAGCAAGAGGCCAAAATAGTAAACAGAGACAGTAAATGTAGCCTATGTTTTTGAAGTTTAGCAATGGAAGAGAGGAGAAGCATTAGATGAAAGTTTAATAGAGTAACAGAAAAAGATGAGTATATTTGTAGGTAGAAGGAAGAAATAAATAGAGACATTGGAGATGAGAAAAAAGGGAGGGCAATCAATACAGAAAGATTCCACAAGAGCTAGGCAACATTGGAATCAAGGCCACAAATGAAGAAATTAGCCTTGGCAAGAAGAAGGAGGGTCATATCACCTCATAAAACCAGAAAGAAGGAGGATAGGTAAGGACCATAGAAAGGTTTTGAGTTGAGGAAACCAATTAAACTGATCTTTAAAGAGAGAGGAGAGAGAGAGAGAGAGAATTTATTTTTATTTATATATATGTTCTCTAATTTAGACTTTTAAAATTATTTTAAGGATTTCCTTTTCTGTTAAATTTAGATATATTTTTCTCTATTGTTATTGGACAATTAAATTCTTATATTGAGATCATTATCACTTAAAAGAACTGCACAGGTAGATCCTACATTTCTTATAATAGTCTTAAATGTTTAATCCTCTTGTGTCAGACAGTGGTCTTGAATTTTCATCAGAATTGGCCAGAGTAACTCTTTATAAATGAAAGGCTAAAAGACAGGGCTTAGCTTCACAAAGCAATACTCCTGCCAAAATTTCACTTATTGCATGAAACAAAGGACATCTGGATGGGGATTCTTTGTCTAAAGCAATTGAGATCAAGCTGTCCAAAACATCATTTAGAAAAAGAAGTGGTTTGGGAGTGAATCTTTCCCTTGTTTCTGGAAAGGGCAAGACAAAAAAAAGAAAAAGATTAGGATCAGGTATAGATTGAGTAGCACAATCTCTGAAATGCCATACTGAATGAGCAATGACAGTCCCTCCTGAATCTTTAATTTTATATAATTTATTATCATCATTGAGTGCCAATTCTGTGCTTGATTCAGAGTAAAGATCTATAAGACATTTGTGAGCTCAAGAGGCTTGCAATCTAATCATGGGGAGACATGATTTCACTTAAAACAACACTATTATAAATTAGTCTGTCCTAATATGTAATTCACACTCAGGCTTACTGAATGATCCTTACTGTTTGCAATGCCCTTTGTTGTCTTTCCTAGCTTCCTTTAAGACTCAGGTCAAGACCTACCTTCTAAAAGAGGCCTTTAAACATCCCATTTTTAACTCCCCACTACTAGTGTTATCTCTCCAAGATTAACTCCAGTTTATACTACATATACATATATATATATATATATATATATATATATATACACACACACATATATGTATGAGGCAGCTAGGTGTCACAGTGGATAGAGCATTGGCCCTGGAGTCAGGAGGACCTGAGTTCAAATCCGGCCTCAGACACTTAACACACTAGCTGTGTGACCCTGGCCAAGTCACTTGACCCCAATTACCTCACCCAAAAAAACCCAAAAACCAAACCAAAACAAACCAAAACAAAAAAAACCTTCCCTGCCTTGCGGCTATAACCATATATGGGAAAGGCTTCGGAGTTAACCCCAAGGAAAAATCAGGAGTCAGAGTCCCTTAGGAAGTTGGATGTTGGACATTACATACCTCTGGCATCTCCTGCGGCAGCTCTGGTGCCAAACTGTATTGGCTCTGCCTCTCCTTTGGATCCACCAATGTCGTGGAAAGGGAAAACCTGCCGCATGGGCAACAGCTTATTTTCTATATTGATCCATCCAGGCCAGCACCCTGGAGAGGACACTCCAGCTATTCCTCATGGGGTAGATACAACACGGGATGCAGCAGTTACCAGTTATAAGTCACTCAGGAGCTGTGGCTCCCATATCGGACTACACAGCCACACTGTGGCCTGTGGCTCTTCAAGGCACTGATCCATGGTCATCTGTGACTGGTGGAGGCCTACTACTACTACTACTACTATATGTCTGTATATGTATACACAAATGGGTATCTCTGTTATCTCTTCTCATTAGAATGTGAGCTCCTTGAGAGCACAAACTGTATGTCTGCATTACTTTGTATCTTCAGTACTTAGTGACAATATATAATAAGCACTTAATAGTCCAATATATAATAAGCACTTAATAAATGCTTGATGACTGACAGACTGAATACTAAAACTACATGCTTTTACATCACTAATAGTTACTAACTGTAAATCAGTGATTTTTCCCTTAATTTTCATTTCCCATAAGAATTTTCATAACATGTGGCATTCAAGGTGCTGTGACAAAGTGGAGAGACTTGGAGTCAGAAGACTTCTATAACCATGGAGCCAATCATTTAACCTCTGTTAGCCTATTATCTTCATCCAAAAACCTGGGGTAATGTTTTGTTGTGCAGAAAGCACTTTCTTAATATTAAAACAATCCATAAATATGAGCTATAATTACTCATGCCCTCATTTTAAAGACAACCTACCACTCTTGGCATCGAAGGCACTAAACTCTCATTTTTTCCTCTTCTCTAATTGTTCTTTCTCTACTAACTCTGTTCGCTTCCCTTTCTTCTCTATTCTCAAAATGTACACACTCTCTAAGACTCTCCCCAGGCTTTGTCTTTGTACTTCTCCCTTGATAATCTCATATATTCTTGTGGCTTCAACAAATCATCTCTATGAAGAAGACCCCTAGGTTTATATTGTCCAGTTTTACTGTGCTACTCTCATCAAGTCACATTAATTCTCTGAACTGTAAAAAAAACTCCACAAACAAAAACAAAACAAGGGGTTTGACTAGATTACCTAAATTTCCATGAATGAATGAAAAGGGATTTAGTGCTTAATATATAACAAATAAACAAATAAAATATAAATATATAACAAATAAACAAATAAAAAGGAGAGATGTCCTAAACAAGTTTATGTTTGAAAATGAGGAGACTACACATATAAGGGAGGATTCCTTGGGTATATGAAGCCTCCAGGATGGTAAGGGGAATCAATGTTCCATTAATTAACACATCCTTTACAAACCATGAGTCTTAGCTAGTCTCAGCAAATTATGATCCAAGACAATTCCAAAGGACTAATGATGAAACACACTATCTACCTCCAGAGGGGAACTGATATTGGTTGAATATATACTAAAGCATGCTATTTTTCACTTCCTTTCATTTTTTTTATTTAGTTGAGACTTCTAGTACAAAACGACTAATGTGGAAATGTTCTATATAATTGCATATGTATAACCACTATCTCATTGCTTACTATCTCAGAGAGAGGGGAAAGGAAGAAAGGAGGGAGGGAGGGATAGAATTTGGAATTCAAAATTATAAATAAGAATGTCAAAAAATTGAAAAAAACCTTAAGTCCAGGGCCACACACCCCTTCCAAAAGCATAAGTCTGGGGCTAGCTAGATATAATGGACTCTTAATGGCCCTAGGGTAAGATTTTTCAAAACTGAACTCCTAAGTTACTCCAAGGAATGATCCTATTCAGAAATCACAGCAGCCCCAGAGGAGCATGACAAGAAGTTGGTCAGGATGAAGGTCTTGATCAGTTGTTCTTAATAATAGGATCCATGATCTGTGATTTCTGGTAATATTTTTAATCATGTCCACTTCTTCATGACCCCAATTGGGGTATTCTTGGCAAAGATACTGGAGTGGTTTGCCATTTTCTTCTCAAGCTCATTTTACAGATGAGGAAAGGGTTAAGTGACTTGCCCAGGGTCACACAGCTAATAAATGTCTGAAGCTAGAATTGAACTCAGATCTTTTGGACTCTAGGCCCATTGCTCTATCTGTGCCACCTGAATGCCCTTAAGAATCCCTGCATTGGGTCTAGTATCCTCTTATTGATCATTTCTCTCATTCAGAATTAATGATATCTTTCTGGTGTCTCCTGAATTGTTAATGTTTATTATTATTAATTAACTTATAAACATGATTGAAAGTTTCCTGAGGACAAAAACTAAATCATAAACTTTTGTATCCTTTACAATGCCTAACACTGCATATTACAAATAGGAGGCATTGCATAATCATTTTTTAATTGATCAGATGAATGTATGATCAATTATCATCTATCTGTAGGTCAAGGTGAAGATCTAAAGAGAAATGACAATATCCAGCCTTGATGGCTTTGACCCACAGACACTGCATGGTCAGCATATCCTGTTCCTTTAGCAATTTCATCAGCATCAACTAGAGGCCATAACTAGTATTAAATGACAACCCGAACCTCACCACAATGACCTTCTGAAATGCATTAGAGCAATATTGGCTCCAGCCCAGTATAACTGGGCCGGACACGTGTGCCAAATAGATGACAACAGAATAACCAAAGAGCTCTTTTATGGAGGTCTGTCACAGCTAGATTCTCAGCAAGGCAGACATGGAAAACAGTTTTTTTAAAGAACTGGTAGAACATTGGAGAACAAATGTAAATAATACAGCATAACTGGGGAGAAGTGCAGCAGACAAGCCATGCCCACATGCAATTATCTGAGATGGGTCTTTCTTTTAGGACAAAGGAATCAGGAAGCTTTTGAATCAATTCATCTATTAAGATTTATTAAGTACAACTTGAATTTATAAAGTGCTGAGCATAGGAAATGATTAACTATTAAACCATGTGGTACTATTTGTAAATATAATTAGAATTGAGAGAAGAAAAAACGTTATGTGGGCTTGGTAGAAGAATTGGGATTTGATAGGAAATTTGATAAATGGGTAAAATTTTGATGCATGGCATGGTAGAAGTACATGACAGAAAGGAGCCCAGCATGATTTCTCTCATTTGGATTCCTAAACTTCTGTTAGTGCAATCCAAGATCAGGTTAGCTTGTTTAGTCACCAATTGACTCTTTAAAACATATATTGGATCTTCCTCTCTCACCCAGGCTGCAAAATGCTGAGGCTGCTTATGGGCTTGGTCCCACTCTAATCAGGAGGGGACCTTTGATCTGCTGCTTTTGCCAACCTAGGCCAGTTCATCCTTATGTGGACAACCTGGTGACCCTCTGCTCCCCAAGGCTCCATCTTATTGTCAAATTTAGTGCAGACATTTATCTGATCATCTTAAACCACTGAAGGTCAGATTTCCAAAGCTCAAGAGCTGTACCAACCTTGGCTTCCTGATTTCTGGGGTCATGGGCATGTGTAACTATAGCTGGCTTATTTGACACTTCTAACTTGGTTTGAGCTTGCAGTCAGTCCCCCAAAATCATCAGATCTTCTCCACACAAACTATCTATAATTACCTGTTAAGTGCTTGTGAAACATTCCTTTAACCCAACTATAAAGGTATTAATCCCTATTATTTTGTATGTTACTTGATTCTGTTCATTATTCAGGCTGTTGATATCTTTTTGAATCCTGACTATCTCTGAAATGTTAGTTTTCCCTTGAAACCTACTCTTCAAAAGTTTATTGTCATCTACAGATTTGATAAACATTCCTTCTCTGGTACTGTCCAAGTGATAAAAATGGCAAATAGAACAGCTCATACATAGGATCATAGATATAGAGAAAAGACCTGGAAAGTTGATTGAAACACTCTCATTTTACAGATAAGTTAATTTAGCTTCAAAGAAGTTGTGACTTTCACAGAATCATATAATTAGTGTCATGGGTGGAACTTGAATGCATATCTTCCATTAGCATTTTCTATCCATTCTGTCACCTCAGATCCCCAGTAATTCCACTAAAGAGACCTCCTTCCTAGTTGACATTAATCTCTTAAAGATTTCGGGGGGCTAATCACTTAACTAGTTCTGAATCTATTTTAACCATCTGCATAGAATGAGTGATTTTGTCAAATGTTTTGCTAAAATTCTAAGTATATTGTGTCAGCTTCCCCAACTGCAGTGTGAGGGGGTTGGACAAGAGAACTTTAAAATACCTTTTAACTCTAAATTTATGATCCCATGACTCTATATCCATGACATTCTGCTGATCTACCAGTCTAATTATTCTGTCAAAAAAGGAAATGAGCTTAATCTGGCATGACCTGTTCTCGATGAAACCATTCTGAGTTATAGTGATCATGGCTTCCTTTTCTAATATCATAGCTTTAGTCATCCATTCTAGAATTTGGCCAAGAGTGGGGAAAGATCATTGGCTAGCAGTTTATAGCTGTCACTTTCTTCCCTTCTTTGAAAATTAGGACATTTGACTTTCTCTAGCCCTGTATCACTTCTCTTATCACCCACTCCAAAGTCACTGAGAATAGCCTCAGAATCTCATCATTGATTGGAATATATGTTGAAATAGAATTTGTCCACTACAGGTGTCTTGAGCTCTTTGAAGGTAATTAGATGCTGTATTCTTTGTAATTTGAGTTTCTATTTTCTGATAATTATTTTTGTTATTTTCTTTTCAGTTAGAAGTATTCTTATTGGAAAAGAAAAGAGAAGGAACTTTTGGTTTATAGATTGATATGAAAGGTCCTAGAGGAGGCTGGCTTCCTACAAAAATATCGCAGGAGATTTAAAATTATACCAGATGAAAGAGTAATCAATAAGATGAATAAATGAAAATAAGCTCCTCCATCCGGTCTACAAACAAAAGGAGCATACAGAAATATCCATATTCTGAATGGCTTGGGGAGTGAGTGAGTTAGGAATAACTAACCCAAGCTCTAGAAAATAATGCATGAAACTCATTGTTGTTTAGGGCAGAGATGTTGGAGTAGCAGGAAAGGGGTAGCTAAAGACAGTAAATAATTTCTGGTAAACAAAGACTGAAGCCATCAGGAACTTGGTCATGGCTACCAGAGAAGATGTATGGATCCAGTTCTGGTAGGTCACTTCACACGAAGAAAGGATTAGGCAATAGAAAAGAAGAAACCACACATTTATTATGTGGCATATGATATGCTAAGCATTTTACAATTGTATTGTTTGATCCTCACAAACAACCCTGGAAGATAGGTGCTATTATTATTATTATTATTACCATTTTATAGTTGAGGAAACTGAGGAATACAGAGGTTAAGTGACTTGGCTAGGATCACACAGCTAGTAAGTGTCTGGAGATGGATTTGAACTCAGGTCTTCCAGACTTCAGGGCCAGTACTTTAATACACCACCTAGCTGTCTCATATATATATTTTCCTGAGTACCCTCCAAGAAGTCTGAATCCAGCACTCCTGTCAAAGCCACAGTAGAAGATAAGTCCAGTATGACACCCAAGCAGCGCATGAAGCAGTGGTCCCAGCACAAGGTGTGAAATCAGTACAATCTCTGAAATACAGTCAGAGCCATAGCAGGAGATAGAATCTACAAATATGGGGATTACACAAAGTGAATGAGGCAAAGATGTGGCCGAGGCCAGCACAGTCACCAAGAAACAAAGGCAATAATTAAGAATTATGGCACACGGCAGCACCTTGTCTCAGATATTCAATCCCAAACTACAGCAGAGGCAGCCTCCAGACTTCAGAGGTGACAGGATCAGTCAGAATCTGCTCAGCTCCCTTCAAAAGTCGGTAGGAGCATAGCCCTGGCACAAAGTCCCAGTCTATGAACTAAGACTAAAAAGATGGACAAAGAGAAGAAAACTGAATATAATGAAGAAATACCATAAGGATAAAGGGAAGCCCAAGAGGTAAATCCAGAAGAGAGTAATGCTACAATATGTGTGAGTAAAACCTTGTTTTAAAAAAAAATGACTTGCCCACAAGGACTCTGAGTGTAAGTAAAAAATTAAGCAAGAGGTAAAACATGAAATTGAAATATTTAAAGGAAAAAAGAACACGCAGGAAGAATATATAGCATAAAGTAGAATATAGAAACAAATGTAGGAATCCCTAAAAGATAAAATGGAATAAAAAGATCTCAATGATAAAAAAAATCAAGAAATATTAGAACAAAATGAAAAGCCTGAAAAATGGGTTATATATCTGCTATCAAAAACAAGTGATGTAGAAAACAGGTCAAGGAGAGATAACTTGAGAATTATCAGACTCCCGAAAAAAACATGAACCAAAAACTTAGATATAATATGTCAAAAATCATAAAAGAAAACTTCCCAGAGCTATTAGAAGCAGAAGGCAAAGTGAAAATTAAAAGAATCTACTAGTCATCTCCTGAGAGTAACACCATAATGAAAACATCTAAAAATGTCAGAGTCAAGATCCAGAGCTTCCTGGTAAAAGAAAAAAAATACTGTGAGATGACAAATAAAGAGTTCAAATGCCAAGAAACCATGATAAAAATGACAAAAGACCATTGTACAATTACTATAAAGGGGAAGAAATATTAGAATACAATATTCAAAAAGTCAAAAGAAAAAGACTTACAACCAAAAATAAGACACGGTATAAAATTAATTGTAAACCTTCAGGATGGAAAATGAAACATTCAGACAGTCATAAGGAAAAAGACCAGAGTTCTGTATAATCTTTTAAAGATAAGTACAGGAGATGAGAAATCTAAAAAGGGACATATATTTCATATGAAAGTAGAAGCTAATCGATTTTCAAGGACTTGTATTCTAATAGACAGAAAATAGATGTATCCCTTCAGAATCCTGCTGTCTTCAAAGGTCCTAAGAAAATGAAAAAAAGAGAAGAATTTAAGGGTTATATTTAATTGTGGAAGGAGAAAAAAAAACACCTTCGCAAGATATTTCTCTGATAAAGGTCTTCAGTGGATCCTTTTGTCAGGTAATCAGATGTTAGGTGACTTCCTCAGGGTCACACAGATAGTAAGTATCTGAGACTGAATTTGAATTCAGGTCTTCCTTACTCCAAGTCCAGTGCTCTATGCACTGAGCCACCAGCTGGCTCTAATTTTAACTATCCTTAATACTAAAAATGACTTTTAACTTGAGGGAAAGGCAGTGGAGGATAGTTGTGGGTGAACAGATTAGATGCATGGTGGTAGTGATCCACAAAGAAAAAAAAAGAAGAAAAAAATTTAGCATCATTAAAACATTTCTAAAATCCATGGAAGACAACGGAAAGAAGTTCAGAAAGGGGCATACAAAAGCAGGCTAGTGTTGGTATGATCACATTAAATTTACTCTATGCTTTTTCTTTTTCTTTTTCTATTTTTTTCAGGACAGTAAGGGTTAAATGACTTCCCCAGGGTCACAATCTAGTAAGTGTCAAGTGTCTGAGGCCAGATTTGAACTCAAGTCCTCCTTAATCCAGGGCCAGTGCTTTATCCATTGTGCCACCTAACTGCCCCTACTCTATGCTTTTTTGTAAGTTTTATGTAATACCATTTTACAGTTTATACACACACACACACACACACACACACACACACACACACACACACACACACACAAGGTGTCCCAAAAACCTTATTGCAGTTTAGAGTTTAAAAATGCACAAAGACCTTCAGGAACACCCCTGTATAATTCTCTTTTCCTTTTCTTCGCATGTTGAAATGTATGTTGATGTTAAGTTCATTATTTAAAATTATATGTATGGGGGAGCTAGGTGGTGCAGTGGATAAAGCACCGGCACTGGATTCAGGAGGACTTGAGTTCAAACTCAGCCTCGGACATTTGAAACTTAGTAGCTGTGTGACCCTGGGCAAGTCACTTAACCCTTATTGCCCTGCAAAAATAAAATAAAATTATGTATATAGAGTTAAGGATTACATAGAACTAAGAATGTTTATATAGATATAGAGCTAATATATGTATATATAGTTAACTATATAAGTATATTTATATATTGTTAAGAAAGAGAAAGTAAACAGAAGTAAAACCCAAGCTGAATATAGTTCAGACTTTTCACCTTTATTCCTTATCATCAATCTTTCCACCCCAGGAGCAGAACTTTTCCTTATTCGATACTCTTCTTCTCCCCCACGTTAAGAAGCAAAGAAAAACAAAACTTCTCTTTCTGTTGTCAAAAACCAAAATAACTCCAAAATTTCTGTCTTGGAATATTGGGGAAACAGTGGTGCCACTGTCATTGATGGGAGAATTGAGAGGGGTAAGTAGTTTGGGAAGAAACATCATCAAAAAGGGCCCCCTAAATACACACAGGCTTCATCCAGAATTCCATAGAAATATGAAATGTAAAAAAGGAAATAGTATAAATGATGTGGTATATTTTGTTTCTTGGCATCACACAGCAGTCCCTGACTGCCTCATAAACTTAAAGCAGGGTCCCAGTTGACCACAAGGAAGAGGATGATAGCTTGCCTTACTTACTTTGTGAGAGGGGTATGTGCCTTAATTGATAAATGTGTTTGAGATGAAAGGAGGGGGTGGAAACTGTGTTATTTATTTGAAAATACCCAAGCTCAGGCTTCTCAGACTATATTTTTTCTTGATACCTTCCTGACATTTCCTTTGAAGGTCATGGAAATGACCAAATGCAGAATAGGTTCAGAGCATTTTAGGTTATTTATGCAACTTTTAGTGAACATACAATTTAAGCTTGACCAGTCTGATCACTCTGGGATGAATCCTGGCCAAGTCTGGGGGATTAATCTGTCA
Source organism: Dromiciops gliroides (assembly GCF_019393635.1). NCBI lineage: Eukaryota > Metazoa > Chordata > Mammalia > Microbiotheria > Microbiotheriidae > Dromiciops > Dromiciops gliroides. Next base: position 456,049,812 of record NC_057861.1, read on the forward strand.
CTGGACAGACTTCAATAAATTATTTGGTTGGTTTTTTCTTTTCTTTTCCTGGTTTAAAATATTTTCTTCCAATAAATAATCAAGTCATACACTGGAAAACTAAACTGACTGACCTCTACAAAAAGTAAAAGAAAGTCTGAAAAATGGAAACTTGAGAGGTTCACCTTCTAGTGTCCACTGAGTAAGAAAATATTCTTATTTATTTGAAATACCAGCAAATGTGCTCCCATGTAATGAAATATTTACTGAAATGGCTTCCTCAGTCCTCTGTAGTTGCTGATAGAGTTTAACTAGAGTCAGGTAGAGAAACCAAAATGAAGGTATGTATATTTATTTATTTATGTTGCAAGCAGCCTAGACCATAAGACTTACCCTGGGGAATCCTGCAAGACGGGCCATACATGACTGCCAATAATAGTTATTTTCTGTTTTCACAGAATCTTTTACTGCCATTCCCAGAAAATCAATCTTGGAAGGTTTTCTACGGCTGTTATATTTAATGTTCTCATTAGTGTTGTTAGAGTATATTTGCAATTGTTTTAGTTATCATCTGGCAATATTTACAGATTATTCAGTATCTTCATTTGCAAGACTTCATTATCTCTTTGTAATCTAACATTTTTGATTCTCTGGTCTTTCTACACTTGGAGAATCAATATCTTCTTTTACTGACACAAACTGAGGGCATTTTCCATTCTTCCTCCCTTTGATCAAGATATATTTATCCAAATTAGGACCATGCCTGTTCAAACTGTAACAGACAATGAGCCTGCATAAGCAATTATTTCAAAACAATTCTTAAAATAAAACAGCTGTATGAGTTATGTTCAGAAAGAAAGAGAAAGATCTGACATCCTGAAATTTATGCACCAAATAAAGGTGTTACTGGGTTTTTTCTCTTTTTTTCCTAGCCACTTGGAGAGTACTAGGTAATACCAAGTGGGCTGAATTTTTAGGAAGTTCATCAAGCGATCTGGTTCATGATTTATTAAGAGAGCTGGAGAAAGTCACAGACTGAACTTTTCAAGAATATTCTCTAGGATTCCTTCCTAGAAAAAATGCTTATGAACATGTTTACTTTTTGCTATTTTTTTTTACTTTTACCAAGAAAATAAATTCACAAAACCATAGAATTTTAGAGCTGGAAGGACCTTAGATATCATCTACTCTAGCTGCCACTCCTCATTTTCCCTATGAAGAGAAGGAAGCACAGAGATTAATAGTAATCTGTCCAAGGTCACACATTTAGCAAGCTGCATACCCACCACCAGACCCACATTTCCCAGCTCTTTAGGCATTGTTCTCCCTATTATATACACTGCTTTAGGGTATAATGTCCCAAACAAATAGATCCTAGTACAAACACATTTATAAGCCCAATGGGCTTTTTCAAAACTCCCATTTAACTTGAGCAGCTAACACACCATACCCATATCTGTTTTACATGAAAATACCTGTCACTCTGTGTCTGTGGTACTTGGGCTCATTCTGTTTATAAATACTTAAGTTCACATGAGATTTTGTTAAGATGTAGAATTTAAGATAAAAAATAAACGTATTCTGCCAGAACCTAGTCTCAACTGAGTGCTAACTAGAAAGAAAAACACAATTTCCTTGCTAGCAAAGGTATCTCCTTAGAGACATAAAAACCAACTACGTCATTCTTTATATTCTTTAAATTCATTTTCAATTCCAAAACATGTATCAGACACTCAGTAATGCAAGATACTTGCACATAGCAGAACTGGGGAATACAAAGTTGAATCCTGCCCAAGAGGAGCTTACAATCTAATAGGTGTCATAAAACAGAGATGGAAATAATAAGGTCTCTGAATGATAGAGATAGGTCCTGATTAGTGTGAATAATAAATTCCCTAAAGTGGTCATATCTTTCAAATTTGCAATGCATATTTCTGGAACAAATTAATGTATTTTACATATTTATAACTTCTAATAGTACATATTCAAATACACGTGACCACTTAAAGGGATTCATTATTTACACTAACAGAAACTAGATGTAAGATGTCCGAGTTCCTGGAAAGAAGGGATATAGGTGAAAAATGGGGGCAGCTAGGTGGGACAGTGGATAGAGTGCTGGGCCTGGAGTCAGGAAGACTCATTCTCCTGAGTTCAAATCCAGCTCAGACACTTATTAGCTGTGTGACCCCAACAAGTCATTTAAAGTTGTTTACTTCATATTCCTCATTTGTAAAATGAGTTGGAGAAGGAAAAGGCAAACTGGTCCAGTATCTTTGCCAAGAAAATTCCAAATTGGGTCATGAAGAGTCAGACACGACTAAAAAAATGACAACAACAATAACATATAAAACATAAATGAAATGTATAATTGCTATTATGATGTATGGGCAGAGGGAAATATAATAAACCTTTTGTTGTTCAATTATTTCAGTCATGTCTGATGCTTTGTGACCCCATTTGGGGTTTTCTTGGCAGAGATCTGGAGTGATTTGCCATTTCCTTCTCCAGATAATAGTGCTACCAATACTATAAATGAAATGTTAAACAACATATGGATACAGAAAGAGAAGGAGCATGGTGTAAGGCTATGGTATCAAGTGAAAACAGAAAACAGAAGCCTGTGGACAGCATGCTGACTTACAGAACTACAAATTAGCATTATTTGGGTTGTATTTTATTTTTTATTTGTTTTGTTAAACATTCCCAATTATGTATTTTTTAAATTTTATTTTTGTAGGGCAATGAGGGTTAAATGACTTGTCCAGGGTCACGCAGCTAGTAAGTGTCAAGTGTCTGAAGCCAGATTTGAACTCAGGTCCTCCTGGATCCATGGCTGGTGTTTTATCCACTGTGCCACCTAGTTGCCCCCTTCCAATTATATTTTTATCAGGCTCCCAGGGAAATTGATCCCTCTGGGTAGAGAATAGGGCACTAGGCTTAGTTGGAGTCAGGAAGACCTGGGTTCAAACCCTGATTTGGAAAGCTGTGTGGCCCTGGGAAAGCCACTTAATGTCTCTGTGCTTCTGTTTCTTCATTTGTTAAATGGGGGATGCCCCAACAATACCAAAGAAAAGAGAAAAGGACCTATACATGTGAAATTATTTACAGCAGCTTCTTTTTGCATTGGGAAAAAATAGAAACTTAGCAGGTACCCATCAACTGGAGAACTTATTTGCAAGTTATGGTGTATGAATGTGATGGAATACTATTGTGCTTTAAGAAATAATTAAGGGGGGGCAGCTAGGTGGCCCAGTGGATAGACCACCAGCCCTGGATTCAGGAGGACCTGAGTTCAAATCCAACCTCAGACACTTGACACTTACTAGCTGTGTGTCCCTGGGCAAGTCACTTAACCCCAATTACCTCACTAAAAACAAACAAACAAAGAAATGAAATAATTAAGGGGCTGGTTTTAGAGAAATCTGGGAAGACTTATATGAACTGATGCCAAGGGAAGTGAGCAGAACCAGGAGAAAAATGTGCATGATAGCAACAATATTGCAAAGATAATCAATCGTATTTGAGAGACAAGAACTCAGATCAATACAATGTCCAACCACCATTCCAGAGGACTCAAGACAAATAGACTAGACACCTCCTCATAGAAAGGTGGTGGACTATGTATGGAGGTTTTTTAATATGGCCAATGAAGTCCTGGGTTCAAGTATCAACTCCATCCCTTATTAGCTGATTCACTTGTGCTCAAGTCTTGAACACAACAACTTCTCAGTGTGTACATCTATAAAATTAGAACGACAGTATTTAGACTACCAACCACCTAGAACCATAGTGAGGAAGATATTTGTAGATTGTTAAGTGCCATATAAATGTGAATGAATTACCTTCTCTGAACTGTTTTGCTTCCCCAGGGTCATCTCTTTCTGAGGCTTTAGAGCCCAGGTTTTCCCAAAGGTATGGCAGCAACACCCAACAACCCAGTGTCCGTGCATGAAAGGTAATGATTCTCCGCCCATATGGCAGTCCTGTGTTTATGCTAACAGCTAGCCTGCTCCCCACACTGCCACAAACGAGTGGGCTTCAGTCCAGGGACCCTGTGCTCAAACATTCCAGACATAACAGAGGACGGAGTATGGGATGGGCCAATCTTTGAGCACTGTGGTTTTCCTTCTGAAGCTTGGAAATCAATTTGCATAATTCGCTTTTTCAGCATATGGAATCAGTTCTCACAGTCCAGTGTCTTTTTTTTATTATTATTTTAGATTTTGCTGAGACGAATCTTTTGATGCCTCAAGGTTTGTCTGTAAGCTTTATGCAGTGGAAGCTTTAAGTCAATAGGTTAATATTTATGAAAATCTCAAATGCATGAAGTGAATGCTCTACCTTCATGTTTAACAAATCAGGGTGGGAATGCATTAATTATTTATTTGCATTAATAAAGTTTCACCTAATATTTGGCATATAAATTGTGTTTGAGAATACAAACCCCTCAGTCTGGCATTCAAGGCCCTCCTCAATGGAGCTCCAGCTTACCTTTGGCATCTTTTGTCCCACACCTTTACAAACAATACATTCCAGCCACCAAAGGCTACCAGCAACCTGATCTTGTGCTGACCTACCTCTGTGGATTCCACATAAGGAGAGAAAGGAAAGGACTAGTCATTTATGTAGGGCCTATTGTGTGCAGGGGCTGTGCTAAGTAAACACTTTACAGTTATTTCATTTGGTCTTCACAACAACCCTGAGAATTAGGTGCTGATATTATCCTTATGTTTCAATTGAGGAAACTGAAGCAAATAGAAGTTAAGTGACTTGCCCAAGGTCACACAGCTAGTAAGTGTCTGAGACTGGATTTAAACCCCAGTCTTCCTGTCTCCAGGCCCAGCTATCCATCTATTGTGCCATATAGTTATTTCGAAGTATCCCCATTCACTCTTGTGAAGACATTTGCATCCTCATCTCTAAGTTTTGAAATTCTTCTTTTCCTTCAAGACCCTAATCATCTTCCACCTCCTCCATGAAACCTTTCCTGATCCCCTATGTTGAAAGTGATTTCTCTCCCTTCAAATACTCCTAGAATTTTTTCTTATATTTGTTTATACTTATTATACTCTCCCTTGTGCCCTAATTATTCATGTACATGCTTTTTCTTTCCCATTAAATTATAAACTCCTAAATATAGATACCCAACTCCAATCTGTCCTCCATATCATGGCCAAAGTGATATTCCTAAAGAGCATATCTAATCATGCCCCTTCCCTTCTCCATCACAATAAACTCCAATGGTTCCTTGTTACTTTTAGGATCAAAAATTAGCTCCTCTGGGGACAGCTAGGTGGCACAATGGATAGAGCACCAGCCCTGGATTCAGGAGGACCTGAGTTCAGATCTGGCCTCAGACACTTGACACTTACTAGCTGTGTGAGCCTGGGCAAGTCACTTAACCTCCATTGCCCCAGAAAAAAAATAGCTCCTCTATTAATCATTTACAGCCTTCATAATCTACCCCCAGTTAATCTTCCTAGCTTTATTGAATTCTATTCCCCTTCTGGCACCATATGGCCTAGTCAATGTGTCCTTCTTACTGTTTCTGATACATGCCAATGAATTTCCCATCTCCATGCCTTTTCACTACACATAAAACCATTCCTGTCACATGCACCTCTTAGACTCACCAGTTATCTTCAAGACTTAGTTCAAATACTACATTGATGGTTAGTCATTTAGCTGCCAATACTCTCAATATGTTGTATGTACTTAAATATATGCATTTCACACCCTATAGAATGTTAGTTCTTTAAGGCCAACGCCTGGATTACTTTTGACTTTGAGTTCCAATGGCCTGGCATTTACTCAGAACTTAAGGTTAATTGGTTGAGAATCATTTATATTTTTTTTGTAAGTTGCAATGTGCTCAGTGTAATGTATTACCTTAAAAAGATCAATTTTGGTAAACTGTCGGCTATTCTATCTATGGGTAAAATGAAAGAAACTTTAGCTTGATAAAGTGGATGCAGATAGATAATCTGAATCAGCAAAACAAATTAGAATTCAAATTAAATTTTCATTTAATATATTTGATTAAAGATTATAATTACACATTCTATTTAATATTTAATGGAATAGTCTCTTGTTTGAGTCCCTCATTTGTCCCAGCCTTTCAGGCTCAATGGAGATACCTTTCTCATGCTTCGTCCCTATGAAGCTACAACCTGCTTATGACTTCCAACAATGGCCTTCATCTGTGTTCTTCCCTCATATTGTTAGAACACATGTACTGCGCTCTTAGGGAAGTCATCTCTCTGACCTAAGATACAGGATTGACACAACCACAGATTCAACCTCCTACATTGCAACACCACTTTCTTCAGTTAGAGTTCTTCCTTCCCTCCATAAATCCTATAGAGACCTCCTCTCTGAAGGTTCTAATTCAATTTACTACCCACAGAGTGACAGAATTGGGTTCAATTCATGTAATGATATGCTCATATAGCAATAGTCATCCAAATCATTGCCAAGAGGTTCATGATTATTTGAGGATATTCAACTTTTGTCAATATTGGCCAATGGCAATGAGGCAAATTTACAAGATATGGCCTGAATTCAATAATTATTTTGCACTTGGAAGTGTGGTTATGAAATGACTCATTCTTATGTGCCCAGTTAGAAAGCAAAACTCTTTAACAATGCAGGGGCGGTGGGGCGGCTAGGTGGCACAGTGGATAGAGCACCAGCCCTGGAGTCAGGAGTACCTGAGTTCAAATCCGGCCTCAGACACTTAACACTTACTAGCTGTGTGACCCTGGGCAAGTCACTTAACCCCAATTGCCTCACTAAAAAAAAAAAAAAAAAGATGCAGGGGGGGAGGAAGCAGAGTTCCCAGTCCTCTGATGGGAAAAGTCCCCTTCTCTTTGTATAGCTTCCATCACACCTTCATAGGACAAACAATGGCACAATAAATAATGTGATGACAAAGTGGACTAAAGGTACTTATGAGAAATAATATTAAATCCAATCAATGTATTCTTTTTTTTTTTTTGGTGAGGCAATTGGGGTTAAGTGACTTGCCCAGGGTCACACAGCTAGTAAGTGTTAAGTGTCTGAGGCCAAATTTGAACTCAGGTACTCCTGAATCCAGGGCCAGTTCTTTATCCCACTGCACCATCTAGCTGCCCCCAATCAATGTATTCTTTAACAAAATTTAACAAAATTGTTAAGCAGAAGGAAAGAAGGAAGGGAGTGGGATCCTCCCATTCCTTTCAGCTAGCTTGCTTCTCTCACTGAGCCAGCATCCATGATAAAAACATAATCACATGCTTCTCTATTTCTTCATTTAAAAGTCAGGGAATCTCTCTTGGTCTTGAAGAAAGAATTGTAGTTGTGACAAAAAAATGACTCATGTCACAGCAATGATGCTGCTGAGGAGCAATGACCATTTCTCCCATCTCTCTCCTCTTCTCTAGAAGGGTTTCCAAAACTATCACCCCAGTTCCTACCTGGGAACCTCCAGCCTCCTCATTAGTTTCCTCTCTTATCAAACTGAGAAAAATGACAAATCCCACGACCTTTGTGGCCAAACAACCCCTTTCCAAAAATTGTTACTGATCCATAAAATGGGAATTACAATAACGATGATGATAACAATAACAATAATTGTAATACCTATTTTACAAGTGTTGTTGAATTAAATAATCTTTGTAAAATCCTTGGGGAAAGGCTTTGCATTCAGTCTAGGTCTTTACAGTTTACAAAGCCTATTCCTCATAATAACCCTGTAAGAGAACTCAATACTATTATTCACATTTTATGAATGAGAAAATTTGGGATTTGTCTACATTCAAATAGCTAATAAACAACAAAACCTTGATTTTAATTTAGACCTTCTGACTCCAAGTCCAGCATTCTTTCCATTATATAATGTAAATTATTGTTATTCTGAGTTTTAATTTAAATAATATTTCCTTTAAGTATTATTTGAGTTGTCAACTGGCTTATAAGTTGTTTTACAAATATAGTCTGCCTATTAAACACACACATCATAATTGATGTAAGCAAGGGAACTGATAGTCCAAGCAAGGAAAATGTAAAATAAGAACATTTAAAGACATACAAACATTCAGAGTAGAAAAAGGCAATTCCAATTCCATTTTTTTAAACGTTATTAATATGATTAGTACACTTCTCTAAGTTTTGGGCACTTTTTTCTGAAAGTTTAACAAAAATACTAGTTCTTTTTCTACCTTGGGGCTTAATTTACCAGACATATGTAGCCTATTGAACCAATCAAGGCCATGTAAACCACAGAAGAGTGCAGATCATTATGACTTCCATGGAAGATTGATCTATTCAGCAGAGAGGTCAGTCAGCCTACAGAAGATTTTTTTCTTGGGATGTGTGTAAATCTTTGCAATGCTGATTTACAATGAGAGTAGTAGAAAACTCATACCAATATTTCCTATTTTTATTCTATTTTTGAAGGAAGTTATTTTGTTTAAATAATAGTCTTAAACATACTGGGCAATTCTATCCCCAGCAAAGTACAACTTGATTTTTTAACTACACAGTCACAGTAGATTAAAGAAACATTTTTTGTCCAATAAATGTTTATTAAATAATAACCATTTGCAAGGCACTGTATTAAGCCCACCCCTAGGGTTATAAAATTGAGAAAAGAGACAAAAATTCCATGTTCTTTGGTCTTTCTTCTTAAAAATACTTGAACCATTACTATGAAGTATTCTATATATCAGTGTATCTGGAGTCTAAAGATTGGAAGACATTGTGGGCCATGTTTTAAGAGGTTTTAAAATCAAGGAATAACTGGACTATTTCCTCATACCTGGGTTTGCAACAACACTGTAGAAAATTCTGTATTTTTATTTAGCAGATAAGATTTTTATAACATACAAAAATAAATCATAATAGAAAAGAGCATATGTACTATATACTATCCTAATTGTTTCACTTAGGTTATCTACTCTGCAACAGTTTGTCATCTTAGAGATATGATATTTCCAAGTACAAATAACCAACAGATTGATGTGGGGAGGGGGAAGGTTGGGGGGAAATGTGCACACCATTATTTCAGTGAAGTAAAAACAGAAGATATCAATAGAAATTTGTTTCTTTAAAAAGGAAAGAACTTACTTCTATGTGTTTCCCCATGAGTAACTGCAACCTTAGACTACCTTGAAGATATTAAAGCTGTCAAGGTGCAGCAGTGTGTTTATTAACTCTCCACAAGTAAAGCCTCTACTCTATTCTTTTATTGCTATTTTTTTTTATTTTATATCAGTACCATTTCCAAATATGCCCCTTCCCTCTCTCCTCCTCAAAAAGTCATTCCTTGTAACAGAATAAAAAAGAAAAGAAAAAGAGATGGGGGAAAGCAATTCAACAAAACTAACCAACGTGTCAAGAGTCTGATAATATAGGCAATGTTGACACTTGTAAAGAATTAATTGTTATTTGAGGTTTTTATGCCTTGGCGAGCACTGGCCTGGGGCTCCGCAAACCACACGATGCTCCACCTACTGGTTGTAGCCCTTGCCAGGGCTCTGGCACCTCATGTCATCACCACCCGCTGATGCCTACATGGGCCTGGCAAAATTAGAATGATTGGAAGCCTAGTGAGGGCAGTCATGTGACTGTCAGAGCGGCCATCCCATTGGCTGGGACTGTGTGGGGTGTTTCTAGGTTTGGGGGAGGAGAATTGGGCATTCTAGGTGGAAGCTGAAAAAGTGACAGGTGTTCTGCTGCGTATTTTCAGCTGATTCCTGGGCGGTGGTATTTTTTCAGGTATTATAATTTCCCTTTCCCCATTTTATTTCCTTTCCCTTGATCCTGCTGATCCTGTTTCTGTGTTTCTTTTTAGTTCGTTCTTGTTAAAATAGATCTTGTTCTGTTTTGAGGGACGCTGCCGGTCTCCTTCCTTGCCCTAATATTGCGGTGAGCCGCTTAGCTAGCACTCCCCAATTAAAAATTGGTCCCCACACACTCAAAGTCCCCTACCTATGCCAAGAAGAGAGAGAAATGTATGTTCTCATTTCTTCATTGGAACCAAGCTCGGTCATTATAATTAAACAGAAATTAGTTTGGGGTTTTTTGTTTGGTTGTTGTTCTTTGCATTTACAGTGTTGTAGCCATTAAGTATATCATTGCCTTGGCTCTCCTTTCCTCAGTATATATCGGTTCATATAAGTCTTCCCCTCTTCTCAGTGTTTTTCATATTAATCGTTTCCTTTGGTGCAACAATATACCAAGACATTCGTGAACCATGTTTGTTCATCCCTTCCTAATCAATAGACATCTACTTTGTTTCTAGTTCTTTGCTACAACAAAAAGGGCAAAGCCTCTCCTTTGACCAAGGCATTGTTTAGCTTTCCAGAACATTTCCAGAATACACCATACCTCTTCCTGATTTCATACTCATATTAAGTCCCTAAGCCTGATGCAGTTTCACATTGCCCCTCCATATCCTAAACCCATCCCCAAAACCACTCCAAATGGGCCATATGTAGACCATATGCAGCATAAGAGAGCTGTGGGGGATACATGTCAGCCTCCTCCTCCCCCCTTACTGGACAAGTGCCCCGAGGCCCAAGCCAACTCAAGGGCAAAGGTGTTTCTCTTTTCTTTAGGGAAAAAGGACCTGGAAACCTGCCCATGATACTCTTTTTTCCTCAGCCAATCCCCTCCCAAGTGACATGAATTCTAAGCCTGCTGAGAGGGTTGTGGCTTCTCTAAGGAGGCACCGCTGGGCCCAGGCCAGTTCTAGCCCACACCTGCCCATTCTCATGAGGCCTTCCCAATAAGTTCAGTCTTAAACTCCTATAACAATGATCCCGATTGCAGTCTAGGTTCATTTAAACAATACTATAAGTGTTTCAGTTTGGGCCAAAGCCCAGTTCACTTTTACCAGTGATTTTTTTTTTCCTCATTAATTCTTAAATCCACATGCCCTTTTCAGGAAATTTAATTCACATGATTTCAATTCATTTATGCACAGGATCTTGTGTTAGCTCTTTGATGACAGTAAACTTTCTAATTAATCCTTCTTTGGGCCAGGAAGTCATGCTTTTTCCAGTGTGACCAAAAACAAAGTTTAAATGCCACAAATTTGGTCAAGTCAATCAATTCAGGACTCAGAAATATAGGCTCTCTTTCTCCCTACATTTGAGTCCAAAACAAACTCTGAGCATAAAGGACCTTACAAATTTTTCATGAGGGCATCTGGTGTACAGATAAATGGCAATGTGACAGCTGTTTTTTCCCTTTACCCAGCTCCCATTATTACCAGTTATTATTTGGGTTGATGCCGCTTCTGCTGAAGTCATGTCTGCATACCAGGATAACCAGTCAATTAAGTAAGTAAAAAAAAAACTAACCAGTGGTTGGGCATCATGTAAGCCAAACAACTTGGCTATAGCCTGGACTTTTCATTTCTGTAAATGTTATTTAGAGAAAATCATATGGATAGGATCTGTAAAGTCAGCTTAATCAGGCTAATTTTGGTAGAAAGATCCAATGAGTTATTTAATTTTGCAAATCAGGACAAGACCTGTTAAAAAGGGATGCTTACTGAGGAAAACAGGAAAAACACCACTTTTTTATTTTTAAGAATAGCTAGATAGCTTGGTGGATAGAGTCCTGGGACTTGGAATAAAGAAAAACTGAGTTCAAATCCTTTCTCAGGCAAGGTTTCATCTGTAGAATGAGGGCAGTAAGAGCACCTACCTCCTGGGATCAAATAACAAAGGTCGAATAACATATATAAAGTACTTTGTAAATTTTAAAGCACACTATAAATGTTTTCTATTATTATTATTATTTCTATTAGGACACTCATATTTGAAACCCAAGACTAAAAATTAATGGTGGCTTATAAACACTAATGATTTATAATTCTGGATCAGTGTCCTTGGGTGGGACCATGCAAATGTATTTATGTCATGTACAGCTTATTCTCATAAATAACCCACAATAACCCTTCTTCAGTATATATTTATGCCAAGCATCTGAAAGCCAACACTTGCATAAACCACATTAGAGTCATAATGTATGCATATCTAAAATGCTAAGCATTATGTACGCTTGTTTATATATTGTCCTTCAAACTGAAGTTGAGTGCTCACAGTGCTATTTCTTATATGCTGAGGGCTCACAAAAACAACAAAAGGATACATGGCTAGAAGTCCTTTTCTTACTGACTTCCCAGTGGAACAAACATCTGCCTTTTGGCCTGAAGTCACAGCTGTTTATAGGCCTCTATTTCAATGAATCTACATTTTTGCCTTAAAGATTGTTCTGTGTCCTTCTGCATGCCACATTAATATTTTTCTTGATGTGTTTTCCCAAAAGTTCCCACTTTAGCATAATTTTGAATTGTACTCAATGTCTTCAGAATTTTTCTTCTACTTTCCCCCATTTCTGTGTTTGACTTCCTTGGCTTTGATAGTTTGATATTATCCATCCTCTTTTACATGCTCTCTTCCTCAATTAGAAAGTGAGTAACTTGAGAGCTTAGATCAACTTGGTTTTTTTTCTATTTGTATGCCCCAACCTTAGCACACTCCTTTGTACAAAGTAATAAATTAATAAATGCTTTTTTTAATCTTCCCCAGTGGTGAACTGGATTTGTAGACCACAGAACTGGGTCCTATATGACTCTGTTCCTACTAGCTGAGTGGTTTTAGGCAAATCACTTTTGGTCTCAAGTTTTCTCATCTATACAATGAAAGTTACACTGAATGATGTCTGATCCCTTCTTGCTCAAAATCCTATAAATTTCTTTCATTCACTATCTCACTTATCTCTCTGAAGAAGGTCAAACTCCTCCCAAAGTTTTCCTTTATATATAGAAGGATCTGAATTTTCAGCTCACTTTCCATGATCCATTAACAACTCCCAGGAATAAGAAGTCCTTCCAAGGATCACTTCACTTCTCATCACAATGCTCAACCTTATATGCTTAATACCTTCCCATCTCCCTCAGTCTCCTTTCCCTTCTGATTGGAAATGACAAGACCACTGCTCTCTTTTCACTCCTCTCTTTTTACTATTAGGAGACACCCTGTTTTCCAGAGCTAAGACCCAGCAAACAAACAGTATCCTGAGCTCAGCATAGCAACAATCCAATTAACAAATAGTGGTTATATAACCTTTGTGACTCTTTGGTCATTTATTTTCAGGGTTTGACAGAGGACTGGGGATGGGGTGCTGAACTCCTCCCAAAGCTTTCCTTTATAGAAGGCAGGAATTGGCCTTTCCAGACATTTTTTCCATCTGCAGCTCTACTTGGTTTCAACTCTAGGAAACAAGATACCCTCTGCTGTTATCCTTGCTCTTGTCCCCTGCACTTCCGGCTTCCTTTTATGTGTTGTCTTCCCCCTTAGACTATAAGCAGCTTGAAGGCTGAGAATCTTTCTTGAATAAGCTCAGTAGTACTTAGCATAGTGTCGGGCACAAAGTAGGAGCTTCATAATATTTATTGAATTGAATACTTATTGTTGCTATTTAATAGATGAGGGGAAAGAGATCCTAGAAAGTGGAATAATAATAGGGGGAAAGGGTCTTGACGTCTTCCTGTTCTTTAATCCTCTGATGGAGATGACTGCATATTTGTCACCCATGCTGTGCTCAGATTTGTGTCATAATCCTTTGCTTCATCGTCCATCCTTCTGGTATGCATATCCTACCCATTCTTCAGAGGGGTCCTCAGGTGTGTCCTTTAATTCTACTCAAATGAACCAATACTTGTGAAGCTCCTACTAGTGCTAGTCAAAGAAGGAAGCACAAAGAATAAACGCAGAGGTCCTCATCTGCAAGGAATTTGTAGTCTACTTGGAATAAATACATCGGGTAAACAAATAACTATAAAATAAATTAAGAATAGGGTTAGTTAACCAAAGACCAGGAGCTGTTCAATCTCTTCTTTCAAACTTTCACTGTGAATCAGCTAGGGTATATGGTGTGCTCAGGAGGACTAGCACCTCTAGTATGGGGACTTCCCAAGCCCTTTTCAGGGCTGCTTATCTACCTTTGGTGTCTACCATCCATCAACTCTTACCTACAGCTCCCAGAAGCTGTAGCATGCACAGTGGCCACACCTCAGTAAAACAGCAGGACAGATGAGCTAAACCAGGTTAAAGGTAACCAACAGGCCTCAAATCCTTGGTGAGTTAGATGGATGTCTACTCCAAGAACATGAAGACTTCCCCTGACAGAATGGGTGAATGAACACAATTTGTTGCAATGGCTGTGAAGGTGGCTAAGGAAGACTCTTGGTCAGATATCAAAAATACCGAGGTCACCCGTTGCATCTCAGGCCACACCACCAATTGTCTTGACTTTTGTCTTGCCACTATACGTGAATGACTCTGAAAAAGAGAGACTGATGACTTTGTGCAATTCTGCCTTACTTAAATCCAATTCACATACAAGTTAAGACATTGTTATTAGTCTTCTTCAAAAATAAGTACAAACAGCAACACAAATCAGCTAGGTGGTAGAGTGGATAGAAAACTGGACAAGGAAAGACCTGAGCACAAATGGTGACCCTGGGCAAGTCACTAAACCTGTTTGTCTCAATTTTCTCATCTGTAAAACGGTAATAATAATAATAACACTTACCCCCCTGGATTGTTGTGAAGAAAAATAAAGCACATAACATAGTACATAGCACATAGTAAGTACTATATAAATTTCTGCTATTATTATTATTACTTAATCTCTACTTGCTGTGGTAAAATAGAGATTGTTATGTGAATCAATTGAGATAATAATTGTAAAAGGCACTCAGGCCAACAGGCACATAGTAGGTACTATATCAATATTTATTCCCTAGTGACACCAGGCCCCACCGGAAACCTCCCACTCTCTACTCTAGATTTAGCCAACCCTTATGATTTTACCCCATAATTTAAACCTTAATCACATTCTGTCTTGAGATGGTATCTAACTTTTCCATATAATGATCTTTTCTTCTAAATAAGTTGTATTCTCTTTGACTAGGTTTTAACCTGCTATGTAGCACAGTATCTACCTCATTGCCGAGTTGATTGCCTTACTCATTTGGAACCCTACAATGCCACGATCTTTCTTCTGCTAATGAGCATACAGCAACATGTCTGTAACATCATCAGTTCAACTTGTATCAGATTCATTTCCTCTATTGTTATCATTTTAATGAGTAAGCCACAAATTCAGAATTTAAAATACTCTCTTTTGATCAAATAAATTAGACTTTTCTAGGTAATAATTAGTGTCATGCCACATGATACTCTGGCCATAAGCTATAAGTGACAACAAATAATTTTTATTGTTAATATATCAAATCAGAGAATATCTTCAGAATAATAAGTCAATTAATGCATAGATTCACAAAAAAGAAATATTTTAGAAAAGAATTATTTATGCAAATAGCCTATCTGGAATGTAAATTAGGCATAAAATTGGAAATAGTGTTAGAGAAATTACAATGAACCTTTATCATTTCAAAATAATATCACTGATGGTTGTTTTTCAGTCATTTTTCAGTTGTTTTCAACTCATCATGACTGCATTTGGAGTTTTCTTGGCAAAGGTATTAGTGTGGTTTCGCCATTTCCTTCTCCGGCTATTTTATAGATGAGGAAACTGAGTGACTTAAGTGACTTGCCTAAGGTCACACAGCTATTAAGTGTCTGGGGCTAGATTTGAACTCATCTTCCTGACTCCAGGCCCAGCACTTTAAAAAAACAAAAGCCTTTTCTCCATTGCCTCCCTTCAAGTACACAGGGGAAGCCCTAGGTTCTAGAAGGCTACCAGCATCTTGTAAGTTCTGTTAATCTTGAAAGACTTCTAGTGTGAACCTGACATCATACTGTGACTGCTGTCACAGGAAATGTGAGATATGTGTAGGCTCATTACCCAAATCTTTACATAATTTGGGGCAATCCGTGAAAGAGAAACCTATGCAGACTGCCCCTCAGTCTGGTCCTTCGTACTTCTTTAGTTAAAATAGTATGGTGGCAGAAAAGACAATCAGGAGCACTAAGAATCACATAGCTCTAAAACAATCTACAAACATGAAGCATTTTAAGAGTTAATACTCTTTTTATGGGATCCACGTCCTACAAGGAATAAATTGTCATACAACTAGAAAAAATAAATCACATCTAGACTGGCATTCATTCTATATGTGGAATTGGAAAATATAAATGTTACATCTAGATGGAAGGTTCTCCTCAGAGAACCTAACCTTGCAGATTATCCTTATAGCAGCTGCCAAAAGGCAGCTAGGTGGAATAGTAGATAGAGCCCCAGGCTGGGAGTCAGGAAGAGTTGAGTTCAAATCTAGCCTCAGACATTTACTAACTGTATGACCCTGTGAGCAAGTCACTTAATCTCTGTTTGCCTCACTGTCCTAGACTATAAAAATTAGGGTTATAATAGTACTGACCTCCCAGAGTTGGTGTAAGGATCAAATAAGTTAATATTTGTTAAACGCTTAGCAAAATATCTAGCCCATGGTTGGTTGGTTGTTGTCCTTTGCTCTCAAAGAGGGCCAAAATGACACCACTATTTTGGAGGCAAAGTACAGTGTGTCCAGTTGGATGATCAGACCAATATGAACTTGGAAGGCTTTACCACAGGTCCATATGAACAATTGGAGTGGAGATTTCACCAAATTTGTGCATGTCACATTTCTTTTGAGCTAATACTATTCATCTGGAACATAGTAGGTGCTATATAAATGCTAGATATTTTTGTTGTTATTTTCATCATCATCATTATTATTAATAGGCCATTAAAAATCAGTCTAAGGGACATTTGTTTACCCTGCACATTCATTACCACTTTAAAAAAATTACCATGAAGACAATTGTAATTTATGAAATGTCTGTTTCAAAGGATAAGCAGAGAAATTCTACAAAGAACTTCCACTAATTTCTCTAAAGTACTTCAAAATAAACTTGATGCATGCTGGCTAAAATGCAAGAATGAACTCAAAAAAGGACAGAAAAAAAGATATGCTGGAAACTGTGGTTTGGAAAAACCAAAGAGCCTGAGAACTTGTAGGCTGCTCAGGAAGGCTCACATCTGTACAGCATTAAAGCTTTCCTCAGCAAGATAGTTGAAAGAGGTTAGAGTGCTAAACACTGAAAAACATCACAGAAAATGAAACTAATTATACTGTAGCAGTAAGGAAATAGCTGTTGTTCTAGGGGAGTAGTCATTTTAGAAGCAACTGTCTATATGCAATCAGATTATTGATTGTGAAGGACAAAGGTCAAAATGAATACCAAATTAAAAGATCGACCAATCAAGAGGCATTTATTAAGTATCTGCTATATGCTAAGCAGTGTGCTAGATGCTGGGCATAAGATGACAAAAAGGGAAAGATTTCATGCCTTCAAAGAGCTTTTATTCTTTTGGATAAAACAGAAAAAACATAAATAATAATAAAACATTGGGCATCTAGGAGGCACAGTGGATAAAGCACCAGCCCTGGATTCAGGAGGACCTGAGTTCAAGTCTGGCGTCAGACACTTGACACTTACTAGTTGTGTGACCCTGTGCAAGTCACTTAACCCTCATCACCCTGCAAATAAACAAACAAATGAACGAATGAATGAATGATCAAATAAATAAATACATACATACATAAACAAATAAAACATAAAAAGAATACTTGATCTGAGCTGAAAGATTAAAATAAGATAATGTTAGTGGTTATAGTAGTTCCAACAGGGCCTATTAAAACAAACTTGATAACAAAAAGTAGGGAAATGGACAAATGTGAAGAGATAACCTCTAATTGTAACTAACATGTAAAGTATAACTGACATAAAATAGTAACCAAAATAAAAAGGGCACAGGAAAAAAAAAACACAAAAATCAAAAAGTACTTGATCTTGCATGCAAACAGACATTATAGCCAAGAGGAAGAATAAAATGAATGAATGAAAAGCGTTTACTAAATCCTTACTCTCTGAAAAGCAGCATTCTAAGTCTTGAAAATACAAATACAAAAGACAGTCCCTAACCTCAAGAAGACTGCATTCTAGTAGAGTAAAAACACACATGTAATAATGGGGAGGATATTTTAGTATGGAAGTCACAGGGATGGTGAATGGAGGCACAGGGGAGTTAATGACATGCTCTTTACAAAAATAAAGGTAGTTTTGATGTAATTGGTGATCTCAAATGGCATAGTGAATAGTCAGATGGGATGTGGAACACCAATTTAATGTATAAGCTTTTTTTAGTTGTTGACTTGTTTGAGTTGTGTCCATCTATTAGTGACCCCATTTGGGATTTTCTTGGCCAAGATACTGGAGTGGTTTGCCATTTTCTTCTCAAGCTGATATGGAGAAGTAGCACAAGGAAGGCATTCACATGAAGCTCAGGTTACAATGACATTCCCAAGGTCTCTCTGAAGAACTTTGGAATCGATTGTGAGACTTGGAAGACACTAGCACAGGACCACCCAGTATGGTGTGTCTTCATCAAAGAAGGTGCCATGCTTGCTGAGCAAAGTAGAATTCCAATAGGTCAAAAGAAACGTGAGAGGGGCAGCTAGGTGGCGCAGTGGATAGAGCACCGGCCCTGGAGTCAGGAGCACCTGGGTTCAAATCCGGCCTCAGACACTTAACACTTACTAGCTGTGTGACCCTGGGCAAGTCACTTAACCCCAATTGCCTCACTAAAAAAAAAAAAAGAAAGAAAAAAAAAAAGAAACGTGAGATCTGCAAATTTAGAGATATCTCCTCTCCAAATGTTCACATGAACTATTTGTGCCCAAAATGTGGTAGAGCCTTCCAAACTTATATTGGTCTGATCAGCCACAGGCAGACACACTGTACCTTGATCTGAACATAGTGATGTAATTTTGGTCCGCTTTAAGCATGAAAGACAACAGACAGATGAGGAAACCAGGGTTGTGAGTTGCCCCTGGCACACAACTAGTGTCTGAGGCCAGATTTGAATTCAGAAAGTTGAGTCTTCCTGACTCTAAGCCTGGTTCTCTATCCACCGAACCACCTATAAGCTCTTTTAGAAAGCATTATGAAGCAAGATGACAAAATTACAAGTGATATAAATGTTCAAAAGAGTAACAGGTCAGTCAATCAACATTAATCAAGCACCTGTTATCTGTCAGGCACTGTGTGTAAGGGCTGAAGATATGAAAAGAGTCAAAAGACAATCCCTGCCCTCATAGAGCATATAGTCTAATGAGGGAGATAACAACAAAAAGTACAAGCAGGCTATGTATAGGATATATGGGAAGCACATAAGAAAGGAAAAGTAATACAATTAGGAGGGGTTGAGATAGGCTTGCTGGAGAAGATGAGATTTTAATTGGGAGTTAAAAGAAGTCAGGTAAGCAGGGATAAGGCAGAAGAGTATTTCATATATGGGTGATAGCCAGAGAAAATGCTCAAATCTGAGAAATAATTTTTTTAAACAGTCAAAAGGCCAGTGTCATTGATTAAAAAGTATGTGGTGGAGAGTAAGGTACAAGAAGACTGGAAAGGTAGGAGAAAGCTAAGTTATAAAGGGCTTTGAATGCTAAGCAAAATTTGGAAGCCACTGGAGTTTATTTGGGTAGCTAGGTGGAGTACCAGGCACAGGGTCAGGTAGACTCATCTTTCTAACTTCAAATCTGGCCTCAGACACTAACTAGCTGTATGACCCTGGGCAAGTCACTTAACCCTGTTTGTCTCAGTTTCTTCATCTGTAAATTGAAGTGGAGTAGGAAATGGCAAACCACTCTAGTATTTTTGCCAAGAAAACCCCAAATGGGGTGCAGCTAGGTGGCACAGTGGATAGAGCACCGGCCCTGGATTCAGGAGTGCCTGAGTTCAAATCTGGCCTCAGACACTTAACACTTACTAGCTGTGTGACCCTAGGCAAGTCACTTGACCCCAATTGCCTCATCAACAACAACAACAACAAAACCCCAAATGGGGTCACAGTGAGTCAGACTTGATTGAAAAACAACTGGAAAACAAGGAAGCATATTTAGTTGGGAGGTGGGCAGCAGTGGTGTGGGGGGGAGGAGAGGGAATGGAACATGGTCAGATCTGCCCTTTCAGAAAATCACTTTGATAACTGAATGGAAGATGGATTGAAGTGGTGAAACATTGAAGAAAGAAGACCTGCCAGCCAGCTATTGCAATAGTACATATATGTAGTGTGAAGGACCTATACCAGAGGGGTGACAATGTCAAAGGAGAGAAGGGGGTTTACTTGAGAGATGTTTGCAAAGATGAAATCCATGGGCCTTGGCAGCAGATTGGATATAGGGGATGAGAAATAGTGAGGAGTCAACAATGATACCCAAGTCATGAGTCTGAGGGACTAGAAGGACGGTGTTGTCTCCCTACAGTAATAGGTAAGGTAGGAGGTAAGGAGGGTTTAGGAGGAAAGATAATGGGTTTGTTTTTGGACATGTTGAGTTTAAGATGTCTACCAGACATCCAGTTCAAGATGTCTGAAAGGCAATTGGAAATACAAGATTGGATGTCAGCAGAAAGGCTGGGACTGTGTAGGTAGATTTGGAAATTGTCAGCATAGAGATGGTCATTAAATCCATAGGAGCTGATGAGATTATCAAAGCAGTATGGAGGAAGAAGAAAGGAGGGACCAACAAAGCAAACTATGGAAGACTTATTGTTAGAGGGCATGATCTGGACTGAGAAGCCAGCAAAGAAGACTGAGAAGGGGGTAAGTAGGAAGAGAACAGGACATAGGATTTCCCAAAAACCTAGAGAGAAGAGAATATTAAGGAAAAAAGTTAATCAACGGTGTCAAAGACTACAGAGAGGTCTGGAAGAATGAGGATTGAGAAATGGCCATTGGATTGGGAAACTAAGAGATCATTAGTAACTTTGGAAAGAGCTGTTTCAGTGAAATAGTGAGGTCAGAAGTCAGATTGTAAGAGGTTAAGAAGAGAGTAAGAAAACAGAGAGTGGAGGCACCTGTTGTAGATGGCCTCTCAAGGAATTTAGCCATGAAAGTCAGAAGAGAGATAAGACAGTAGTTAGTGGGGATGGAAGGATCAAATGAGCATTTCTTTGAGGGTGGGGGAGATGTGGGCATGTGTGTAGGCAGTAGGAAATGAGGCAGTAGACAGTGAGAGATTAAAAATAAATGATAGATTGGGGGAGTGGGGACACAGTCTGTTGGAGGAGACAAGACAGAATGGGATCACTTGAGCAAGTAGAGGACTTAGCCTTGGTAAGAAGTGAGGCCACCTCTTGAAACAGGGGTGAAGGGGAAGAAAGTGGCAGAAGGCACTAGAGTAATATGAGATGAGGAAGAGGGAAGAAGAGGGAGCTCACAGCAAATGATCTCAATTTTGTTCTGTAAAATGTGAAGCAAAGTTGTCAGCTGAGAGGAGTGAGAGTAAAGGGAGCCATGGGAGGTTTGAGGAGGAATGAAAAGGTATGAAAGAACCTCCACAGAGAGTTGAATAGGGATTTGAGAAGGGAGGCAGAGTAGGATCGCCTAGGAGCAGTGAGGGCCCCATTGAAGTCATGTAACATAAATTTGTGGTGGACTCAGTCATAATGGATGAATACTTTTCCCCACCTTTGCTCAGTAGCATGTGTGTGGGAGGAAAGATGCTGAATGAGGGGAGTGAACCAAGACTGAGGTTTGGCAGTGCCCAATCAGCAAAACTGATAAGGGGACTAAGGGACTTAAGAGAAGAGAATACTATAGAATTTAATGGGTTCACTAAGAGGTCAAGATAGAGAAGAGAGTAGTTATTTCAATGGAGATAGCCCATGAGAACAAAAAGCATTTAAAATGAAAATGAGCTTGAAGAAACCCAACTAAGTCAGATCATTCTGAGTGCATTTGTATGTTAAATAGGACAGCAATTAGCTTATTGTTATTTAGTTCTATTCTCATTATCAACAAACAATGACTTTTATACTTTATCTCAGCATTCAAAGTCCTCTGTGAGGACTTGGCAGCACCATTTAAGTAAAGAAGAACAGGTGGACCTACCCAAACACATAGACCAGAAATCCATGTTGGAGGTGACAGTTTAAATGGAACCCAGAGACTGATTTTCAAGGCATCTCGTATAAAATGCCAAAAGAATAGAAAACATCATGGATAGTACCATTATTCAAAAAATGGTGTTCATCTCTATCAAATGCTTTCTCATGGCTACCAAATCTTTGTAAGAATTCACTAGACACCGTGGGTGTCACTGATGAAAGCTTAAGAAGGCAGGCTCCCATAGATGATTTTGTGTAGTGATGGCACAGTAACCAAAAGATGAGGAGAATAAAAGATCCTATGTACTTAGTCTCATTTGTTGCTTGGGGAAAAAATAAAATAAAACACCAAAAACCTTGACACTCTAGAACAAAACAATCTGCTAAAGAATCTGCTCAAACTATCTGTCTCCCATACTTATGCTTCAAGCTTATATGATTCTAAATCAGGTATGATCATAAAGATTATTTTTCATATGATCCATTGAGTAAAGAGGTAGACATGCTCACCTAATGTGTTGGCCAGATTCATGAAGGATATCCTTCATAGAATCAAAATAGAAAAGAAATTCTCTATAGATAGAAAAATCTCTTTGGATGTCTTTGTTCATTGGTGACATTATTCTGATTATGTCAAAACTCAGAACATTTCAGGGCCTCCAGACAAAGAAGATGAATATATAGGGAGGGCAGCTAGGTGGCGCAGTGGATAAAGCACCGGCCCTGGATTCAGGAGGACCTGAGTTCAAATTTGTCCTCAGACACTTGACATTTACTAGCTGTGTGACCCTAGGCAAGTCACTTAACCCTTACTGCAAGAAGAAGGAGAAGGAGAAGGAGAAGAAGTTCCCAGATAGTGGCATGCAGTTGGATGAGAAACACATTAAGTTAGTCCAACAGTCTGTGTAGTTTAGACAATACTGATTTTAAAAATATGCTGAAGGGTCTTGCGTGAGCTGATGATGAGTGAGATGAGCAGAACCAGAAGAACATTGTACACAGTATCATCAACACTGTGTGTTGACCTACTGTGATGGACTATATTCTTCTCACCAATGCAATGGTACAGAAGGGTTCCAGGGAACTCATGATGGAGGAGGATCTCCAAATCCAGGAAAAAAAAACAAAAACAAAAAAGAACTGTGGAGTATAGATGCTGAATGAACCATACTGTTTCTTTTGTTTTTGGTGCTGTTGTTTTTCTATTTTGAGGTTTTTCCTCATTGCTCTGATTTTTCTCTTATAACATGACTAATGCATAAATATGTTTAATGTTTTTATATATATATATATATAGCCTATATCAGATCACCTGCTGCCTAGGGAAGGGGGGACGGGGAGAGGGAGGGAGAAAAATTTGAAATTGGAAAGCTTATATAAACAAAAGTTGAGAACTATCTTTACATGTAATGGGAAAAAATAAATAAATAAAAGACTTTATTAAAAATAAATAAAAAATCTCCAGAAAAAAAAATATGCTGAGATCAAAGGGGGAAAGAGGGAAGAGGAAGAAGCTGGACCGATCCCATTTGGGAAACTGAACATGGCTTTCAGTGACTTAGAGTTGCCAATAACAATATTTGTTTCCAATAACAATAGTCTCCTAGTAATGATACATAGCTGAAAACCATAGAACCCCATAATAATGATGGGTAATATTTATATAACCAGCTAAATGGTTAAAAATCTGATTATAAATCACTTTATTACCTTATCTGAGTCTCACAACATAGGTATAGAAACAGGCCCAAAAGAGCTTAAATAATTTGCCCAAAATCACATAGCTAGGAAGAATTAGAAATGGAATTCAAATGTGGCTGTCTCCTTACTTCAAGATCCAATACTTCATTCACCACATTGTGGCACTTCTCAGAAGATTCAAACTTTTAACTGGCGCAAAAATCAATGGAAAGACACATGGGGGAATATAAGTATACAAACACTTTAAAAGTGCCCATTCTGTACAAGGCACCATTTTCAATCAGACTACATGCAAGGGTACTTACATCTCAAAACTTTAGTTTTAGGCCTTTG
The DNA here is from genome assembly GCF_019393635.1 of Dromiciops gliroides. Lineage (NCBI taxonomy): Eukaryota > Metazoa > Chordata > Mammalia > Microbiotheria > Microbiotheriidae > Dromiciops > Dromiciops gliroides. Next base: position 456,073,784 of record NC_057861.1, read on the forward strand.
TGTCAGGGCCTAAAGCCTAGGATAAAGTAGGCAATCTTTCACTTAGACCTATCATTTAATCAATAGTATTTTACATATTCCCTAAATGAGAAATGGTCAAAGGATATGAATAGACAGTTTTCAGATGAAGAAATCAAAGCTATCTATTGCCATATGAAAAAATGCTCTAAATCACTAGTAATTAGAGAAATGCAAACTAAAACAACTCTGGGGTACCACCTCACAACTATCAGATTGGCCAATATGACAAAAAAGGAAAATAATAAATTCTGGAGAAGCTGTGGATAAATTGGAACACTAATGCATTGTTGGTGGAGTTTTGAACTGATCAAACCATTCTGAAGAGCAATTTGGAACTATGTCCAAAGGGCTATGGGGCTGTGCATACCCTTTGACCCAGTAATACCATTACTAGGTCTGTATCCCAATGAGATCATAAAAAGGCAAAATGACCCACATGTACAAAAATATTTATAGCAGCTCTCTTTGTGGTGGCAAAGAATTGGAAATCAAGGGAATCCCCATCAATTGGGGAATTGCTGAACAAGCTGTGGTATATGAATGTAAAGGAATACTATTGTGTTGTAAGAAATGATGAGCAGACATATTTCAGAAAAACCTGGAAAGACTTAAGAGGACTGATGCTGAGTGAAGTCAGCAGAACCAGGAGAACACTGTACACAGTAACAGCAACATTGTGTGATGATCAACTGTGATATACTTGGTTCTTCACAACAGTGCAATGATCCAAGGCAGTTCCAAAGAACTCATGATTGAAAATGTTCTCCACATCCAGAAAAAGAAACTTGTGGATTCTGAATACAGACTAAACCATACTGTTTCTACTTTTTGGTTTTTTTCTTTTTTGAGGTTTTCCCTTGTGTTCTGATTCTTCTTTCACAACATGACTAATGCAGAAATATGTTTTAATGTGCTTGTACATATATAACCTATATCAGATTGCTTTCTGTCTTGGGAAGGGGAGAGGGAAGGGAGGAAGGAAAAAATTTGGAACTAAAAATCTTATTAAAACAAATTTTGAAAACTATCTTTATATGTAACTGGAAAATAATAAAATACTTATGTGATAAAAAAAGTAGTTTACAATAGAAAAATCATTTCAATTGTTGTATAAGCTTTTTTTTTTTTTTAGTGAGGCAATTGGGGTTAAGTGACTTGCCCAGGGTCACACAGCTAGTAAGTGTTAAATGTCTGAGGCCGGATTTTAACTCAGGTACTCCTGACTCCAGGGCCAGTGCTCTATCCACTGTGCCATCTAGCTGCCCCCAATTGTTGTATAATCTTAAAATGAAATCATTATTGTTAGATCAAATTGTATTTTGCTCACTTAAAAAGCTAATATAAACATGTTTTCCTTTTTTCATAATTTTTATCCATTTTAAGGAATTTATTAACTTTTATCTACATATAAAATAATAACATTAAAGACCAATTGTCCCTGTTTGTAAATAGTTTCATAATTAAATTCTATTTACTATAACAAGAATTTATTAAGCACCAACCATGTAGAAATCACCATGCAAGGTCTTAGACAATTCCTATGGTTTAGAACATACATAATACCTGCTCTCATGGAACCTAGAGTCTAGCAGGGAGATAGGATATGTACACAAATAACAATATTTTTAAAATAGAGAAATATATCAAAATGGTCCTTGTTCTCAAGGATCTTGTAGTCGAATGGGGGAAGATAAGAAGTGGATAAATAACTGTAATGTTTATTGTTCTTGTTTTGAGACCAGTGATTTCATCAGTATTGGGAACTCTGGTGTGACTCTCCACCTATTCTTGCCAATCAGTTACTTGCCTGCAAGTCATAGTTTTAGGGTGTTGTTTGGGGCACTAAAAGGTCAAGTGATTTAAGCTAGTGTGTGGACAAAGCAGAACATGAACCTTGACCTTCCTGGGGCCTTGCATCCACAATTCTGCTCTGCCTTCCTAATATACAAAAGCTGAATATATAAAGCCTCCAAAGAGAATTGTAAAGTATCATGGGAGCACAGAAAAGGGAGAGATTAATTCTTGTTATGGAGGTGAAGGAAACCTTCCTAGGAAGGGGCATTTGAGTTAAGTTTTAAAGATCCAGTGGGATTTAAAGAGTCAAGAGATGAGAAGAGTGTATCCTAGGCAGAGGAAATAATTTGAGCAAATCTGAGGGTGTGAAAAACATAGGGAATGTCTTGGGAATGATCTAGTTTAACTTGAGCATAAGATCCAAATATGAGTAAAATATAGTCCAACCAAATGCTTTCTTTTGAATCAATCTACTTGAAATTTCCCAAACTAATCACAAAGCAATGTGATGACAATGCAAATCCACTGATTTCTAGAATTCTCTCAGTAGAATAAAAAGGAATACAATATATGTTAAAATCAGGAATTTAGGGAAAAGACATAGGCTCTGGGGGGAAATTTTTAGAATGATAACTTCCATAAATGCCAGTGTTAAAGTTTATTATAAGAAAAAACAAGCTAAACATCTACAAAATGGGATGCATAGCCACAGAGTTTGCTATAGCTTCATGTCTGCCCCTTAGACTCTTTTATTTTTTTGTGGGGGGGGGGGGTGGCAATGAGAGTTAAGTGACTTGCCCAGAGTAATAAGTGTCAAGTGTCTGAGGTCAGATTCGAACTCAAGTCCTCCTGAATCCAGAGCCGGCACTTTATCCACTGTGCCACCTAGCTGCCTGCCCTTCCCCCCCACTCCCCCGCCTTAGACTCTTATGTATAGAAGCTGGAATAAGTTAGATGGCCCTCCAGACAGGACTATCATTTTGTCAAATCAATCAATGAACATGTGTAAAACACCTATTATGTGCCAGACACCATACTAAGTTCCAGGGATACAAAAAGAAACAAGACAGTCCCTGCCCTTGCAGATAATAAGAATGATAATTAGGGTGTGTCAAAATCAGTTTAGCCTACAAAAAATTATTTTAATTATTTTGTAATCTGAAGGGCAAGATTACATTTAAACTTGGGAGAGGGGTAAAGGCAGGGAATCATGAGGAACTATGACTAAGCCATAGAGCTTCATGTCAAAATACCCAGAAGCTTTAGAATAATGTAAGTTCAATATGAATCAATGCTGTGATTTGGTAATCAACAAATAGACATTGCAGCTTTCAGCTACATTCACAGAAATATAGAATCCTGCACAATACACTGTTGGTGGAGTTGTGAATTGGTCCAACAGTATTGGAAAACAATTTAGAACTATACCCAAAAAGCTATAAAACTATGCATACCCTTTGACCTAGCAATACCACTGCTAGGTCTGTATCCCAAAGAGAAAAGAAAAGGGACCTATTTACAAAAACATTAATATCAGCTCTTTTTGTAGTGGCAAAAAACTGGAAATTGAGAGGATGTCCATCAATTGGGGAATTTCTGAACAAGTTGTAACACATGACTGTGATGGAATAATATTATGCTATAAGAAATGATGACACGATAGTTTCAGAAAAACCTGGGAAGCCTTATATGAACTGATGCAAAGTGAAGTGAGCAGAACCAAGAGAACATTGTACACAGTAACAGCAATATAGTAATGATGATCAACTGTGACTTAGCTACTCTGATCAAGACAATGATCTAAGACAATTCCAAAGTACCCATGATAAAAAATGCAATCCACCTCCAGAGATAACTCTGATGAACTCTGGGTTCAGCTTGAAGCAGACATTTTTCACTTGGGGGGTTGGGGCAGGGTGCAACATGGCTAATATGCAAATATGTTTTGAATGACTCCACATGTATAATTGGTGTCATATTGCTTCTCTTCTCAAAGGGTGGGGGAAGAACAGAAGGGAGAAAGAAAATTCAGAACTCAATATTTTAAAACATGAGTGTTAAAATTTTTAAATGTAATTGGGAAATGTTTAATGAAATAAAAATATTTTTTAAAAATATAAGTCCTGAATGAGAGAGGCAATAGTCCTATTGTATTCTACTTTGCTCTAGTCAAACTCTAGTTAAAGTATTCTACTCAATTCTCAGAGGAACTTTTAAGAAAAATTATAGTAGAGTCACAACTATACAATTTTTGTGGGCAAAAATAGCTGAGTGTGGGAAACAATACAGAGTACAGTCTTAACTATGTACCCATTGTACTCAGAGAGAGGGCAGTTCAACCCTTCTTTGCTCTATAGGAATTGGTGGAAAAGGCAGACCAGTTGACGGACATGGGCTTGGGGTGGGGGAAGGAAGAAAGGGCGAAAGGAGTAGCTATGTCAGTAGAACAGCAGGAGAGGTATGAAGTAAAACTCACCAAGCCAACAATTGTTTATGTTCCAGACACTGATGTAAGCCTTAGGAATACAAATTCAAGTAGAAAGAAACACAGCCCTGTCCTCAAGGAGCTTACATTCTAAAGAGGGAAGATAACACACCAAAGGACGTTGAAAAGGCACTAGATAGAGGTGGAGGAGACAAAGTTGGTGGAGGAAGGGAGTATGGGAGAGGAAGTCTGGAGTGTAGAGGAATAAGACATGGCTGACCAGGAATCCCACCTTAAAAGGAGGTTCTGTTTGGGGAGCCATCCAATTAGAGAGAAAGGTGGCAGGTGTATAAGGTACATCCAAGGTGTGGATTCCAGGGCAGGAGTGAAGCTTCAGGATGAACCCAGGAAGCATAGTAGGGAAAGCCCAGAATGCAGCTCAGAAAGGAATACGTTCTCTATAGTTCTGTTATTTGGGGTGTTATACTTATTGATGTAATATAGCATGTTGGGGTAAATAGAGAGCCAGCCTCTGAGTAAGGAAAACCTGGGTCCAGATTCTGCCTCTGTCATACTTTTAATGGGATGCTGGCAAGTCACTTAACCTCTTGATGCCCCAGTTTTCTAAGAATTTAAATTTGAAATCAGATATTGAAATGCATGGGTAGAGGGAGTTTCCTCACTAAGAATTCTCTGGCTACTTTGGAAACCCTCCATCTGGTAATTGCTGAAGGAAGATGGAGGCTTCTCAAAGCAGATGAAGAACTATTCCTTCAAAGCCCCAAGTCTAGAATTGCAGGGCAGGGAGAGTATAGATCATTAGAATATCCTGGACAGATGGTCCCTAGGATGGCCCTGTTTCTGCTGTCATTCTTCTTTCTTGCACCTTCTCCCTTCCTCTCCTGCTCAGTCTTATCCTTGGCGCTTCTCCAGCACCTTCTATGGGATAATCCTAGGGCCATGGACACTGAAGTTATGTTGAAGCAACCACTAATGATAGATGCTAGAAAATAGAGGATTTTTTTTTTTTTAGAAATTTGTGATTCCTCTGTATTGAGAAAAATCCCTACTCAAATGTACCCCTTACCATGATTCTAATTCACACAGCAAGGACATCTGCAGGGAATTTTTTATGATATTTGCTGTAGCTTTTATAAACTCTAATCCCCATTCCTCCTACACAGATGAGTCACATCCCCAAAGCAGGACTATATCACCCCCACCGGATTCTCAGGGTACCCTAAAAGGATTACATTTTTCTCTAATGCCATTATCTCAAGCTCTCATCCTAGTTCATTCTCCCTAATATTAATAATTGGCAATTAGCACTTCAATATCATTTAACCAATTAACATCAGATATCTTTTTAATCAAATGAAATAGCAAAAATGGAAGTCCAAATATTCCCTGCCACCCACAAAGATCTCTGCTATACCACCTCTTTCCCTAAGGAAAGTGGACTCAGACTCAGACTTCTTGCTGCAAAAGTTTCACCCCAGCAAGTTGATATCATTTCTTTTGGGATGCTGTTGATTTTCTATGCTAGAACAAGAAGATGACATCAGACTTGGATCTCACTGCACTTGACTGTCCACAAAGTCTGGCATGTATTGCAGCTCCTGGATTTCTGGTGGCTCACTCTCCTAACCTTTCAAACCCATGTCACAGCTCAGTCTCACACTCCATCACCTAAGAGCAAAAATGAACAAAATCAAAGAATCAAAAAGTAGAGCCATGCAGGAGAATGGGGAAACTGATTCTTTAGTGCCATTATCCTGAGTGTCAAATTATGACTCAGCAGTCAATCAAAAGTCTGCTTCTTCACTACTTGGTTGTTGTTGTTCAGTTGTGTCTGACTCTTCAAGACCCCATTGGGGTTTCCTTGGCAAAAATACTGCAGTAGTTTGCCATTTCCTTATCCAGCTCATTTTGCAGGTGAGTAAACTGAGGCAAACAAGGTTAAGTAACTTGCCTAGGGTCATATAGCAAGTGTGTATCAGAAACCAGATTTGAACTCATGAAGAGGCATCTCCTTGATTCTTGGCCTGGCACTCTATACACTGTGCCACCTAGCTGCCTACTTAGCAAACCAGGAATATTCATAGCTGCACATTCTCTATAGCCCATATGGAGGTTGCATCAAGTAAGCATAATCACATTCACATGCTCATAAAGGCTGGCCTTTTCTTCCCCTTTTAAATTATAATAAGCAAAATTTGCAAAATTTGTGCTTCTTCTGATCAAGAATAACACTTTTTCCAACCCTTTCATTAGTTAACCTTATCCCTTCCTTGGACATTAACAAGATCCTTCTTACTTTCATTACCTATACCCAACACTAATCACTGACCAAAATTATCTCAAATACAGCCCTACAGATTTATTTCTTATTAGAACAATTCAATCAATCCCTCTGTGATTTTAAAGAATCCATATAAAATAAACACTACAAATGTAGGAAATAGAAATATTCAAAACTATTTTTGAAAGTAAACTTTAGAGGGACATCGGGTGACAGGTGGGCAAAAATAACTCACACAGGAAGCTGCTATCTTGTCAGTCAGTTGACATGGTTTATGTCATGGATTTTCAGCTTTTCAGCACTCTTTTTAGTTTTTGAATACATGAGAAAATTAGAGGCTTTCACATCTGTTTTTACGTTCTGTTGTTTATTCAAGAAAGCTTTTTAAATTTAAGATTGCCTTAGTATGAACAATACTTATCTTCTGGTAACTTTTTTCTAGTAAATAATAGATTTTACCTAAGAATGGCTTCACGTTATGACTGCTAACTGTTCAGCTGCTGCCATCACACTGGCCTGCTCAATTCCAACATCACAGTTTATGGTGTCTCTCTTAGATTAAGGTGTCTCATCTCTGGAATCTCAAAGAAATACAGCTTTTGAAAGAGCAGAGCTTGGGGGAAGAAAGACTTTGTTGTGTATGCCCAGCATTTCTTGAACCCACCTATAGGATAGAACTGGGCTGATAGTGTCTTCTATTCATTTCCTTTGAACAGAATGGGGTGAAAAGCAAAAAGGAATCCTAAAAACAACCAGAATTAGGCCCAGCAATGAACAAAAGTGAGCATGAAAATGCAGGGTTTACTTTGCTTAACCAACTAAAGTTAAAAATATTTATGTGTATTATATGCACAGATTCAGCCTACGTGTTATGGCCATCTGTGTGGCTTAGCCATTTACTGATAGAAAGGAAAACATTAGCCCATTGATTGGCAGCATTCAGAATTTCTTCTTGAGCTGAGGTAAAATGCATTCCATGGAAGTGAAGACACACACTCTCATCTTATGCAGTAAGAGAAGTGCAAGGATAGGAAGTACAGGGAAGGAGAAAATGGGCTGAGCATGTGTGTGCAACAAATGGAGACAGCTGTAGGCCACTTGTTGACCTTTGTAACTCCAGTCAAATTCAGATAACAGCATTAGCAAAAGCCTGTCAAGTATCAAGTACTACAATCCACAGAGAGATAAACAGGGAGATACAATTATCTTCCCTTTGTGAAGGTAATGGGGAATCCCTAAGAAATCATTAGCATCTCTGGCTCAGAAAGGGAAAAGAAAAAAAAACTGACATCTTGATCTAGAGTCAAATTAATAAACTATGATTCTGTTCTTTTTTGTGTGACAATTGGGGTTAAGTGACTTGCCCAGGTTCACACAGCTAGTAAGTAAGTTTCTGAAGCCAGATTTGAACTCAGGTCCTCCTGACTTCAGGGCCAGTGCTCTATCCACTGTGCCACCTAGCTGCCCCACTATGATTCTGTTCTTGTGGACTTCTTGGTAATTCTTTCTCAACTTGAATTTTCAGCTTTTAACTATATAAGAATTGGCCACACCTTTGCCTCAGTCCATCAAAATTTGAAGCATCATCGCCCCCACCCCCACCCCCGCCATGGCCCTCCTCCTTTATCTATTTGCAAGACTATTTTTTTTTTATCTAGTCATTCAGGCTAGAAACTTCAGAATCATCTTTGACTCTGCTTTCTTTCTTTGAAATCCAATTCTGTCAATTTTACCATAGCATTAGAGTTCACATCTTTTCCCTTTTTATTCCCAGGGCTACTTTCCAGCTTCAGTTTTCAGAATAATCTTCATAATACATAATTCTGTAATTCCATGAGGGCAGGGACCTTTGAATATCTCCCATATACCAGCCTCTCTATCTACTACTTAAGTATATATGGATGTAAGAGAGCACCTTAGTGCATCAGAGCTACCTCCAACAGAGGGAAACAACATGCACACACATATATTTATCTATATTACATAAATACGAACAAGGCACTTTCTTACTTCAGGTTCAATGTTGGGATGCAATGGGTTACTCACAAGTATGTATGTATGCATATGCATATTTTGTGTGCATGTTATTTTCCCCTGCTGGAAAGAGCTCTAAGCGTTAAGGCACTTTTTTACCTCAGGTTCAACATTGGAAGGAAATAAGGCATTCATAAGTATGTATGTGTGTATGTTTATATATGTACATATATGCATACATGTATTGTGTATATGTGTGTGCATCCCTGTTGAAGGCAGCTCTGATGCACTAAGGCACTCTCTTCCTAAAGATTCAATGTTGTGGGGGCAGCTAGGTGGCGCAGTGGATAGAGCACTGGCCCTGGATTCAGGAGGACCTGAGTTCAAATCCAGCCTCAGACACTTAACACTTACTAGCTGTGTGACCCTGGGCAAGTCACTTAACCCCAATTGCCTCACCAAAAAAAAAAAAAAAAACGATTCAATGTTGAGATAAAATGAGGCACTCAACAAGTCACTGAACATTTAACAAAAGGAAGTATATTTGGGGCTAACAGTAGGGATACCATGGCACCTTTGTTTTCTGCACATGACCCTCTCATTTCCATATGGAAAAAATTTCTGTTCCTCATGAAATCATGTTGGAGAACATGTTGACTCTCGTGGTCTTCAAAAATACATCAAGTCAGAGAGCCCCTGATTGCTTATGGCTGAGGCATTTTATGCCATTAGGTGACTAGGAAGTTGGGTTGAGGAAGTCAGGGTCAGTCAGATAGCAGAGAGCAGCCTGGGCCTGACCAATCTTGTGGATGTCAAGGTAATACTGGTAAATATTAGTCCTATCACCTGTAAGTCCTTGACAGCAAAATGCTAAGGAAATTCTTGACTCTCCACCATTTAAATGCTTATAGGCCTTTTATTGTACATTCTTCCTGGCTTGGCAGGACTAAGAGGGAAAAAGAGAAAAGTGGGAAAAAAAAGATACATGTAATGAGAAGGGGGAAAGAGGGGAAATGTGGAGAACAAATGCCAAAGATGCTAGGCTCCCCCCATTCAAAAGGATCAAGTCTCACATTTCAGCAATCTGGTCCATATAATGGTTATTTGCAGTTGATGGTAAACAATCCTTCATCACACCAGAGTCATCTGTGGTAAAGTGGCTAAGAGGTTATAAGCCTCTTACATGCAACCTGTCCCAGAATCTAAATTGATACTAATGCTCTCCTTATATTACAAGCCCCTCAGTATTCCCTGTCCCACTGACCAAAGCTTTACCTCCTTGAGAAACACATCAAGTGAAGGATATAAAATCTTTGCCTTCTTGCCATTCTGGAAGCCCCTTTCTTCCACAGGGGCTAAATATAGCTTCTCCCTCACCCCTATCCAATGACTTAAAATTGCCACCAATTCAACTAAGTGATCCCCTTCTTCTATTAGTTATATAGTGACAATTTCTCCATGCCAGGAGAAAACAAAGTGCCTCCTAACAATACTTTCCCTTGGTCCCCCAAGCCCTCTCTGGAAAGGAATTGTCCAAATCATCCCAGAGAAAAGGAGCCTGCTGACTGAGAGGAACACAAGCTACTTCTCTAGCATGTATGGAGGCTGCTAAGGAGCAAAGATCCTGAGGCCAAACCAACTCTGCACTAGGGAATAAGGAATAAGGTAGAGCCAGATAAGGTCATCCGGAAACTATGTTCACCAAAATACCTTTATATAGAGTAAGTCTTCCAAGAAATAGGGGGCTGGAAACCAGTGGACCAGAAAGCTCTTCCACCTTCCCAGGATGACACTGACTTGTCATGGATATGGTCTTTGGAGATAGGACACCAGACCCAGGCAATATAGCTGTGGGTATAGCTGATGAACTGGACTAAATGCTTTGTCCTGATGGGGATGTTCCCATCATTGGGCCCACAATGGCTTGAAAGCATGTCATTACAGAAAAAGCACGAATTGGAGTTAGGTGACCCAGGTTCCTATCCTACTCACATCATATACTAGTTGTGTGACCTTGGCCAAGTCATATAAACTCTGGGCTGCAGTTTCCTCTTCAATAAAATGAGAATAACACTTGTTCTAACTATGTCACTGGGTTATTGTGAGGAAAGTGCTTTAGAGCCTGTGGTTATTTTTTCTACTTATTCTACTTATTCTTCCCTGTATAATGTTAGCTCTTTGAAGACCAGGATTGTGTCAACTTGCACTTTGTGCACCCAGACCCCAGCCACTGGCATGTGGTACTTGTCATTGTTCAGTACTGTCTGATTCTTTGTGACCCCATTTGTAATTTTCTTGGTAAAGATACTGGAGTGCTTTATCATTTCCTTTTCCAATGTGGCACACAGTAAATGCTTATTAAATGCTTATAGATTTATTTGAAGTATGAAACATTTACAAAATAATCAATAATTAAAATCACTCCTTTTCTTACTATTGAAACAAAAACTCTGATATGTTGATGATCACAGCAGCACTGCTTGGGGTGCTTTTTCCTAGTCACCTTGTCCCTATACAAATCTAGCCCTGTCTTGGATCACTTTAAAATTCTAGAGCATTGATGGGAAAGGACTGAAGGAGTTTGGGATTTGGAGTTAGAGATCCTGGGTTTAAATCCCTATTATTGTTGAGTCACGTTAGACTCTTGACCCAGCTTGGGGTGTTCTTGGCAAAGACAGTGCAATGGTTCATCATTTCCTTTTCTAGATCATCTTACAGATGAGGCCAACAGGGGTAGCTAAGTGACTTGCCCAAGTTACACAGCTAGTAAGTATCTGAAGCCAAATTTGAACTCAGGTTCTCCTGACTCCAGGGCCAGCACTTTATCCCAGTGCACCACCTAGCTGCCCCATTCAGCTACTTACTACCTGGATGAGTACATCTTAGACACGTCACTTAACCTTTCTGGGGTTCAGTTTCCTTATCTGTAAGATGAGGGGCTTGGACTAGTTGACCTCTGGGGTTTCTGCTAGCTTTAGAGCCATAATCTTATCTTAGTTTCAGTTACCTTTAATTAAAATGGCCTAAATCTCCTGAGGTGACCTAAAATTACCAGGATCTCCCTCAAAGCGCCCCACTAAAATGGTCTCATAGAAATTTAGGAAAACTGATATAAACTGATGCAAAGTGAAATGAGCAGAACCAAAAGAACAATTTATATAATAACAATATTGTTCAAACAAATAACATTGAAAGAATTAGGAACTTTGTTCAACAAAATGACCAACCATGATTCCAGAGGACTCATGAGGAAATGTAGCACCCACCTCCAGAGGTGATAGACTCAGAGTACAGACAGAGGTTTGTTAGCTTGTGGAGGAATAAAAGATATATGGCCAAAGCAAGAATTAATTTTCCTTTTCTATACATTTTCATGCTTCCTTGTGAAGGTGGGGGGGAAAATGAAAGGAATAAAATTATCATCTAAAAATTTTTTAAATTGAATTAAAAAACAAAATCAAATAGTCCCACTAAGGACCACTCATAAATTATGTCAAAAGAAACCTCATACCTAATTTACGCATGCCACATGCAGCAGGTAGCAACAATAGGTCCACCTCATTTGCCAATCTGTATCTCAAATACTATTTTGCAGTTGAGTAACTCTTTGCATACTAGCAAAAAAATTTCTTAGGTTAAAGAAATATTAAATAGTATAAAATACACCAAGAAAACTATTGTAAAAAGCATTTAGTGGGCAATGAAAATTTTTAAAGTCTGAAAATCCCAGATTCATTTCTTTCCCATCCTCGATTTCACTGCTCTGTTATTTCTCTCCTCATTTTCCAGCCCAGTATTTATAACAGGGACTATATCTGCCTTGCCTCTCTATGGGCTTTGAAAATAAGATTTAGATTGAAAAAATAGAATTTGAGTGAATCAATTTTATAATAGGACAATAAAAACTAACAACTGAATTTCAACAAAGGCAAAAGAACCCTTTCCCAGCTTTCCCCACTGTGCCTACTTTGCAGTTCTGACTCTAATCTAATAATTGCTTTCCTGATACAGATATCAATACTTAATGTTTATTGTCATAGTGTCAAGCTAGATGGCACTGGCCACCTCGTAGTTAATAGGGAAATATGGCCCAAGAACTGACCGACCCTGCTTCTCTGGCCACCGCCAACACAGCAGCAATGTGTTTTCTGTCTTAACTGAGCTTACACAAATGTGTAATTTATTTCCAGAAACATGCTACAGATAAGCAGCAAGTCATCTGGAAGCTCTCTTACCAAATGGTAACTTTCTGGAAGTTTCCTTGTTGAGAAGCAATTTCTGGAAAATTTCTTGATTAATACAAATCCGTGAACAAACTTAAAAATGATGGCTTTGTTATTGCTTTGGCACAATACCTTAACAACACTGTGAGCTCTGCCAAACTGCAAGAGTTCTTTCAGGCGGATTATGGTCTTGTTTACATATCCAGCTGTACTGAGACCTTGTCCATGGTGGTAACCTAACAATGTCCCCAGTGGGGGTGCCCATTAGGGGAGGGTCGACTAACTGAAGTTGAGTTTGTTTAAATTGAGCAAGAATGCACAGCAGTGCTCTGATCTTTGGGGAATGTGTTGGAATCATACATTTTCTGAGTTCTGTTTTGGTTTATTTAAGGGGGATGTTTGGATTGCTTCAAAATTGCAATACACAAACTTGCTATGTGAAATGCCTTCCAAATGTTTGCTGTGGTCTATACAGAAGTGAGTAGAAAGCATAAATAATACTTGAGGGAAATAAAATTGCAAAGAAAAAAGTAATTATTGGTTAGAACGTTGGTGTCCTAGTGATTTTTATGAGAAGATAAAATTTAAAAATGAATTAAAAATCAAAATATGCATATATAGACATATACACGTGTATGTATATATGTACATACATATAATGTATAAACACACACAAATATAACATGCCCACTCAAAGCTGATAGAGCAGACGAAGCTGTATAAAGCCTATTAAGAAAATATAAACCACAGTAAGCGAAACTCTACTTGTGAAAAAAGCAGTTCTTTTTACTTGTAACTTGCATGAATTTGGATCCCTGAACTTCACTTATAATTCTGGGTTCTAATGGGAATGCAATAAAAAGTATGGGTCTGATTTTTTTTTCTTCTCTGAAACTTAATTGGAAAGTTGTAGGGGACATAAACAACCATAGTGTGGCAGATGGCGTAGCATAGCACCATTAGCAGAGAGAATTGTATAGCAAAGAATAGTATCATTTTCTGTGCAAAATAACAGAAGTATTAATTTTCTCATTCTTTCTTGACCATATCCAGTACATCATTTGGCTTTAGTATTATATCACTACTCTAAAAAAAAAGAAATATGAAAAAGGTAAGTGGTCTAAAAGCTAACTCTCTAAGATGCTAATTATCATCAGTAGCTGAATTGAGTGTTAGGGTATTACTGATTCCTTAGCCAAACTTCACAACTTGGAACAGGATCAAAGATTTAAGGCTGGAAGAGATGTTGTTGTTGTTTAGTCATGTCCAACTCTTCATGACCCCATTTGAGATTTTCTTGGCAAAGATACTGGAGTAGTTTGCCATTTCTTTCTCCAGTTCATTTTACAGATGAGGAAACTGAGGCAAACAGGGGTAGTTAAGTGACTTGCCCATGGTGATACAGCTAGTAAGTGTCTGAGGCTGGATTTGAACTCACAAAGATAAGTCTCCTGACTCAAGGTTGGTACTCTAACCACTGAACCACCTACGTCTCTGGAAGAGATGTTAGGAATTATCTAGTCTAACCTCCCATTGAAAAAAACAAGGTCCACAAGGATGAAATGACTTGTCCCATGATAATAGGAGCACTAAATTGAAAAATGGAAATTTGTTGAAGAATGGAAAATTCCAAATCCAAAATTCCTTTTAATATCCCATGCTTGTGGAAATACAATTTCACTTTTGCCCTATATTAATACTAACCAGGATTCCCTATTGTTGTCATTATTATATTCAGAAATACACCAAAAGATGTGAATAAATTTTTCAGTAGAATAAAAAAAGAAGAATTCATGATTATTTCTCACAATTTTAAAATTCTTCCAATTATGGCTCAATTATATTTTCACTGAAGCAGTTTTATCAAAGGATTTTTGTTTAGTTTATCTTTCAAGGGGAACTCAAGTGAATATCTTTTCATGGAAAGCATGCTTTTAACGTCTCAAAAAAAACCATCTTTTTTTTCAGGATACAATTTCAATAAATCATAAACCCTTGCTATCTGTAGCTCAGTCTTTTGGTTTTTAAGTTAAGTGCAGTACATTCACTTGTTCCAATGAAGTTTTCTCACTGATATGTAAGGGAATGAAGCACAGAGTATCTACACTCCTCACAAGAGAGCTGTTCAGTTGTTTAATCCTGTGCACTTCTATCCAGCATTCCCACAGATGAAATGCCAATATTTAGTGGCTTTGATCTTAAAAATTAAAGGGTAACCCCTACACTGTCACATTTAGTGATATGGAACATTAGGGAAGGCACCATGACTTCTATATTTATGAGAAAATTTTGATTTATCTTATTTATAGCATCTATATTCTGACAGGGACATCCTTATATTTCAAGTTTTTAATAGACTCATGATGGAAAAAGCAGTGGGCTTGGGCTCAGAAGAGCTGGTTTCTAGCCCTGGAAATAAATAGATATTTGGTTTGGAGCAAATCACTGAACCTCTCTGAAATTCAGTTTCTTCATGTATAAAATGTTGGGGTTGGATTACATGAGCTCCCTAGCAGTTCAAAAGTTTTGTTGCTGTTATGCTATTGATAGAACTTATTATTTCATTTTAATTCCATCAGGCTTTCTAATTTTTTTCAGGTTTTTATTGGCCTTTTTTTCTTAGTGAAGGCAAAAAAATATTCTTTCCAGTACTCAATGTAACTGTTAACTTATCAATTTGGGTATTCTTTCTAATAATGCAGATCCAAGCTATCCATTCCTCCTGACCCATGCAAATCTCATCCACATCACCACAGGGAGTCCACTCAGCATTTTGGGGACCTTCCTTGAGTTTTCTTGACACCATGAGGATGCACAGAGCACATTTATACTGTCTACCAATTTTTTCATGAGATAGCCAATGAGATTTTTCATGAGATAGCCAATATCTTTTTAATAGAATATTTTGATGGTATTTTTAGTTACCAGTGCACCTTCACAAATCCTTGTTTCATAGTCCATTCTGACCCATCATGCATCTCTCTATTATTTGGGGGTAAAGCCTCAATATCAATTCTTTATGGTTTGTGATATTTCATAACTCACAGAAACACAGCATCATTGGAAAAGTACTGGTGTTAGAAAGATAGGTCTTTGGATCAGGGAGAAGCTTGAGGTCATTAGAAGAACTTTTAATTTCCCAAAGATAATTCTCTCCCTCCTGTTAATTCTGAAACCAACTCATTGTCTACTTGCACTTGTCTGTCCTAGATTTATGTACTAACAGCCAACCTCTACATCAAACTTCGTAATATAATCCGGACAGTGGGTATTTTTCATTCACCTAGTTCTACTCTGTGTGTAGGGCAACCCACTTTGCACAATTCTGGATTTCATCCAGTCAGCTTTTTATTGTTCCAGGGTTTAAATTAATCATCACAAAGTCATTAACAAATAGGAACTTCTGGAGTATTTTGCCTTCTTCTAGGCAAGAACCCTCTATGATTTAACTTTTGCACGGGATCTATTCCATGAAAGTGTCAATCACCTGTGGGATGCATGTATCTCCCTGTTTTATACGTTGTTAGATAACATTAATAGAATATCTTAAAATGCTGTTACTGGAAAAAAAAACCAGCAAAAGTGTAAGTTACATCCTATTAAAAATAATTGTGCCAGAAAACTGATCAAGAAGAAATAATTTAGGAATCATTAGAATACCTAAAATCCATGATAAAAAGAAAGAGATTAGACAATATTTCCAGAAATCATGAAAAAAAAATTCCCAGACCTCATGATAAAAAGAAATTCCCAGATATCATGATAAGAGGAAAGAGATTAGACATAATATTTCAATCACAAAAAAGTCCCAAATCTCTTAGAACCAAAGAGCAAAGAAAAATATAAATAATCCAATGGCCACTTCTGAGAGAAACCCTAAAATGAAAATTTCTAAGAATGTCATAGCCAAAATTCATAGTTTCTGGATCAAAATAAAAAATATAGATTGCAACCAGCCAGAGGGAAAGGTTTCAAGCGCCAAAGAAACACAGTGAGGATTATACAGGATTTAGTCATTGAGATTATAAAGGAGCACAGAGTAGGGAATACACTACTCCAAAGGGAGAATTATATAGATGCACAACCCAGAATACTCAGCCAGTAAGTATTTTCCCACAGGGAAAAATAATGGGTCCTTAATGAAATAGAAGACTTTGAAGCATTTTTTATGAAAAGACCATAAATGAGTAGAAACTCTGAAAAAACAAACATGAAAGTGAAGAAAAATATAAAAAGGCAAATACAAATGAGCAATTGGAAAAGACTTTATAAGAATGAATGTATTTTAATGGGGAGAGAAGGGATGACATGAAAATCTCTTGGAAACATAATGGCATCAGGAATCATAGAAAGATTCAAATAAGACAGAGGAACTGGGAGTGATTTTTGTTGTTTGGATGATCTTAAAAGAAGACAAGGAAGGAAAGGGGAAAGAGAAACACTAGGAAAGAAAAAGGGAGAAATGGAGGGGTAGGGAGCTTAGCTTGCAAATCTATACAAGCAAAGAAGGTCAGGAAGCCAGAGTCACTTGAGACTCATTTTGAATTGATGCAGAGTAAACTAAGAAGAACCAGAAAAAAATTACACTATAATAGCTTTGTAAAAATGACCAATTTTGAAAGATTTAAGAACTCTGTTCATTATAAAGATGAAGCATGATTCCAGAGGATTGGTGATTTAGAATGCTGTCCCAGCCTGACAGAGACCTGATGGAATATGTATGCAAAGTGAAGCATGCATTTTTGGATGTAGTCAACATGGAAATTTGTTTTACTTGATTGTGCATATTTGTTTCAGGGCATTTGTTTTGTTTTGTTTTGTTTTATCCCAATGGATGGGGAAGGGAAGTGGGAGATAAAGTAAATAGATGCTTGTTCATTGAAAAAAAATTAAGAAGGGACATTACCAAGAGGGAATTGAATATATGATTCATTCTATTTGTAGATTTATGGATCTACAAAAAAAGCATAGTGTAGAATAGTTGGACAGATGACAAAATCTAAAATTAGGAGATTGCTAGATTTGCTGCTAGCCAGCTTTATGACCTTGGATAATTATGTCACCTCTCCTTATGTATAATTTTTTAAGAATTGGACAAGATCAGTTCTAAATTCTTTTGCCTCTAGAGAGCAATGAAGTGTTTTTCTAAGCACCCAAATAATCACCAAAGATTTTATCTGTCTGAACTATTCAATTAGATTCAATAAACACTGCTTCTAAGATAAAGTATGTTTGCCTATTCACTATTAGTTGAAATGATTGGGTGACCTAAGCCCACTTAACAATTAGCAGTAATTGAAACCAAGCCAATATCTAATAGTCAATGATCAGAGACTGATTGGCTTAATTGGTTTGTGATCTCTTCAAATGGAAGTTGAGGAAAACTTGAATAACAAGATATACAACATAGAGTGGAATTAGTGTTGTTAAATCTTCCCTCTCAAAGTCTAATTCTTCTTATCAGTCTAACAAATCTCAAACTTTTCAATATGCCAATTGTAGAAACACATCAAAGTAAAAGGGCTTTTTTATCATGATAGTCTTGTCTGTGGTGTCCTTTTCCTTTTTAGACCACTATAATCTATTTACTGAACACACCTACATAGTCCCTTGAGGATTCAAAATTATTTTGAAGGAAAAGAAAGTATTTTACAAACCATAATAGTGAGTCATTCTGTAGCTGAAGGTGGCCTTTGTTCTCAGTCACTGGGTGGGACCCCACTTT
Source organism: Dromiciops gliroides (assembly GCF_019393635.1). Lineage (NCBI taxonomy): Eukaryota > Metazoa > Chordata > Mammalia > Microbiotheria > Microbiotheriidae > Dromiciops > Dromiciops gliroides. The sequence continues at coordinate 456,092,248 of NC_057861.1, forward strand.
CATAGCCTCACGCCTTCTACTAGAGCCTCTTGATATATTCACATAAATGATGGAAGATGCATGAGACGTGAAGGTGACATGTGCAGGCTGGAGGAGGAAACTGATGCCCTGGTTGCTCACTAAGGAGCCATCCTGGCATTAGCTGCAAAGGCAGTCATCCGACTGCCCTCCCAGCTGGAAGAGAGGTGTTAAGCAGCAGCTGTCGGGCTGAAAGGGTTTGCAAAGGGAATAGTTTCTCTTCAATTTTCAAAAATAAATATTATTTGTGAAAACCTCTACTAAAATGTATATATTTTTAGACATAGAAACATAAATGAATGTGTATAATTAATATGTGCATCTATATGCCAATATATAAGTATATATGAACTTTGTATTTTAATTAGATGTATACATACATCAATTCATATATATGTATGTATTTATACATGTGTATATGTATATATGTGTGTATGCATACATAAATATAAATTTTATTCCTGTATTCCTTCTGCGACTTCCCACTTACCTCCTTGAAACTTCTTTAGACTTTTGGCTTATCGGTTTCAGAGTAATGTATTACAAAGTCAGTGCCTGTGAGCTGAACTGGAACTATTTGAGGTTAATTCACCTCATCCAACAATGGCAAGAGTTTGTATATTCTGAGCTCCTAAATATGGTGCATTCAACAATGAATTCATTAGCTCTCTATATTGAAGCCTTCACTTTCAGGGTTGTATATTCTAAAGGATTTAATTACATTTTTTAAAAATGCCATGTGTATGCTCCATTTGCCAAGACAAAAGAGCTATTCAATGTGAAAAATATCTCTGCAGATAGCACAGTAACTTTGAATGTTTTCACTGCAAAACTGGGGGGGGGGGGGCAAGAAACAAAAAAATAAAAATTTGCTACCATAGTATAACCTTCACTTTTATAGTGTGAAGTTTCTAGAATATGACAAAGAAAACATACAGAATCCAGCCGGGTCATAATTTAGTATAAAATAAAACAAGACATTTAAACCCGAGGAAAAAAAGAAAGTCAGAGTGTGGTAGAACTATCAAACTATGTGTGCAATTTCTTTGTGCTCAAATTGCATTTTCTCCCTTCAGTGTTATACCGAACAGGGTCTTGCCCTCTAGATTAGAGACTTTTGCATTAGAGGAAACTAGGTTATGTCTTCCACTGTCAGAGATAGAAATTATGAGCTAGAGTGCATTTTAGCCAGTCACTCTGAAAAATGTTCGCCCAAGGGGGTAATAATTAGAACTGTTTTTGTCAGGTGACTGCATTTTAAGCAGTGATGTGTCTGAGAATCTAGCTAAGGGGTTTAATATAAATATAAATATTTTTTTCAGTCAGCATAGTGGCTCTTTTTTTTTTTTTGCTTTTTATTTCAAAAGTAAGCACTTTTCAAAAATTATCAGCTAAAATGTTCTACAGCTTAGTATTATGGTGACCTGATAATATAATAGGCAGAAGAAAATGACATCTCAGTGCTATCTGGGAAGTTCATGCATATAGCTATAAACTAGCCCATTACTTCTCTCTCATGAAGGGACACAGATGTGTATAGCTTGTGTGTGTGTGTGTGTGTGTGTGTGTGTGTGTGTGGGTGTGGGTGTGGGTGTGGGTGTGGGTGTGGGTGTGTGATACTATGTGCAGTAAGCCTTTACCTTAAAATACCAGAAGAACAAATGGAATTTAAAGAAATACATTTATATTTTAAATTTCTGGAAATTAAAGATAGTTTAATCTTTTTTGGGGGGGGGCGATCAAGAATTCATAATGTCAGTGGGTAGATTGGGCTTGTGGTTTACCGAATTGCCAAAAAAATCTAACTTACTATTTTTTTAACAAATAAAATAGATCATTTTAACATTTATTTTCATTACAGAAGCATTATCAAAAGACGTGAATGAACAAAAACAATCTAATCTGTTCCTTGAGTGATAAGCTTTAACAAAAGCTATTCCTTATGCCTTCAATGACCCATCTCTACAAATACTCTCCCCCTGTACATTAGACCTATTTTCCAATTAATAATATTTGATTTCAATTGAGAGCCCCTTAGAGCAAATGATGATGTGTCCTAAATGGTTTTAAAAGCACAATTTAGACCAATCATTCTGAAAATAATAACAAAAATATAACCTCTCAGTCTTTGATTAGTAACCCTTCTCTAAATAATCATCTTTAGGTTTTACTAACACCAAAATAAGCTATTTCCTGAGAAAACCCTACCTTATAAAAGACAGAAAACAAGATATGAATGTTTTCTGATAGAAATGGGTTCAATTGAAAAATGCAGGGGTTGTCTACCCTAAGAGTTGCATTCTTCCTATCTTTCAAATGTTTAAATGAAAACTGTCAATTTGGAAGCAACAGTTACCACCCAAATGTAGTTTCCTGATTACACAATATTCTGAAAAAGCAATCATTAAGAGTGGCTTCCTTAATTCCGTGCATTTTCTCTGTTGTCAAGAATGAAGAAAAAAACACCATGGCTCCCATTAGCCCCCTTATACTTCCCACAAAATAGAAGTCATGTTGCCTCTCTATCTTTCTGAAATTTCTTTAGAATAGAAAGGATTAAATACCCAGCATAGGTCTAGTTCCTTCTACTTATAACACTCCTTGTTTCTCTGAACCACAGGTTGAGATAGCAGTTATTAATGGAGTTGTTTCCTCTCCCATCTTTTATCTAGACTCCTTGTCTCCTTACTTCCAGTTCCACTTCCTGGAAGATTAGTTTGAGGGGATGCAATCATCTGCACTGGTGAAATAAAGTTGGGGTGTACATAATTCTTTATTTTCTACTTTATTCTAGATCCTCCTTTTTTGGTTTTGGGGTACTCTGCTTAAAATTAAACAAGCAAAATAAAGTCATCACAGCCCATTTTATAAGTGTTTAAAAAGCAAACTGGTTTTCTTGACTAAGGGGGTATTTTGAAGATCTTAGAAGGGTATTTCATTTTGTTGTTGTTCAGTCATTTTTCAGTTGGTGACCTTGTTTGGGGTTTTCTTGGCAAAGATACTGGAGTTGTTTCCCATTTCCTTTTCCAGTTTGTTTTACAGATGAGGAAACTGAGGCAAACAGGATTAAGTGACTTGCCCAGGATTACACAACTAGTAAGTATCTGTGGCCAGATTTGAACTCAGGAAGATGAGTCTTCCTAACTTCAGGTCCTGTACTCTATCTACTGTGTCAGCTACCTGCCTTTTCAATTTAGGTAGCCACTATTTTCTGTAAACCTCATCTTCTTATTCTTTTCTGTTAACTTTTTCACTGTTTCTTTAAATTATACCTTGAGAGTAATGTAGGGAAAATGAACAAAAGAGCTGATACAAATGCCAAACACAACTACAAGAAGAGAAGGGAGTGGGAACAATTATTCAGCAAGGATAGTTGTGAGCAGACAGGAAAATGAAGTGAGGGAACTAAGATAGGTAGTGCCACAGGAAAGCCACCGAAACCATGACATATGAGAGGAATCCTATGGGACAAGTGGGCTTTAAGGGAAGAGTAAACTCCACTTTGAATGTGATCCTTCTGCCCTTAATTAATAAAAATGTGCTATACATCTAGCTAGTTTCTTCAGAATTCTATGAGAATGGAAATAAGTCTTGAATCTGCCTATAATATTAGTCTTTTCTTTCAATATCAGTACATCACATTTTCTGAGATTATGAAGTAAAAGGAATCTTTAAAAACAAACAAACATTTAAATGTTTCTTTAGAATCTGGGCCCAGTGGAAACATTTTTTTCTATCAACCCCTTATTGAATATTTTTCAATTGATTCCTTTCTCAAAAGGTGAATGTATACATTTTACACTTCACAATGAATGTGAAAACAGGGAAATAAAATGTCAACAGAAAGAAACAAAAGGAAGCATCATTGCAAATGTATGGAGACTAATATCTCACAGTTCACCTCAGTTCCTCCATCTTTCTTTCCAAGACTCCACAAGGCAGAACACATCTCACCCAGGATCTCAGACACCATTGCACACATATGCTCATGTTAAGCAAATTTGCATGAAATCACCACGTCATGATGAAAAGGCAGTGACCCTGGCAAAACCACCATTTGGCTACATATTTCAGCTTCTTCAGATTTGCGATGAAGTAAAAATGTGACATTTGATATTATCCCTGATGGTTAATTCTATGAACATTTTAATATTTCTCACACTTCCTGAGATTTATCATTTTGCTTCCCCAAATGAAAGAAAGGGAGGATTTAAATACCAATGTCTTTTTTTTTTTGGTTTTGAAAAAATAAATGCTATAATAGACCTCCTAAGGTTAATATCTGTCCTTGTACCTTCAATGACTTCATGGCAAGCATGTTTTTTATTACTCTGCCATTGCTGAAATTACTCTGTTCCCATTCTCCTAGTATATCATTTCTCAAACTCAGATTTCCAAGTTTCATCAGAAAAAAGCACATCACTTTATATGCAAAAGGAATGGGAGGGGGGCAGCTAGGTGGCGCAGTGGATAAAGCATCGGCCTTGGATTCAGGAGTACCTGAGTTCAAATCCAGCCTCAGACACTTGACACTTACTAGCTGTGTGACCCTGGGCAAGTCACTTAACCCCCATTGGCCCGCAAAAAAAAAAAAAAGGAATGGGAGGGGCAGCTAGGTGGCACAGTAGATAGAGCACCGGAGCACCAGCCCTGAAGTCAGGAGTACCTGAGTTCAAATCCGACCTCAGAAACTTAACACTTACTAGCTGTGTGACCCTGGGCAAGTCACTTAACCCCAATTGCCTCACTAAAGTAAAAAAAAAGAAAGAAAGAAAAAGGAATAGGAGACGGTGAAGTACAATGGAAAGAACACTGACTCTGGAGGCAGGTGATTTGGATTCAAATCCTGCCTCTGAACCTTAATACATTTTCAAGCTGGGGCAAGACTTCCCTTCCCTAGGCTTTAATTTCTTTGTCAATAAAATGACAAGATGGTTTCTAAGGTACCTTACAGCTCTAGACATATGATCCTATACCCATCAAAATACTATTCTGTGAAACAAAACTATCTTTACCCAAAACAGATACTTATATGCTTTGAGTAAAAGACCCAGTAGTACAAAATAAATATCAGTGAGGTCACATTTGTCACCTCAATGTTTAGGAAGAACTTTCCTCACAATCACTACAAAATGAATAGGATAGGTACAATTATACCTATCTTACAGATAAGGAAAGAAAGGCTCAGAGAGGTTAATTACCTTGCCAAAAACCATACAAAAGCTAGGAGGATTTGAATCCAGCATTCTTAATTTAGGTCTCCTAAGACCTGTGATCTTTTCTCTACAACACACTGAAAGTGACCAGTGCAGAATAATAAGAGATCATGGTCTTTGTATAATTCTTTGCACTGTGTAAAGTACTTGGCTCTGAAATTTTTTTTGTCTATAGGATTTTAGCCTTTGCTGTTTGATTTGTAGTGTATGCAGTATAATATACTAATTCCCAGAGTTTAGAAGGAAGAACAAAATACAACATCTCAAGAAAACCAGATGAATCTCAGGTGTAGCATAGTAGACAATTCCTAAGCACATAGATGAATTCTCTTGACCAGCTGTTGCTGTTGTTCACCTTTGTTTTCAGGGTCCCAATGACATCATGGTATGATGTCTTGACTTGCACATGAATTGGATTTAAGTGAGACAGAGTTGCACAAAATCCTCAGCCTCATTCTCACTTCCAGAGTCATCAAAGTCCAGTGACAAGACAAAAGTCAAGACAACTGGTGATGTCCCGGGATGCAGTTGATGACCCTGGTATCTTCAATGTCTGACCAAGTTCTAGGCACTACACAGCACCTACATCACCCCACCTTCAGGGCCATTGGAACAAATTCTTCTCATCATCCCATTCTGCCAGTGGAAGTCTTCACAAGCTTAGGGTATATATCACCCCAACTCACTGATAGGTTTGAGACCTATCAAGCTGGCTTAGCCCAGTGTGCTGACATGGTTTTACCCAGGTGCGACCACTATACATGCTACAAGCTTCTTGCAGCCACAGGTGAGAGTTGGGTGGCAGGTGGACACCGAAGTTGGATGAACAGCCTTGAGAAGAGCTAAGGAATCCCTCACACCAGGGCAGTTAGTCCTCCCTGAGCACACCATACACCCCAGCTATTGACCATTGACTGTCATTAGGTAAATCTTTCACTAATTGAGATCTTAATACTAACATTTCATATCTTTGTCTTCACATATGAAATTTCTTGTCCATGAATTTTGTGCTGTGTGATGGATTTTTTCTTTTCTCTCTTTTTTTTTTAAATCCAGAAATAACTTCAAGCTCTTCTTACAAAAAAAACTGTAACTTTGCCAGGAGTCTAATTCACGTTGTCTTCCTTCCTTCTCTCCTCCAATCTCAATTTTTCTATTTCTATTGATGACAATGATACCATACTTCTCACCCACTCAAATTTCAAACATCTATTTTTCCCTCTCTCTCACCCCCACCCCCATCCAAACAGGGGCCAAGTCCTATCGAATCTAATTCTGCAATATTTATCATATCCTCCCCATTTTCCATCAGCTACATGACTCCTGGACTTCCTTGGAATGCTCTACCATGACTTCCTTCCCCAGGAAACTCATTATTGGAAAATCACATTATCCTGCAAGACTAAATCTGTCGGGTAGTCACATCTTATAGGTACTCTCTGCCCCTCTGACTGAATCACAGGGCCAGTGACTCTAGGTCCACTATTTAAGGAGGGGGTTCAGCAGTTTTTTCTCTCCATTTCCCAACTACAATGCTTTTGGACTTCTTTGGAACTTCTCATAATTCCCCCATGCCAGGTACTCTCTTCAATTCCCCACCTCCTTTAACTCTTTTTCAGCTTCTTTTTGTGTGGGGGTTTTCCCTGTTAGGTTATAAATTCATTGAGGGCAGGCACTGTCTTTGTTTTTATTTGTATTTGTATACCCGGGGCATTGTCACAGTTCCTGATACATAGTAGGTGTTTAATAAATATTTATAAACTGTCATGTGGCCTCTCTTCCTCTTCACTTCCACTATAGCCACTCTAGTTCAGGATATTTTGTCTTTTCCATCAGACTGTTAGAGTAGCCTCCTTATGAGTCTTTTAAGTCTTTTACTGCTAACAGAATAATCTTGATGCAGAGATCTAATCTGGAACTCACTCCTCTACTCAAAAATATTCATTGGCTCCTTATTGAGGTATCCTAGATTACAATGTCCTCCACTTTCTGATTCTAGATTGCCTTTGTTCTCCCTGCTTTCTTTCATATATTATACTTTCCAGTCAAATTGGACTATTTACATATATAGCTCAGGATCCTCGTTCTTCTGCCTTTGTGCTTTTCTCACAGTGTCTCCCATACCTAAAATGTCCCTATCATTGACACCTCCATGTGTTGAAGTTTCTGTCTTATGTTTCAATGCTCATTTCAGGATCCTTTAAGTCTTCTGGAATCCTTTCTCCCACCTCCAGGTGGAAGTGATGTTTCCCTCATCATGATACCTCCACTCTTCCATTGTACTTTACATTCAACCTCGTATAAGGTACAAGACATTTATGTCCCCTGTCATTATGTTTCTTTAAATGAAGACTATATTATTCCTGTTTAGGTGTGGGTTTGACTAGATGACCTTGGAGGTGCTATAATTCTGTGTCTTATGTTCCCTAGACTAAAAGCTCCTTGAGGTCAGGAACTATGGCTTCTTTTATCTTTACATATGAGTTTTAAACACACTGCATTGAACATAGTAGGTGTTTAATAAATGTTTATTGAATTTAAATTGAATTCCATTTCAAAGACATCCAAAGTTTAGAAAAATGTTTCTGTTGTTTTTCTCTTCTAGCAAGGGTAATTATTTCCTGCAGTCCAGAATGTTTGATGTAACATAACAACAGGTACAGGAAGGTTAATAATATTTGTCTTTGGAGAATTCTTCTGGGAAATATGACTTATTTTAGCCATGTTAGAATCTAATCAAAATTCATGGGGATAAGGTTTCAAATGCTAAGATCTTTTGTTTCTGTTTATTTACTTAGAAAGCAACAGTCTTTTTTAAGTTTTATATATATATATGTTCTTGAGGAATTTTTCAAACCTCAGATGTAGTTCATTGTTCAAAATATAGAAAATTGGCTATTTAACTTTAAATCTATACTGGCATTGATTTAGGACACAAAGTTTTGTCATGAATTTTACAAATAGTATCTCATTTTATCCTTACAGAAATCTTGAGAAGCAGGTTCTATTATTATCTTCCTTTTAGAAATGGGGAAACAGAGGCAGACAGAGGTCAGATGTCTTGACTAGACTCACATAGCTAATATTTGTCTATGGGCATACTTGAACTCAGTTCTTCTTGACTCTAAGTCTTGTGTTCTATTTCTGCACCGCATAGCTGACTGTTATCAAATCAAACAAGATATGGCTTAAATTCTCCTTAAATTATATTTTATTTTTAAAATTAAGAAAAATAAAGACTTGATCAATCAACCAACATGAATTTATTTAGTGTGCCAAGTATCATGTTGGGCACAAAATGTCAAAAGTAAGCCATCCTCTGCCCTACGGGAACTTGCATTGTCCTGAGGTGATCCAGTATGATCACAGATGAGCAAGCATAAAATACATGGGAAATAACTTGTTTTTATTATATTTAAATAAATAACAGAATTTAAGTTAAATTAACATAAATTCAAAGGATGGGTCACTAACAACTGGAGGAATAACAAAAAACCTCATGGAGCCCCTGTCCTGAACAGAATGAGTTTTAGTAGAAAATTCAAGTGGCTGAGTTGACATGAGAGAACATTCCAGAAATTTGAGAACAGCCAAGACCCAGAGGCAAGAGATCAGTTGCTCTGTATAGAGTGGTAACTACAAATTTATTGAGAACTGACTGATTCCCACCCAATCCCCCTACCCAGGCAGGTGAATTGCCTGGGGCTGACCAATCTTTGTTAATTCCAGACTTTTGATTGACTTATGGACTTCCCCCACCTTCCCCCAAGCAAACTATCTCCTCCCAATGATTCCCCACCTTACTCCCTAGACTTTATGTTATTATGTAAACGGATCCACCTACATTAAATAGTTTCTATTTAGAATTAAGTAGCATCTATACTTAACTCAGGAGCAGTCCTATAGTTTCTTTTGTTAAAGGTTCATTTACATTAAGTAGTTAAATAGTTTCTGTACCTGACTCCAGAGCAGTCTTTTGGGTCCCTTTTGCTCTGTTACCTCATAAAAACCCTATCCTTGGTTCCCATCTTTGGGTATTCCTAGCTTCTTGCTTTGCAATACCATGAGCTATAGTTCTTCTGCCCCAATTAAAGACTTTATTTTCTCCTATATTGATTGTCTCCTTAATTTACAGGTTAACAAGAAAACAGCACAATTTGGTTGGAATGTTGAGTAATTGAGGGGAAGTGATGTGTAATCAACCTGGTAAGGTAGACTGAAGACAGATTGTAAAAGCCTTTAAATGCCAAATAGTAGCATTTATATTTTACCCTAGATTCAATGGGGAGCCCCTAAAGCTTCTTGATTAGGGAATCACCATGATCAGACTTCCACTGTAAAATTAAGAAAAATAAACACTTGATCGATCAATCAATCAATATGAATTTATTTAGTGTCTATTATATGCAAAGTATGGTGTTGGGCTCTTAGACACAAATCTAAAAAGCAAGCCATCTTCTGTCCTTAGGGAACTTGCATTGTCCTGAGATGATACAGTATAATCCCAAATGAGCAAGTATAAGATCCATTTGGCAGCCATGTGGAGTATAAATTGGACAGTGGAGAAACTAGAGGCTGGAGGCAAGGAGACCAATGAGGAGGCTATTCATTCAAATCAGATGTGAAGAAGGCCTGTTTAATTGTGTGAGTGAAAAAAGAAAAAGATGGGAGGTGGGAAGAAGAGGTTTCAAAGGTAGACTTGATAAGATTTGTCAACTGATTCAATATGGGGAATGGGGGGAATAGTGGAGAATGGGGGAGGAATGGAAGGATAAATGAGGGAGAAAAGCAAGGGGACTCCTAGGTCTCAAACTCAAATTAATGAAAGATTGTTGGTGATATATTTGGGTCTTGAACTTTTGAAAATGTCATGACTGATGCTGAATGAAATGAGCAAAACCAGGAGAACATTGTACACAGTAACAGCAACATTGTGTGATGATCAGCTATGATAGACTTGGCTTTTCTCAGCAATACAATGATTCAAGATAATTCCAAAGAACTCCTGATGGAAAAATGTTCTCCACATCCAGAAAAGGAACTGTGTGATCTGAATGCAGATTGAACCATACTATATTCACTTTTTTTTCTTTCTTGATATTTTTTTCTCTTTTGTTCTGATTCTTCTTTCACAACATAGCTAATGTGGGAATATGTTTAACATGATTATACATATAAAGCCTATATAAGATCAGTTGCTGTCTTGGGGAGGGGGGAAGGGAAAGAGAGAAAAAACTGGAACTCAAAATCTTTTAAAAATGAATGTCAAAAACTATCTTAACTGGAAAAAATACTATTAACACTGAAAAAAAAAGAGAGAGAATGTCATAAAAAGCTAGCAGTTGCTTATTAGATTAGACAATGAGCCTAAAAGTCAAAAAGACCATAATTCAAGTCCTTCTTTTGGAATCACATCACTATGGGCAAGTCACTTCAGGAAACTATGACTATAAGTTTAAGGAAGATTAGCTGATCTACATCAGTATTGGGAGTTCCCACATAAGGCATACTCTACACCAGAGAAATCATAGGTCTGGCAAAAAAAAAAGTATAGACAGTCTTCTAGGTCAAATTAAAATATATATTATTGAACACATACATGCAAGAAGGTTTTATTAGGGCTACAGAGGACCTACTTTCATGGACATTGCAATTTGATAGGAGACCATAGCATCAAGGGATTTCCATCTGAACAAAATATAGCCTAATCCTTTCAATTTACAAAGAAGAAAACTGAGGCCCAGAGAGGCTCAGTACAACCAGAGTCACTCCTATGTCAAACCTTTGCACTTTCTAAGTAGCTCCATATCAGGAAAAGTGATTCAAAGCCTTTCAGGCATATTAAATGGGATGTGTCTACAGTAATTCTAATACAACATAGAGTACAAAATTGCAGTAAGAAAGGGACAAAAGGCAATGGGAATTCAGAAAGTTTCTGTAGCATCTGTGTGTTATAGCTCTCCCTAAGCCTTCTTTCTGAGTGAAGAAGAGAATAGGAAACAGGATACCTGGGTTCTTGTCCTGTTTTTGACACTTAACAACTTTGTGACCTCTTAAGTATATTCTAACCTCTCTGACTTACAATTTCTTATTTAAAAAAAGTAATGATTGAACCAAATTATCTCCTATGGTCCCTTATAGCTCTAAAATGCCATGATTCTATGGTTGACACTGTTTTTGGCCTTTTGCTTCTCCTTAACTAGTATTCATTATCATCTCCACAGGAGTAATAAAACAAGGTAAAATTTAAACTAACAAATTTCGCTTCTTGTCATTTCTGGGAAAAGTTTAGATGAGAAAAGAAGCTTAAACTACTGGCTAAAATGAAGCTCCAGAGTTATTTGTTGATTTTGATTATCAATATTTCCCTTTTCCTTCATTACCACTGATAATCAAAAATTGAGATTTTTTTCCTGTTAGAATGTTTTTCAATATCTGTGAAATTATTTTCATAGTCCCCACTGACACTTGTTAATAGTTTCTTCCTCCTAGAGGTAATCATTGTTAACATAAGTGCTGATAACAAAGCAGTATTTCAATCACTAAAATAATTTCATTTTATTGTCAACAAGGTACTGGTCAGACAAATCAAGTATTTTACACCTGAACTGATTGTTTAGTGATCATTAAAACAGCTGTAACCTGCGTTCTACCATCAGTCAGACTTTTTATACATGCTGTATGATAGGTCGATTCTTGGCTTTAATCTGTGTGCCTCATTCTACCTATTTCTTATCTTGCCTACCTAAAAAGAATGGCACGATCCTGTTTTCATTCATTGTGTGGGTCAGGATGAACCCATGTCATCCAACTTTTGGTTTTATCATTGGGACATATCTTTGCTTTGTGTGGGTCCCCACCAATTTAATACAGTTTGATAGTACTATTGTCCTTTGGTACTAAATTGAAAACAATTTCCTATGGTATCATGGAATGCTGTAATAAGCTATTTGAATTTATAAAGACTGATAAAAATGTTTTGCCATTAACTCTCCAATGTAATAAGGACAAAAAAGTTGACATATAATTTCAAAATCAGTCTATAAAGCCCAGTATTTTTTTTCCAAAATTCTTTAAAAGACATTATCCCCAAGGACATGTGTACTGAGAAAAGGAAGCAGACTGATCATGTATCAAGTGTAAGGGATTATGGCTGGATAACTCAGTGGTTACACTGATAGCTCAAAATATAGATAGCACTAAGGCAGAGGTTCTTACACCAGGGTCCATGAACCCATTTTTAAAATATTTTAGCTATTTCAATATAGTTTATCTCCATTGTAATCCTAGGGATTTTATCTTAGGTATTTAAAAATATTATTCTTAGGAGTGGCTCACAGGCTTCCCAAGTCTGTCAAAGGAGACTCAGATAAAAATCCCTAGCCCTAAAGGAAGACCTCTAGAGCACGGGATAGAATCTTCTAAAGGGAATTTATAGGAAGACATAAACAATAATCACATAGGTTGTGGTGCAGATAGGTTGCAATCTGCACTGGTAGAGGGATATACTTCAAGAGATGAGAGAAGTATTGGGGGAGTCAGAGAGAGAGAGAGATCTCAAGGTATAGCATGATCAGTTTTAAAGTTTAAGTATATTTAGGTTTCTATTAGTAGTGAAATCAAATTCTATCATTCATATTTATTTTACTAAGCCCTTTTGGAATTCATTTATACTGCCTGCCTCTATTACCTGTGGTGTGGAGAGCTATAATAATAATAGTTAGCATTTATATAGTACTTTACAAATATCTCATTTTATCAGTGCAATGACCCTGGGGGGTAGGTTCTGGGTTTTGGTTTGGGGTTTGGTGGGGGGGATGGGAAGCATTTGGGGTTATGTGATTTGCCCATGGTCACACAATTAGTGTTTTAGGCTGGGTTTGAACTCAGCACCTCTTGTAGGTGCTGTTATTAACCTCATTTTACAGATGAAGAAGCTATGACTGAAAGATTAAATATCTTGTCCTGGCCCACACAGCTGGTGAGTGTGTGTCAGGATTTGAACTTAGGTCTTCCTGACTCCAAGCCCAGCACACCTGTAGTGGACCATTAGAGTAGTATTTTCTCTTATTTATCCTAAATATATTTCACTTAATTTTCTAAGTGTTCTCTCATCCTAGTACCTTGTTATTAAGTAAATTATCTAGATTCATATTATCCATTTCGTTAATTATTTCTTTATTCTTTTTTGATAATATGCCCTTTTCCCAGCCTTCACCTTTCCAAATTAATTAGCCTCTTTGCCTAATCTTTCCAGCCTCTCCTCACATAACAACCCCACTATGTCTTCAATCATTCTAGTTGTCCTCTGGACTTTCGCCAATTCAATTATATTCTTCTTGGGATACAAGAAAAACAAACATGACAAAACTGCACAAACTATTCTCCTTTTCCTAATGTCCTTCTTCATGATACTGACACTTCATTGTGGGGTGTGTGTGTGGGGGGGTGTTGTTTGTAGTAGTACATTGGGATAACATCCTTTGGGAGTAAATCTACAGTTAACTTCCAGTTTCCTTTCCTGGATGAAACTTAGAGCCCTTTATTTGATTTGATTTGATTTTTAAATCTTCTAGAGTGCATTATCTTGAACTTGCTACATTAAAAATTATCCAGCACTTTTTTGCCCAGTGACAGATTAATAAACTGTTCCTATATTCTAGTCCCCTTTAGCTTAACTACTTTTACCTTGAGGAGTTAAGTGCCATGGGCAAACCTGGAGATTTCGTTGTATTGTCCTTATTATAGATCTTTTATAAAGACATTTTATGAAACCAATCTTCACTAAGATTCCTATGGAATTCCACCATGGAATTCTCTGTCCAAAGGAGTGCTTGTTTATCCCATTCCTTGTTTTTGGTCTCTAAATCAGTTGCCCACCTGTGACAAAAACATCCCCATTCTCCCACTCTCATGAAATTCTGAAGTGCCTGAAAGATTTCTTTAAAAGGTGATTTCACCTATAAGTCAGTTTCATACTTTGGGCTCTGAGGACCATGTTATAGGGAATAGTATGTTCTTAGATGCAATAATTCTGTCCTCAGAGTCCAAATCACTGAATCCTGTTATAACTGAAACTGTGCAATATTGAGAGTTTCACTGCAGGATGGCCAGTGCCCTATTCAATAGTCTAAGGAAAATTAAGTAAACCAGACAGTGCCTCAGTTCAAGGGTTATTGTTCTGTGTTACTGATTCTGCTATGTTGTTGCTACACAAGAAAATAAGAAAACCAAAAATGGAAGATATCATTTCTAGTAATCTCATGAATGCTCCATATTGTCTCTTTTTTCTCAAAGGCCCAGAGTGTAATATTTTGTGAGTATTTTTTCTCAAAAGTAAAAAATTCAATATGTTCTTTTCTAAGACACAAATATAGAAACAAACCATTATTCATATGCCACTCTCTCCCCTCCAATAACCAGAATGGATCTGAATTTTAAAATATGTTAAAAATGAATATGTTTTAACTTCCAAGAAACATAATAAGCAATCATAAATTTAACAGCTTTTTGTGATGAATAGAGATCTGATTCTGTAGCTGAGAGGACCTGGGTTCAAGTCTAACTTTTGACAAATACTGTATGTGTGATCCTGAGCAAATCACTTAACCATGGTGCTCTAGGGAAGTCTTTAAGACTAAATGTTATAGAGTAGGTGCCAACCTGCACTGGTAGAGGGAGTCCCCTCATCCAGGAGTTCCTTTTGCAAATAAAATCACAGGTCCATTCCCTATCAATAAACTTAATGTAATTGTCAGATTTGTAAAGGATTTTACCCACAATCTCTAAAACCAAATCTATTTAAAGATATTTGTTTAAATAAAGTTGGTTTCTTGGTAGTTAAATTAGTAGTTAACCTTTTACTTTTGTAGATCCAGCTCCAAATCCCCCCTTTCATGTTGATGATGAGTGGTGAGTTCTAGAGCATTAGAGGTCTTTAAGCCAAAATTCCATGTACACTAGATTTGGATAGGGATAATGATTTATGAGAACTGCTCCATTTCCAGGTCTATGATTACATAAAAATCAACCTGTTAATTAACATTAGGAAGCCATTACCCAATTTTAATCAAGGTCTTAAGACTGCTAATCTTGCCTAAATAAAATGCTCATGATGAAATTAGACAGATATTTTTACTGGGACACAGTAAAATCTAATGGAGTATACTGGAAAATTTGATTCTATTCCTGACATACAAATTACCATGAGTAAGTTATGTGACAGTTTTGTTCCTTAGTTTACCCAAATGTTCATAATTATCATAACAAAAGGATTGTATATGGCTACAAAAGTTGATGCATTTGACTTGCCTTTGGATCCTATATTAAATAGATTGACAAAATTTATTACTGCTTGTCAGTGCAATACAGAAATCTATAAGGAAATTTGAAAAATTATTCCTCTTATTGAAGTTAATTTCTCCTAAACTTTGCTCTCCCCTTCTTTAAACCAAATTCCTTTAGAAGTTAATGAAACTATTGTCAAAGAAAATTATATACACGAAGAATGAAAGTTTTCAGAAGTAGACTCCAAAGGTCAGAAAGTCAGCATAAAGAGAACCTATAAACCCGATGTCTAGGTAGTTCTGAGGCTGTGGTGGGCTATAGTAATTCAAGTTTTTAAATTAACAAAAATCTCATTTCTTTCTCCCCAACCCCCACCAAAAACAAACAAAAGTAAAACTCCTATAACAAATATTCATAGTCAAACAAGATATATTTCTATATTAACCATTTCCCTGAGCTCATCACCCCACTGTAATGAAGTGGACATATTTTATCTTAGATCTTCTGGAATCATGCTTGTTCATTGTGTTGATAACAGTTAAGTGTTGAAAAGCATTTGTCTTTACAACATTGGTGTTATCATATATTTATTCTCTGAGTTTTTCTTACTTAACTCTGCATCAGTTCATGCAAGTCTTCCCAAGGCTTCTCTAAAACTGTGCCCCTCATCATTTCATACACCACCCATTATATTAATATGCTATAATTTGTTCATTCCTTTCCCCAGGTGATGGGCATCCCTCAGTTTCATGTTCTTTGCCACCACAAAAAGAGCTATTATAAATATTTTTGCATGTATTTCTTTCTCTAGTCTTTTTGGACAGTAGGCCTGATAGTGTTATCATTGGATTAAAGGATATGAGCAGTTTAGGAACCTTTTGGATATAATTCCAAATTACCTTCTACATTGGCTGGTTCAATTCACAGCTCCACCAAGAGTCTATTAATGTACCTGTTTTCCCACAGTCCCTCCAACATTTGTCATTCTCCTTTTTAAATCAACTTTACTAATCTTTTGGCCTATTCCTTAACATATCCCCAGGAATTTAAGGATCTTCCCCCCTTTCCCAACCCTTCTCTTCTCAGGATTTTGATTCCTAATTTATGCTCTTTTACCCAGAGGTGCAATTTTTCTTTTTCTTTCTTCCTTCCTTCCTTCCTTTCAAGAGAAAAAGCTCTAAACAAATTTATTTTAAATAATAAAGATAGCATTGGGGCCACCTTCTGACTTTTTGCTCTTAACCACATTTATTCTGGCCCCAGAACATGTGTCCAATATGAATTAAACTGTATGGATCCCTAACTTCTGAACAGACTATAACCAGATTATTTTCATAATTATTTCATAAGGCAGGATTTCTAGATTGTATCATTTCTCAAATACTTAAGATTCAGATGAGTCCCTTAAGAAAGTCAAGTTTAGGATTCCATTACAAATTCCCTGCACCGACTCTTCTCCCTTGATGCAGCTCAGCAGTACCTGCTTCTCCCTCAGCCTCTTTAGATCCTTGGTTCATCCATCTGCCAAGCTGTACACTTATGTTGGGACTCTCTGATTGCTGGGTTGCTGTCGTTCGATTGCATGAGTTGCTCCAAAGGAATCAAATCTTGGGACGGCTCCAAAAGAAAGTTATTTTCCTTCCATTCCCGATTGAGCCAGAAAAATTTATTCATTTACTGGTCTGAAAATAAAGTTGATGCATGTTCCTCAGGAGATGCTTGCTCTGTACCTTTGTATGGCAAAATGCCATGTGTACAACAGTAAGGAATATTTTGTCACATGGCTGACAACTACAGCCTCTTGGGCCACAATTCAGTCAGAACTCGTAAGATAAGCAATGTTGAGTCCAGGAACTACTGGGGAAAACAAGTCCAGTGGGAAGTGGGACTGTGTCTGGGCAGTACTTTTTTTCTTCCATCTTCACTTAAAAAGTGACATAGCATGTTGCTAGGGGGCACTGCACTGCTGGAAATGTCTTTTGATAACAAAAGATGAGGGTTTTCCATTTCATAACAAAAACAACATACCTTTTTTTCCTCTTATTTTTTTTCCTTGCAGGGCAATGGCAGTTAAATGACTTGCCCAGGGTCACAAAGCTAGTAAGTGTCAAGTGTCTGGGGCTAGATTTGAACTGAGGTCCTCCTGAATCCAGGGCCAGTGCTCTATCCACTGTGCTACCTAGCTGCCCCTTCCTTCTTCTTTTGGTTCTACTCCCTGACTCCCAACTCTGGTCCCTCTGAAACTATCACTCCTACCATTTCCTCACTCACCCTCTCTTTCAATTCTTTTTGTGGGTTAATGGTATAAAACATGTTATTTTTGCCCCCATTTTGGCAGTGAGTGTTCAATCATCCAATCATAAATCATAAGAGTCATTGAATTTCATTGATGATTAAGAAATTCTTATGTTTTTGGTAAAGGTGAGTTGCCATTCAAGTTTTATATCTGATTTGTTATTCTAACAAATATGCTTTCTGAAATATTTTCAAGGAAATTCTTCAGTATTCCTAAACATCTAATGCTCTAAATCATGTCTATTTCTAATATTTTTAAAGTGACCTTTGCAAGTTTAGAAATTAATTAAATGATTCCTCATAAGAAAAAGTGAATGTTTCAAGGATTAGGAAGGTTAAAATGTCATTCTCTTGTCTAGAAAAACTTTACCAGTTTTGAAGTATACAAATAAAATTTTTAAATTTGCAGGCAGCTAAGTGGCACAGTATATAGAGTATGGGGCCTGGAGTTAGGAAGATTTGAGTTCAAATCCAGCCCCAGATACTCACTAGCTGTGTGACCCTGAGGAAGTCATTTAACCTCTGTTTGTCTCAGTTTCCTCATCTATAAAATGGGGGTAATAACAGAAGCTACCTCTCAGGGGAGTTTTGTGAGAATCAAATGAGATGATAATTGTAAAGTGTTTAGCACAGTGCCTGTCACATAGTAAATAATATATAAATGTTAACTATTTATTATAAAATTTATTAATGGGCATATCTTAGCCTATATCACTGTCATAGAGTATTTTTATACCGATTTATATCACTGGAATCACAGGATAACAGATTCAGAGATGGGGAGCCCCTCAGAAGCCATCCAATTCAACTTCCTTGTTTTACAGATGACGAAAACAAGGTCCAGAAAGATGATGTGTCATGTCCAAGACCACACAGTTTGGGCCTGCTAACAGAATTTTAACCCATATCCTTTAGCTCAAGAGCCAGGGCTCCTTCCACTACACCATGCAACATCCCCATGTTTAAAGTATCTTTCACTGATTCACCATAGTTCTGGGAGAGGTACCAAGACCATACAAGAGTAGAAACTAGAACCCATGATTCCTCAGTCTGGCAACCATAAAAGGATTAAACTTTGCTTAAGAGTCAATTTGATTCAACCTTAAGAGTAATGTGATGATACTGTAGGAGCAGGTCTTGATGGTCTGTTGTGTAAAACGATATTAGCATATCTACAGTTGACCATGAAATATGCTTTTGAGAATATGGAAAATTTGCCAAGCCACCATTTGAATTTTTCTTCAATAAATGCACTTTTAATAACACCCTCCTTCATACTGTGGATAAAAATGGTCTTGATATTCTCATGGGGAAAAAAAAGAGCATTCCTCCAAAAGCCTGTAAAGATAGAGAAGAAATAGAGCTTCTTGCCAAGAAAAAAAATGCCAAAGTCTGAAATGTTTAGAGCTTCTGATTAAACCTTCAGTGGTATGTTTCTGTTAGACAAAGCATTTGTCATAAGTAGCTTGTCTGCCTGAGTATGATTTATGCCGCTGGACTGAAATTGATGGAATAATTTATGTTATTTATTGTTCTAGAAAGTTTTTTTAAATAAACAAATTAAAAATAATGCTATTTATAGAGAAAAAATAGTGACAGGTGTCAGTAGGCTTAGAGGGGAAAAGTTTATTTTTCTATGTTAAGAGTTAATAAAGTGTATCTAAGAGGGAAAGATTCAGGGACAGGGCTCTAATAAGTGAACATTGTCAGCATTTTCAATGAAACCAATTGGCTAAGAGAAGCTGTCAAATAGGTGTGAAATGAGGTGGAATTACTAGTGAAACACTTTCTTTTAAGGTACTTTGCTTTGTCCCTTGCAGTGCCTTGAAGCCAAAAAAAAATTAATTTAAATACTGAAAATGGAATGCAGCTATATTGATTTAAATTCCCCAAGAAAGTCTTGGACTTTCCTGTTTTCAGTGTTAAGTATGTAGCATGAATGTATCTACATACATGTGCTACTTATATATGTAGACACAGAGGTACACATGTATCTATGTGTCTACATGTCTATGTGCATACATGGATATGTGTACCAATATATGCTTTCAACTCCCAAACTCATTATGAGTCACAGTGTTTTAGAAGCTACCACTTTTTAGCATAAAACGTGTAACTTGAATTGTCAGTTGATAAAATTTTCAGAATGTATGATTATCGCTCTATTCTTGCTAGAAATTTTTACATAGCTCAGATGATTTATCTTACCTGCTGGCACACCAGGCTCATGTTAACCCTTTTAAAAAATTTACCACGTAAATTTAACTCCCAGAACGTCTTGTATCAATAGAGTTACAGACAAAAGAGTGTAGATGGATGAGTGTGCAGAAACATGGGTGGCTCAATTCACTTGAAACTCTTCCACAGATAACTCACTGTAAGGGATGGTTAAAAATATCTCAGATGTTTACAGGCTGCATAATATATACGTTTGACATATTAAAGGAGACTTCTATCAGCTGCTCAGTAACCATTCCAGAAAAATGCTTTAAAAGAACTCATGCAAAATCACAGCCACTCGTCTGCTGTGCTGTTTCTAATTTGAAGGCAAATTCATCTCTGACACACAGCAGACTCTGTGCAGGTGGAAGCAAGCCCCTCTCTGCTCCTCTCTCTGCCAGTCAAATTATGTCATCAGTGAAGGATCACTGGTTTTTAATGATACGGTGGCCTCCACACTGAGAACCCGGTCCTGGCAGAGCAGTCTGCATAGCCAATAAAATGGCTGTCACCAAATTACAATTGACACTTAGCATCACTAAATCTGCGGTGTAATTCCTTGTGACAGTTGTGTAGGTATATTAGAAGAAAATAATTTACTTCAAACCCAGCATGTTAGACACATTTTCCTGAGTGTAATTCATGTCACATTTACAGTAGCCAAAGCAAGCAGTCTCGAGGCAACCTTAATCTGGGAAAAGATCATAGATACTAACATGTTCATTGAAGTATGATTATTTATGCATGCAATAAACAAAGCTAGAGCAGTTGTTCATTGTAGGTTTTAATTGTTATTGGAGGTTTTAATTGTTATTGGGTTTTAAATGAATATTAGCCTCTTTTGCTTTAGGGATTAAGAAAACTGTAAAGGGGAAGCAACATTTTACATGTAAAACAGGCTTCGCCTGAAAAGTCTCACCCTTTCTTTTTTTTACCCCAAATGAGATGGTTATTCGTGACTCTCCTATGGCCCTTCACCATTTTGTGACATAAACTGCACTGGCCACCTCCTCTGCGAATTGTGGCATTACCACCTGACTGAAGAAATGCTAGTAAACCAGGGAGCAGCAAGGCTAGTGGCCATGTCAGTCAGAATGTCTTTTCTCTTGAAGTAATAATATTGTCGAACAAAGGTTTGGGAGGCAGAAACACTTTCTTCCGGATTACTATTTTGATACATTCATCTGGAGCAGAACTGCAGAAAGAACCTTTCCTGGTCTTATAAGCATATATAAATGTGACAGAGTTAAAGGTCTCCACTCTTCAGAATGAAGTGGTTTGAATGTCTGGCGAAATGGGACTGCAAAAAATTCATTCCAACTTTGTCTCTAGGCAATTCACCTTTGGCCCAGTGATGATATGAGTCTTTCGGCTGATGGGGAAGATATAATAAGTCAGGTCAGGCAGCCTTTAGAAGGCAGAGGCCTATTTGTTAGCAGAATGAGGCAGGTGTAGTATTCGGTGCTAGATTAGCTCATCCCAGCATGATAATTACCTCACAGGAAGCCCTCAAGGTTACCCATCAAATACAGGAGCAGCAGATCCAGTCGTGAAAATGGGCATGCGTAAAGTTAAATAGTCTTCATTTAGAAAGTCCAAATTTTAAAACGCAAATCATTTGGTGATCATTTCCTTTTCCTTCTATTATAACATTAAAACATTTTCTAGTAAAGGCAAACACTCTGGAGAGGCTACAACACTGTCTACTTACACTGCAAATGGATTAACCACTGTTCTCTTTTCAGTTTATTTTCAACAAGAGGCAGAAAAACCTAAATTCTGGTCGTCAAAATCTTTTTCATTATCTGACACCCACTCGCCATTTAACAAAATGCATCTTTGAGAAACTGATTTCAAATGGCTTGACTATTTGGAGGGAATATGGAAAAATAAAGCTTTGGCCATGGAATATGGAGCAACCAGAAGAGATGATAACTGGCATGTTTTTGTTTACCAGATAAGCTATTCAAGAACACAGATTTGCTCTACATATACATCATGACATTGGAATCAGTCGTGACTACCACATATCAAGGTGCCTGGGGGCCATAGCTGTGCTAAAGAGACCACAGTGTCACTGTAGCAGGCTGCAGGCAACAGCCCCTGCCTGGCTGGCAGGGTTAGAACCCCTTCCATTTACTAGGTCAGTGAAGATGACCTTAAAAAATTCTTTAGAGCATTTACCCCCTTGAGCACCTTAGTGACAGCATAGGGCTAGCTACGTTACATCAGGGGTCCTTGGCAGCTGCAGCCTCCAGTGGCTGTCACTGTGGGCACGAGCAAGCAGAATTTTTTTTTTGGATAAACAGCAAAAGCCAAGGCAGGGAAAGGAGGAAGAAATGACTCGTTTTTGCAATTGTGGCCTTTTCATTAACTCCCCAAGCTAGAGTAATAATTCCCAAGCAGTGATGTTTCAAATGATATCTTTTTTTTAAAAAAAGGCAAATGCTAATACTCAAATGAATGATAACTATTTACATTTTTATTTCAACAAACCTGAAGAAAGCATTATTTTAAATAAAACCAAGGTCAGCTATTAAAAATTCAATAAAACTTGTGGGACATGCTGTACTTCATCCAAGAGGGGTAAGGGAGTGAGGGATGCATTTTTATTAGTAATTAATACAATGATTCTGGATATATATAAACAGTAAAAGCTGTCTCAAGTTTCTTTACATTTTTAATGCATTGGTTAGTCTTTATCTTATAGTCTTTATTGGTTAGTCTTGTTTCATTTATAATTAAATGTTCAAGCCTTCTTTCATAATTTTTTTTTCAAAGAGAAAGAGGTTAGCAATCTTGACTTCCAAACACTGTTGTGAATTATTATTTCTCTCTGACTGGAAGGAGTGAGAGCTATCCTGAGGGAAAAGTGATATTCAGGTACCAGAGGGTACCTGAAAGACAGTGGACAGTTTCCATTTAAAGTCAACTGAGGGGCAGCCAGGTGGTGCAGTGGATAGAGCACCGGCCCTGGATTCAGGAGGACCTGAGTTCAAATCTGACCTTAGACACTTAAAACTTACTAGCTGTGTGACCTTGGACAAGTCACTTAACCCCAATTGCCTTACCAAAAAAAAAAATACAAAAAACAAAACAAAACAAAAATAAATTTAAAAAGTCAACTGAACTGCCTTTCTGCCTCAGTAGGTTATCTGTCCATACCCACCAACAGGTGGAAAGGAAAATGGAGAAAGGAATAATGGGGATGAAGACAGAATAAGGGGGAAAATAGTAGCTCCCCGAGTCCCTCTCTCATTTATGAAACTTTGCCAGAGGCAAGTAAATGTCTCCAAGAGCACCCACCCTGGGGCACTCCCCTCTAATGTTGGAAAAACTCCCACTGCAGAAAGAGAACAAGATACAGTATCAATTTTGGCAGAAGAAGCAGTCTCTGAAAACTCACACGAAGACTAATCATTTACTCACTAATGGTGGTGGGAAGCATTGATTGAAGACCTTGGATTAAACACTTGGCACAGTTATCAAAAAGTAAGGTAATCACTATTTTGAAAAACATATATTGGTATTTTTATTTCTGTCGGCTTCACGTGCACATTGATGAAGTAGCTTAGCTGACAGCAGGTGGAAGAATCTAATCTCTCAGCCTTCCATTGCTTCCAAATAGGGTCACATCATTTCCATTTCCAAACCAGGTCTGATTTGTCACAGAACACATGGCCTATTACCTCATTATCTTGCAAGTTCCATTGGAGGAATTTTCGCCCTAAAGATAGCTTGCTTCATTGCTGAGATTTAGAATATTTCTGTTAAGTGAGACTTTGAAGATTTCTGTTGGAAATATTCTCTTTTTGAAGAATGTTTATCATACACTGTCAGGGAGACAGTCTAGTGTATACACTCACACACACACACACACACACACACACATTTCCCACTCTATTCAATAAATATTATGTCCTAGGATGGGTCTATCTTGCTTTCTTACCCAGAGTATTTTCAAAAATATTTTCTTCTTGATAAACTCTTTTATCACATTAATACTGTATTTTCAAAACAAACATTTCTTTCTAGAATCACATCTTTGAACAATATAAAACAAAATCCATTTTCATGTTTTATTTTAAGGTCAAATATACATGGAATCATAAGATGATAGAACTGAAAGGAACTGTGATGACTAAGCCAAGCACTTGATTTTTTACAGATAAGGAAACTGAAATCTAGAAAGGCAAAGCTCACAAGACTAATAACTGTGTGTGAGTGTGTGAGTGTGTCTGTGTCTGTGTCTGTGTGTGTGTGTGTGTGTGTGTGTGTGTGTGTGTGTATTCAGTCCTTTCATTTATGTCCAGCCCTTCATAACCCCATTGGAGTTTTCTTGGCAAAAATACTGGAGTGGTTTGCCATTTCATTGTCCAGCTCATTTTACAGATGAGGAAACTGAGGCAAATAGAGTTAAATGATCTGCTCGTGTTAAAACAGCTAATAAGTATCTGAGGTCAGATTTGAACTCAAGAAGATGAATCTTACTAATTTCAGGTCTGGTACTTATCCACTGCGCCACCTAGCTGCCCCCCCCTCCCCATAAAGGTTAAACCTGAGTTATAAACACAAGTCCTTAAATCTAGGTTTCCTGATTGCATTGTTTTTTCTACTAATAAATCACTACATTTTGAATATGCATCACAACTGTGTATAACAATGTTCTATCACTTTCAGGGTTAATTATAGAGAACTAAACTCTGTCACTTCTTTTGCACAAAGGCAATATTCCTCCAAACGGAAAACAGGATACATCTGGGAAATTTTTTCCCCAATAACATAAAATACCAGATTAGGAAAAGAAGGAAAACATATATAAATATAATGCAGATATATATGTATTTAAGAGAAGGGCATATATATGTTCAAATATGAAAAACAATTAACCATCAAGGAAATGTGAATTTGAACTATTTAAAATATCATGATGTATTTGTCTAAATTAATCAAACAGGGATTATTCTGATGTTTTTCCCAGAAATTCACTTTTTTTTTTTGGTGAGGCAATTGGGGTTAAGTGACTTGCCCAAGGTCACATAGCTAGTGAGTGTCAAGTGGCTGAGGTCAGATTTGAACTCATGTCCTCCTGAATCCAGGCCCGGTGCTTTATCCACTATGTCACCTAGCTGCCCCCAGAAATTCACTTTTAAAAAATTTTAAACTAATGAATTTTTCTAATTCCAGTTTATATATATTTTTATAAGAGGTTTTGATATGGAAAAATGGATTCCTTACTTGGGAAACATGTTCTATTTGTTCATTTCATTGAGGATAATTGAGGTCCTAAATATTCTGAAGATCAATTTCATTGTGGCCATGAAAATGTGAAATAATCTAAAAAAGGAAAGATAATTTGAATGTCTTCAAGTGAGTGGTCAATAATATTATTATATAGCTTTGATAAGTTGTAAGAGATGTGACAATTCAATTTCAAATAAGAATTAAGCAAGACAACCCTTGGAGAACCTGTGGATTTTTCTAATCCACATGACTCTAAAAAGAAACAAACTAGTTTAACTGAATCTTTCACTTTTCCACTGGTTGCTTTGAGAAAAACCTCTGGGAAGAACATTGCATCCAGCTTATATTGCACAATTGCTGTACGGGGAAATAAGCCAGCTCTGTTCCTCCTTGAGCCATGCCCCTGGCTGGACCACAGAACCTTCCTTCATATCCTTAATGGCCCATTACATTGTCTGAGAGGGAGAAGACTGCCCTTGGAGGCCATATAACTGTACCTCCCCAATATTTAAATAACGAGAGTGGGTGTTCTAGGTTATTTATTCTACCAAAGATCCTTTGATCAATGACTACAGAATGACATTCAATTTAGGACAAGAAAATTATTATTATTCATCTTATTACTAAATATATTAGAGCTTATTAATATATATTTTACATATTAGTGCAGATCATATATGTTAATACACATATTACATTTATTTAGTGCCTTAAAGTTTACACGGTTACACACATATATTGTATCCTCCAATAAAATGATAGCTCTTTGAGATCAGGGGTCTATGTCTTCAGTGCCTATCATAGTGCCTTGTATATAGTCCAGAGTTTAATTAATATTCCTTGAATTCAGTCTATCAATAAGCATTTATTAAGTACCTACAATGTGTAGGCTAGGCACTGGGGATCCAAATAAAGGCAAAAGATTGTCCTCATCTCCAGGAACTCACAATCTAATGGGGGATATAACATGAGAAAAACCCTTTGATCAAGCTCTATATAGGATAAATAGGAAATAATCAACAGAGAGAAGGTATTAGAATTTAGAGGGTTCAGGAAAGTCTTCCTGAAGAACATTGGATTTTAGCTGGGACTGGAAGGAAGCCACTGAAACCAGGAGGCAGAGGTGAGGAAGGAGAACATTCTAGGCATGTAAAAATGCAGAGCACCAAGAGATGAAATGTCTTCTTATTCACGGAATACAAAGGAGGCAATCAGTGTCAGGATGAAATGAGGACCTTCACCAAGGAAGTATTCAAGAGATTATTGCAAAGGTGAAATCAATAGACATTGACAACAGACTGGATGTGAGGGGTGAAAAAAATTGAAGAGTCAATGATAACATTCAGATTAGAAGCCTGAGGTACTAGGAAGGTATTGGTACCCTTGACATTAAGAGGGGATTTTGGAAGAAAGGTGAATTTGGGGAGAAGGATAATTACTTCAGTTTGGGGTATGTTGAGTTTAAGATGTTTACAGGACATCCAGTTCAAGATGTCAGCAATTAGAAATAAGAGACTGGGAATAAGCAGAGATATTGAGATAGATTTGAGAATCATCACCATAGAGGTGATATTTGAATCCATGGGAGTTGATGTGATCACCAAGTGAAATAACAGAGAGGGAGGAGAGAAGAGAGTCCAGAACAGAACTTTGTGTAACATCCATGATTAGGGGGCATGATCAACATGGAGATCCAACAAAGGTGACTGAGAAGGAGCAATCACTTGATAGAAAGAGAATCAGGAGAGAGAATTGAAGAGTAATTTGCCCAAGGTTACATGGTAGAGATGGGATTCAAACTTAGGTCTTCTAACTATAATTCCAGTTTTGTTTCTACTACACCATGTATTAACAGGCTCAATTGACATACCCTATTAACAGATAGAAAGTGAAATTATAAATTATATGAAGTTCTAATAGATTTAATTAAGAAAAACTTTTGATGAAGCAATAATTGTAACATACCAGTTGAGCTGTTTCTTTTCTGGGGAATTTTGCTCCAACTGAATATTTCCTTATTCTACTCATTGCTTTCAAAGGTCTGCAGTATTCTCCTAATTCAAGCATACCCCCTTCAGCCATTATCCCTTTTCTATTACTTTTCCTCTTTGAATGATCAGAATTGTCCCCAAAACCTGAGAACCCTTTACTTTCTATTCACAGCTGCTAAATTTTGTCTCTCTCCCTGTTCCTAAGCATTTAGAATGCCCAATAGATAAGAGTAGCAAGATCCTACTTTACCAAAGATATACCACCCAAGTTGAAAAGTACTTAATATAAAGGTTTCCTATTATTTATGTAGCACTTATGGATTATGAATATTTTTTCCCAAACTCTCACTCTCACTAAGGAGCCCAGGTCCCCCAGAGGAAACTTGATAGCTATATCTTTCTCTCAAAGATCATGGGATACACCTATGGGATCGTTGGGTATCTTTTTCTAATGCTATCAACTCAAACCCCTATTCCTGTGTTTTGTCTCTATTATTAGCCACCAGTTACAATACAGCTAGTATCTTTCCTATGTCATCAATACCCTCCAGTGATTAAGCCCAGTATCATTTACCCTATTACTCTTAATTAGCTTTTACAATGGGATTATTTGCCAAGCAGTATAGCAAGAAAAGAAGTACAAACATTCTCCCCCCCCCCAACACTTCAGGACACATTCTTCCCTATATACTACCTCAGCCCCTTCCAGTATTCAAGATCAATTGACATAAATAGAGAACCAGTTCTCAGTTCACAGTCATTAGGAGAGTACATAGCATAATCAGGATTCAGATTCAGGTTGTATAACTCCAAATCCAGTTCTCGCTCTACTATACTGCCCCTCACTGACTCATTATCACTGTTCTGCCCCAGAGTCAATCCTGTTCAAGTTTTATATGTATTAAAAGCTAATCCAACCTTTCAGACTCTTAGTTCAAAATATATTTAGATGACTGAAGCCTAAAAGCTCTTCTAGAACTTCAGAAAATTTTTAAACTAGCTTCCTGGTATAGCTCATCCACTCCAAGACTACTTCCCCTTGAACTGTTCCCTTCTCATTTATTCTTTAACCCATCAAGCATGTATTAAGTACCTACAAATCTACAGTTTGCTGGGTACTATGATAGGTACTGGGGACAAAAATGAAAAGCCTTTGTTCACTAGGAGCACACATTCTATTGAGTGGAAATGACATGTACAAAGAAAATTAAACATGAAATATATACAGATTGATTACCCTAGGTAGGGCACTAGCAACTGAGAAGATCAGGACAAGATCAAGAGGTCTTTGTAGAGATGAGCCTTGAAACTAGGGCTTCTTATGAGACAGAAGGGAGAAAAGTGTACATTCCAGGAATGGGGAGGCATTCATGGATGCAGAGACACAGAGATAGGATGGGGCATATCATATATAGAAAATCAAAAGCCTGGAAGATTGGTAGAAATACAGAGAGAGTGAAGACACACTATGTTTAATAAGCCTGGATATGTAGGCTCAATTGTGAAAATGCTTTAAATGATTAAGATGTCTATGTCATATTCTAGAGGCAAGTAAGAGACTCTTTCCCATGTATGGTTAGACTGAAGCAACTTCATTAGCTAATTGTTAAGGTCAGCTCTGCCCTTTCAATGAAATTCAACCCCTTTACCTGTTAACCTCAGCTAATATATACAGGCATGAAATACAATGGCTACGACGATTCATTGTCCAATGACATCATAACATGATAAAGTGGAAAGATCACTGACCCTGGAATCAGAAGATCTGGGTTCAAAATCACTTGTGATGATTGCTACCTGTGTAGCCCTGGGCAACTCACTTAATTTCACTGTGCTTTAGTTTCTTCTGTAAAATAAGGGAATTGATTTTTTTTGGGGGGGTGAGGCAATTGGGGTTGACTTGCCCAGGGTCACACAGCTAGTAAGTCTTAAGTGTCTGAGGCCAGATTTGAACTCAGGTCCTCCTGACTCCAGGGCTCATGCTCTATCCACTTCACCACTAGCTGCCCCAAAGGAATTGAATTTGATGGGGTCTAATGTCCTTTCTATGTCTATGATCATGCCCTGGGTCTCAGATGTCCATTTTCATTCTAGATGTATGATGTATGTATGTATGATTTATGTAGATGTATGATCCTTAGGCATAGTGGTCAACACCAAAGAGACTATTATCTCATTGTCCTTTGTCCTGATCAGGCCATATTTAGTGCATTTATACTCAACTCTGAGTGCCATATTTTATTAAGGACATTGACAAGCAGGAAATTGAAAACTCTGCAGATCATGCTCTAGGAGGTTCACTTGAAAGAATTGGACATATTTAGAAAGATCTAGGGGCCCTGAGTAAGAGCTAAAGGGCTACAAAGGGACAGATTTATATTTAATATAAGGAGTATGAACAATACACACATAGGGACTGAGAACATTCTTTATGAGAGTAGCAGAACTGGCTGTCTCACAATCAATATGCGTAGTAGACCACATCTTTGGCATTCACAAATAACTGAAAGATGGAGAGAAGGTAAGATCCCACTGTACTTACTCTTTGTTATAAAAAAGCCACCTTAAAGCCTTTTCAACAAGGCATCTTCCATGTATATGTCAAAAATATTCAAGGTTCTTCATAAAATAAAACAACAGATATAACTTTATTTGACCACCTTCTGATTATTTATATCAAGGAAAGCATGACACAGGCAATGTATGCTCACCACTGGTGTTTGTCACTGTCATGGAGAAGGTCCTGTGCAGATTTCTAGTAAAAGAGGGGTTGTCTATGTAGGGTGGGAGCCTCCAGATGCTCCTTTTCTGAAATGACATTGCACTGACTGTATCAAGCCCCAGAACACTGCAGTCTCTTGAGAATCATAATCACTCAACTGGAGTTGAGCATCACTGAAATAATCAATTAGAGGTGGATGGTGGGCATGAGTAGGCTCCAATACATTCCAAACGAAGAATTTTACAGGAGAGGCAGAATAAGGGATATCATCTATAAAAGTATGATCAAAAATAAGATGAGTTGGACAGATAGCAAAAGCATGGGAGATGTCTCCAGTGTAAAGCCCAAGAATTCCCTCAGTATTATCACAATTTCAGGAGAATGTGAGGGATAACTCAGGTATTTGGAGAAGATGCTGATGAATTTAGAGGATATGAACAAGAATTTAAAAGTATGGGCAGACACAAATGAATTGCTTCCTTCATTGCTGGATGGCATGTCCAGATTTGTGAGAATGTGAATAGAATGGAGTAATGGATAATGGAGTAAGGAAAATCTTCTTAACTACTACAGCTATCCCACAGTGGAAGGGGCTTCCATGGGAAATAGTTGGGTCCTCTTCACTGAAAGTCTTTAGGCACAGTCTTGATAAACCTTTCTCAGGAATGGTTTGAAGGGAATTGCTATACGGATACTAATTGAACTAGAAAGACTCCAAAGTTCTATCCAGTTAAGAGATTCTGTAATTTTGCTATCATTTTCTGTCTTCCTCATGAATACTCCCCTAAGCGTCCAACACTATTTTGCTGTCTAAAAAACTTTAGTCCCCAGTTGGACTTTCAATAAAATCCCATTTCCTTATCTGAGGGATAACATACAAAGTTCATTTGCATGGGGCTTGGGGGAAAGGTGACAAGGAACCTTCTAATATAATAAAAGTCACTTTGTCACCATTAAGGCATGAGAAATTTAGGCTTTTAAAAAAGTTTTGGTAGTTTGAAAGGAGAAGGGCAACTAAATGAGTTTTTGCTTGGGCTAGTTTGTTTATTTATTTAGCTAGATTTAGAGCCAATAGCCCTAATAAAACCATTTGGTTCCAAATGGCCCCAAGTGGTTTTTCATACTTGTAAAGAAAACATTTGGCTTTTTATAATGAGATGGGCAGGTTTCCTCATGTGAACCAGAGCACAAATATATGCCCATACCTTTCACATTTGATGACACTGCTGAGTGACTGCTCTGTGTGTGTGTGCATGTGTGCATGTGTGTGTGTGCAAGTGTGTGTGTGTGCACATGCATGGCACACACACACAGAAGCACAAGTTAGGCTAAAAAGGATGGTAGGTGAGCCAGCAGGTTTTCCACACTTAGAGACTGACCTGAGTGACCTTTTGTTTGTGGTGATCAAAACATTCTTCAACCTTGCTAGATTATAAAGTCACACTACATGTCAGATTGCTGGTCCACATTTATATTTTCCTTACAACCCTGTGTCCTGTCACATTACTTAATGTTATTCATTATATTCTGGCTTTAATTCTGTTCCTTCTCCTTATGTATACCCAGAGATGATCCACACAGGGTGACAGGGTAGCACATTCTCCCAGAATACCCCCACTAAAACCACTTCTCAAAAGAACTCAGTAAGATCAGTATGATTAACCTATTCAATTGTCAATGAATCCCAAGTGGTGCCTCTATCATGGAATATATGCAAGGAACAAAACAGTCACACTTATATTAGTAATAATATGACTAAAATATTCTTCTTGGAGTGAGGAAAATGTTAGAAAATTCAGCTGAATTTAAATGTTTGGAAAGGATCTCCTTCAGACACAAACTTTGAGGAGCTCTAAAAAGTACATGAGTAATAATAACAATCAAGTTTTCATAGTTTGGATTTTATACACTTAAAAAAAATCACATGGTAAAAAAGCATCAATGTGTGATAACTTCTCCCAATGTAATGTAATTCAGTTCAATAAATATTTATTAAGCACCTACTATGTACCAGGCATTGTGTGTAATGTATCTTTTATCAGATCACAAATCTGTTCAAATATTTGAAGTACAGTGTATTAGGAAATAATTATCCATCAAGTCAATT
The DNA here is from genome assembly GCF_019393635.1 of Dromiciops gliroides. Classification (NCBI taxonomy): domain Eukaryota; kingdom Metazoa; phylum Chordata; class Mammalia; order Microbiotheria; family Microbiotheriidae; genus Dromiciops; species Dromiciops gliroides. Next base: position 456,124,348 of record NC_057861.1, read on the forward strand.
CTTCCCTTCCTAACATGCCAATGACAAGCAATACTCTGTCCTGTGATGGAAAAAAGAAAGTGAACTCTCCTAACCTCCCTAAGGTTTAAAGGTAGTCTTAGATACCTTTTTATAGCTGGTTAAATGTATTTCTTGGCATATTTTATTTGACATTTTAGACAAATATGCTTATTTAAAGGCAGCTGGGTGGCACAGTGGATAGAGTGCCAGGCCTCTTGTCAGGAAGACTTGAGTTAAATCTGGCCTTTAACCTTTTCTAGCCCTGTGAGCTTGGGCAAGTCACTTAACCCTGTTTGTCTCACGTTCCTCATCTGTAAAACAGGGGCTAATCATAAGCACTTGTCTTCCAGAGTTGTTAGGAGGATAAACTGAGATAATAATTCATAGTGCCTAATACATAGTAAGAACTATTAAGTATTAGTTATTATTATTATTTGGGGTATTGGAGGAATAGAAGAGGGAAATGAAAGATGACATCATTTCAGTTTTATACCAGAAGGAATGGGTGACAATGTGGCCCTTGACTGACAACATCAGTAACCTATAGCAAAATGAATTTTTGCCCGTTGAAACAATTAATCACACACATTTTAAACAGTACTGGAGGATTCTCAGCGAATCGTTTAACCTTTCAGTGCCTACACATAAACCCCTAAGACAATGAGTTTCTGGCCTACATTAGTAGCAGGAGTTTCTACACAGATAAAACCAATTATTAATCAGGAGAGAGAGAGACAGAGAGAGAGAGAGAGAGAGAGAGACAGACAGAGAGACAGACAGAGAGACAGAGAGAGACAGAGAGACAGACAGAGACAGACAGAGACAGACAGACAGAGAGACAGACAGAGAGACAGAGACAGAGACAGAGACAGACAGACAGAGACAGAGACAGAGAGACAGAGACAGAGAGAGAGAGACAGAGAGAGAGAGAGGGAGGGAGAGGGAGAGGGAGAGGGAGAGGGAGAGGGAGAGGGAGAGGGAGAGGGAGAGAGAGAGGGAGAGGGAGAGGGAGAGGGAGAGGGAGAGGGAGAGGGAGAGGGAGAGGGAGAGGGAGAGGGAGAGGGAGAGAGAGGGAGGGAGAGGGAGAGGGAGAGGGAGAGAGAGAGAGAGAGAGAAATGCTGTTCCACATTCATAAAATAGAACTGCATTGATACAAAATCATCATGTATCACAGTTACTTCTTTTTATAACACTTTTCTTCTGCACATGAAGATATCTCATCCTGGAGGGTTCTGCTATGTACACGGAAACCTAGCTGCAAAGTCTAACCTAAAATTAGCAGTCCGTACCACAATTGAGTCCTAGACTTCCATAATAAACATATTAAAGTGTAACAGCGTCAGAAATAATCATAATCACTAAGGGAACCTTATGCACTGGAGTGATAAATTGCAATGTCCATATTACTGCTCTTTGTAACATTGCAACTGGAAACATCCCCATGTACAAAGGGAATAAAACTTGACCTTCATGCTCAATCAGGTCACATCAATGGCATTGTGCCTGATGACCTTTCACAAGATGATTAAGTTCTAGAAAAATAGTCCATTTTAGTGCATTGACCATTAAAGACCTTTCCCCGGGAATTATCAGGCAATGTTTCCTCACTAATATTATACTTTGGGAAGATTCAGTTTGGTGTCTGAGAAAACAGGCAGCTTCAATTATTTTCTGTTAACTTATGAAAAACACACCCATTGGGGCATTACTTTAAGATGTAAATTAAAATTCTCAATAGTGTCTTTTAGAAAAATAATTATCCATCCAGTCAGTTCTTCCCTTCCTAACATGTTATGCTAAGCAATACACTCTCCTATGATGCAGACAAGATAGTGAACTCTCCTACCCTCCCTAAATCCTATGGAGGAGGACAGTTGTAAATCTAATCTCAAGGTCAAATAATGGAATGTAATACTATTCTTACACTTCTTCTATGCTTCAAAACATCTGTAATTTTATCAGTGTGCTTGCTTCCCCTTCAAATGCAAATTATAACTGCTCCCAAGTCTTTTTTTTTTTAAGTGAGGCAATTGGGGTTAAGTGACTTGCCCAGGGTCACGCAGCTAGTAAGTGTTAAGTGTCTGAGGCCATATTTGAACTCAGGTACTCCTGACTCCAGGGCCAGTGCTCTATCCACTGCACCACCTAGCTGCCCCTGCTCCCAAGTCTTAGTCAATGGTTTTCAAGAGTTGTGGTAACCAAAAAGATTCAATGACTAAAGGACAAGCGCCTGGTCAGAAACCTCTCCACTGGCAGCTAGGTTAGTGGAGAGAATCCCGGGCCTGAAGTCAAGAAGACTCATCTTCCTGAATTCAAATCTGGCCTCACAAAAGTATTAGCTGTGTGACTCCGGGCAAGTCACTGGGCAAACTCTATTTGCCTCAGTTTCCTCATGTATGAAAAGATATGGAGGAGATCACAAGCCACTCCAGCATCTTTGCCAAGAAAAATCCCTAATGCGGTCACAGCGTCAGACACAACTGAAACAACTCAACAGCAACAATAAAAACTCTACATTTAACTAAGCAAGTCAACAAAAATTCCTTCAACACTTAGTAGGCACTGAGCAATGCACCAAGTGCTGGAGTTATAAACAAAGGTAAAAGTACCTCAAGTATATGGTTATTTATTTATATATTGTTTCTTGTACTCACATGAAAGTATGGGAAACAATATATAAATAACTAAATACATACAAGATAGATACAGAGAATAGGGAAAATAATCTTAACAAACTGGAACTATCAACCACACAAAACAAAGCCATTTTAGAATGGCTTAGTCCTTTGTACTCCTTAATGCTATATAACATCATATAATATAGATTGTATAATATAATATAAATATAACATATAAATTCCAAACTATTCATAGAAGACTTTTGTTGAGGAGAAAATGGAAACTGAGTTAAGTGGCCATCAAATGGAAAAAAGCTAAACAAATCATGGTGTAAAAATGTGGTAGAAGATTACTAGCATAATCTAAGTAAATTTTTTTAAACCTGGGTTTCTTACAAACTGATTCAAATAAAGGAGAGCAGAAACAAATGAAGAATAATATATATGTTATGATCGCAATTATGTAAATAAAAAACACTAAGAGGCATTTGAACTGAGATTAATGCAATTATCAATCTCAGTCCCCAAGGAGAGATGATAAAACATTTGCTTCTTCTCTGTAGAGAGATGTTAGAATACAGAAGTTGAATATTTCATACATTGTTAGATATAGTCACTGTCAGTTTTATTTAAATGTTTGTCTAGATTACCAGAGAAGTTTCTATGGAAGAAGGACACATTGGGAAATAAATGTTATTTTTTTTAAAGAAAGAAAGTCTCTTTAAGCCAAGAACATGACAATGTGACTGAGTTTTTGTGGGCAGACAAAATGCAATTGTCGATTTAATCTTTTTTTTAGATGTCTTGGATATATGATTAATGAATGTAATTGAAAAATGTACAACTAATAGCTTCAAATAATGACAGTGGCTAAACAGCCATTTTCTTCATGAAAATTTATTACTTTTCTTATTTCATAAAATAAATGTTAAGGCTGGCGGTGGGCGGAAACAGAACTAGGCCAATAGTGGAAGCTTCTAAAAGTCTTTGGACCCTATTGCAAGAAAAGCCTGTTGTCATGCAAGTCAGTGGAAGAATCACCAAATGAAGCCTTATCTAACTCTTTGTGATCCCACCTGGGGTTTTCTTGGCAAAAATACTGAAGTGGCTTGCTATTTCCTTCACCAGTTCATTCTACAGATGAGGAAACTAAGGCAGAAAGGATTAAGTGACTTGCCCAGGGTGACACAGGTAGTAAGTGTCTGAAGCCAGATTTGAACATAGGAAGATGAGTCTTCCTGACTCCAGGCCTAGTACTCCATCCACTGTGCCATCTAGTTGCCCAGTTGTAGTAGCTACACTGGCAGCACTATAGAAAAGTGTAAGCAAGCCTATGTTTCCATTTCTCCCTCACATCTGGTATAGATTTATAATGATGCAAAATGGGGAATCATTTCAATTAGGCATGTGAATTTGTGTCTTGACCTTGTTAAGTGAAAAGTAGGTGTTACCCCCATGAACTTATATGAAATTAGTAGTAAAAGGTGTTCAAAGTAAAAGGGCCCCCTACCCCTTTGTGGGTGATTTCTAAGATTGTGTTTGAAAACACAGAAAAGCCAAATGATGGTAATACATATACATATCATTCTGCCTCTAATGGCAAATGGTACCTAATGCACATGCACAAGGTTTGAGGATATTTCTCAGTTGCTAAGATCTCCAAGATTCAACAAAAGAATATTGAAAAGCAATCACAAAAGCTTAAAGTATCTAAAAAGAAGATAGCTTCCTTGTCTGTAAAATGGACATAGCCACCAGAACACCCTACTCACAAGACCAGATGTGACAATATAAGCATGTGACATAAAAGGATATCAAACACTAATAAAAATGCTTTTCTTAGGAAAGGTTGTCTATAAAGTTTAGGAAATTCTGTAACTTTTTATCCTACAAAGAAGATTATTTTATTTCACTCAGACCTCTGAAATCCAAATTGAAGTAAGTACCTGATTTTTTTCCCATATAGCTTCTTGTCATTTTCTTTAGTCCCAAAATTTAATCATTGCCCTATTTTGATTTTGTGCTGATCTAGCTATTCGTGACTATTTTGGATCAGGTCTTTGTATGATGCAGGTAGTGCCTGGAGTGTTTGATCTTTGACCTCTACTCACAGATGGTTTTATGTAGAAAAGCCCCCTGATTATTGCTGTTGCTTTCTGCAGCCTACTTTTTCACCTTGAAGTGTAAAGGTTCACAGCCAGGGCCTGGCTCTTATTACAGTCTTTAAGATGAAGAATATACTCTGAAAAGAACTCTGTTTTTATTTCTTTGGAATTATTGGCTTTCAAGCCTTTGAATTCTGTGAAGATAATTACTGTTTTGGCCCATGATTTCTCTGATATTTGATGCTGCTGAGTGGAATAAATTACCTATCTAACAAGGAGGGTTAATTGGTAGTTGTGAGCCAATGTGCATGCTCCATGCTAATTCTTTTTTTTTTAAGTTCCTTGCAAACTATCACGAAGGGGAACCTCTTATTGTTTTAACCCTTCACCAACGGCGCAACCATAGATGACTACCCAATTTTTATATTGGACACTTACAGAAGATTTGAGTCATTTGGTGTAGGCTCATGTGCATATGTGGTGGTGATGGTTTTTTTCTTTGTTTTCTATCCTTTGTATCTTAGCAAGCTGACACTGGATCCTATCAAAGTTCCATACAAGAATTGTACAAGCTTTAAAGAAGCCATGTCCAGATCAGGTTAATTGGACCCAAGTCTTAGAAACTTACCAAAACTTGTCATGAAGTAACTGCCTCACTGCAATGGTTTCACCTAGAGGTTGCAAGGCTTCTTTTTGAGAATGCCCACATTTTTTCTATTATCTAATCAAATCACAAGGACTAGAGGGGTTACACTGAGGCAAAACATTAGTACCAACTTTCACAGAATATTGTTTGACATCCAGGAAAGCCTTTTTAAGAGCCTGACTCTGGGTAAACTATCCAAAAACACTCTAGTAAAAATCATGGAATCTACCATTTGTGTATCAACAATGTGTTCTGGATTCTGTATGCAAATTGCACTATTGAAGCCGGTTCCTAATATTTGCATATTTATAACTAGTGTCTGTCAGGAAAAGGTTAAGATCACCTGCAATGGCTTCTGTGTTGTTGTGTAAAATGAAAAATATCTCACACTTGGGTGTTCTAATAACCCTGATATTATTTTAACAATGACACTATTTAATGTATGGGATTAGTTCCTCTGATAGTGCTATTAGTCATCACTCTACCCTATTATAGGTGACTTCATCTTTGTTATGACATGATCTTTCCTACTGTTTGTTGACCTTTCAATACAAGAGGGAGGGAACATTCCCAACCCCCCAAAACCTTTAAGCAGCTACTGTAAAGCGGTGGTTTAATTCTCAGCTGGAATGTTTAGAAACCCTTAGTGCTAAATACCTTGGTATACTGCTTAAACACCAACAACAGCCTTATGGGGCCGTACCCGACCTTAAACACATCTTTTTTTGTTGAGAATATTGCATTCTGCCACAATTCTGTAGGCTAACCCTGGGCTCACAGTGAATATACCAGCCTCATTGAAACTCACTGAATTGAACTGAGTTGCTTTTTGTTTTATTCTCTCTCTTTGCTTCACCCCCAACTGGGACTGGGCAGCTTTTCGTCCAGTGGAGCGTGCTTTAAAGTAGCCCAAAGAACAGAAGAGAAGGGAAAGGAAGGGGGGACAAGAGAAGGGGATGGAGGCGGAGGGGGTGGGGGGTGCACAGAGGAGAGAGAAACCAAAAGGTGCAGCTAAGGCCCATAATTAGTCTTGATCCTCAGAGTCTAAAATATTTTAACGCCAGGTTTCTGATTGCAGTGCAGCAAAGTGGATTTGGGAATGCAGAAAAGTAATTAGGTCTGTGCATTGAAGTGTGGAGAGCATTTAAAAGTGAATGGGTGGTTACTACATTCTTGGCAGGCTGTTTTTTATCTTTTCAAGCTCTGCTGTTGTTAGAGGTGATGGGTTTATTGCAGTTTTAGCACTCTGGAGGTGGCTGTGTTTTTTCTGAACGTATGTAGCCTTTTGCTTTCCATCTCAAAAAAAAAAAAAATGAATCCTCATGGTGTGAGTAAGAATGAGGGGGGAATTTAAAAAAAAAATAAAAACAAGCTGTATTGGCCAAATATTGTTCACTGAAGCAGAATAAGTTGGGAATAAACCTCAATGCTGCAACAGGTCACTTACAAAGATCCTGGGTTCAATTAATGACTCACTGAGCACAGAACCAGCTGGAGACAATGGTCGCCCCGAGGAGAAGGAAAACAAAACACTTTATTCTCTAACTATGTTCACATAGCTATCTAAACTATCTGAGGCAGAAATCATTATGCCACCTCGAGGTCCTGGGGTAGCAGACCTAGCCCACAAATGCCTGAGCAGCCAAAAATAAATGCACGGTTTTGATTTCTTCAGTTCATAGAATGGCTGCAATTTGTTTAGGTCACCAGCCCTCCAACCCAGGTTTTTATGTCTGTTAGTCCCACTAGTATCACTGGTGATTTGAAAGTCACTGACAATTTATGAGTTAAAATAATAATAATATGGAAAGCTGAGGTGGGAATCACTGGAATTTCCACGGCCTGTCTTTAACTGTTTAGCTTTGTAGGAGTGGTGGGGGGGGAAACAAAAGCAAAAAAGTAGTTGGATTCTTTGGTAGTGGTTTCCGAGAAAGGCCTACATAAGGAAAATTACACTAGGGAGCTCTCTTCTTCCTTGAGTATCACAAAAGCTACATGCTTGGCAAAGGCAGCTACAAATATGCCAATGGATATTCCAGCTTAATAGTCAAATTTATCCTCTATAGGAATGTTCCTTGAATGAGTCTGAATGGAAGCATGTTTGCTTCTTAGAAAAAAAAGGTATTCTTTGAGTAAATTTGATTTTCTTTCTGCAGACATGTTTCCAAACTTTCTATCCCATTCTAGCTTTTATATCCTCTTATTCATTATCTTAGTTCTGGGTGTTTTTATATAAGAGCCATATTTCCAAAATGATTTCATTTATTTCACCCTCTCTTTGGCTTATTTCATCCATAATGTATTTTAGGTGTCTTTTTTCTTAACAACATGCAGTATTTAATTAATTAGGCTTATCTCTACATCTATCACATAGGTATAAAGCTTTGTCTGGGCTCTCTGCTACCATTTCTAAACTTGACAATCTCAAAGTAATTCTCACTTCTCACTTTTTTCCTCGATAAAATTTTAAATAGCGATCATTATTTCTGGGTTGTCCACTAACCTCAAGGGCAGAGACCATATGTTATCATTTTTTCCACAGAGCTCTGTACACAATAGGCACTTAATAAATGTTTGTTAAATGAATAAATGAACCTTGTGTTTCAGGGCTTCTAAAAATATCCAAATTAGATAGATGACATCATGCTTTAGAAATAAGTGTTACATAAATACAGGGCGTCACTCTCCCTTTCCATCCAGACGGTTTTCCTTCTATGCCCCCCTTTTTCCTCACCACCCTTCATTGTTCTTACTCCAAGTTGCATCAAAGAATAACCCAAATGTCTCAGTTGCCTAGAAGCTAGAAAAACCCAGCTATGCAAACTTAAACTGGGCAATATGGGGTGCCTTTTCCATTTGTTGTCATGAGGTCGACCAAGCAGACAAACATTTCTCACAGAATTCCTGCAGTGATGTGTTTACCAGTTCATGACACTTCTTCCCTGCCCTGCCTTGCCCTGGCAGCTTCATTCATCGAGCCCTGCCAGAGATGTAGTCATCCTACCCACAACTAGTAAGAAAAAAAATTCCTCCCTCTCTTCCATAGAACCCTCACTTTCCCCGTTTGGAAGGAGCTGGGCTCACTATGCTTAGGAAACATTCTTTCCTTGAAACACTGATGTATTTCTAATTATGTAAATATAAAATGTGAAACTTTTTAAACATAGATCTAAACAGATAATGCTAATATGTGGTTTTGTAAGTTGATTTGTGCCTGGCCAGGATCCTTATTTACAGTAAGGTGTCCTCGTTTCTTTTTGAGTTTGACACCAAGGATTCTTGGCTCAGTGTATTAATCAATAGTTATTCTAAAGCCAAAAAACCTCTCTGAGTTTTTCTTTTAGCACAGCGAGTAACTTGCTGTGTGCCTCTGGATAAGTCACTTAAACTCTCTGTTTCATCTCTAAAATAGCGTGCTGACCTGGGCTCCAAAAAATAGCTGAATATTATGAAGCACTTTGAAAATACTGGTATAAAAGTAATGGATTCTATTTAGGAACAAGGTCATGAAGTCATCAAAGATCTCCCACTATTCCCAAAATAACCCTGTGGTTTGGCAAGCTGTGATCTGAAAGGCATCAGGACATCCAAAGATGCGCTAACTTACAGACATCCCTGAAACATTTCTAGAAACTAGTTTAGAGTATTCATGATGCTCTAAGAGATCACCCCCCCCAAAAAAAAAAACCTTCATTTTCCTAACCAAGTAGGATAGGTCAGGAGCTTGTGAAGTTTCTATGGCTCTTGGAGGTCATCTGATCCAAGCCTCCCATTGTGCAGATGAAGAAACTGAGGCTTGGAGAAGTCAGGTGACACTGTGAAAAAAATATTAGCTCTGAAGTTAGAGGACTGGGTTCAGAGAATTCATCCTTGGGGTTTATTACCTGCATGACCTGAGTCAGGCACTTAGCTCTCTAGCTTTGCAAAATGAGGGGAGTCAACTTCTTGTTGTTGTTTGTCCATTCTCAAAGAGGAGCATGGCATTGGGAGGTGATGCCATGACTTGCAGTGAATTGGATTAAAGGGAGGGCTGTGCAAAGTCACCAGCCACACTCTCCTCCAGAGCCATCTGGGTCCAGTGGCAAGATTATACATCAGGACAACTGGAGATGAATCTAGATGTTTGCAGCAATTGGGTTTACGGCACTTGCCCAGGGTCACAGCTGATAAGGATCAAATGTCTGAAGTCAAATTTGAACTCATGTCCTCCTGATTCCAGGGCCAGTACTCTATCCACTGTGACACCTAGCTGCCCCAGGGACTGAACTAGATGCCCCCTGAAACCCTCTTTCAGTTTTATCTCTATGATTTTATGATCATTCCTGGTCACAGAAATAGTAAGCAGTAAAGCCAGGAATCAACCTCAGGTCCACAGATTCCAAATCAGACATTTACACTGCATTGCATCCATAGAATATCTATCTGCTAAGAATGTTCTTAGAAGTATTACTTACTGCAAACAAAATTATATCCAGCAGGTAGAAATTAGCCTGTGGGCTAAATATAACAGAGGGGTACAAGAATACAAATTTAAGCCAAGAGGCTTGGATAAAATGGTATAATTATGTGGCTTTTCTACAATATACACTATAGGCTTCTGTGGCTTTCACAAGGAGTAATTAGAGTGGTTGTTTCTTTTGGTACAGAAATAATAAATAATGGTCCCCATCCCCAACCACCACCACCACCACTTCCTGTCTGGAATGCAATAATGCTACCTCCCAGTCTCTACTCCGCCTCTTTCCTATAATCTCCATTCGAAGGCTAAGGAATCCCTTGCCCTGCAGCCTGTTCAAAAGTGATGCAAGTTATCCAGTTTTTCACACGGTCAAAGGTCACTGTGGGATCAGTGTTGGCAGGACAAACATCAGTTCTCTCCCCACTCAACTACCTCCAGGCAGGAAAGTAGCTTTGAGTCACATCATCTGAAATGGGATTTGGCCACCAGAAGCAGCAAGTAGCAATGAGGAAAAATGGAGAAATCTTCATTCTCCTTCCCTCTTTGGAGAAACACTTCTCTTTCCTCTCCAGAGAATGGACTCAGGAATAGCCCAGAAGGCTGTGCTCAAATAACTATTGGAATGTTCCACCATCTATATTCATGGGTCTCAAAATAGGTGGCTCCCTGGGGTTAATCTAGAGGAATGTAGCAACCTCTGTAGTGGTTAGCACTCTACTTGGCCCAAGAGGAATAATGCTTGATACAATGTTCTAGGATGAATTCTTAGAAATAAGGGCAGGAGGGAGAGCAGAAGTGATCTGTGATCTTTTTTCTTTTTTTAAGTGGAAAATTCATGACCTCTGTGACCCTTAGCCAAACCCATCGCCTTAGGCGTGGTAGTATAGTAGTGGGGGAGTGATGTTAGAGAAAGAGCTAGAAGCAGAAACAAAAGGCTTGTAAACAGAGTAAAAGAAGCTTAGAAAGCAGGAAGATGGGGGGGGGGGGGCCTGCAGGGCTAGCAACAGAAAACAAGACATAGAAAAAGGCCTTGAAGGAAGAAGAACAAAACTGTTTGCTTATACAGTACAGCAAAATCAGCTAAACTTGGCGTTCAAGACATTTCACACAAAATCATTTTCACGGATTGTTTTTGGCACAGGGAATTTTGTAAAATGTGAAAATTTGAAAATTCACAAAATGACACAATTTGCTAAAAATGCCATTCAATATAATTATATGTAAACTACAGAAATGTTTATTATAACTCATTAAAAAGACTTTAAAATATGCATAATACTGTGTCCTCCCCCACCCCCAAGCCAAGACTTGTACTTTGTTATTTAATCATATCCAAATCTTTGTGACCCATGGACATGTCCATGGGGTTTTTCTTATCAAAGATACTAGAGTGGTTTGCCATTGCCTTCTCCAGTGTGTCCCCATTTTACAGATGAGGAAACCGAAGCAAACAGAGTTAAGTGACTTGCCCAGGGTCACACAGCTAGTAAGTGTCCAAGGCTGGATTTGTATTTAGATTTTCCTGACTCCAGGCCCAGCACTCTATCCACTGCACCATCTGGCTTACCCAAGATCTGGATTTATTGGATAAGAAAAATCTGGGATTCCAGAATTGATAAATACTGGTTGACTTTGGTCCACATGTAAGCTCCCTAAGTATATTCACTTAGAGCTTTACTCTCTTGTAAACTCCCCATTAGGTTTAAATTTTCAGATACATAGAAAAGATTCCTCTTTCCAATAAGAGTTATACAAGATAGGAGAAAAAGTGGTACAATGGGGAAAATTCCAGCTTTAAAGTCATAAGACTAAAGTTCAAATCCCAATGATCTGCCCCACCCCACCCCCATTTCTGTATGATCTTAAGCAAGCCTCTGACCCTCTCTGGGCCTCAGTTTCGTTTTCTGAGTTCCACTGCTAAATATGGGAAGTTTTGAAACTCCTTTGCAAGCTATGGTGCTGTGACTTCGTATTTGTGAAGGACCTTCTCTTTGCCAGGCACTGTGCTAAGTGCTTAACAAGTATTCTCTCATTTGTCTACATTATTCTCATTATTTTACTTGCTCTTTATAAATCATTTCACACAAGAACAATGTCCTGTTTCAATACTTCCAGAAAAGTATCGAAGTATTTATTTTGATGTGGCAAAATAAATAAGTAGTTATATAGAAAGATTGATTGATTGATAGATGAGAGGGATAGATAGATAGATAGATGAACATTTTTTAAAATGCATCCCCTCGTGGACATACTTCTGTTGTTTCTCAGATAACAGGCAACATGTTATCTCCAGCTTGTTAGGTACTTGCTGAGGTAGTTCTCTAGCAGCCTAGCTTTAAAGAACCTATTTACCTCCCTACACAATGAGGCACCAGGGTAAATGGGAGGAAAGGAATGAAGAAGGAAGGAAGGAAGGAAGGAAGGAAGGAAGGAAGGAAGGAAGGAAGGAAGGAAGGAAGGAAGGAAGGAAGGAAGGAAGGAAGGAAGGAAGGAAGGAAGGAAGGAGGGAGGGAGGGAGGGAGGGAGGAAGGGAGGGAGGAAGGAAGGAAGGAGGGAATGAGGGAGGGAGAGAGGGAGGGAGGAAGGAAGGAAGGAAGGAAGGAAGGGAGAGAGGGAGGAAAGGAGGGAGGGAAGGAGAGGAGGGAATGCAAATCCTATTTAGCTGCTCATATGTGGTCTAGCTGTTCCTTAGATTACTGAACCAATCCAATGTCAAGAATGGATTTGGCTGCAATCATCATAGAAACATAGAGCTGGCCTATATCTCAGGTTATGTGTTAACCTGGAGATAAAGATGGTATATCATGGTGAGTAAGTGTTCTGGGCTTAGAGTCTAGAATACCTGTGTTTAAATCCTATCTTTTACACTTACTACTTATGTGCCCTGAATGAGTTGCTTAACTTCTATTTGCATCAAGCAACTGTCTAGGATTTATGTATATATAGGATATATCTAGACAAAATTAGAAAGAGAAGTTCAGTTCTTACAAGGTTTGATAGGCACGTAGTGGGTGCTTTAATGCTTATTGATTTTATATATGTAGATATAATATAGTATAACATATATTATATAATATATACATATATAATTAAATAAATAATGACAAATACTTTATATCTTAAAGTGCTTGCTGAAATGATTGAACAGCAAATAACAAATTACAACTAACTATAACTTACTGTCTTTGGGAGTTTTCTGAGACTCTCAAGAGTGACTGACTTATCTATGGTCATATGGGTCATATGGGTCAAAGCTTCTTAAACTATGGAGTAACTGAATGTGGCGGTCATGAATAATTTGTCAATAAACATTTGATTTGTTTAACTATTTTCTATACCTATATACCCAGATTTCTCAGGTGAAAAGGGGTCAGAAGTAGAAAAAGTTTAAGAAGCCCTGATACAGGTAATGCAGTGGATAGAGTACCAGGTCTCAAGCGACAATGCTGACATGAAGGGATCTGGCAATCTCCATCATGTCCCTGTCCCCAGGTCTCTACACTAGAGACTTAAGGGAATTTCTCCTTGGGTGAGATCCAGTACTCTCTTAGTTGAGCTGAGTTATCTTTCTCCCAAAGGGGCAGCACTTTTGCTCTATGTTGCCTGGGATATAGTCTCCTATGTACACTTTCTATGATTCCTGTTTTGCTATTGACTTGGATAAGTGGGTTTGTTTTGTACTGTATTCATTGTGAAACTAGCATATAGTGGGAATGGTGTCAAGCCTTGTATATAAGGCTTGTGTCTTCCTCTCCCCATTAATAAATAGCTATCAGAAGTTTAGTCTGAACCTGAAATCCACATCCCCTAGCCTAGAAATTTTTTTTTTTTTTGGTGAGGCATTTGGGGTTAAGTGACTTGCCCAGGTTCACACAGCTAGTAAATGTTAAGCGTCTGAGGTCAGATTTGAGCTCAGGTCCTCCTGAATCCAGGGCCAGTGCTCTATCCACTGTGCTACCTAGCTGCCCCTCCTTGCAGTATTTAAGAAAGCAGAGTGATGGAATTCTAGCCCAGTATTCTCTCTCTTTGAGGAGAACAGAGTGATCAAGCTTCTGTCTCCAACCTCCTGCTTCTCCTCCTGGCAGGAAATAAAGTCTTCCTTGGAAAAGTGTCAGGGAGAAGCTAGAGATGTCTATTCTGTCTCCCCTTGAGCCTGTGGGGGGAACAACATTATTATACATATAATGGGCTTATTATGTTATTTTAAAATTAATTAGTAAATAAGTTTTAAAATGTCAGTTTAAATTTCTAATACAGTAACACAAACAAATTGTCTTTAGGGAATCCTTAATAATTTTTGAGAGTATGGTCCTGAGACAAAAAATTTTGAGAACTGCTGTGTTTTTGAAAACAAGGAATCACCTGCTCCCTTATCCCTCAAACGTTTTCTTCCTTCTCCAATTCCTTCATGAACTTGTCTCTTACTAGCTAATCATGCTAACTTAATGGGTGCCAATTGGTTAATATGTAATCTCTTTAGACAGTGTATTTTCATTTTAACAGGGACCTTCTAAAGGCAGACCTTGGTATTGACTTTGAATTCAATGTACCCTGGCCAAATATTAGGGCTCTATCCTATGCAAGCAAAACTTTCTAGTGTTATTCCCCGGTTAATAAATGGTCAAAAGATATGAACAGGCAGTTTTCAGAAGAAATAAAAGTGATCAATAGTCATATGAAGAAATATTTTAAATTACTGGTAATTGGAGAAATGCAAATTAAAACAACTCTGGCATACCACCTCACACCCATCAGATTGTAACATGACAGAAAAGAAAAATGACAAATGCTAAAGGAGATGTGGAAAAATAAGTATACTAATGCACTGTTGGTGGAGTTCTGAATTGATGCAAAGGATCTGGAGAACAATTTGGAACTACACCCAAAGGGCTGTAAAACTGTGTATATCCTTTGACCTAGCAATATCTCTGCTAGGTCTATACCACAGAGAGATCAAAGAAAAAGGAAAAGGACCCATATGTACAAAAACATAGCAGTTCTTTTTGTTGTACTAAAGAATGGAAACTGAAGGGGATACCCATCAATTGGGAATGGCTGAACAAGTTCTGGTATATGATTGGGATAGAATACTATTATGCTATAAAAATGTGAAGGGGGTGATTTCAGAAAAAAACTACAAAGACTTTTTGAGCAGGTATGAAGTGAAGTGATCAGAATTAGAAGAACATTGCCACAACATTGTAATGATAACCAACTGCAAAAAACTTAGCTACTCTGATCCATGATCCATGACAATTCCAAAAAACTCATGATGAATAATGTTATCCACCTCTGTCTCTGTGTACAGATTGGAGAATTTTTTAACTTCCTTTATTTTTCTTTTTTTTTTCTTGCAACATGGTTAATAGGGAAATATGTTTTGCAGGACTGCATATGTATAATGGATATTTTATTTATTGCATTCTCAATGAGTGGGAGAGAAGTAAAGAGAGGGGGAAAGAATTTGGAACTGAAAATAAAATTTTTAAATAAATAAATATAACTACTTAGTGGCAGATACATTCGGCCCCTTCCTCTGCTTATTAGCCAGTCTGACTCTACTCATAAGCACAATTGGAATAGAAGGTCACATCTCCAAAGCGGTAAGCTCTTTGGGAAAATGTGCTATAAAAATCCACGGTTACATCATTGTATCCTTCAGAAGGAAATTCTTCCTTCAAATGCACTCCCATAACTCTCAGTGGCCCCGAGGGAGGAAAAAAAAACAAGACTTTTTGTCAGCAATTCTGTATGTTAGAACTGGAAAGAATCGTTAGACCAATAGCTACAGGTATGGGCAATTTCACAGAGAATTGAGGTAACTATTCACATGATAAAGAAAATTTGTTGCTCCTTGTTATTAAGGAGAAAGAGGGCACTTGGTGTCTTTTTTATAAATACTTTTCACTTACACAGCCTGAATCCATAGGCTTTCATGTCATACTTGCTGGGGGAGAAGAAGGGTGAGCAACTTTTCAAGAAAAGTGGGAAGTTACTGGCCCAATTACTGGCAGCTAGGAGGTCCAGAGAATATGAGCTAGATTTGAAGTCAGAAAGATATTAGTTCATATTCATCCTCAGATACTTCCTACTATGTGATCCTAGGGAAGTCACAAAGTTCTTTTAGTTCTCCTCTCATTTCACTCTTCATTATTTCATGCAAGTCTATCCATGTTTTTCTACAATCAATGAGCTCATCATTTTTTACAGCACAGTAGTATTCTCCCACAATCATATACCACAGCTTGTTCAGCCATTCCTCAATCGATGGGCATCCCTGCAATTTCCAGTTCTTTGCCACCACAAAGAGATCTGCTATAAGCATTCTAGAACTTATAGGTTCTTTTCCTTTTCCTGTAATCATCTTTGTATGTTACATTTTTTAAAAACATTATAAGAAGAGGTCCATAAGCTTCAGCAGATTGGCACAGAGGGCCACAACAAAAGGAAATTAACAACCTCTGCTGGATACTATTTTCTTTGGTAATAAATGAATGTCCACAGTCGACCTCTTTTCTGAGTTCTAGACTTGCCTATCCAGCTAATTATAGGATATCTCCACCTAGATGTTCTCACCGTATCTCAAACTAAACATGGCCAAAAGCAAACTTTTATCTTTTCCCTAAAACTTGGACCTCTCACTGACACCTCTGTGTCAATGGTACTACCATTCTCTGTCACTCATATTCAAAATCTTATGGTGATTTTTAACTCTTCTTTTTCCCTCACCTTAAAAATCACATCAATTACAAAGTCCTATAGATCCCCCTCTTATCTATTGTCTTTGAGAGCCTCCTAGTATATATCCTCATGGCCACTTACTTCAAGCTATTTGGCCAAAATAACTTTTCTTATACATATATCCTCTGTTAAAAATCTTCAGTGACTTATGCTTATACACCAAATAAAGTTCATACTCTTTTGCCTATCATTCAAGGCCTACCACAATTTACCACCTCCAGACCTTTCCAGCCTTATCTAAGATTACTCTTGTTTATGTACATTATCCTTAAACAAAATCTGACTATTCTCTGCCACCTACACAGGGCTTCTACTCTCCCTTCTACGTACAGTACTCATATGCCCTCCTCTGCTTGGAAAGTCTTCCTTCTTAACCTGTTGTATTTTTGCCGGTCCTTTAAATCCCACCTCACATGCCACTTTCTTGATTCTTCTGGTTGTTTAAATACTTTCTCCCTCATACTTCACATAGTAATTTCTTTTCCATCTCTCTAAGGTACACATGACTAAATACTAACATCTGTACTTATCTATGTTAATGTATTAACCCTTTGCTAGAATATGAGATCTGTGAGAGCAAGGACTTTGTCTTGGGTAAATTGTTCATTTTCTGCAATACCTGGCACAGCATACTTTATTTAAAATTTTTTGTTGAATGAATTGTATGAATTAAATTGAACTAAATTAATTTAATCTGTGTGGCTTCTCCCTCCACCAGCACTAAGGACAACTTTTCTAAGGCTAGTTCTAGTGAATTGCTATGACTAAAAGAAATTAGTGAATAACCTTCAAATGATGAGCCCCACCATACTCAGCCAGACTGTTTACCAAAAAAAGACAGAGTTCATTTCTGGCCCCATATTGAAAGTCTTTCTGCTTTGTAGGATCTGCCAGGGGTTGTATTTGTCTGTCTTATCTTTTAAAAATTCAGGGTCTCCTTCACACCATAGGAGGATGACTTCAGCGGGGAGATGGCCCGCTATAACAGGGAAATAAAATTTTATTTTTTTAACCTTACATACCAATAGGTTAATCATGAGTATAATAAAGAGAATGAGTTTGATTTTTATAGTATTAAAATATGTATTTTGTGTTGGATTTATTTTCACATAGAACACATGTGTACATAAATACCAGTTCCCAACCAGCTGGTTCATTCTAAGGCCCTGTTTTAAACTATTCAATATTCCTATTAATAGAAATTGCCTAAATTGTGGCATCTGTTAAACAAAATCAGTGATAGTAAATAAAATGAGTAAAATCTACTGTACTACTTTCCCCATATGAATAACACAACTTTTCATAGTATCCAGATAAAGTCACTGTGCCTACTTTATTCATTCCAGAAGTCACATGGGATGTTTAAAAAAAAAAAACACTATCAGGAATAAATTACAAGATGCCATGAAAAAAGAAAAAGCACAGGTTTGCTTTACACTTCTAGCATATCTACTGCAGGCGGCGATGGCTGCTGTACTGATAAAGAATTAATGATGTTAGTGGTTCTGTGGCTCCATTTCCAGTGTTCAACAAAGCATCCCCTGCCTGCTTCAGGATACATTTCATATTTATTTTAAAGTGTTTACTAATATAGGACTGTAACTATTCTATGATGCCTCATACAAGTTCTACAACATGACTGTTCTACATAGAAATAATCTTTTCAACTTCTTAAGATAATGTTGGGCATCCAGGTTGGGGAAAAAAATTTTTTTAATTCATTCCTGCCCAATTCCCATAATATTGTTGTTATGCTAAAATATATGTTCTTGCATACTTGATGCTGGCTGGATGCCTGAGAAATAAGGGCTGCATGCATACAGTATAAGAACTCACATTTCTAAACTCCCTCAAGGTTGACAAAGTCCTTTCCCCGCATCCCTGGGTAGTAAGTAGCCCCAACAGTATTATGCCCATTTTCAAGAAGATGAAATGGAGGCTTAAAGGAAATAAATAACTTATTTGCCTAAGCATGGCAGCTGGTCACAGAGACAAGACTCAAGCTGAAGTACCTGACACTACGTCCAGGATCCTTTCCGTTGTACTGTGGTGAACTTGGCTTTGGTTTGTTGGTTTGGGTTGTTATTTTGGTTTTTAGGTTCTAATATAGCAAGGAAAAGTAAATGCTGTTCAGTCACCAAGTGAATCAACTAATCTTATTTCAGGGATTTCAGTCAGGGTTGTTCCAGTAGTTTACTAAAATTGACTGAGATCAGTTGTTCAGCAATTCAGCCCATTTTCAGATGGGTGAATACATGCACAATGACTTCAGTTATGTTGCATATAGCTTAATAAGCATTTGATACGGCGAGCACCTTTTGTTGCTATTCAGTCTTCCCCACCCCCCAATCATGTCCTGCTCGTTGTGACCCCATTTTGGATTTTCTTAGCAAAGATCCTGAAGTGGTTTGCCATTTCCTTCTCCAGCCCATTCTACAGATGAGGAAGCTGAGGCAAACAGGGTTAAGTGACTTGCCCAGGGTCATACAGCTAGTTAGTGTCTGAGGCTGGATTTCAACTCAATTCTTCTGGACTTCAGGCCCAGCATTCTCTCCACAACACTACCTAGCTGTCCTAAGGTGAACACTTATGTGCAAAACACTGCACTAGTCCCTAGAAAAAATACCAAATTAACTTAAAGCAGGTCCCTACCTTCCTAGAGCTTATATTCTAATAAAGGATATGAGGCATAGAAAAATAAATATGGGGGGGGCAGCTTGGTGGCACAGTGGATAAAGCACCTGCCCTGGATCTAGGAGGACCTGACTTCAAATCCGGCCTCAGATACTTGACTCTAATTAGCTGTGGGACCCTGGACAAGTCACTTAACCCTCATTACCCCTCATAAAAAGAAAAAGAAATATGATATAAAATAATGCTGGATGAATATATAAAAGCAGTATGTACAAACTGCTACTTAAGGTCCCAGAGATGGAAGATAATTACTGACTGGGAAACTGGGGAAGGATTTGTGAATAAGCTAGCCTTCCAGATAGACTTTAAGATTTCAACTGGTAGTTGTCAAAGTTGGCGAAGAAAGGATATTCTAGACATAAAGACCAATGTAATGAAGGGCACAAGAATTACAGAATATGAAGTGTGAAATGTCTTGGCCACTTAAGTTGTTTGTTTTCTGTATGGGGGCTTCCAATTGATGCTGACAAACTCTAAGGGTGAAAGAGTAGTTTCCGGAAGCAAGCACTCCTTGATTCTCAACATTTCTTGTTATCATCATTCTTCCCCTTCTAGATGGCAAGGTCTCCAACAATGTCTCCACTCCCAATCAACGGACACCATGGAGCCAGAAATACATGCAAAATACCTCAGGGAACATAGGCCTTATAACTTCCTTGAGACCTTCTGAATGCAACTGGGAGAGTATATACAAGGGACACAGCCAGGAGATCAATCCTGCCTTCAAGTGGTCTAGCCACACCTATAAGACATTCTCTGGACTCTCTTTTGTTCTAGTCTCAACTCCGCAACCCACAGAAATCAAGTCTGGTTCTGGAAAAATATACTAACCTTGCTGTCACTGTCCAGTTCCCATAAGTATACTAACTACAGCTCTAGGCAGAAGGACCAAGACAATTAGCCAGCCTCTCAGGAACAAATGGAGTCTACCTTGACAGTTCCTACCACATGGCAAAGTGTTTTGTCTCCTATCTCTGTATCCTATAAAACAAACTCCTTTCCCCCAACCAGTCTGATATGCTAGCTATTTGGTGGACAGATTAATTAATGTATGAATTTTAAAAGCATTTATTAAATGTCTTAATATGTAGCAAGCACTGTATAAATAGCTGGGGGGGGCAGCTAGGTGGCACAGTGGATAGAGCACCGGCCCTGGAGTCAGGAGTACCTGAGTTCAAATCCGGCCTCAGACACTTAACACTTACTAGCTGTGTGACCCTGGGCAAGTCACTTAACCCCAATTGCCTCACTAAAAAAAAAAATAAAAAAATAAAAAAATTAAAAAAATAAATAGCTGGGGATATAAATACCCATAAACAAACAAACAAATATATAGGTAAATGGATTAAATAGATATATAGATAAATACATAAATAAGCCAATAAATAAATGGTCTGTGCTCCCAAGAAGGGTTCTAATAAGAAACCAGCACATAGAGGGGAAATAGTGGCCAAAGCAATGAATCCTCAACAAAGGTATCTGGTCAAGTCATATGAAGGAGATCCAGAGCAGAGACCAAGACAAAGAAGGAGTCCACTTTTATGAAAAGTGGTCATCACAGAGTTAATAGAAGAGGGATTCCCTATAGGTGGTGAGGTCTTCCAGATGCTTCTGTTTGTAGATGATATTGTACTGATTCCATAACTTTGGTTTGGAACGAGATGGGGAGCATAGAGCCACAAGGGCAAAGATTTATACATCTGCATTGTCAGTCTTGGTTTGATTATGATTCCAGAGCCGGAAAGTGAAGGGGAGTGGGTTGGGGGGAGGCAGTGCAAAGGACACAACCTGGGGAAAGACTATAAAATTAAGTATGCCTACAGAAGTCAGCCTAAAATCAGAGAACCCTAAGATGAGTATTGAGATGAAAGGGTTAAGTCCTTTAGGACATGGTCTCTGTTGGGGCAGGCAGCTAGTAAGAAGATGGGAAGAGATTAATTTGAAGCATGGATAACAAATAAAACCCCAAGAAACAAAGTTTCCAGGTGTTAATAATCAACTTATTAATTGGGCTAGCCAATAATCAATAAATTGATGGCCAGTGGGCTTCTCTTGTCACACAAAACCCAGAAGTCCTTTCTCTCCTTGTAGAGTTCTCTCTGCTCCTTCTCCTCATTGTCAAGACTAAATCTCTCTTGAGTCCATCATCTGCTTTCTTCTCTGCCCCCGGGGTTACATTCCTTGAAGCTTTTTCTGGCTTTTGGTGACTAATGCTCTATCCCTATCTGTCTGGCTATGTGTTTCTACTCCCACAACTAAGGCTCAAATTCTCTCAAATTGACTCCTCAACTGCTAAATAGGGAGCCCCATTTAGGGTCACTAATGTCACTGTCAGATACTTTATACAACAAAAATTAATCATATCAATTAGCATCTTCAGATCCATTTGGCTCCTCCTTTACTGAGTATTTCAAATACCAGTGAAAACTAGTCTCCTATCAAATCCTAGAAGTACATTTTTTTCCTCAATTGGGAAAAAGCACCAGTGCATTATGAAAATTTTATTATAAAGCAACCAAGAAAATCAATAACTATTTGCCCACGTGCCTGCTTTTCTATCTCTACAAAAACTTTATAAGACTAATATATACACATATTAAAGGTATAAGAAGAGAATAGACAGGCTTTTATAAAAGATGTCCTACAGTAGAACACATCTTCACAAGTGACATAATTTACTAAAAGGGGTAGGGAATACAGTATTCCATTGTGCTTATTGTTTATTGATTACAAAAGGGATTTCATTCAGCAGAGCAAAATGCCAACTGAAAGAGAATACTCATATAAAATGTGTCCCATGTATGTGTCAAAATCATACAAATTCCTTAAAAGATATGAGGTAACTTTGTTTTATGCCCCTTTGATTATTAACATCTAATCAGCCATAAAACAAAGCAATGAATCCTCAACAAAGGTGTCTGCTCAAGTCATATGAAGGAGATCCAGAGAAGAGGCCAAGAATGTTCAGTAAAGAATCTTCAGCACAGAATAGAAGAGGAATTCTCTATAGGTGACGAGGTCCTCCAAATGCTCCTGTTTGTAGATGATATTGTATTGATTTCATAAAACCCAGGAACATTGCAGAGCATTGTAAATGAGTCAAGTCAAATCAACAAAGGTGTATTTAGTGCCTTTTATATGGCAAGTGAATGAGATCCACAATCACCCAAAAGAGTTTGGTCTGAAAAAAATCAAATAGATGATTATTATTTTTTAAATTATCTTTACGACAAAATGCAGTGCAATGGACAACCTGCAGGGCTGGTACATCAGTACATATACTCTGAACATCAAATGGGCAATGAACTGAGACCAGAATTAAATAAGAACAGGAAAGTGTATTCAAATGCTATTGAGAAAATGCAAAGATTTTAATGATGCTAAGTTTGTCTTTGAAGAACTCACAATCATCTTTTAAATATTGGTATTGTCATGCTGTAATGGATTACTTTGAAAAATTAAATTGTAGGTCACCAAAAAATAAAAAAGCAATGGAGAGGCACATATTGAGTGTGAGTAAGCCTCAATATATTTATAGAGAAAATAGCATGAAGGGTAATATCAGAGAGATCTATGACTGGGGAAGGAGGCAGGCTAGACATGTAGTAAGAGTAAGAAATGATAGACTATGTGACTCACTAATATCTACTCAATGTCAAGAGATATAGAGAAAGACCCCACAAATGGTGGGCAGTGCCCTGTGGAGTACTTATGGGAGGACATAGATGATAGTCAAATAGAATGGGAAGACATGGACGGGTTGCAAGCTATAGCCTTAGAGGGAAGAGCTACATAAGTGAAACTCCCAAATAATCAAAGCATCAATTTATTTTTTTTAATCACAAAAGTATTTTATTCTTTTCTAGTTACATGTAGAGATAGTTTTCAACATTTGTTTTAATAAGATTTCTAGTTTCAAATTTTTCTCCCTCCCTTTCCCCCTCTCCCCAAGAAAACAAGCAATCTGATATAGGTTATATATGTACAATCACATTAAACATATTTCTGCTTTAGTCACGCTGTGAAAGAATAATTAGAGCAAAAGGGGAAAACCTCAAAAAAAAAAACAAATAAAGATAGAAATAGTATGGTTCAATCTGCTTCTAGATGCCACTGTTCTGTTTTTTTCTGGATTTGGAGAACATTTTCCAATCATGAGTCCTTTGGAACTATCTTGGAACATTGCAATGCTGAGAAGAGTCAAGTCTATCACAGTTGATGCACACAGAATATTGTTGATACTGTGTACAATGTTCTCCCAGTTCTGCTCATCTCACTCAGCATCAACTCATCTAAGTCCTTCCAGGTTTCTCTGAAATCCACCTCAAAGCATCAATTTATTATGAAAAGTACTAATACAATATTGATGAGGAATTTCATATCACTTTGGATTTCATATAATGGCATTTACATACAATAAATGGTCACAAACCAAAAAAACATTATTCAAACTTCACAACAGAAGCTGAATTCCATTGATGGCTTCTGTTGTATTTGCACATACACAAAAAGTTTCTATTATTGTTTATTTTACATTATAATTATTGTATAGTAATGTCATACAGTGAGTTAGTAAGATTGGAAGTTCCATCACAGAAGAGATCCTGTTTTAATTATCTTAGTATCTTTCCTAACACCTAGCATAGAGCTTTGCCCATAATAGGCATAATAGGTGGGTTTTGAATGAATGAATGAATTCAACATTTTTTAAAGTGTTTACTGTGAGCAAAACACTTCTCCAGACCCTAGAGTTATACAAAATGTTGATGTAAATGTGTACATCTATGGAGATATGAAGGAAATAAGATAGATAAAAAGATAGCCAATAAATGAGAACTATACTACAAAGGCACAAAAAAACCTGTTCTATAAATGAATGAATCAATGAATGAGTGTCAGGAACATCCCAGTAGGTTTTTTTTTAATTAGTTCACACTTTGAAAAGCAAAATATTATTGACTGTTTATAAAGTGTAGTATAATGTTTACAAAATACCTAGGTTCTAAATCGGGTTTTTTCACTAACTAGTTGTTTGACTTATAGCAAGTCATTTAACTTCTCTGGATCTCAGTTTCCCTAACTGCCAAAAAAAAAAAAAGCTGTTGGACTACACGATTTCTAAGATCACTTCCAACTCTAGAATTCCATAATTCTATTGGGATTAAATATAAGTGAATTGGGATCCATTTTTTTTCTTTTTCTGAAAGCTTTTAAAGAGGATATTTTAAAATGTACTCCCACCTCAAAGACATAATTGTGATTAATGAGATAACACATTGTCAAACACATTGGAATTTTCATAGAAAACATTCCTTAGAATTCTTATCAGCATTGTTGGTTGTTGTTTGTTGTTGTTGTTGTTGTTATCTGGCCCAAATCTGGCACTAAACTGTGGGATCAGCCTCATCCCTTCCAATCTGTCAGTGCTTTCCTAGGCTTTAAGAGCTTACCTGGTATGAACAAATGGGATCATTAATTAATATGAGAGTTGTCTAAAGTTCATTTTTACAAGTAGTATTTGAGTAGGTGACTGCAAGTTAAGGATGGGGTGACCTCAAAATTCTATCTGATGGGTTCAGTTCAGTTGAATAAACTGACATTTAGCCAAGGCTCATTTGAACTAGCCAAACCTCTTGATTCTACAAACTGGGCTGCAAAATCTTTTGAGAACAGTCTTTCTCACAAGATTGCTGGCACTTCCTCTTCCACTCCCAGCCAGAAAAACAGTAAAAACAGCCTTTCTCATATCATTTTGGCACTTCTGGTCCCAGGCCAGGCTGGAAAATGGAAGTGTAAAAACACTGAACTGAACATTTCAGAAGGTAAAGAAATGTTCAATTCAAGTTTAGCGCTAAAATGGACGAGGGGGTTGCCATTTTACCCATCCTACCGAAAACCTCGGAACACAACGAAATGCAGTAATTTACCTTTGCTTTAAATTTCTGTTCCTTTAATTTCATTGTTAGAAGTAAATAAATCTTGGAAATGCCTGCAAGAACGATAGGCGAGAAAAACTTATAATGAATGCGTCTGATTTTTAAAAACAGAGGAGAAAATAGTGAAGAGAACACCGGACTTGGAGTCAAGAGACCTGGGTTCAGATCTCAGTCCTAACACAGTTTCCTCAAATGCAATGAGGGTATTACAATGATCACTTCCACACCCCAGGGGTTAGGGGCCCAACACCCTCATGATCTGGAAAATCTCCATAAAAATTTTTGGCCCTCCCTTAGTACCAGAGAAGAAGTCTGAGTTGTTATGGTATTAAAAGATAAAATATGATGATCTTATACAATACTAGAAATATATTTTATGCATTTCTGAGTTTCTAAACTTTTTTTCTGTGTTGTCTTTTGGCTTTTGCATGTCATCTGTGGCTTCTGCAAAACTCCCCAAAAATTGTCATTTAATTTCTTATGCTGACCCATGATATATTGAAACTGTAATGAGGAAAATCGTGCAAGGATAACTTCATAATATAATTACAATACAGGATGTTATAATATATTATAATATATGTTGTTATATCATATTATATGTTATGATATATTCTATAACATAATACTTACACTCCCTACTTTATAAGGACATTAAAAGGGAAGCCCTTTGTAAACCTTTAAGCTCTATAGCAAATCTGATAATATAATGCCTTATCACATAATAGATGTTCAGTTGTCTGCTACTAGAAAGTACTAAAAGTTAACAAAAGGAGACTAGAGAATCTCTTCATTATGCTTATTTACTTTTTTTTCTTTCCTCATGTAATATATAATCTCTTGACATAATGCCTTTTTTGAAGTTCTACGTCTAATACTCCACAAAACATATGTATCAGTGTGTACAGTTTTATTTAGTCTTAGATATCCTTTGTCCACTTTAGTCTAATTTTGTGCATGGTCTCTAATGAACAAGAGAAAAAAGAAAGCATATCATTTGCATATTGGAGTTAGCTACTTAACAAGAGTACTCCTATTGCAGTCATCTCCAGATTAATAAAGAAATTCAGAATAAGCTTTAAAAAAAGAAAGGAAGAAAGAAAGAAAAGATAGGAAGGAAGAAAGAAAGAGAAAATGTCCATTGCCTTTAACCCAAAGTTCTCACTAATAGGCTTATACCCCAAACAGGTTGGGTGCCTCAAAGAACTAGACATAAATTAGATAACCGTTGCTTAGAGAATAGATAATCATGTAACATAAACATAATGGGATGTTACAGTACTTTAAAAAAATTCACGTATAAAGAATTAGGAGAGGCATAGGAAGATTTATATGACTTTATACTAGGTGGAGTAAGCAGAACCAGAAAAAAACATTTACAAAATGACTACGACAATGTAAATCAAAATCACAAGCACACACACACACACAAACACTGAAACTGAACTCTGTTCAAAAAGTTGGGAAAATGAAATTCTCTCTCTTCACTGCAGAGGTAAAAGGTTGTGAATGTGTTGGCATATACAGCAAAATAGGGTTGAAGTATTTGTTAGTTTTTTCCAATTCCTTTTTTCTTAGTCTTTTAGTCTTATTAGTCTTTTTTTTTTTTAGCCTTAGGCTTGGCATTGACTAAATATGTGGGTTGAAGGAGAATGAGGATGGAGCATAAATGAGATTACAAACCTGGGTGAATAGAAGAATAAGGAAGCTAGGATCTTCATTTGTAAAGTGAGTTTGGCCTATATGGCCTCTGAGGGGCGTTTTGACTCTTGATGTTCAAAACGCAAACAAATTATGGGTTTTCCCTCTGATTTCTTTGTGAATATAATCTTAAGTTTTTTCATTCTTTTTATGAGGATTGGCTTTCTAACTAGGGGAGGGAGTAGGGAAAAATTAAAATATAAATGTGAACTGAAAACAAAACATCAATAAAAACAAGATTAAATGTCAAAAAATGAAATCTTTTTGAAGGACATTGTAGGCAGGGAGGAAGAGTAATAAGCAGAGCATGGACACAAATGGAAGAAGAGATAGTGATATAGAAGTAGCACCCCAGAGATGGAAAATATCACTTAGGTGATGAATTCCTTAGTGCAGTCACATTGATAAAAATCTCACTCACTTATCTCTTTCCTTTGCTTCCTTCTCTTTCCTTCCCTATTAAGAAGAACCAATGTATTTTAGATTGGTTGGATCCATTGAATTGGGAATTTCTAATAAGCACAGAGAGGCTTTGCTTATACTAGCTATATGATTCCCATTGTCCCCTTATTGAATATTTATTGTTTACATTTGCACATCTGCAAATAAATTAGTGGGCTATAATTCCTCTCTTTCCACAGAACAGAGCAATTCAATTAAAATGTTTCCCCTAAAATCTAGGACTTAGAACTTAAAGGAATCTTAGAGGAAATTTTGTCCAACGTACTGTCTTTGCAGATAAGGAAACTGAGGACCAAATAGGTTAAGTCACTTGCCCAAAGTCATGCAGGTATTATGGATTAAAGTAGGGATTAAAACCCATGTCCTCTAACTCCAAATTTAATGCTCTTTCCACTATCCTGTGCTATCTCCATGATAGTCCTGTTCTACTGTTAAGAAAACCCTACCCACATGAGTGTATTTAGGTATGTTTCACCCTGAAAGGCTGTTACAAATTTTTTTTCCTGAAACCTTAATTCTTGAAAGGCAGCAGTTATAAAATAAATCCAACTGAGATCAAGTCACCTATGGTGATTAATTTTAATGACCTGGGTGGTCTTTTTTATGACAACCATCACAAGTAAGGTACTACAGCCATTCCAATTGGGAAATTCCCATCTATTCAGAACCGAGGAGAGACAGCAGACTGAAAAACATTTACTAAAATCTGCACATCCTTCCAGTTATCCTTTTGTCAGGTTTTTATGTGAATCTGTGTTTGTGGGGGAACTCATAGTATATTTGGCTGCAGGCAGATGCTCCTGTTTTTCTTAGCCTAGTGATATCTGCAGCCTTTGTTATTAAGTGTTTTGTCTCTCTGCCTCCATTGTCACTGACATCCAGTAAATACAAAAAGAAATTTCTATTTTTGTCAGTCTACACAGCCAAAGCTGAGGGCTGCACAACTTCCCAGTCATTCTGGGACTTTCCTAACAATGCATCCAAATAATTCAGGAAAGGACATATTCATTTCAAGGGAGAGGGATGAGAGGCACTGAAATACACTATTTGTATGAACTTTTAGTGCAATCTCAAATTTACCATGTAATTTTCCAAGTATACACTTAAGTAATAGTAGGTATAAGCTTATAAAGGGGGAAACGTTACTTCTAAAGTAACAGATGATCTGTGTTAAAAATCATACCTCTGATGTTTATTACTTATGTGATCTCAGGAAAGTAACTTAATCACTCAATCAATAAACATTTATGAATCAGCAATTATGTATTTCTGATTTCAGTCATGTCTGATTCTTTGTGACCCTGTTTAGGGTTTTCTTGGGAAAGATCAGTATCTTTAGTAGTTTGGCATTTCCTTCTCCAGCTCATTTTACAGAAGAGGAACTGAAGCAAACAGGGTTAAATGACTTTTCCAGGGTCACACAGCTAGTAAATGTCTAAGGCTGGATTTGAACTCATGAAGTTGAGTCTTCCTTATTCTGGGACCTGTGCTTTATCCACTGTGACACCTATCTGTCCAGCAATTATATGACAAGAACTAAAAATGAGATAATCCTTACCCTTAAGGAACTTACATTCTATTAGACAAAAACACATACATATACAAGTGTATGCAAAACATATACAAAGTAAAACCAAGGTAGGGGGTGAGTTATTAGTATTTGCTGAGTGAGGCAAATCAGGAACTATCTCAAGTAAGAGGCTATGAAGGGAGCTAGGGATTCTCAAAAGGTTGGGGGTGAGAGGAGTCTGAATTCCAAGCAGAGAAGACAGCCATGAAGAGATACAGATGCATGAAATAAAATGTCACGGTGTGAGGAATAGAGAGGTAGTTGGTTTACTTGTACAGAAGAGTGCATAAAAGTGACTACTTTGGGGCAGCTAGGTGGCGCAGTGGATAAAGCACCGGCCCTGGATTCAGGAGTTCCTGAGTTCAAATCCGGCCTCAGACACTTGACACTTACTAGCTGTGTGACCCTGGGCAAGTCACTTAACCCCCATTGCCCCCCCCCAAAAAAAAAGAAACAAAAGTGACTACTTTGTGGTAACGCTGGCAAAGTATTCTGGAGCCTTATGGCATAGGCCTTTAAATAACAAATAAAAGAGTTTGCATTTTATTCTCAAGGCTATAGGGAAGCCCCTGATTTCTAAGCAGGGGGATAAGTGCTTATGGTAAGATATGTGCTTTAGAAACCCTACCTTGGCAGTTGTGTGGAGGTTAAACTAAGTTTGAGTGTCTAAGAGAAACTCAAAGAAAGGAAACCATTAGAGTCCTGTCAAAAGGTGATGGGAGTCTGACCCAGGGCCATGTCTGTGTGAGTATAGAGAGGACAGGGGAGAAAGATGTGATGGTGGCAGAATTGACAAGGCTTGGCATTGACTACCTATGTGGGTTGAAGGAGAATGAGAATGGAGCATAAGTGAAATTACAAAGCTAGATGACTAGAAGAATAAGGAAGCTTTGGAAGAGTATTGGGATCCTCATTTGTAAAATGAGTTTGGCCAATAAGTCCTGAGGGGATTTTTGGCTCTTGATGTTTGAATCTCAAGCAAATTTTGGGTTTTCCATTTCTACAACTACTTTGATTTCATTGCAGATATAATCTCACTTTTTTCATATTTTAAGTAGACTATGATGCTATATATAGGAAATTAAAGACAGACACCATTAATGATATTTTGAATAGATTTAAGACTTTTTCTATTATCGATGTTATGTTATCTATTTTAGTCCAAAAAGATGACTGATTAGGTTTAGTTATGCAAATCAAATCTTTGATTGTTTCAACTCTTTTTTTTTTAATTGACGTACTATAGCTATTGGATTGGGAGGGATCTGGTTGACAATTCTGCCATTAAGTTACTGAACATTAAGACATCCTGTTGAGGCATGTTCTACATTAAAAATAGAAAAAAATCAGGCTGTTTCAATTATCCATTCTCATTCTCAACTAGCATTGAGCAACCCAGATGACTGATTCTCAAAGGAATGAAGGGAAGTGATAAATACTGTATTCTTCCATTATTAGAAAGTTTTCTTAAGTACAAAGAGAATATAAAAAGTAATTGAGCTTTGTGATTTTTTTCAGAGCATGTTTTTGGTTTTGGTTTTGGTTTTGTATTTCAGGTAAAGGCAAGGGTAGTGTGCTAGGAGAAACTTCAGCTTATTCATTTGATAAAATGTGTAAATGGTTAATATATTTAAGTTTTTAAATGTAAAAGGAAGTGATAGTTGAGTTGGTTTCATTGAGATTTTTTTTTTTGATCAGTTAGGGTGAATCACTAGCATATCTCACACAGTTTCATAGATGGGGGGGGACAGATTTGGAAGGCAGGCTGAAAGCTGTACTCCCTGCTTTTAGCTTCCTCTCCTCATTTTCTCCTTATCTAATTCATTTTTGCCTGTCAGAATTAGATACTTTGGTTGACTCAACTGCCCTCCTTTTTAACTATGCTGAATCAGTCATGATTGACAGCAGCCTTAATGCAGAAAGGGAAGCTGGAAAGCAGTTGAGCCAGCAGCAGAAACTACTGCTACTGCAGGGGAAGAGAAAAAGCTGGTAATAGCTTGTGAATCAGGCAGTTTGTCTGTGATGAAGGAGGAATTCCAGGGGAAAGGGGAGGTTATTATTTGGTCATGTTACAAGGTACTGTTATGTTTGCCATAAATTTACACTTATATTTCTGCTCAGGGTTATAACTCCTTAGATTATTGAACCTTTCTACCATAAAACCATAGCCTATATTTCTCCTTAGCTTTCTTTCGATTCTCTGATCATCTTCCTCCACTCTGCCTTTCCTATTTCAAACTCTTTGCTCATTCTTCTTCCTAACCCTCATGTAGCAATGACAGGAACTTTTAAAATCTCAACACTTTTTTCATTTGCATGTGCCTTCTTATGCTGCCATCATTACTTCCTTGGCTAAATCCTTTGGTTGACCTGGCATATCCTTGAGACCATCTTCCATGATCGGCAGGCAGCTGGGGATCCAGCACTTTTTCTCTGAAAAGGAAAAGACCAGAATCTTTGCAGTGGCAAGTGCCAAGGATTTTGTGCAGAAGATTGGGTTTTAGTGAGTTTTTCTTGTACTCAGACCCCCCCCTTTCAGGACCAACAACAGAGATGAACTCTGTGGCACCCAATGGCATTCCTGTTTTCCCTTTCCCTCTGTTAAACAGACTAATAGGGGTTGGCATTATATAGCCCTTCAAGGTCTGCAAAGAACTTTTTAACATTATCCCATTTAGAAGTACAGCAAAGCTAGGGATCAGAGTTAGCCAGGGAGATCAAGGGTAGCTATAATTCTACTCCTTTACTTCTGGGTAAATGTATATTCAAACCTACCATCTTTTCTCTTCTGTTTTTTTTTTCCTTTCTGTATTCTCTCCCATTTCCTTTCTTTATTTTTTATCTTTCTTTTAACCTTCTCTTTTCCCTGCCCAAAACCTCAAGAGGTTGGGAGAACATGGCCATTTCTTGGGCAACACTGGGTAAGGTCACCAGAGGAAAACACTCAGGGTTTTGTTACCCTATCTCCTAACCCAAAGTACAGCTAACTAGTTTATATGACAATTTAGCAAAAGATTTACTTTTTTCTGGTATTAATGCCACAGCAAAAGTTTCTGAAATTCAATCTTTTTCAGACTCAATTTGTTATCATTCACATTAGCAGCAATATCATTTTAGTTTTTTAAATGTTATTAAATATCGCAAACCAGCCCCCTGTGTTTTAAAATATACTGCTGACAGAACACTGCTGGCCTTTTGGGTAATGGAAATAGTACGGATTTCATCCTGGTAGGTACAAATATTTTAGTTCCTTCTTTTCTAAAATAAACATTTAACTGACAGCTCCAACTCTGAGTGTATATATGCCTTAAATTAACTACTGCTTTACTGATGAAAGCAATTAAAAGGTTGCTCTTTAACCAGAATGACCTACTGTGCTCTTAAAAAAATACTGCTCCTACCTTTATAACTTCTTTTTCTTGTTTATTACATTTGGCTCTAGTGCCCACTTTGTTCCAATGTCCCAAGAAGTCTTTTGGAAGTTATGCAATGGGACCTAATCCTAGTCGTGCCTCTGAGGCACATCTCTATTAGCTTTGACAGAGATCCTATGCTCCAACTACATTTATTAATTAGTAAGTAAACTAGTAAGTAAAATTTCTGTGAGGGGTACTATTGACAAAATTGGGAGACAGTGGCAAAGTGAGAGGAAAAGTTGATTTCCCCAGTACCAAAAAGTATCATGCCTCCCTCCCTACCACCTTGAACTTAAAAATGAAAATGAAGAGTGGGAAGCACAAAGAGGAGCCTCAGGTTTCATATTGTCAGATTTTCTCTTTTATCTCAAATGGATTCTCCCCTTTCTAAATAGTGTTCCCATTTGAAGAGGGAAAAAAATGCAATATTGGAAACAAATTCTTGCTAACTGTTTAATCATTTGTTCTTGCCTCTTCTTGGACAATAAGGTCTTTTAGAGAAAGAATAGTATGTATAAATTGTGGAGTATTTACTATGAATAACTTATATCTGGTTTTCTAAATTGCACCTGTCTACAGTGATGTGTTCTATCAGATTAGCCCAGTTTTAACATGTTTTTCCTCTTTCCCCCAAATCTTTTCAGAGTGGTATTTTTTTTTAATTCTGCAAATCTAATTACTCGTGATTTAATTTTAAGGTTTCTCATTTTTGTCCCTCTCTTTCTTCTCAGGATTATATACACTGTCTTCCATTCTTCATTAACCAAGTCACAAGTATGGCTTGGAATGCTGGGAGTATGTGGTTGCCAGGGTGACCCCAAGGACCAGTTACTAGGACATATGGTTCTGCAAATGGAAGTTCCTCCTCTAGGCCTGATGGCAGGAAAGAAGATTTGCTAACTAGCCTAAGGCAAAGCTGGTGTAAAGTTTCAGATAAACAATCAGATTTAACCACCTCCTGTTTATTCCTAAAGCACAAAAAATAAAGCTACAACAAGAATTTTCTATTTTTTTCATATAATCTTGTGAAATGATCTTTCTCCCATCACAAAGTAGAAAGATTAAAAAAAAAAGGTTACATGAGGAAGAGAATCATGAACTCTGTTTTGTGGGACACAGACAAGTCTAGATTCAGAGAAATATATATATATATATATATATATATATATATATATATACTGAAATGAACATTTTAGACTCCCTATTTCAAAGGAAAATTATGGAGGGCCCAAAAATCCAACGATATACTCAGGTAAGGTATGAAGAGCTGCCTTTACTGCCACATCAGAAACTAGAGATTTGGCCCTTGCCCAAATTCTGACTAGGAGCCTATTTTTATTTTTTAAACTATTTTCAACTTCTAAGTACATTTCCTCTAGAGATCAGTTAGTCAGGGTACCCACCTTTTAAAAAGCTTCCATTGGGACCCTTACTGGCTGGAAACGCTAGAGTAATTCAGAGGTGAGAAGTTGTTCTCTCTAGGTACTGGGCAACCTGATCCCCTTATTTCATTTTCCAGAAGTATACTTGGCCAAGATTTCATTTGTTTTATATTTTCTCTCTGGTCTATTAGGTTTTGTACAAGTTTCTTTTTATTCATACCCTTCCTTTACTATGAGAAAAACTAGAAAAGTTTTGACCAATATCCAATTTGTAAATACTGAATTTTTCCCATTTTACTAAAGTAGTATTTCACCTCAACCTAAAAATAGTATTTATTTGTTTATTCACAGTTGAGTTAAGATTTCCGTGAAATTTGAGCAAACAATATGCCATAAATTAAGCTAAACCCAACCAACTAGTCATTTAAAACATTGCATATTAACATCCATTTTGGTTAAAATTTGTGTAACTTGTCAAAGTTAAAAATGTGATTTTGCTCACATAAGATCATAATCAGTCTGTCTTAAATATAAACTAGTTATCAAAGTTATTTGGGTGATTAATTGATTAATTAATTTGAAGGTAATTACTTTTATATTGATAGTTGTATACAAAATTGAATAGAGACATTGTAATACTTTAGACAATATATATAAAATATAAGCCCTACATATATATATATACATATATATTATCTATATAGGTATAGGTATAAAATAATGGCCAAGTAGATATGATTTGTACCTTACCAGAATTTGGAGTTTATCCCTGTTGTGGTAAAACTGAAAACTTGTGACATAAGGAAAGAAATCAATAGAAGAGCCGAATATGCTAAAAACTAAAGAGAAATGAGGTAAGTGGATCTCATTACATTTCTGTCTCGGGTCTCATGTCCATGCCTTACAAATTGTCAGTTTACCAATAAAGTTAAAGACAAATATTAGTTGACTAAGAAAGCTATTTAAAAAAAAGATAAATGACTCTAGAACTTCCTCAAAGTACATATGGCAGCAAGGAGAACTTTGCTATGGCCTACAGAACAAGAGATCCTTCTATGTTTCTCCCAAAACAATGTGACATTTTTTGCATATAAGATATGTTACTTTTTTTCATGGAGGAGAAAGAAAAAGACCTGAATGAGACATCTTACTCTTTAGCTAATGCTGGGTTTCTTAAAAGAATGAAGGAAGGACTTCTAATAGGAAACAAAAAGAAACAGAATGTAAAGAAGCAGAGGGGAAGAATCTGTTGTATTGAGATAACTTATTAAAGAACAAAAGTTAAGTATCAGTCTTGCTGAGTCATGGAACCTTTAACTGACTCACTTGAGAGCACCCCAATCAAGAAACCCCCTAAAGGGGGTCAACTCTATTCTTCAATTCAAGAAAGACCTGAGTTTAAATCCAGACTTAGACACTTATTAGCTTTGTGATCCTGGACAAGTCACTTCACCCTATTTGCCTCAGTTTTCTCATCTGTAAAGTAAGCTGGAAAAGGAAGTGGCAAAACACTCTAATATCTTTGCCAAGAAAACCCTAAATGGAACCACAAAAAGTTCGACAGGACTGAAACAAGCAAACAACAACAACTTCCTGACTCTAGGCCCAGCACTCTATTCACTTCCCCACCGACTTGCCCCACTTGGTGCTTACCAGATGTTTACTAAATTAAATTGAATGGGTAGTAATACTTTTATCACATGTATCTGTAGTAACAAACTTTTATTAGTGCACTTCTTACTCTCCCTTGTATAATTGTAATGGTTCTGGTGAATTAACTCTTAACAAGCAATGACTCTCCCTCTTCCCTTGTAGTTTATTTCTATTTTTCTGCACAGGCTGCTAGTTTCTGGTCCTGAAACTGACACTAGCTATCAGTAGGATTTGAGGCGTCACCTCAAATCACTGATCTCTGGTTTCCTCATGTCTAAAATGAGGATGACTTCTAAGGTACTTTACAATGTCACATCTTACTGAGCATATATTGACACAATGATTTTTTTCTATATATTTTGGGTCTGCATAGAGAAAAGTAAAGTCTACATTTGTCAGTTATTCAGAAACATACATTGCCCCACCACTGAACTTGAAGAAAACAAAACCAGATTAACTGGAGCTTCAAGGTGGCTTCTGAACCAACCACCTCACTTTTTGTCAATTTGCTACCTCCCGTTGCCATGTTTTAAGTATTCTAATAAGCAAGGAAAATAATAATGGCCCTTCTCACAGGGTAGCTATGAGAAATAGTTAATAAAAAAGAAGATTAAGTCCTTTGAAGACATAAAAGTGTTTATCAACATAAAATATAATTATTTCTACACTACCAATCTTCTGGCATCTATTACAAGTTTTAAAATTAATTACAAGTGGGTCAATAAGAATAATGGCCAAATCCCCTAATAACCAGGATACAGACTTACTGATTTGGGTATCTTAAAGTTTTTTGAAGTATTGGCTTGCTTGCTCTTGGGAAATAGCTATTTTTGCAAGGTCCTCAATGCTTCTTAATTGGCTAAATTTCTATTCTTCATTTTTCTTGTTAAGGACAAATATTTTAAAATAAGCTCAGTCTCTTAGTCATTTTAGAAGCATCATTAATTTCATGCCCCTCATTTCAAAAGCAAATCTATTTTCCTCCCTAGTATCTTTTTGCTTTGATATACTGCATTTGGACATGCCCATCTTTTCTCTTTAACCATTTTGCTTTTTTCCTAACCAAAATTCTGTGCTTCAAAAAATGCTCCCTTTTCCCCTCTCTTCTGTATTCCTAATGTACATCTCCTTTCTTCATGATGTCTATAAGTCTTCTTTCATGAGATCATAGTATATGTATGCTTTTATAAGACAAGCAGTCTCTGACCCAGAGTACCCAGTTCATGCATGATCATGAGCCCCTGCCCCCCTCCTTTATTTTAGAACACAGAAGATTCAAGAAGCAGAATAGTGGCCAGAAGCTTGGATCTGGATACAAAACCTGTGTCTGAACCCCAATTCCACCATTTACAATACATGTGTCATTGAACAAATCACTTAAACTCTCTAGGTCTCAAAATGAAGCAATTAGACTAGGTGAACCTGAAGTAATAGGCATCCTAGAAATCATGGCTCTTAGAAGATTCCATTGACCAGGTTGAGTCCTGGATGATATTGTTGGCCTTTTAAGGCCATATTAATGAGGGACAGCTTGTTGGCACAGTGGATAAAGCACTGGCCCTGGATTCAGGAGGACCTGAGTTCAAATTCTGCCTTGGACACTTGACACTTACTAGCTCTGTGACCCTGGGCAAGTCACTTAACCCCCATTGCCCCACAAAAAGAAAAAAGAAAAAGACCATATTAAGGATCACTTATTTAGTAATGGTTAGTCATAGTCCTGAGTTATTTGGATTTGTCCCTCTAAAGGAAAGTTAGAAACCTGAAGAGATAAAAACATTGGGGGCTGAAGGTAGCATAAAGAATCTAGTTGGATGCAGTATTCTATTTCTCTGAGAGGAAACTTTTGCAGCCCTGTACCCCTTTGACCCTTTCAAGGGACTATGTGTACCAGGGTGCCTCATTTCTCCAGGAAGGGAGAAAAATGACATGGCCCAAGACATGTCAAGGATAGAATAGCAAGGGGGCAGCTAGGTGGTACAGTGGATAGAGCACCAGCCCTGGATTCAGGAAGACATGAGTTCAAATCCAGCCTCAGACACTTGACCCTTACTAGCTGTGTGACCCTGGGCAAGTCACTTAACCCCAATTGCCTCACCAAAAAAAAAAAGAAAAGGATAGAACAGCAAGGCGATCTGAGCCTAGTAGGAACTATAGCCACTAGCAGTGGAGCAGCACTGGTAGAGCACAGAAGGAATCCCTAGAATAAAGAAATTCCCTCCTGAAGGAAGAGTTCTTGTACCAAGCAGTGCCAAGCAAGAGCCAAGCACAGAGTATCAAGGGAAAGAGTCACAATATGAAAAAAACACAATATCATTCTTTGTTACCATGGGTTATATGGATCAGCCAAAAGTAGTTGAATATCGTACAAAGCAGAGTACAATCCCCAGGACAGGAAGACTTCAAACCCAAGGTAAAACTTTAAGTTAGGATGACTACATAAAGCCTTGGGGCAGTTGAGGTGCTTGACTCTCTAGCAAACCTGAAGTTTTATTTTTTTCCCTTTGGTTAAGTAGATAGATAATTGGTCAAATTTCATTAAGCCAGAAACCAACTAGAAAGAGAATTGTTTTGATTGTTTATGGGCTCATGAGTTTTTATGGTTTTTCTTGAGTAAAACAACATCGATCTTTTATTCAATGAAAATTTAAAAGTTTACTAGTTCTTAGGACTATCTACCACATGTCTTCCCCCTTGGAGCTACTGCCCCCAAAGCTGGAAGAGCAAAGTAGGCGGGAAGCATTCTATTATGTCACAAACTTTTCTATGGGACTTTTTTAGGATGCCTCCTTGGCTCTTGTTGGGCAGACTTGGAGGTTTTATTCATCTTTTTATCTATAGTACCTAGCACAGCTTCTTATACATAGTAGATGTTTAATAAATATTTATTGAAATGAAATTAAATGGAAGGAAAAGGGAAAAGAAACTTCACCTACTGCTGGAGCTAAGGGAGATGACTTCCTGGTATACTAAGTTGCAATTTATAATGTAGAATCTTATTGAAATATTATTTCAAATGATGGATAGTTGAATTAAAATTATACTTCAGGTACATTATAAGTTAAGTAGGATTTTGTGGACCGGGCAAAGAACCCTACCATCTTTATAACATTGTTTCAATGGAAAAATATTTTCCAATTCCTCCCAAAATTTTAATATGGGGAACACAACCTGTTGGGAAGTTGGAGACTACTCATATATGTAAATTAAATATAGTAGTAGTTATAAACATGCAAGTAGATGTAGATCACATAATCAAGAATATAGAATATGAGCTCCCATGTGGAACATACATGTAAATATATACTATCTAGACAGATGAGAGACAGAAAGATACAGAAATAGGGAGATATAGATAGAGATGATAGGAGAGAGAAATAGATGAAAGAAATAAGGGATAAATAGATGATAAAGGGAGATTAGATGATAGGTCGGTAGAGAGATAGATAGATAGATAGATAGATAGATAGATAGATAGATAGATAGATAGATAGATAGATAGATAGATAGATAGATAGATAGATAGATGAGAGAAAGAGAGAGATCTACATATTTATGTGGTCTACTATATATAGAAAATGTAAGAATAGAAGCATCAACTTGTAAGGAAAGCTCCTGAATCCTGGCAGTAAATGACGTTCTCACATTCCTGGAATGTGGGGAGGGGGGAGTTTGATAGACATGGAAAAGGGTATAACAACAACAAAAATAAAAATAATAGTAGTAGATATAATAAATATATATGGCCCCACTTGCCAGATCTAAAGGGGTTCTCAGATTTAGTGCTAGAAATCCTTCCCAGTTATTACCATTTGCTGAAAAACAAAGTCAAACAGCCTTAGACCCAGTCCACAACAGCAGTGTTGCTTCCCCATTCCTCACCTGAGAGGTCTTCTCTCCATGGCTTTTGTTTGCTTCAAAGGGTTCTCTAAGTCTAGCAGTTAATAATGAAAAATGTGCTCTGTCTCCTGTGGGGTTCCAGTGAATGCCACCCATCACTTCTGTCTCTTTAAGGACAGAACTTCCTCTCTCCTAGATTCCTGCCACCCTGGAAAATAAAGCATATTAACGCAGATGGAGTCAGTGGCCACCAGTGTTTTATACTACATGAAAGGAAATGCATAAGAATTCAAGGATAATCACACATGTTTAGACACCAGCAGTAATGTGACTAGCAACAGAGAACATTCTCTGTCTCTGTCTCTGTTTCCCTATGTCTCTATGTCTCTGGCTCTGGCTCTGTCACTCTGTCTGTCTGACTGTCTATCTCTCCCTCCCTCCCTCTTCCCTTGACCAAGCAGGGAACAGGGGCTTTGAACCTGGCCCTCTTTAATGGGCAGGAGAGAAAGCAAAAGGCCTTCCCACCATTCTTTCTCATTCAACCTGCTCCTCAGTTCTTGGAAGTCTATCAGTTCCTCAGCCACCCATCATCTTCTTCTTTTTTTTTTTTTTTTTAGTGAGGCAGTGGGGGTTAAGTGACTTGCCCAGGGTCACACAGCTAGTAAGTGTTAAGTGTCTGAGGTCGGATTTGAACTCAGGTACTCCTGAATCCAGGGCAGGTGCTCTATCCACTACGCCACCTAGCTGCCCCAGCCACCCATCGTTTTCAACAGCAGCTGGCAGGAGTTCCAAGGACAAAAAAGTCAATAGCTAGGGACAGAACATGTCTGTCTAACCCCACCCCCAGTCCACCCAACTTTCTACGTGCCTCAGCCAAGATGGATTCTCCACATCAACAACATCAATGCCAAGACCAATGTCACAGGTTTTGGGAAGCCAGGGTAAAAGTCAGCTTGGTTTCCTTAGTTACTTCTGGCCTCATGAATCTCCTTGGAGAACACCATTGCAACTGGCAAACTAGGAATACATTCAGATCATGAAAGGAATGTAGGTGAAACATTAACTTCACTGTTTCTTAAACTCTCCTAATACAAGCGATCAAAGCATGCATTTCTATACCATCACTTTCCTGTCAGGATCAATGCAATAAATGTTTTGTGACTGATTCGTTACTCAAGGATCAAATATGATAATGATCCAAAAATGAATGAATGAATGAAATGATGGGAGAAATAGACCTGATCAAGCCTAGGCACACATCACCAAAGGAGTACTCTGTACTCCTATTTTACTCTTCAAATGAAATAATTTTAACAATGCCTTCTTGTAACACTATTTTCACCACAGTTACTCCACATTTTCACCCACTTTTA
Source organism: Dromiciops gliroides (assembly GCF_019393635.1). Lineage (NCBI taxonomy): Eukaryota > Metazoa > Chordata > Mammalia > Microbiotheria > Microbiotheriidae > Dromiciops > Dromiciops gliroides. The sequence goes on from NC_057861.1 coordinate 456,164,945, forward strand.
TTAAATGAAACTATAAAGAAAGATAAGCATTTGATTATAAATTTCTTAAATTTCTCAAAATGTGCACCTTTCTTTCCACTGGGGCCACTTCCTTCCTTAGGCTATGTCTACATTGCCTTCCAAAACAGTTTTTGATATTTAAAAAAAAAAAATGGTGGAGCTAGGGATCTAGTAGTCATAATACCACCTCAAGCATTTTCACTGAAAACAGAGAATTCAGCCATATCAATCTTAAATACCACACTCCCCAAAGCTTCTCTTTCAGACTCCAAAACTTAATAGTCCAAGGAGGCAGGACCATCAAGTAACGCATATGGGTGGATCGAGCCACAGAATTGTTCTTGTCATCAAAAACATGTTTTGTTGTTGCAATGAATATGTATACCAACAAAACAAAATAATCTGGGAACAAGTTAATGGCTTTAAAAAGACAGAGTTGAATGTTCTGAATTCAATGTTTGTGACTATGAGACTAAACCATGTTTATTAATTGTTATGTTCTCAGTTTAACAAAGGAATTGATCTGTTTATCCATAGGGTGAACTAGATTCACTGCATAATCCTGATGACCAACTAATTAGTGGTTTGTGATGATGCTTATAAAGATTTGTCCTCTATATGGGGGAGAGAGGGTAGTGTTTGTTCTTTGTTTGGTTTGATGACATGGTGGGTTTTTGCTTTATTTGGGGATTTCATCATTGTTGTGAAGGCTGTTGCTATAACAAGAAGCATATAACAAGTTCCCTCTATTCATGCAGATCAACAAGTATTCTGCAACATTTATTCTTAGAGAGGATTCTGGGGTTTGGGAAAGATTAAATGACTTTCCTGTGATCACACAGACAGTAGATGAAAGATATAGAACTAGAACTCAGATTGTTCTGACTCTAAGGATGATCACCTATTCACTAGTCCAGGGTGCCTCTTTCCTTGTATTATTAGGTTTTTTTTAACCAAATGTGTGATTTCATTGATTGAGGGAACTGTCAGTAAAGAATTTCTTCTATCAGTCCACTTGCGTTGCAATTTATCATCTCGAAAAGTTTCCTGAACTTTGTATAAGAGCTTAAATGAATTTCCTAAGAGTTTAAATGAATTACCAAAGGTCACCTAGAATTATGTGTCTTCCTTTTTTTCGCTTTGGAGGCAACTGGGGTTAAGTGACTTGCCCAGGATCGCTTAGCTAATAAGTGTCTGAGATCAGATTTGAACTAAGGTCAGAGCTGGTCCACTATCTACTTCACCACCTAGCTGTCAAAGGCAGAATTTGAGCCCAGGTATTTTTGACTCAGCCTGGTTCTTCCTTTTCTAACTATTGTATTATAATTTGTTTTAGTCATTATGTACTTGTCCTTTCTCACCTACTATGTTGTAAGCTCCTTAAAGATGAGCACAGTTTGATAAATTTCTTTTTATCCTCAGCATCTAGTATCATACCAATATTAGGTCCTTAATAAATACATGTTGAATATATTGAACTAAAGTCTTCCTATAAATCAATAAGTATATGAGAAATACATAAGGGAGATAAAGGTCTCCTAAAGAGTTAAGTCAAAATGACTTCAAATTGTTCACTCATCCAGAGACTAAAGTTAGTCAATCTCATGATCCACCTGGTCTGCCATCTCCTCTGAGGTGGAAAGTAAAGAGCCAGATGTAAAATCTGGGAAGCTGTCCAAATTCATCTTTTTGAAAAGTAGGGTGCTGAATTGGGTCCTTCAGTTTGCAACAATGCTTCCAAATAGCACTGGAGACGATTGTGTCTATGTGACAGAAAACATCTAAATGAAAAGAGACAAATTCAGTTGATTTGGTCATACAGTAAATTGTCTTAATGTGTATACTGAATTGATATGGGATCTGACTAATTTTAGTCCATTTTTTTCACTCAGACCAGATTTGAGCCACATGAGAAAATTTTGTAGTAACTGAGAGCTCTAGATCATGTAAAATGTAACTAATTGGATTGGTGGGGGCAGGTAAGTGGCACAGTGGATAAAGCACCAGCCCTGGATTCAGGAGAACCTGAGTTCAAATCCGGCCTCAGACATTTAACACTTACTAGCTGTGTGACCTTGGACAAGTCACTTCACCCTCATTGCCTTGCAATAGATAGATAGATAGATAGATAGATAGATAGATAGATAGATAGATAGATAGATAGATAGATAGATAGATGGAAGGAAGGATGGATGGATGAATGAATGAAGAGAAAGATGACGGATGGGTGGATGAATGAATAAATGAATGAATGAATGTATAGATAGATAGATAGAGATAGAGATAGATAGTAGTTACTATTTTAAAAAAATAATTGGATGGGGGAAGAGAGTGAGACATGGAGAAACAGGAGAGAGCTCCAGCAAGGGCCCAAGAATTCCTACTAATGAGTCCATGCTCCTCTGGGGTCATTATGGTCCTGATCCAGATACCCCATAAGTCACATTTATCTACTGCTTTAGCATTACAGATTTCTAGCCTATTAAAATATTCAATCTGGTTTACCAAATTATTTTCTTTTTTTTAAAAGCATGGCTTCTTTGTTGTTATGTCATTTCAATCATGTCCAGCTTTTTAAACCCGGCTTCTACATATGTTATTTATTGAACTTCTGCTAATTGACACTATGTTTACCAAATGCAGGGAGAATGATATGTAGTCTATGGTTATTATTATTGTTCAGTTGCTTCAGTCATGTCCAACTCTTTGTGCTTGGCAGAGATACTGGAGTGGTTTGACATTTCCTTCTCCAGCTCATTTTACAGATCAGGAGACTTAGACAAACAGAGTTAAGTGACTTGCCCAGGGTCACACAGCTAGTAAGCATCTGAGTCCATATTTGAACTCAAGAAGATGAGTCTTTCTGATTCTGGGTCCAGGACTCTATCTACTGCATCCCCTTCCCCTCCATCCCTCCACTCCCACCGGCCTGCAGCTGCCCCATTTAGCCTGCGGAGGTTTTGTCAATTCTAACTGTGTCATAAGCATGGGCATTTAGATCAAAGAAGAAAAAAATGGATATTTTAATCAAAATTTTCCATATTCTCTATTTTTGCTTCCCCCCCAACTCCCTCCTATGCTTCCTAATGATCATAGTATTTCATGTTAGAAATTTCTTGAGCTGTTTTGCAAACACAGACACATAATAGAAAAAGCACTGATTCTGGGGTCAGAGGAGAAATGTTCAAATCCTACCTCTGAAGTATGCCCCTGGGCAAGTCATTTCATCTCCATAGGTCTTGGTACTTAATACTGATTTGTTCCAATTCACTTCAGTTTTCCTTAAGCAATGGAGGCTACTATTTCTTGATCTCCTTTGTGCACTATAACAGATAAATCATGGTAAATCTTGCCAACTGATTTTTTTGGTTTGGCCCATTTCACCTACATGCAGCCAGGTACTTAACTCCTACTTACTTATTTTGGCTATGGTAGAAATATGGATTTGGTAAGGAAATCAGTGTTTGCCAGTTGTTGATTTTTTAATTTCTAACTACTGCTTGTTTATAAATATTTAAATGCCTTATCATAAGCATTTGGAGTTCTATTTCAATTTTTTAATGTGCTTTATTTCTCTATCTATTTCTGTCTGTCTCTGTCTCTGTATCCAAACCCCCTCTGTTTCTCTCTCCCCTTCATATTTGTGGGAGGGAGGTGGAGAAATGGTAGAGCCTGCGATTTCATTATTGGTTTTTGTTTTGTTTTTGGTTTTTGCAATTTCATTATTGTAAGAAACTTCTGGTGACCACATTCTCTCTGCCAATGAAGGTCAGCAGCTCATAGTGTTAGAGTTGACTGGGGTACTAAAAGGCTAGGTAACTTATGCAAAGTAACTCAGATCTTCCTGACTTCATGGCTGGTTCTCATTCCACAATTTCACCCTATTTCATATGTATAATAATTTTAAATTGCACTATGATTTTATACAGCCTATATATACATATATATAGTGCATGCATACACATGTGTACAGTCTACATGTGTGTACACATACACAAGTGTGCATAATGCTGTCTGTATATGTAGACCATTAAATGACCATGGGCCCATGTATGCACATTGTACATTGTATCTATACATATCTGAAAAATTGTACATTCTGGCCAACATTTTATCCATATAGTATGCTTTTGTAATAAGTAATAATCATTACTATCTATGTTTTCTCAGATGCAATTAATCTTCCTCTATCTGGGTAAGTGAAGGAATTGGGCAGGGATGGGGGGATGCTACCTCTGAACTAATCAGAAACAAATTAAGATTGAATTCACTAGGATATATGTCACTTCATACTTTTGAATTTATGTGTATAAGGATTGAACTGGACATTTTTCCTTTTTATGTTGTATTGAATTGTACTTTAAATTACAGAATTAAATGCTCAAAGCAGAAACCTTGTCAGTTACAATGTCACTGAATCAAGTGCTGGAAAGATGAAGTAGTCATGCTATTATTTCTGTCAAAGCCTTCTAGCTACACTCCACATTTGGCACCTTTATTTGTTCTCCCATTTCTATTTTGTTAAATATTATGCTGGAGCCTATGCTGAGAAATACAGATTGCCCATACCAGCTTGGGCTGAGATGGAAATAATTTAAATTGAACACTGCATGAATACAGAAATCAGTTTTCCATCTTCAAAATTAACTTCGGTATATAAATTACACAATAGAAAAAAAAGGAATGCATATATATGTATTGATGGATAGATGGATAAATCAAGATGACGGATGGGTAGAGATAGGAGATGGATGGTATATTGATGGATGATAGATAAATAGAGATATACAGTAGATGATGGGGGGAGGATGATGATGATGGATAATGATGGATGGAGATAGTATATAACATTAGATAGATAAAAGGGATAGGCAGATAGATGAGAGAGAGGGGGGTCAACAGGGTGATAGGTCGATAGATCAATAGATTTATAAATAGATCAATCGGTAAATAGATGACACATAGTTATAGATAGATAAATAGACAGAAGGTGGTGTCTGTGTGTAAAATAGTATAAAAGCAAGTAGAGTCCTAAGTTTTTTCAGCATAAAGAATGGAAGCTACTTGAGGATTGTTTTTGTCTTTGTATCCTGAGCACCTAGTACAGTAACGATAACATAGTAGGCACTTAATAAATGCTAATAGAATGAAAGTTAATGATTTCCAAACTATGAATTAAAGCAGTTAAAAGATTGAACAGTTAGTTGCTCAGTTTGACAATGAATTCCAGAATATCATAATTTTAGTTTTGTTAATGGACCTCAGATGTTATCAGAAAAATGGCCAACACTGGGGGTTCAAATTTGGCCTCATGGGGCAGCTAGGGGGCACAGTGGATGGATCACTGACCCTGGATTCAGGAGGACCTGAATTCAAATCCGGCCTCAGACACTTAACACTTACTAGCTGTGTGATCCTGGGAAAGTCACTTGAACCTCATCGCCCTGCAAAAAACAAAAACAAACAAACAAACAAACAAACAAAAAAACATGGCCAACATGGCCAACAAATGATCAATCAGTCCCTGCTTTAAAGATTCCTATGAAAAAAAACCTCCTGACTTCTAAATTAGCCATCCCACTTCTAAATTTCAATTCTAACTGCAGAGAAGGTTTTGTTTTGTTTTTTTTTTTTAGTGAGGCAATTGGGGTTAAGTGACTTGCCCAGGGTCACACAGCTAGTAAGTGTTAAGTGTCTGAGGCCGGATTTGAACTCAGGTACTCCTGACTCCAGGGCCGGTGCTCTATCCACTGCACCACCTAGCTGCCCCAGAGAAGTTTTTTTTTTTTTAATCTTCTTTACACAATGTCTACATTTGGCTCTGAAGTTTCCATGCATCGCTCGTACTTCTGTTCATTGGTACCAAATAGAACAAATATACTACCCTTTCCATTTTATAGCCTTTTAGTGCAGCTACTCCAGCCCCATGGAATGGCTACTTCTCAGGCTAAATAACCCCAGTGCCCTCCACCAATCCTCATTGCCAGGGACACCTGGCTCTCTCCTCAACATTCCAGCTGCTTTCCTCTGGATGTTCTTCAGCTTATCAGTGTACTTCCTCAGCTTCAGCACCTGAACACTGTAATCCACATGAGATCTAACCAGGACAGAATACAGGGAGACTATCACCATCGTTTTTTAGGATATATGCTCCTCTAAAAGCTGGCACTAGCTTTTGGGGGTGGCACACGACCAGATTGATTCCTATTGAAGTTAGAATACACTAAAAACTCTAGATTATTTCTCAGACAAACTTCTCTTTTACCATACCTTCTCCACATTGTCCTTATGAAGTTGATGTTTTGAACCCAAGTATAAGATTTTATATTTAACTCCATTAAATGTAATCATCTTAGATTTGGCCTAATGTCGCTATACTTTTTATCCTACTTTGTGTTATCTTTGAATTTGATTCATCATACTCTCCATGGCTTTACTCAAGTCACTAATAAAAAATATTAAACAACTATGAATTGGTCCAACTTATTTGGAAAGCAATTTGGAATTATGGGTAAAATAATCACATCAATAATACCATTGCTTCTGGAAAGAATGTATCAATTGAATATCCTATACATCAATTCACCAGACTAAAATTCTTTTTCCTGGCCACCATTCCCCTTTATTTGTTGCCTTTCCACCATTAGATGATAATATCCTCTACATCAGGGCTTCTTAAACTTATTCCACTCAAGATGCCTTTTTGTCAGAGAAAGTTTTACATTTATATAAAATAGGCATACAAATCACACATTTACTAACAAATTTTTTGCAACCCCCACATTCAGTTATGCAACCCCATATGGGGTTGCAACCCACAGTTTAAGAATCTTTGCTTTAGATTGCTCCTTAAGCTCATGGCTCTCATTTTGCATTTGTATCCCTGGCACTTCATGCCTAACACATCTTTCTGTGCTTAATGAAAGCTTGTCAACTGATTGATAAGTTAAGAAAATGACTAAGAAAGTGACCCAGATATTCTAAGCACATACCCTAAAGGGATCAAAACCAAAAAGATATATACTATATGCAATGAATATTCATAGCAACACTTTTTTCACATTAACAAAGAACTGGAAACAAGGTAGATGCTCATCACTTAGAGAATGACTAAACAAATTGTGAAATATGCATACAATGGAAGTATTATAACACCACAAACAATGAATATGAAAAATTCAGAAAGGCATGGGAAGATTTATATGAACTGATGCAGAGTAGAGCAGGCAAAACCAAGAAAACAATATGCACAGTAACTCTAACAAAATTATAAGGAAAGAACAACAATAAAACTAAATTAATGCCATGTGGTCATAATAATAATGACTAAGCTTAGACCTGAAGAAGAGATGAGAAAATGCACCTCCCTCCCTTCTTTGCAGAGATGAAGAAATAGAAGTATGGAATATCACATATTCTATATGACTTGTCTAACACTGAGAATCTCTGCGTGGCAGAAAGGGATAGAGCCACTTAATGGACAAACTACTCCCTTATCTAAGAAGGAGCCCTTTTCTGCTACTAAAGTCAGGCATACAGGCCAGATTGGGTTCAATCCTAGGGAAAACTGACTTCTACTTAGAGAAGTCTAGGCTCCTTTTTTCTTATTCTTTAGCTAATATAAAATTTGGGGGAAAATTGCTAAGGCTAAGGTTTTGACTTTTCTCTGGGAACTTTCCAAAAGGAAGGAAGTAGGAAGGTACTCAGTGTACAATGTTAATCAGATATGGGATATATATATATATATATATATATATATATATATATATCCTACACAAAAAATAAATTTTAAAAAGACAGAAAACTCACAGTGAGTATTCACATGTCTTAATGAATACTTAATATAGCTTATAACTACTTTTACAAGCTTTCAGGAGACTAGTACTTTAACCCCATCAGAAAATTAAGCCACTGGGGGCAGCTAGGTGGTCTAGTAGATAAAGCATTGGCCCTGGATTTAGGAAGACCTGAGTTCAAAACTGGCCTCAGACACTTGACACTTACTAGCTGAGTGACCGTGGGCAAGTCACCTAACCCTCATTGCCCTGCAAAAACAAACAAAAAAAACCCAAAACAGAAAATAAAGCTATTTACAAGATTTATTACTGATCATGCATTTTGTATTTCACCTTGGCTTTGCCCTGTCTCCCTCAAAGTCCATGTCTTCTGACAAGCCAGGCCATTTCTAGGGACCATCTTCCAGTCAAGAGAACTGGAATAGTTGGCAAGGACCTCTTTTAGGGCTGTCAATCAGCTCTGACCTAAAGGACCCAAGACCTCTCGGCCTCTTGAACTTACAAGGTTGTCCCCAAGTATGGTCACCTTCATTTCAGGATCAAAACCCATTCATGTAAGAGCATGAAAGAACAAACACAAGGGAGGCAGTCCAAAATACAGGGCTATCCAAGCAATTAATATGTTTTATCTCCCATCTGTTCATTACAGCATGGAAACCAGAGTAAAAGACTGAGAGGGATCTCCTATACCTCACAAGGAAGTATTGCAAAATAGTCTGGAGGAAATGTAAAGCCAAAACAGAAGAGAGCACTGAGAAATGTCATCAGCTCCCCTTATTCAGCCTCCAAGAAGGGGACTGGCTGCCTCATCATTTCAAAGAGTCCTTTTATCTCTGAGTGACCAGAAAGTCTTTCATAAAAATGGGGCTCATGTATTACATCACCATGTCTTTAGAGTCTTCAGAAATTTTCAGCAAGCTCCAGACAAATGTTCCCTGGAATGACCTATATAGGCTAATTCAACCCTCACTACACATAATCAATGTGTAGCTTAGTTTTCTTGACCCACTTTTATTCTCTCTCTCTCCCTGCCCCCCCTTTGTAGGCTCATTCTCATCCTTAAAAAAGGACAACATTTGGCCATTTTTATGTATACAGATAGACATATTTATCTACATAGTGATATAGATAGGGCCAGATATATTAATAAAGAGATGATAAAATAATAGATGACAGATCAATGATAGGTGATATTGAGATAGCTGATAGATAATAGAGAAATGATACAGAGAGATAATAAGAGAAAGATCAGTTACATAAATGCATAGGTACATACATACATACATAGATACATAGAGAGATCTATAAATTCAACCAAAATCCTTCTCTGATGCTTTCTCATCTTTCTTTCCTTTCTTTCTTTCTTTCTTTCTTTCTTTCTTTCTTTCTTTCTTTCTTTCTTTCTTTCTTTCCTTCTTTCTTTGTTTTTTGTTTTTTTGTGGGGCAATGGGGGTTAAGTGACTTGCCCAGGGTCACACAGCTAGTAAGTGTCAAGTGTCTTAGGCCAGATTTGAACTCAGGTACTCCTGAATCCAGGGCTGGTGCTTTATCCACTGCGCCACCTAGCTGCCCCCTCTGATGCTTTCTTATTGTACAAAAGTGACCCTGAGTCCTCAAAGACTGTTCCAGAAAGCAGTAACTTGGCTCTACACAGAGGGAAAGGTTTCAAGCATGGGCCTAGGGACTGACATTATGTCTTCTACCCAAAGATCTAGCCTTGCTAACTTCAGAGAATCCCATAGATAGTTTGCATTAGGGTGGTAAGAATTTTGGTCATACTTACTATTAAAAATAATACGATAAATTATCCAGGGTTAGAGATTTGCATTAGATGTGTATTGAGGGGGTGCAGGTAGGTGGTACAGTGGATAAAGCACTGGCCCTGGATTCAGGAGTACCTGAGTTCAAATCCGGTCTCAGACACTTAACACTAGCTGTGTGACCCTGGGCAAGTCACTTAACCCCCATTGCCCCGCAAAAAAAAGAAAAAGAAAAAGAAAAAGAAAAAGAAAAAGAAAAGAAAAGAAAAGAAAAGAAAAGAAAAGAAAAGAAAAGAAAAGAAAAGAAAAGAAAGAAAGAAAGATGTGTATTGAGGGTATTGAGTATCTCCAGAGTATTGAGGTGTCCATACCACAAGTACAATGAATCTAAAAAAAATGTTGTATAGGATCCAAAACAATTTCAAAGAATTCATGATAGAAACTGTTCTCTACATCCAGAAAAAAAGAACTGTGGATTCTGAATGCAGATTGAACCATACCATTTCTACTTTTTTTCTTTGTTTTTTCTTTTTTGAGGTTTTTCCCTTGTATTCTGATTCTTCTTTTTACAATATGACTAATGCAGAAATATGTTTAATGTGATTGTACATATATAACCTATATCAGATTGGTTTTGGTCTTGGGGAGAGGAGAGGGAAGGGAAAGTGGGAGAAAATTTTGGAACTAAAAATCCTATGGAAACAAATGTTGAAAACTATCTTTACATTTAACTGGAAAGTAATAAAATACTTTTACGATTAAAAAATGTAGTAAAGGGACTATTGGATATCCATATACTAATTACAGACTAGATTGCTGATTATACTATAGATACCACCATGAATTAGTGATTTATGAAATGTATATATTAATGTATAATATTTGCCTTTATGCTCTCTACTAGCCTTTAAGCTAGAGGGCAAGAATTGTGCCTTATCTGAACTTTCTATTACTCCCATTTCCTAGCACAATATTTTCTACATAGCAAGAGCTTAATAAATATTTATTTAAGCAAATTAAATTGAATTAGAAAATCAGATCCAAAAAAAATCAGAGCTTACCTCATTGGTGTCTTTTCAAAAACAACATCAATCTTCCCATTACTATCAAACAAGATAATAGTGCTTTGCAAACCTTTAGGTGCTATGTAAATATTAGCTATTATCCTATGCTTATCAGATGACATTATCTTCACCCTCCACAATGTAAGAGTTTCATGTGGAGGAAAGCAGGAGGTGAGATTCTCCAATATTTTTGCCTCACAAAAGTAATTGATAGTTGTAAAGAAGTTTGAAAAGCACTGCTTTAGAATTTCTTACTTGGATTTTTTTTAATGGTTACTAAAATGAGTTTAGAGTCTAGTAGGAGGCTTCAGGTTCTCCTGTAAAGAAAACTAGGTTAGGAATCAAAATACTTGTCACTAATATGTCACCTTTGATAACTGATTTAACTTCTCAAGGGCTATTTCCTCATCTATAAAATTAGATGTTATATAATCATATATTTAATTTGTTTAATTATATCATTATAGTAATATTTATATGTGTGTATATACATGTTTGTAGAGATATGTGTGTATATATACATGCATATATACATAAACATTAATATAATGGAATAATTAATATATACTATAATTAAACATATATGTAATTATATATATATATATGTGATTGAAAGTCCTTCAAAAAGAAGCTACATAAATGTGATGCATTTATTTGCTTAGAGATGCAAGGTGTAATAGTAGAAAGAGGGTTGAATTTGGAAGAGAAGACCTGGACTAATGTCATATTTCTACCACTTGCTAGCTGTACAACATTGAGAAAATCCCTTAATGTCTCTGAGTTTCACTTTCCTCATCTAAAGAAAGGAAGGAAGGAAGGAAGAGAATAACAATTTCAATACCTAATCATGAGGTAGTTGCTTAGAGGAAAATTTGCAAACTTTAGAGTTATGTAAATGAAACAATGAAAATATTCCAGTGAGATCTATGATCTCACCAATGTGAATATTCCTTCCAATGGTGCAGACCACAGACCATCAGTTCCTGCCCATCTGACATGACCATTACCCATGCTGTCCTCTAAGTTTAACCGAGTTACAACCAATGTGGCCAAAGAGGTTTCTCTTTATTTCACAAATATATCAGCAGAGCACATAGGCTCCCTTCACTCGTGCCAAGTGCCCAGTTGACCTTCATTTGGATCATGCTTTTTTAATATCTTAATCCTGTTCTTCATATTTCCTTATTTGTTGTGTGTTGTTAACTGCTTACACCCACTATGTACCTTTCCATTGCTCTCTGAAGGACACTTATTCTTAACTTTGGAGACTGTAGTATTTATTCCATGACTCACAGTCATACAACACCCGCATTAAAATAACTGTATTTTCAAAGGGGAAGCCTTAGTTTCATTGAGAAGTTTAAGGTTGTTAAATTTCCCAAAAGCATTGTGATCTACTATTATTCATTTCATAATGGTTTTCAATATAATATCAAGGTTATTCTAGAACAAATATTACAAACGGGCTGTGTAAGAGATAAAATTAAATATTCTTAGCCTATCCACTCCACTGTTGTTTTTAGTTCTGTTCATAAAAAGTCCAAATAAATTTTCCATAGGTTAGTTGATGATAAATGGGTCAGTAAGACTAGAAACATTCAGAGGACTTTTTGCATATAATTGTTATGAAAACTATTTTGAATGTCTCCACAAAGGAGTCTAAAAATGTCATCTTCAAATAGTGAGCTGATTGGTTTACTCAATTAAGTCACCCTATTCTATTCCTCTTAGAATAAGTGATACTGTGCTTTGATAACAAGGTAAGAGTAATTCTCAATCAATCATAGGCTTCAGACTAAATGCAGAAAAATACTTAGAACTGGAAAAACATCATGCATGAAGAGGGTCCAGATAGATATAGGAAACCCATTGCTTTAGTCTTGCCTTAGTTTTCTTTTTTAATATATTTTATTGATATATTCTATTTTTTATATCATCACAGTTATCCTAAGTATCTTTCCCCTTCCTCTACTAGATAGCCATCCTACATAACAAATAGTATTTTGAGAAAGGGGGACAATCAGCATAACTGATCAATACATTGAAAAAGTTCAAAAACATGTGCAATGTATAAGACCTATGGACCTCCCAACTCCACAAAATGGTAAATAAGGCATGTCCTCTCATATCTCTTCATTTGAGACCAACTTGATCTTTATAATCTTATTTAAATTAGTTTTCTTTTTTTTGTTTGTAGTTGTTCTTTCCATTTATTTTGTTGCATTTGTTTTCTTGAGCCTGTAAACTTCACTCTGCATCAGTTCATAGAAAATTTTCCATGCTTCTTTGTATTCATCACACATCATTTCTTACAATACAGTAATTTTCCATTATATTCATGCACCACAATTTGGTGGCCATTCCCCAGTTGATGGGCATCCACTTTGTGCAGTCAACTTTTCCTAACAAATATTGACATTAAATAATTGTGTACCATATCAACTTTTTTTGATGAAAGGAAGAGAACCAAATCCACAACTAAATGAAGATCTCAATAAAAACTTAATAGAACTTTCCAGTTTATAAAGTTTATATCAGAATAGGTTTAGGATGGTGAAATTTGTAAACCACATGTACATTAGAAATTGCAATCATAGGGGCAGCTACGTGGCACAGTGGATAGAGCACCAGCCCTGGATTCAGGAGTACCTGAATTCAAATCTGGCCTCAGACACTTAACACTTATTAGCTGTGTGACCCTGAGCAAGTCACTTAACCCCCATTGCTCCGCAAAAAAAAAAAAAAAAGAAAGAAATTGCAATCATAGAAAAGCATCAACAAAATTACTTATGCTTTTCCCCATTGGAAGTTTAGTAAATGTATATGTTTGGTACAAATAGAAATGATAGATATAATGGATGACTTGTGTACTTCCAATATGTAAAGGGAATTAGAGGTGACAGTGCAATTCAGTCAGTCTAATTTGCCATGGCTTATTAACACATCCTTGAAAATGGTGGCTAGCCTAAATAAAGGCCAAACTAGTTCTCTAGTCAGTTCAATTCTCCTATGTTTGCACAGACACCGTCCCAGGTTAGCACCCTAAGAAAATACATTATCTTTCAAGTAATAATAATGATAATGGTAATGATAATAACCAGTTTCATTTCTATAGTGTTTTATGGTTTACGAAGTGCTGTATAAACCATAAATGAAGGCTATGAGGGTACCATTTAGCAAATTCCTGCTTCAGTGACCTGGAAAAGTTAATGCAGCTTCCAAAGGTCCCTAACTTGCTCCAAGAGATTCATTGAGATAATCTGGCTAGAAAAATATTACTGAAAACAATTAAAAGCCTGGTGAATTTTCAAAGCAGTTTTGTTTTGCAAATGATTAAGATAATAGAGTTTGGTTTGTTGCTTTTACTTTTTCCACATAGTCATAGTGAAAAATCCCCTATGATATTTATCTGTTTAATAGTAGCCCCACTAATGTCCCAACTACTTCATTGTCTGATTGTAGTATAGAGTTGACCATATGCTCTTAAAAAATATTCTGATCTAGTACAATCTCTAGAAGTTCCTACCAAGATAGAAAGTCTTTGTGTACAGGTCCAGCTACCTAAGTTTAAAGAGGCTGCGAAAAGACTGTTAACCAAGTAAGTCTCTCTCTCTCTCTCTCTCTCTCTCTCTCTCTCTCTCTCTCTCTCTCTCTCTCTCTCTCTCTCTCTCTCTTGCTCTGTGAATCTCTCTTGTCTTTCTATTTGTCTCTTTTTCTTTGTCTCCATCTATATTTTTATCTCTGTATCTCTGTCTCTCTCTGTCTCTCTCTTTCTGTCTGTCTGTCTGTCTCTCTCTCTGTCTCTGTCTCTCTGTCTCTCTGTCTCTCTGTCTCTCTCTCACACACACACACACACACACACACACACACACACAGGTAAGTTCAAGGTTTCATAAAGACTATTTGCTAAGATGTGGAGGACTGCCAATCATGCAACAGAGGAAGGAGTGCTCACACCGATGAAACTGCAGAACATCAGAAGCGTCAAACTTTCAGACAGTTATTGTTTTTACTAAGTGCCTTAGTTCTTTTTCTTCTTGAAAGTTGCAATTGCCACTTATCTCTGCTTAGTTTTGTACTGAATGCATGCAGAGGTGGATATACTCAAAATCAAGAAAGATCTAAAGATATGAATGTGTCATTAAACAGAGTACATTGCACTATACTTCGCCCCCCCCCCCCCGCCCCAGTTAGAAAGTGCTCTTTTCAAAAATGCTCTAAACAATTATGCTTCATTTTAGGGAGTAAAAATAGCATTGTGTATTAGGTTGCTATGACTTTTTTAAAGAACGTGTTGTTTTTTACTTGACTGTTCTTGAACAAACATCTCTGCATCTAAATTTTGAATTTCACTTTCAAGGTACCACGAATCTCTTCCTTTAATTTTCTGCAGCAGCTTGCTTTAAATATTGAGGATTCTAATCAGGTTCTTGGGTTGAACTGTTAGCCAAGCTTCAGAACTTAACTCACCCAGTGCCGGCACCTTATCTACTTCACTTCTGAAAATACTAAGGTACGAAGAAAGATCATCTAGGTCAACGGAATTTTTGTTGTAAATATCTAAGCAAGCATTCATGACTCATATGTAGACCAATGTCTACATAAATAATGCATTATCTTACTAGGAATCCCCTAATTCAACAACTATTTCTTATGTAAAGGCATCATGGAATAGGGAATAGAGATCCAGCCTTAGAAAAAGGAAGATCAGAATTCAATTTGCTACTTCTGATACAGGGGCTGAGTGACCCTGAACAATTCAATCCAAATCAATAAACATTTGTTAATGGCCTTCTTTGTGTCAGATAAAGAAAGAGGCAAAAGACAGTCCCTGCCCTCAAGAAGCTTTCAATGCAATGATAAGTCTCTAAGATTGTAAATTGACCTGCTTGGATAGAGTTTCCTCACCCCTGGAGTTTCAAGTACAAAAGAAATCACAGGAGCAGTCCCTATCCCTATCTACTATGTACGATGAGCTAGAGGGTGGCAGAAATTCAATAAATAAGCACCATCAAAAAGATTTTCACCTAGTAATAAGCTATGCTTTGTCATATCAAATCTGATATCTAGATATCTAGATCAGGGCTTCATAAACATTTTCCACTGGAAATTCCTTTTCACCAGAGAAATTTTTATGTGACCCAAAGTATATAGGTATATAAAATATGCATACACAACCTTTTACTGTTGCCAAATTTTTCATGACCCCTACATTCAGTTATACAACCCCATATTGGGGCACTACCCACAGTTTAAGAAGCTAAGATCTAGATAAACCATTTACTAAACTAAGTGTAATACTAAACCTTAAATTAAACATATTACTTTGCTCCAGATAGTGTGCTAAGTCCTGAGGGTATAAATTTTTAAAAGAGAGAGAATAACTGCCCTCAAGGAACTTACAAACTAATGTAAGATATTCAAAGTAGTGGGGTTTTTTCCGTATCTTATATATGTTATCCAAAAATATATAACTTTAAAATAACAAAAATATGCATTATTCCGAAACCTAAATTTCCTTAAAAGTCCCTTATTTCTCATTTTCTTACAAGAACATAATACCTCATTGCTTTAATCTGGTATAAATGTGTGTTTCTATCAAGTAAGCTTTTCCTCAGGTGAAATAATCTTGATCCTTTTCATCTCCACAGCACAGTACAGATATTTTAAAATTAAAGTGCATATCCCTCTATGAAGTTGCCTAGGATTCTCTTACAAGCTAGAAAAAAAAGAAGACTGAAGGTTAATTGCCTCATCCAAAGCCATAAAAAGGAGAAAATATCCAACTCAGAAACTGAGTTCACAGGGATGGTGAAACGTAGCCGGAGTGACCAGTGCTTCTGGGTCCCTACCAATCACCCACCCATATACTTGGATTGCTCTGCTCTCTTGGATCAGAATGTATGACAGAGGCAGCCTTGTGACCCTTCTCTAGCGACTTGAATTGACAACGTTTCAGAATACAGATATAAGTCCTATATTCAGATGGGTGAATTAGAGCATTTGGGCAGCTGTCAACATTGCCCCCTGGGAAGTGTTTTGTGGATGACACATCTTAGTAGTTACTGCTGGCTTATCAACACCTATAAACATTAGGCACCTGCACATTGAAGTTTCCCATCTGAAGGCTACAGTAGTGTTCCAGATATCAGGCTTTCTCAATCCCTCACCAAAGTTGCTGTCACTCCTAAATATGAAGTAAGGAATAGAGAGAGAAAGGAATGAACAAATGAATGGATGAATGAAAAAGAAAAAAGGGAGGCAAAGGAAGGATGAATTTGTTAAGTGCCAGGCACTGTGCTAAGCACTTTAAAAATATTATCTCATTTAATCCTCATTACAATCCTAGGAGGCAGGCAGTTAAGTAGTGCAATGGATAGAGTACCAGGCCTGGAGTCAGAAAGACCTGAGTTCAAATTCCACCTCCAACACTAGCTGTCTGACCCTGTGCAAGTCAAATAACCTTGTTTGCCTCAGTTCCTTCTTCTGTAAAATGTGCTGGAGTAGGTTCAGTCCAATATCTTTTCCAAAAAAACCTCAAGTAGAGTCATGAAGAGTTGGACACAATAAAAAAAAAATGAATGCACAATATCAGGTGCTATTATCCCCTTTTTACAGATGAGGAAATTGAAGCAAACAGAGGTTAAATGGCTTGTTCTAGGTTGCAGAGCTAGTATCTGAGGTGGAATTTGAACTCAGTTCTTTTTGATTCCAGGCCCAAAACTCTATACACTATACCCACTATATAGCTGCCCCATTAGCCACTAAGTAATCACCCTTAACCTGAATCTTATAACTGTCCCTCATGTGTGGTTTACTCTACCACCTCACTTCCACCTCCCAGCTCTCCTCTCTTCCTTCAAGGCTCAGCTCAAACACCCACTTCCTACAAGAGTCCCTTCCCAGTCTCCTAGCTGCAAGTATCTTCCCTCCAAGATTTCCTTCCATTCTACTCTGTATACATTTTGTATGTCACTAGGTGCAAGCTTTTATTAAAAGGTATAACTATAGGGGGCAGCTAGGTGGTGCAGTAGATAAAGCACCGGCCCTGGATTCAGGAGGACCTGAGTTCAAATCTGACCTCAGACACTTGATGCTTACTAGCTGTGTGACCCTGGGCAAGTCACTTAACCCTCATTGCCCCACAAAAAAGTATAACTATATGACTTTTAATTAAAAAGTATAACAAGTTGTTAGCTTTTTTATGTAAAAAAAAAAAAAGCTTAAGTGCTTTGTATCCTCAATGTTTAACACAGTGTCCGGCACACAGTAAGTGCTTAATAAATTTGTGTTGACTTGACTTAAAAGCAAAAATGTCCAGTAGTTTGGAGATCTACCTGTTGCCAAGATATATCCATATCAGAAGGTACCTATCAGTATCACTACCTCTACCTTACTGTTCCAAACCTGTTGTAGATATTTACTTTCACCTAAAGGTCCCAAGCTAGCTATGCTTGAAAATTGGCTCCTGTCCTAAATAAAGCAAAAAACCTCTTTATCATGATCTATACCTAACTTTCCTATTGAACTCTAGTCTCACAACTCCAACTGCCTTTTAGACATCTTGAACTGGATTTCCCATAGAAATCTTAAACTCAACATGTCTAAAACTGAATTCTTCATATTTCCCCCAATTCTGCTATTACTCTCAAAGGTACTAGCATCCTTCTAGTCCCTCAGAATTACAACCACTTCTTTAACTTCCCAATCTCTCTTACCTTCCATTTCCAATCTGTGGCCAAGTCTCCTTGACTTTACCTTTGTTACATCTCTTGTATTCATTCCCTTTTCTCCTCTGCTCTTAAAGAGTTGGCCAATAAAAGCATGCAGCTCCAAAACAGTCCAGCTGAGGAGCAAATAAAGATTTCAGAAGAAGTCCAGGCCCTTTAGAAAGAAAAGAATCAGCTACAAAGAAGAAGAAAGATTGTCAGCAAGAAACTTAAAAAGGGTAGTGTTGGGGCAGCTAGGTGGCGCAGTGAATAGAGCACTGGCCCTGGATTCAGGAGGACCTGAGTTCAAATCCGGACTCAGACACACTTGACACTTACTAGCTGTGTGACCCTGGGCAAGTCACTTAACCCCAATTGCCTCACCAAAAATATAAATAAATAAATTTAAAAGGGTAGTGTTTTTGCCTGTACTGTTAATATTCACTGGAACTAGAAGTGCTGTACTAACATATAACTTGAATAGTTCCTCAATCTCTGGTCAGGTAAACATAAAATTTGGTAAATTCTAAAATTCATTGTAATTTCCAACTGTAATGAATATATCAGATGAAATAATTTAATATAGTAAAGCATGATTATATATACACAAAGCTTACATACTAAAGGGGGAAGATAACACAAAAAGGAGCAGAGGAGTGAGGAAAAATGGAAAGTAAATGTTGATACTATAACTACTGTGTTTGGAAAGCAGTAGAAAGAAAATAAGGCCAAGGTAGCCTATGAAAACCTAGGATGGCTCAAAGGGGAGGAGTCTATTCTCTGGTGGAAAGAACAGAAATGATGCCTTAGAATAGAGTCAGATGTATGTGTGTACATGTAATGTGGAAATTTATTTTGATTTGGGGACCCTACCTTTGGGCCCTCAGGGTCTCTTTTGTGTGGGAGGGGCTAGTGCGCCCCCCCCTCTGCTTCAGCTGAGCCAGAAAGCCCCATGGGCTGTGCAAGATGCCAGGTCAGACACCTGTGGGGGAAGAAGCCCCCAGCTCCCTCCACCCTGAGCGGAGGTATCTGAGAGATGCTGGGCTTTGGCCTGGCCTGTGCTGGGGCATGTGCTAGGGCGCATTAGGCTCGAGTGCAGCCAACCCCCCCCCCCCCCCCCACCAACAGCTGCAGCCCTGGCTGGCGGATTAGCTTGGTCTGTGGGGGCGCAGGAAGCCCCGAGGTTTGAGTGGAGAAAAGAAAGGTATATATAGACCTGGGGGTTAGACTTTGGGGGGCGGACGAGAAGGGACAAGAGAGGCTGCTAAGGAGATGGCAAAGGTTGGAGGGGGGCTACAAGGACACAGGAGAGGATGAGAAGGACTAGGAGCAGAGAAAAGAGAGGCCAAAGGGCAGACTGACAGAGCAGACAGACAAAAGGTCGGTGAGAGAGAAACACAGGGGTTCAGGTGGCAGTAAGAAGAGGAAAGTTAGAAGCAGGGGGATTTACAAAGTGAAAGGGGCTCGGTGTTAGAATAAAGGACCTGAGTGCCCTAAGGCAAGGTGCGGCTAAAGCCCTTATTGTATTAAAGAAGTTCCAAAGAGACGCAGTGGAAAGAGAAGTGCCACAACGCAGTCAGGTTGTACATTTTATTTCCCTGTATTCTTAATTTTCAATAGTATCTGATAAATAAAGTCTGCTTTGATTATTTGGTTAAGAGGCTTCTTAATATTTTGCTTATCAATTTGGGAATAGAGCAGTGTGGTGGAACTTTATAAACATCCCATACTAAGTTAATAGCAGTCAGATAGCCAAACAGTCAAAAGTCCCCAGATTAGTACCCCAGTCAGATTAGCCCCAAAATTAGGCTAAGTATAAATATTCTCACATTTGACAGGAGGCCGCGGCAGGACTTATGGCCCAATTATAATTTTTCTAAATCTATAAGTTTTCATATAATTATCATTTTTCATAAATCCAAAATTATATAATTTTTTCCAGACTAGATTATCAATAATAATTAATTTTTTTACAGTAATATGTACATGTATGTGTATACTATGTGGTTGGAGTATAAAGAGCAAGCTCAAAATTAGCCTATAAAAGTCCAGGTTGAAGCCTAGACTTTGGACCTCCCAAGCCTTTCCCTACCCTGTAGTTATTTTACTGGGCTATCTAGCTGGCTTCTCACCCACTGTTGGCCAGGATCATTATCACACGTGTATACTCTGACTCTAGCTTCCTTCCTGATTCTACTTCTTTCTATGACTGCTGATACCTGCCTAGTGCTTCAAACACTGTTTTAACTTTTTCCCCCATTGCTACCTTACCCTGTAGCCATTTCCCACTGCTCTTCATGTGCAGCCCTCCTTCATAAAGCCTTTAATTCCTAGAATCTTGTCTTTTATAATTACCAGCAACTAATGGTGAAAGGTGAAAGCAGTGAGGTGGTTCAGTGGAAAGAGATCTGGGCCTGGAGTCAGGAAGACCTGAGTTCAAATCCAACCTCAGACACTTACTAGCTGTATGTCCCTGGACAAGTCACTTAAGCCCTGTTTGCCTTAATCCACTGGAAAAGGAAATGGAAAAGCACTCCAGTATCTCTGTCTTTTTTGTTTTTGTTTTTGTTTGTTTGTTTGTTTGTTTGTGGGCAGGCAATGGGGGTTAAGTGACTTGCCCAGGGTCACACAGCTAGTAAATCCAGTATCTCTGTCAAGAAAATCCCATGGAGAGTGTTGGCATACAGGGTCATGAAGAGTCTGAGATATAACTTAATGACTGTCCAACAACAGAAATGAAAGGCAGATATTTGAGTCCCATTAAAATCTCAAAGTTAAGAAAATTCTTTGAGATTCTTGATGGGCAGTAATGGTCTTTGAAAAAACTTTCAGGAATTACCAAAATGACCTAGAATCCTAAATCATACCTCTTCTTAATTTTCAATCTTGCACCAGACACTCAACACATCTCAATTTAATACCACCTCCACTGCTTCCTCTGCATCAGGGAATTCACTGTCATTCTATAAGTGAGCAAGTCAATGTCTTCTTACCACTACTTTATCCTAGGAAGGGAAATACTAGTCTAAAAGCCACAACCAATCCTCTTATCTAATTTCATTAAGTCCTCTGCTCATGCTTTCCTTTGCTTGGTTTCTGCAATACGCCACAAGCTTCCTGACTTTCCTCATACCTAATACTCTGCTCCAGTTCTGTCTCCTCCATTGGCACCCTCTTCCACCCCAAGCTTCTTCCTCCACAGGATAGGAGAGAGCTTCACAAGGTTCTGTCTTTGGCATCTTCTAACTCAACACATTTTCCCTTAGAGAACTCACCCTCTTTCTTTAAGGGAAACTAACAGGGCACCTTTTCTATTAACAGGACAGTGAGTCAATGATCAAATCAATGAGTCAAGTATCTTGAACAGATGAAGATTAAATCCAAAGAACAAAGAAAATTCCTAGGTAGGGAGCAAAGTTTATGATAAAGAAAGAAGGAAAGTTTGTGAAAGAATACCAGATTCACTTCCAGGGTGGAGCCAAGATGGAAAAGGAAAGGCAGTGAATTCTTGAACTCATGACATGATCACTCCAAAAAACATCCAAATAATGCCATAGGACAATTCCTGGAGCAGCAAAACCCACAGAGCATTGTGATTAAATCATCTTCCAACCAAGGACAGCTTGGAAGGTCAGAAGGAGTAGAGCCCAACCCCACAGTCACCCTGACACAGATCCAGTTACAGGAACACCTTGCCAGAGAAAGAAACCCCCCAGAGCCTCTGAATCAGCTGAAGCACCAGTGTCATCTGGAACTAAGCTCGCAGTCTGGTAAAAGGGCTGAGCCCTTGGCCAGAGGGAGATTACTGGGGTCTAAACTGGTGCTGAGGCAGAACTTGGGTTTTTCACCCCTGCAAGGAACCAGGAGGTAGACTTGAATAGCAGTGGCCCAGGTGGGGGAAGGGCACAAGCTCATCAGAGCTAACAACCATAACACACAAAGCTGGTTGATTAGTAAGTTGGTCTGGGGTCATCTACAGACCAGGGAACAGGCCAGGTGAGTGAAGAACCTGCTCCTTCTTAAATCATACTACCTGGAACCTTCTGAAGCTTGGGATAGTGCAGCCTAGAAACAGTGCCCCACTTTAAGGAGCTAAAAGTCCAGTAAAAGAAGGGCAAGATGAGCAGACAGAGAAAGGTGAGGACCATAGAACGTTTCTTTAGTGACAAGAAAGATAGAGGTGCACCCTCAGAGGAAGATGTAAACATGAGGGCCCCTATATCTAAAGCTTCCAAAAAAAAGTGAATTGGTCTAAGGGCATAGAGGTACTCAAAAAGCACTTTGAAAATAAAGTTATAGAGGTAGAGGAAAAAATGGAAAAAGAAATGAGGGTGATGCAGGAAAGACATGAGAAAAAAGTCAACAGCTTGAAAAGCCAAATTGGCCAAATGGAAAAGGAGGTACAAAAGCTATCTGATGAAAATAATTGCCTAAGAATTAGGATTGAATAAATGGAAGCTAGGGACTTTATGAGAAACCAAGACACAATAAAGCAAATCCAAATGAATAAAAAAGTAGAGGGCAATGTGAAATATCTTCTGGGAAAAATTGCTAACCTTGACAATAGGTCCAGGAGAGATCATTTGAAAATTATTGGTCTACCTGAAAACCATGATCAAGGAAAGAGCTTAGACATCATCTTCCAAGAAATTGTCAGGGAAAATTGCCCTGATATTCTAGATGCAGAAGGTAAAATAGAAATTGAAAGAATCCACCAATCACCTCTTGAAAGAGAGCCCAAAAGGAAAACTCCCAGGAATATTATAGCCAAATTCCAGAGCTCTCAGGTCAAGGAGAAAATATTGCAAGCTGCCCAAAAGACAGAATTCAAGTACTGTGGAGCCCCAGTCAGGATAGCACAAGATCTAGTCATTTTTATATTAAAGGACTGGAGGGCATGGAATATGATATTGCAGAGGGCAAAGGAATTGGAATTACAACCAAGAATCACCTCCCCAGCAAAACTGATCATAATCTTTCAGAGGAAAAAATGGGACTTCAATGAAAAGAGGACTTTCAGGTATTTGTGATGAAAAGACCTGAAATGAATGGCAAATTTGACTTTCAAATACAAGACCCTGCAGAACCATAAAAAATTGGAGTTGGGGGACATACCTGGGGTCATGCAGTGAGTGACTGTCTTGTGTCTGAGGCTGGGTTTTGGCTGGGATCCCCCTGGGTCCAGGGTGGATGCTTTGTCCACTGTGTCACCTAGATGCCCCATGATGACATTCTTAGGGTTAAATTGAGGGGTAAGGGGAATGCACTGGGGTATTTGGGAGGGGGAAGGGCAGAAGTAGCATGGGGTGAAATCAAACATGAAGGAAACAGAAAAGGGCTTATGAGGTGGGAGAAGAGATGGGGGAGGAACAGGGCAGTAAATGAATTTTACACTCATCAGAGTAGGCTCAAAGACCTTAATCTCATCAGAGTTGTCTCAAGGAGGAATTAAAACACACCCAATTGGGTGGAGTAATCTATTTAATGTGGGCAGTAAATGAGCCTAACACTCATCAGAATTGGCTCAAAGTCCTCAATCTCATCAGAATTGGCACAAGTAGGGAATAACATAAACATTCAATTGGGTGGAGTAACCTATCTAACCCTGCAGGAAAATAGGAGAGGAAGGACATAGAGAGGGGCAAAAGAAGGGAGGGCATATTGGGGGAGGGAACAAATAGAAGCAAATCCTTTTTGAAGAGGAATAGGGTAAAAGAAGATAGATAATACAGTAAATATCATGGGGAAGGGAATAGGATGTACAGAAACAGTTAACAATAGTAATCATGAAAAAGAGAAAAGGGGAAAAATTGTACAAAAAATATTTATAGCAACTCTTTGTGGTGGCTAAGAATTGGGAATTGAGGGAATGTCTATCAATTGAGGAATGACTGAAGAAGCTGTGGTATATGATTGTAGTGAAATGGTATTGTGCTATAAGAAATAAGAAACAGGATGATACCAGAAAAACCTGGAAAGACTCATGTGAACTGATGTATAGCGAAGTGAGCAGAACTGGGAGGACATTGTGCATAGTGACAGCAGTATTGTTTGATAAGCAATCATGAATGACTTAACTACTCTGAACAATACAATGATCCAAGACAATCCCAAAGGACTAATGATGAAGCATACTATCCACCCCCATAGAAAGAAATGATAAAAAAAAAGCACTTGTGGATTGTATATATATAACCTGGTTGATGTCTTGTGGAGGGAGGGAGGGAGAAAAATTTGGAACTCTAAATCTTATGAAAATGAATGTTGAAAACTACCGTTACATGTAAATGGAAAAAATAAAATGAATGTTTGTTGCAATGAAAAAAATTTTTAAAGTACGTATACAAACAAAAGCAATTAACATCAAAAGAAAAAATACCAGATTCTGGGGTAGGTAGATGGCGCAGTGGATAAAGCACCAGCCCTGGATTTAGGAGGATCTGAGTTCAAATCCAGCATCATACACTTGACACTTACTAGCTGTGTGACCCTGGGCAAGTTATTTAACCCTCATTGTCTCACAAAAAAAAAAGAATACCAGATTCACAGAAGATTAGCTAGCCAAGAGAGGTATTAGAGATTATTTTATTCACCCCTTTGATTTATAGATAAAGAAATTAAGGCTGTAATTCATAAATTGTTTCTATATTTCATTTTGTTTTTTTTTCTATGTATTCATACTACCCTTTCATGTGTCTTTGGCCCAGAGGTATGCTGGAGCCAGCTTGAGAGAACCAATGATTAATTTTCAGGATGAGCATTTCCACCTCAGAAATCATCAAAATGCTAAAATCAGAGCTTGATTTTTATTTTGTTGATTTCTAGACTTACAGTGATGGAGAAAATGTTCATCAGATTAAATTTTAAAGTGTCATCGAATTTGGTTCTAAGAATTAACCCTCAGATTTCTTTTTTGTCTTCTCATGGCATCCTGTGCATAACTGATATTAAATAAATACCATTGCTTATTGTGTGTTCAAATTACTATAGAGGAGCTCAGATACAAAGATAAGACAGTTCATATATGACTGCTGCAGCCCCATTAGAAAAGAGAACTACTTGATGGCTACAAATCTCAAGAAGAAACATCAAAAGGCACTGTCTGTCTGCTCCCTGCTGCTTTAAAGTGACGTCCAAACATGGATTTCCCACTCAGGAGCACACAAGATGGAACTCGGCCAAGAGGGACCAGCAACTATCTATGTTCTTGTAAGCCTAAAATGCTTCTTACTCAAAGCTGCATGTCTTGTAAAAACTGTTTGCCCAGCACCAGAGCAATCTGTGTTCAGGGAAGTCTGAAACAAAGTGGTTTTTGAAAAGCAGTGGAAAGTACAAGAAGCTATGAAATCCATAAACCCAGGAAAGCAATGACTCAGAGAGAAACCATCTACCCAATGTTCACAAATTGAAAAACATTCAAGACATTAGAACAGGCCCTGCTTCTCTAGGCTGGTTCTATCATGACCTTCCTTGACCTTTTTACCTGAAGTTTTGAAATAGTAATACATTCAGACTGGGGAAGCATGAACGTCCTCCATGACCAGAAATTTGACCTAAAGATCACCTCCTCTCAATATATATGGTAAGGAACCAAATTACTGATTAGGCATCTGAAAAGGTAAGGGAAATAACTGTCACTAACAATGAAGCAGAAGGCTAAAAACAAATCAACTTGTGTTTTTTTTTCCTTGCCTTATACACTGTTCTTGAAAAATCTTTGTGAATTGCAAATGCTATGTTGTATGGAAACCACTTCACAAAATCTTCTTGTCATTTTCTTTTCTCATTCTATTAATCTGATCAATTTTTGTTCTATATATTTACAGTCTTATCATTATAATTCATTAATAAATTATGGTTAATTTTTTTTCAAGTCACCTAGAAATTGATAGCTTAATGATCACATAAACATGGCCTGAAAGGAAAGAGGAAATGGGGGAAAATTAAATTGAAAATGTTTTCTTTTCTATGTAAACATTATATTCACTCCAAATGCAAAGTCTTTGACTCCACTCTTACACCAATCCAATAGAAAATAATATTTTTATGAAGATACTTTTCAACATCTGCCTTCTTTTCTCAGTGTTCAGAAGCCAGGGAAAAGACAAATACTATCATTTGTGAGCATGTGCTACCTTGGCTTGCTATTTACTTGAACACAGACTTGAATTAAAATAACTGTACAATTTAGGAGGAAATGAAGTGTATCTCCTAATTCAACCCATTTATAATTTGCGGAAAATCTACATGAGAAATTTATATAGTCTATGTTTCAAATGTGACCCATAGTCAAGAAGTTGGTATGAGTCACCCATTATTGAACCATGTGTGGAAACACGGATTCATTTTAGAGAGTTTTTCTGCCCAGAGGTTATTTTTTGATCTTCAAGAGTTTGTGAAACTAAGTCTTTTCCCCTAACAGTAAAGCTATAAGGTTTTCTGCATATACTTTAGGTTTGTATGTATTTACACACAGTGGAAGATTATCAAGTACTTTCCTCCTTGAAAGTAATTTATTGAGCACGTAACTGACTGACCCCTTCCTACCCTCATTAGCTCTTTACTTTTTACCACATCAGTATAGATGTGTACAGTTTAAAAAGTATTATAGTGATTTGTCATATTCTCAAAATCTTTCATGCATATACACCCCATATCACCAGCAAGCCTACAAGGTCCTCAAAGAAAAAAGACCCTAAATTCCAATTCTCTTGTGTATCACCTATTTTAAGGCTCTCTACATTCTAGGTCTTCAATAAATGTTTGTTAGATGAATTAATACATTTTGCTTGAATAAATAAGACAGTTCTATGATTTCTGAGTAAGTATATTACAATCTGTCCATGTTCAGCCTAACTTAACTACTTACCATATGCTAAATATTGAGGAATATGGAGATTTTTAAAAGAAAGAAATTTTTTTAAAAAGAAACACAAGACACAGTTAATTCAAATTCAAACAATACATTTTCATTACTAAAATAAGTTATCATAGTTGGAAGGATACGTAATGAATCCTGATAAATTCCTGATTATATAAGTGACTTACAAATGAATTTCCACACAACAATCCTGTAAGATATGTAAGGCAAGTATTATTTAACCCATTTTATAGATGGGAAAACTGAACCTCAGAAAGAACAAGTGATTTGTCTATGGTTACACAGCTAGTATCATATCCACTCTTTAAACCTAAATCTTCTGACTCTATTTTAGTCATTTTCAGTTGTGTCCAACTCTTTGTGACCCATTTTGGGGTTTCTTGGCAAAGATACTGGAGTGGTTTGCCATTTCCTTCTCTGAATCATTTTATAGATGAGGAAACTGAGGCAAACACGGTTGAGTGACTTTGCTAGGGACATACATCTAGTAGGTGTCTGAGACCAGATTTGACCTCAGGAAAAGGAGTCTTCCTGACTCCAGATCCAGCATTCTAACCACTATACCACCCTAGCTGTCCTCTGACTCTATGCCCATTGCTTTTTTCACTTATACCTCACTGCCTCTAATTCAGTGCAGAAATTCCTTCACATCATCCAGTACAACCAACCAACCCCCTCCTAAATATGTCAAGTGAAAGAAAAATCACTACTTATAAGTCAGCATTCCATTGTGGGACAGCTACAATTGTTACAAATTCTTTCTCGTGGAGGGAAAATTGGCTCCAATTCACTGATCCCAGTTCTTTCTTTTGGAGCTGCACAGACATAATCTGGGTCTTCTTCCTATATTTGAAGACACTCATCACGTCCCACCTTAGTCATCACTCCTCCCCAAAATTCCCAGCTCCTTCGATCATTTCTCATATGACATGATTTCCATGTCATCGTCCGAGGTCACCCTGCTCTGGACACACTTTAATTTGGCAATGTCTCTTCTAAAATGTGGTGCCCAGAAAGTAACACAAACAACAATTAGTGTGTGCTCTGGCCAGAGAATTCATTTGACTATAATCTCATATGAGTCATCCAGAATTAAATTGTTGTTGTTGTTGTTTTCACCACACCCTGATATGTCACATTGACCAAATCATAAAGAAGTTGACTGGATGGGAATTAGGCAGCAAATCAGAACCTTGCTGCAACCTAGTCAACAGAACGTGGACTATTTATGTAAAACATTTAACAATCTTGAGATAAAGGGAATGAGGGAATGAGACATGCAGGGAAGGGGGGAAAATAAGAGTTGAAATGAGATTAAGATATTGTTTGAAATATTGGCAGAGCAGCATCAGGAAATCCTAATGCAACCTACCTAGGTTTTTATCTTTCTCTGAGCAGTAACATTGGACAGATCATTGTGAGACAGATAAGAATGCATCTGGGCACTATATCCAGCTCTGACTATATTATTGGCTAGAGGAACAATATTGATGATGATGATTGCTAGCATCTTATTGTTATTCTTGTTTGTCCTTCATTCTCAAAGAGGACCATGGCATCAGAAGGTGATGTCATGACTTGCAGTGGATTGTATTTAAGTAAGGGAGGACTGTGCAAGGTCACCAACCTTACTCTCTCCTCCAGAGCCATCTGCATCCAGTGGCAAGATATACATCAGGATGACTGGAGATGGCCCTAATGTTTAAGGCAATTAGGGTTAAATGACCTGCCCAGGGTCATGGAACTAGTAAGTGTCTGAGTTGAGATTTGAACTCAGGTCCTCCTGACTTCAGGGCCAGTGCTCTATCCACTTAACCACCTAACTGCCTTTCCTTGGAGGTAGGAATTAGAGCTAGTAAGGTAAAGTGTCTTAGGCAGGATGGAATGTATTGAGTATGAAACCTACGTTAAAAAATTTTGAAAATGAAAGTGAAATTTGAAAATGAAATTTGAAAATATGTTTCCTGTAGGCATATAGTTAAGTGTCCTGGTGGCTGACTAGACCCCTGACATTTTCTCCATACAGTGAAAACTGGGAGAAAATATCTAAAGGCAGTTGTTAGAGTCTAATGTTAATGGTAAGTAGTGCTATTGAGATACATGGCCACCCCCTGGGTTCTGGTCTGTTCCAAAGACATTAGAAACCAATTGGCCTGCTGTTTCTCCAATACACACCATTTGGGGCCGTATGGCCCTAGTTGGACAACACTGGAATGTTATCACATCATTATTTCCTCCCATCCATCTATGTGTTTCCTCTAGTAATCACCAGAAAGAAACACATTTAAACAGTCAAGAGTGACAACAATAAATACTTGCAAATTGAACTTCAAGGGTCATTAATTGATGCCAGGCAATATACACCTTTTAATGAATTTGACATTTAATACAGTTCAATCAGTAGCTGTTACTAGCACACTGTTCAAAGGGGAAATAAATACAGATTTACTGGACTGTTTCAGTGGCCTTGTAGGTATTATTTATTTTAGAAATGCCCAGGGTTTCTTTTTTATATTTCAGTAAAGTATTAGAAAAATTTTAATGTACACAGGCATTATAAAAATGTAAAAGTGTAAAAGCCTTAGATTTATGAATTAGGTATACTTCCTTCTTTAATTCTTAGTAGGTGAGATCATTGCTGACATTTATGCCCAAGCAGATGATGATGGTGGTGGTAGTGATGATAATGAAGAAGAAGAAGAAGAAGAAGAAAAGAAGAAGAAGTAGAAGAAGGAGGAGGAGGAGGAGGAGAACCCAGATTTGTAGGGGAGGGATGGAAACCAAAAGTAAAGGAGGGGATTGCCATCCAGAGTTATTTACAATAGGGACTGTATGTGCCCTGAGACTACTATAATAGCTGTGGCCAACCAGGAACCCTAAAAGACATTTGATTCTCCTCTTGGGATGGTTCTAAAGACATTGAGGGGGAAGTAGTTTAAATGCTAGCTAAGCATCCAGGGAAATGTAGTTCAAGTATGTTAATGGAACAATGGTGCATGGGGGTTTTTTAGACAACAGCTTGAGATTACACTGGTCAAGGTATTTACACTCAAATCTATGAGTGCAGAAATCTGCCCTTGAGGGCAGGGAATGTCTTTTGCCTCTTTTGGGACCCACAATACTTAGCACAGCACCTGGCACATAGTATATGTTTTTGTTTTGGGTTTGTTTTGTTTTGTTTTGTTTTTTTGTTTTTGCAGGGCAATGAGGGTTAAGTGACTTGCCCAGGATCACACAGCAAGTGTCAAGTGTCTGAGGCTGGATTTGAACTCAGGTACTCCTGAATCCAAGGCCAGTGCTTTATCCACTGCGCCACCTAGCTGCCCCCTCATAGTATGTGTTTAATAAATGTTGATTGATTGATTGTCGTTGTTCTTCCTCCATCCCTTCTCCCCTCTCTTCAGATTTTCTAATGTTTGCATAGGACAACTTCTTTCCCAGACCTTCTTTTAAAAAATTATTCTCCATGAATTTCAGAACAACAGCAACAATAATTAATAATAATATCTAACATATATATAACTCTTTAGAATCTGCAAATCACTTGACAAATGTTATCTCATCTGTTCTTCCTCACAATAACCCTGAGAGGTAGGTGTCATTAGAGATACTATTATTAACTCCATTATATAGATGAGGAAAACCAAGTTTAAATGACTTGCCCAGAGTCACACAACTAGTAAACATCTGAGGCCATATTTGTACTCAGATTTTCCTAACTCCAAGTCTGGCAATCTATCCATTGTGCTACCTAGACCCTCTAATTAGCACACCATTGCAGTCACAGGTTGGTTCTCTAGCTATTACAGTACACACAAAATTGAATTCACTTAAATCCGGCCAAAGGTCTCCAAATTATTTGAATGAAACTCTTCACAAAAGCATACATTACCACTGGGAACCACTGGATGTAGCTAACTTGATGAATGGACAACCTAGAAACATAAAGGAAAAATTTTGTGTTGACAAGTGTCTCCAGCAAAGGAGCTGTATACTTAAATGAGGTATGTATATACACTTTGATGTCATGCTTTTGAAAGTCAAAGACCAATGAGGCTGCTAATGAAGGCAGAGCATCAATCCTATGTGTGTAGAATGGATTTGCCAATCCAGTGCTCTCAGCTCAGTCAAGCTCTGAATTCCTTATTACAATAATGTTTCCAGTTGTGTTGCCTGAATCAGCTGACTGGAGCCCTCTAAGTGAGGCCCAGCTTACAGGCTTGGCCTCCCTAGCAGCACTTTCATTCCCATGCAGACCAACACCTACCTACCTCCTTACTTTTCAGGTTCAAAAGGGGAAAGTTGAGCCAACTGTATTGACAATATTTTTATACATTTACTGAAATTCCAGACACCAGATGCACATATGAAACTATATTAACTAAATAAATTACTATGGGATATCTCCATGATAGGAGAAATTTTTGACATCTTGAATTGAAATATATATTTCTCAAGAGGATGAAAAAAATTGATGACTACTCATTTTTAGAGTGGCACACCATAAAATTTCTTTCTCTTCAAAACACAAAACCAGAACCTTGCTATGGAGTTTGGTAGTGTTTAGGATTTCTTTTTTAATTTGCTTTTTTCCCCTTTTATCTTAATTTTTTTAGCTCTAGAAGAAACAGGAGTAGCAACTACTGCTCCTAATTTAATTTGGTAACAATCCTTTTAACCACTTGTTTAATAAAATAAAGTAAACAAAGAAAGAACTTTTGTTTTATACATATATATGTGTGTATGTATACATATACATTTATATACATGTATATAGATGTATATGTGTATGTAAGTGTGTGTGTATATATGTGAGTATACACACACACAAAGTATACAAGCCCTTTCTTTTCTGCCTCTGTGAAGTGATGTGTTAAGGAGGAAGATAAGAGACAGGTCTTGATACATTCCTAGTCTTAGCCGGCCAATGCCACGTGCTGTTAAGAAAATGGAAATTAAAAATATATGCGAAAAAACCTAAAAATTCCAACTACAACACACACCTGGATGTGCAGGTGAAGATAACCTGTGCTCTCATTCATAGCAATCACTCCAAAAGCAAAGGGACATTTTATACTGTGTTGTTGACTAAGATTTCAGCCAACTCAAATAAATTTTACAGACTCTTCCCCCCCCCCCATGTCATGTTGGTTCAGCTGAACCATTTATACAACAATATTTATATAGTCTCCATAGCTGAAAACTCTCTCATGCAGTCAGGATATAAGAACCTCATGGATTTTTCATGCAAAATTCACATTTCAGATTATTCTCTTACAAAAACCATCATGCTCCTTATGCTGGCAGGTGAACCAGAGAGTGGTGATTGGAACAAGGCGATGAAATATGGGTGACACTTCCTCTAATGCCTTCGGCAGTATCATATGTGCAACAGCTGCCCTTCTGTAAGTCGTGATTCTCAAACTGGGTGTTCCAGGGAGGCTCTCAGAGCCTCCCTGAGAACTGAATTGGGAAACTCCAAAGCTCCGGTTTGTTGGTAGCATAAATATGAGTAACCATTTTTCTTACTGGAAAATTGGGGGGAGGGGAGTAGGGAGATAAGGCTCAGAGGCAAGACAAAGGCTAAGCTTGGGTAAGAAAAGTTGAGGAGGCAAATCCAAAAGAAGAAAGAGAAATCTGTGTTGTGCTTAAGGTGACACAGTGGATAAAGCACCAGCCTGGATTCAGGAGGACCTGAGTTCAAATCCAGCCTCAGACACTTGAAACTAGCTGTGTGACCCTTGGCAAGTTACTTAACCCCAATTGCCTCACACACATACACAAAAAGAACCTATGGAAAAGCCAGCTAGTTGGGTTGGAGTCTCTAAATTTGCATATCTCATGTTTCTTTTGAGCTACTTCAATTCTGCTTTGCTCATAGAGCACAGCACCTTCTCTGATGAGGGCACACTATGCTGGGTGGTCCTGTGCCAGTGTCTCTCATGTCATGCAGTCAATTCCAAAGTTCTTTCTTTCTTTTTGGCCAGGCAATGAGGGTTAAATGACTTGCCCAGGGTCACACAGCTAGTAAGTGTCAAGTATCTGAGGCAAGAATTGAACTGAGGTCCTCCTGAATCCAGGGCCAGTGCCTTATCCACTGTGCCACCAAGGTGCCTCAATTCCAAAGTTCTTAAGAGAGACCTTGAGAGTGTCCTTATAATGCTTTTTTCTGAACACCACGTGTATTCTATGAGTTCTCCATATGAGATATAGCTGGCCTGTCAACCAAGTCCCCAAAAGTAGATGTGAGGTGATTGATAAGAGTAACATATGTCCCTGCTTATTTGCAAAAGAGAATCCCTTAGTGGGGCAGTTGGTGACCTATGCAAAGACCTTCAGGCTGAGAAACAAGGGCACACAATACTCCATACTCCATCCAAATTCTACATAGACTAGTTGGTTCTTATGGATGGGATAATGATCTATAGTGGTCCTCTGAGTAAGAAGATGGCCTTGGCTTGGGTCTGGACTATGAATTAATAACAATTAAATTCATTAAGCATTTGTATTTAAGCATCTCTTAGGCCCCATGCAGAGATACAAGGACAGAATCAAAACACAACATATACACAGAGACAAAATATGCACGGATAAATAAGTACAAAATTTCAGAAGAAATGGGAAAATAAGTAAAAGCCATGTGCCTCTGTAGCTTCCACCTTTAGTTCCTAGTTCTGTCCTCTAAAGACAAACTGAAAAAGTCTAATTCCTCATCCCAAGTAACAGCCTTCAACTTCCTGAAGACAGCTATCATGTCCCAACAACAATATCATATCCTTAGTTCCTTCAACTGATTACCATAAGACCTGACCTGAAGCCCATTCTCAGTCTTGGTTACTACCTTTCTCTGGAAACTCACTAGTTTATCAGTGACATTTCAAAAATAAGACACCAAGAATTGAATTCAATACTACAGAAGTGTTGAACATGACATGCAGATGCTGTGAATGACTCGGAGACAATCAAAAGTGATGCACAATAGGCAATGTTTATGGTAATGGCAGGTATAATACCTCGAGCCAGCTATGGTGTTGGGCAAGACCACTGGGAGCTGTCCTCTCAGAGCTGTTCATGATGACCCCATTAAGGTTACCCACAAGACTAGATTGTGGTTCCCCTTGGACAGAGTCAGGTGGGATTCGTCATCCTGCTGATAAATCAGCTTCAGTGACCAAGCTGGCTGGTCTGCTCTGGCTAAGGCAGGCTAACCATTGGATTAAAATATGGGGTTTTAAAACATTTTTCTGAAGGATAGGGGTTAGAAGTTTGTCCAGAGTGTACACACAAGGTGAAATCAGACAGTGTCTTGGGGCCATCTAAACTTATTTATATGAAGTTTACGCCTAGAGGGTGTTACCTGCGGGTGTGACTATGACTTGGTTAAACTTATATGCTTCTTTACATTAAGAAATGAACTAGCTGTGTGACCCTGGGCAAGTCACTTAACCTTCAATGTCCTGCAAAAAAGAAAGAAAGAAAGAAAGAAAGAAAGAAAGAAAGAAAGAAAGAAAGAAAGAAAGAAAGAAAGAAAGAAAGAAAGAAAGAAAGAAAGAAAGAAAGAAAGAAAGAAAGAAAGAAAAAGAAATGAGTTATTTTACTAAGCATGATGGGGTGCATACCTTGTGGTTACATTCACAGATATATGAGGGCTTTAGGAATTTAAATAAGTTGTAGAAACAGCTGAGAGGGCAATGTCCTCTGCTGTACCCATTCCTCTGCTCTCCATTCCATAGTCTAGGCTTTATAGATGATTTCTTCCTCACTTCTGATTGTCAGCTTTTTTTAGTGAGTGGAATAGTGGGTTTTACACAGGTGTTCTTACAACTGTAGTAGAATGATCATCTTCCAACTCTTGGACACTATCTCTTCTTTGATGCCATTTAAGATAGCAATTGCTATTTCTAGCTGCTACATTACACCACATTACACTAACATTTAGCCCAAAACCACTAGATTTGTTTTTCAGGTAAAACAAGATCTAGTCCCACCTCCACCATTTTATATATTTGAAGTTAATTTTTTAAAACACTCTGCATTTTACATTTATTCTCTACTATATTTTGTCTCAATAGATTAAGCCCAGGATCCCAGCCTGTCACAATCTTCTTAGATCCTCACATTGTCATCTAATATGCCAACTCTCCTAGTCTTATACAATCTGAAAGTTTGATAAATATGCCATTAGTAACTTCATCCAAGTCACTGACAAACATAGTAGACAGGATAGGGCCAAGGATCAATCTCTGAGACACTCCACTGGAAGCTTTCTTGTAAGACGGCATTGGACTTTTTCCATATAGAAGATGACATGTCATATATGTACACACAGCCAGTTCCAAACACACCTAAGAGTACTATTGTCTACTATATTTCTATGTTTTCCCCCCACAAGAATAGCATGACCAAAGGATGAGACTTTTCTCCAACTGCTAGTGGCCTCTCAACCAAACCACCTGTTTAACTAGTGTATAGTGTGTATAAAAATACACATGCATGTGCGAATTTTATATTTATTTTGTTTCTACAGTAGAATAGAAGCTCAATATAAATAGAGATTGTTTCACTCTTTGTACTTGCATTCCCAATGCCTAGCACAGAGCTTGGCACATAGTACCTGCTTAATAAATATCTATTGATTGATTTAGTGTGATACAGGGAAAAGAACACTGCCTCTGAAGTCCAAGGACACGGCTTCAAATACTGCTTCTCTTGCTTACTCCCTGTGTAACCCTGGACAAGCCATTTAACTTTCCTCAGCCTCAGTTTCCTCATGTGTAAAATGAGCAGGTTGGACAAGATGACCTCTGAGGTTCCTTCTGTGCTACTATGACTTTGTTAAATGTTTTGCTAAAATTGAAATCTAACACAGAGGCTTTGCTTAACTGGGACTCACAGGGAGGATAACCTCTTCCATTTCCTATCCCTTACTCAGCCATTGTAGTTTGTTTTGGGTTCACTTGTACTTGGAGGATTTAGGCTCCTACTTCTCATGTTCTTTTTACATTTAATAAGCTCCACCCCATCATACTGGGGACAATTTTATTCATGGCTCTCATCTAAAGTCACACACACACACAAAAGGTGGGGATTAACAAAAAGAACTCCAGATATAAAATGAATTGTGCATAGGACATGTCATTTGAGACACAGAGAGCAATGATTACTCTAAAAATCATAACATGTGTTATAAAATGATAAGAACAGAATTTAGTAGCTTATGTTATAACTACTGTTGTAATCTGCTGGAAGAAAGCTAGGTAAGCCACATCATGACATAAAACAGACTTACCATATTGCCAATTATGCATTCTGTGCTTTATATCTCAGCTCCAACGGATATGATACAATTCATTCTGCTGGTGAAATAGTCTAGGCCTGACTCTTTTCCTTGTAGTGACCAAACTCTATGAAGAACCCCCTACTCCCCCCCCATTAGCCACTGTCATTCTGGTGGATATTATGGCCTGCCCATGGATACTTCTACTTCCACCATGTCCACAGGACAAAACCAGTTCAGTCTTCTAGAGATTTCAAAATCCACAAGGTTATTTGGACACTTTCATCTCAGGAGACTCATTCACTCAAGATCAAGAAAGAAAACCCACCAGGAAGCAGAGGTTGCCAAGTGCTTATAGCCACATGAAAGCCAGGTGGAAGAATGGGACCATCTGTCCCCTCCCCCAATCAACTCTTGGGAGATAGCTCAAAGCAACACTTGTGCCTCAGAGCCAAAAAGAAGAAACAGAGAAATGGAAGGATAGTGTACCCCATTTTGCATCTCCACTGAGTCCTAACTCAGGAGCCAATTAGGGAATTCATCCTTTCTCATTGCAAGGCCCTATGGAATGCATAGTGAAAAATAGCCTCACCCACAAAATCCATAAGGTTAGTAGAAGTTATATTGAAAATGATCCAAGGGGTAGAAGGGCACACACACACACACACACACACACACACACACACACAAGTAAACTTAGTCTTATGGTAAGATAACTGAATGAACAAATGCTACAGAGAAAGCTAAATCATCTTGAAAATATCTGATAAAAAGGGAAGACTACAACAATTATTACAAAACCTCATAATGGAGACTGCTGGATATGGAGTCACAGGATTTGGGTTCAGTTTCTATTTTCCCACATACTAGTTGGGTAAGTCACTCTCTGGGCCTCAATTTCCTTACCTGTGAGATAAGAAGAGTGAAGTAGATAACATATAAAGCTCTTTCTTACTCTAAATTTATAGTCTATCACTTCAGAATAATTCAGAAGAGCAATCAAACAGTTAACAAAAATAAGCATTGTAGTAAAAGCTATCAAGAAAGAAATCAAAACAATAGTCAGATAATACAGAGAAAATTACAGAAAATCTCTGCAAAGTAGCAAATTCCCTGAAAAAGAAAATGGTAGATTTAGAATTCAAAATTACAGAATCAAAAGCGGCAGGTGCGGGGAGGGGGGAGTTCGGAGGGGGAGAGAATGACAGAAGAAAATCAAAGGATAAAATGTTGAAAAAAATGTGTAATCACAATTAGCTAAGGAAATTGACCCTCAAGGAAGACTTTGTAGAGGGCAAGAACAGGACATTTCTTTTCACATTGCTTTGGTCCCAAACAGCATCATTCCATAGCAGAGAATTTTTGGCTTATATGTTCCACAGTGTTTGAGCATCATCAGGTGATGGTGACATCATCAGGTGAGAGGTCCTACTGGTAGGTCAGGCTTTAAAAATGGCATAAAACAGACAAAATTTAAAAAAATACAGTCAGAGTAGGGAGATAGGATGACCATATAGATGGCTATAGCCATGGTATTTCTGAAATTTAGTGCTACATCTAGACCATGGTGACTTCAGAACTAAGGCAAGAGCTTTCATCCATTCTGCAACCTTTCCCAAGACAGTTGTGGGAAAGATGCTCCAAAGAAGTATAGAGGTACCATGTTTTGTTTTGTTTTTACTTGCATTCCTTGTTCTTATCACAAAGGATAACCAATGGGAAGAGCTTAAGTACTTGTTGACTGACTGATGTTCTAGAGTGTCAGAGGAATTAAAGAGGAGTTAGGTTATAACTTCACTAAAGGGTAGGTATTTGTATTACTTGATTCATTTCCTCATTAATTATGTTCTCATGTCTTAAATGATTTTGCTGTTGAAGTCATAGATCATTGATATGATCTGGCAACAGAGTAATGTGACAGATGAGGACTCAAACTGTGAGTTAGATATGGTGATAGCTTTGTCTAATGCATGGAGTGCCCAACTTGGAGTCAGGAAGGCCTCAGTTTGTATCTTGACTCAGATACCTACAACCTGTGTGAAGAAGGGAAATTTGTTTAATGTCTCTCAGCCTCATTTTCTTCATCTCTAAAATGGGAAAAATAAGAACATCAACTTCACAGGATTCTAATGAGGATCAAATGAGATATTATATTTAAAGATCTTTGTACACCCTAAAGTTTTATATAATTTCTAGCTATTATGTTAATTACCACAAAACAGCCATTCTGAATGTGAGTATGTAAATGACGCTACAAATGCACAGATATAATACAAGTATAATAAGTTTTCTAGGGAAAAACACCATGAAACAGAATACTTAAATATTATACTTAAGAAAATCTAATGAAAAAAATTGCAGAGTCCTGTATTTGGAATCAAAGGAGTTGGGGTCTTTTAATTTAAATCCTGGCTCTTCCACTTACTATCAGTGTGGCTATGGGCAAGTCACTTAATTGGGCATCAGTGCCTCAGATATACAGTGAATGGAGATGTATGAAATCTCATGTCCCTTTCAGATATACATAAAATCCTATGATCAGAGGGGAGGGGGGGTTCTCTTCCAACTCCAATTATAGTACTACTCTATAGAACATGTATACCAACACCAAGAAACCTCAAGTTTAACTAACTAAGAGGCATTATTGTTAAATTTCACAACTTAACATTAAACAACAAATATTGTAGTCATCCAGGGAGAAGCTCTTCAAACAGTAAGAAAAAACAGTCAAATAATCAAAAATTGAATCCTTGCTTATAAGAATGAAAGGGAAATTTGGAATATAAGATTACAAAAAGTAAAAATAATTTATCCTATAAACTTAAGTTTAATCAATGAAAAAATATGCACTTGCAGGAAGAGGGAGACATTTGAGTCAATAGAAATCAAAAGTAAAAACAAATTATTTGACAAGAAATTCATCAAATAAATGAAAAATAAGATACTCATGTACAAATAGTAAAAAAATAAATGCTATGTTCTTCTAATGTTACAAAAGGTTATTCTTTTTTTAAAAAAATTCACCTTGGGATAGAGCACTGGCCCTGGAGTCAGGAGTACCTGAGTTCAAATCCGGCCTCAGACACTTAACACTTACTAGCTGTGTGACCCTGGGCAAGTCACTTAACTCCAACTGCCTCACTAAAAAAAAAAAAAAAAAAAAAAAAAAAAAAAAATTCACCTTGGTTAATGTTCACTCTGGGAATAAAGAGAAAGAATAGCAAAGTGGGTCAAAAGATTAAAAAAACAACTTTGGACTAGAAATCATGATACTTTATTAATGGAGTAACACTTGGAAATGTGGAAATATAAAGAGAAAGGACCTTTGAATGAGGAGATCAGAAGTAGAGAGATTATATAGATTCCAAGATGCATTTCAGAATATCTTATCATAAGCAAAGAGATATTGCCCAATAGATAAGTAGTCAAAGTAAATAAATAAGACTGGATAAAGACATACAAAAATCAATAATAAAATAAAATTATTATTTAAATAATTCTGAAGTGTCACCTCATATGCATCAAAATGACAAAGTAGATAGAAAATTTTAAAAATTTAAATGCTAAGGATGTTGCATATACCAGCTGTGTCAGAGAGGTACATTGAAACACCATTGGTGGATCTATTAATTGGTCCATTTATTCTAGCAAACAATTCGTAATTTTCCAAGAAAAGTCACTAAACCCTTTATGTTCGTTACATAAAACCTGGCTCTGCATTTTAGGCAGTGTGATAAAATAATGGGATTTAGCAGATACTCAAAGGCCCAACTGGAAAGAAGTTTAAATTGATTGAATTAAGTGAGAGTGATTAACTGCTGATTAGCCTACTTCAAGTTAACTAGATTGTAATCACACCTGGCTGGCCCTTAAGAAAGTATTGTTCTCAGGAGCTAAGGATTTTGAACTCAACTTGAGAACACCTTTAAGTCCAGTGAACCAATGGATTTGAATGACCCATACCAATCAGCTTGAAGCAGTGTGTAAGGACCGCCTATGCTCCAGATCTATAAAAAGCTTCCATACTCAGTTTGGGAGCAGTTCATGATTGAACCAGGCTTGTGGTGGAGGACTTGAGGAAGAACCAAACCAGGCTGGAACTCTAGGCTAGATAGGCCTTTTCTTAACTTTCTGAACTCCACATGAATACCTGGTATGCTTTAATAAATGCTTAATGCCCAAAGACTGTTGCTAAAGCTTCTAATTTAAGGCAACCACACATTTAGATTTTAAAAGACACAGCAGGGACTACTTACTACTTAAGAAAATGTTTACTTTATCTTATTCCTAAACATAAATATGTGTTGCATTTTAGCAAGAGGGTTTTTTTTTACATCCTGATATTATCATATGACTCTATTAATTTTAGTTATTAATATGGTCTGTTAGGTTTATAGTTTTCCTAATATTGAACTAATCATGCATTCTTTGTATAAGTGCAATCTGGTCATAGTTATATGATGCTTTTTTATATACCATTGTAGCATCTTTGCTAATATTTTATTTTTAAATATTTAAATTGATATTCATTAGGGATATAGTCATTTCTGCTATAACCCTTTTCAAAAACTGGAATTTGTTCCAGTGAGATTGATCTATTAAGGAACATTTTTAGTATAATTCAAATTTCAAGTTTGCTTCTCATGGTTTTTTCTTTAAGAAACAGCAAGAGATTGGATTGGCGAGGTCTGTAGGAGACAGTGGCCAGCAGGAAACCCTGGACCCAGCATGTCCCAGGCCACTAAGCGGAAGCACGTGGTGCAGGAGGTGCTCCAGGAGCACATGGTGCCCTCGGACCAGCAGCAGATCGTGAGGGTTTTGAGGACCCTGGGCAACAACCTGCACAAGGTGGAGACAGCACAGGGGCAATGCTTCCTGGTCAGCATGCCCTCCAAGTACCGCAAGAACATCTGGATCAAGAGAGGGGACTTTCTCATCGTGGACCCCATCGAGGAAGGGGAGAAGGTGAAGGCTGAGATCTCCTTTGTGCTCTTCAAGGACCACATCTGCTCCCTGCAGAAGGAGGGACTCTGGCCAGAAGCCTTCTCTGAGGTAGCGGAGGAACAAAGCAACAGCAGGAACAGACCATCTCAACCAGAACTTCCAGAAGAAGCGCAGTCTTCAGAAGAGGACAGTTCCGAGGACAACTCGGACCTCTTTGTTAACACCAATCGTGTGCAGTACCAGGAGAGCGAGGAGGAGAGCGAGGAGGAGAGCGAGGAGGAGAGCGAGGAG
The DNA here is from genome assembly GCF_019393635.1 of Dromiciops gliroides. NCBI lineage: Eukaryota > Metazoa > Chordata > Mammalia > Microbiotheria > Microbiotheriidae > Dromiciops > Dromiciops gliroides. The sequence goes on from NC_057861.1 coordinate 456,206,667, forward strand.
GAGGAGGAGAGCGAGGAGGAGGAGAGCGAGGAGGAGGAGAGCGAGGAGGAGGAGAGCGAGGAGGAGGAGAGCGAGGAGGAGAGCGAGGAGGAGGCCTGAGAGCCCAGCTCTGTGGATCCACCCCCTGGATGGGGATGAGGCAGGGCTCCCAGCTGAACTCGTACTCGTCTCTGTCAGAGATTAAAGCCCTGGTGGGTTGAGAGAGAGTTGTGTATCCCCTTGTACTGCTGTGCCTAGTAAAGCGATTCCATTTTTGACATCTCATTCCAGTGGAAAGGAGGGACCAAGGAATGGCTGGGTGCATGCTGGCCGAGCCTTGACCAGCCCCTAGGGCATTTCTGAATGGACCCCAGCAAAGGACAACACCTATTTCCATCCCCATACTCCCATACCCCTGCCCTATCCCAGGCAGAAATGGACTCATAACTTAAACAAGGGAGGAAAAAATAAGGAGGGAATTTTATTTAATATTAAGGGACTGGGGACCAAAAAAAACAGCAAGAGAAAACAGAAATGCACCACTTCACAATAACTCATAAGCTACAACCCTTCCAGTGCCCACTTCTAGAAGCAAACTTCAGGTCTCTGTCAAGGTAAAGTTTCATGTAGTATGTGCTATGGGTGGAGAATGGCTTGTCCCAACTATATTCCATTTCCCCATGGCCTCTGGACCAGAACTTTGGCCTGACCAACATGTTCATGCAGTACAGGGAGCAGGCTACACAATGACATTTATGCTACTTTTTTAATTAGGTTCCATTCTCTTTTTTTTTCATTCATATGTCACTGCTGAAGTTTTTAAGCAGTGCACCCTTAAGGCTATTTTGCTCATAACTCTGTGGTCTTTATTGCTCAATTTTGCATAGTGCAGTCCTTTTGTGGAACATATACACAAAGCAGAACTGATTGTTCTGGTCTACATTTTTCTTTGTTTTGTTTCTTCCTGATTGATGCATCATGCCCATATTTATAACATAGAAGGAATTTGGTAGGATGCTTTCTTTGACTGTTTTTTACGAGTAGTTTATACAATGTTGAACTTGATTGTTCCTTGAATGTTTAATAAAATATGATTGCAAATCAGTCTATTCTCTAGATTGTTTTTTTTGAAAATTTAATTATGGTTTGTTTAATTTCTTTTTCTTGGATTGTGTTATTTAAATTATGTCTGTTGGATTATACTCAGTTTTACCAACTAAGTTATTCTTGCTTATACGTCTTTATCATTTGCTTTTTGGAATATGATATTCTAAACTCTTCTCTTCTTTTTTTGTGGTAGCAATAGAGTCTTGTGTGATCCTAAATGTAACTCTTTAGTACCTCAATTCTATGTTTCTGACTACTTGCTGTAATTTTTTTTATTTGGCCTGGATTTTGGCTATTATGTTATGGGGAGGTCTCATTGTGAGGTTTCTTTCAGGAGGTGACTCATTTTCCTTCTGAAATTCTTTCAGAAAATGTATTCGATTTTCACTTCACCTTTTGGTTCTAATAGGCCAGGGCAGTTTTTTTATTCATGATCTCTTGAAATCTTATATCCAGAAATTTGTTGTTATTATTGTGATTTTCAGGCAGTCCAATGAGTCATATATTTTCTTTTATTGACTTTTTTCCAGATTAGTTTTTTTTTTTGGTTAGTAATAGAAAATATCTTACATATTTGGTAATTCTGGTCATTCTTATTATCTCACACTCACCAATTTTTTTTTGGTTCATTCTAATTAGATAAGGTTTTGTATCTCTTGAACCATTTATTCTCCTTCCAAGTCTTTCTTCTAGAACTCCAATTTGATTTCTAATTATTACCTCTGTAATTCATTCCATCATAAAATAATTCTTTCAAACTCACTTCATTTATTCCCCAAATTTTAGCACAGACCAATCCATGGTTTTTTTTTTGAAGCTTTGCTTATAGATATTATAGAATCAGTCTCTTCTTCTGGGTTTATGTTTTATATATAACTTTGGATCCATAGTATTTCTTTATCATTAGTATCTCGTCAATTTATTTTCCACCCTTATTTCCTGAATTGAGACTTTGTGTCAGGGCTACATCCTTTATACTTTCAGAGGGAATGGGGCCTTGTTTGGTCCTAACATGTATTATTCTAAGTCCTGATTTTCTTTCATTCAATTACTGAGTACATGTTCCTCAAGGACCTCAGGAGCATCTTCGACCAGCAAGCTGAAAGCTTTCAGCACTGTAAGGTGTCTTGGGCAGGGTCAGAGCCTTGCATACTTACAGCCCTGGTTCCAGGTCTGTATGACACAATTGCAGACTCACTCCCACAAAATACTCTAGTAAAATGCTGCTAGCCCCAGATCTCATAAGCACTGTAGAAAGTTCCCCTGATTTAGCACAATAGAATGTCAGACTCCCTTCTGATGCAAGCTCCCTGCCCCAGTACAAAGCTGCAGGTCCATTGAAATCTGTATAGAAGGTTCCAAGACCCCAGTTTGAGGTGAGAGTAATCTGCAGGTTGGACCCTGATCTGTGTTCCCTGCACTTGACACATAGCTGTAGGCCCTAGACCTAGTCCAAAGGTTCAAAGGCACAGGCTTTCCTATGTGGCTTCTTTCCCAAAAGCCTGCATGCCTCTAGCTATTTCCTTATACTGATAATGGTCCAGGAAAAGTCACCCACTGTACTTTCTGCCTGGATTTCTTTCTAGATCACCACTCAATCTGGTGTTCTTCCTTGATCTTTGCTGGAGCATTTATGTGAAAGCAGGGTTGTATGTCTACCTCTCATTCTGCCATCTTTGTGGGTGTCCCACATTTTTCTTTTCAGCTCAGAAATATTCATAAAATACCTCTTTGTACAGGGTAAGGCACTTAGTGGGGGGGGGGGACTCTTGGTGCCTTAGAACAGAACAGAGCTTTCTCTGCTGAGGAGTGACCCAGGACTTCCTCCTATCTTTCTCACCTTCTCCTTGCTTTCCTACTAGCTTCTTCCTTTGCCTAGCCCTATTCCCTAACTCTAGGAGGTGTTTCACAGTGTCTCACCGATTCTTTCCTCCTTCAGGGAGATCTGGATCATTTCATTACACAGATGATATGGGCCTAGGGTTCTGCTGTCCCAAGTGGCATTTCCAGTATTTGTCTTCTATGTGCAGATGTCATTTTGACTATCCTCTTCTGAAAGAGATGGTTTAATGAATCAACAAGCATTTATAAGAACCTTCTATGTAACAGGCAATTGTGCTAAGTACTAGAGACAGAAAGGCAAAGAATGAGACAATCCTCACTCTCAAAGAGTTTGCATTCTATTGGGATGTAACTGTACATCTAAGTATATACAGAGAAGATATAAGATAATATGTGTGTCGGGGTGGGGGGGTGGGGGGTGGGGAGGGAGGTAATGAAGGCCCACTAGCAATTGTAGAATCAGGAAAGATCCAGGAAAGGAGATCCAGAATCTGCCAGTTAGGCTTATCAATGTGGTCTTTAAAATTTTCTTTAGCTGTCATAAAAAAAATTATCACAATAAAATTACTCAGAATCTCACAATTGGAAGGCTATTCAGACCAACCCATGCCTAAATGGGCATCACCCCTACAACATAGCTGAAAAGTGGTCAGCCAAATGTGAAGGGGAACCCGCTACCACCCAAGATAGTTCATTTCATTCTTGGATGGCCCTAACTATTAGCAAGGACTTTCTTTTTCTTTACCTAAATTTGCTTTCTTGCCTAAATTTACTTCTTATCAACTTCCTCACATTGCTCTCAGGTCTACCCTCTGGTGCTCACAATACACCCACTCCTTCTACATGCTAACCCCTAGAAGACTCAAGGATAGTTGCCAGGTCCTCCCCTCCTACACCTTCTCATTTCCAGTCTAAACCTCACTAGTTCACTCTACACGTTTCTTTGTGGCATGAACTTGAGGGCCTTCACCTTGCCAGTGTCATTCCTAAAATGTGATTGCACAGAATTAAACACAGTATTTCAAATGTGGTTTGACCAAGCTAAGTTCCCATTCTCTTTCTCAACCACTGTATCACCCTGCTGGCTCATCTTATGTTTACATTCCACTAAAACCTTATTTTTCTTCAAAAAAAGTTAGCTAATTTTGCTTCCTCATCTTGTACTTTTGAAGCTGATTTTATTAACCTAATTATAAACCTTTATATTTAAGATCACAAAATTTCTTTGTATTATATTTGGCCCAATGTTTCAGCCTGCCCAGATGTTTTGGAACCCTGATTTTGTTATCCAGTGTGTTAGATATCCCTCCCATGTTTATGTCATTGGAAAACTGGATAAGTAGGCCAACAATGCCTTCACCTAAGATATTGATAAAAATATTAAACCACATAGGTCCATATCTCTTCATCTTTTCCACTAGAATATCTCCAGAGATTTTTATCTAATACTTTGATAAAGTAAAAGTTAAACCATATCTGAAGCATTGCCATGATCTAGCAGTTTAGTAACCCTGCCAAAAAAGGAAATAAGCTAGTTTGGCATGACCTGTACTTGATGAAACCATGCTGACTCTTGAGAACAGATTGGTATCTATTTACTCAGGAGGCAAGAGAATTAAAGCTTTGCTTTAAGTAAAAATGAAATGTGTCGATATAAGAAGGGGGGCCCAAAAAGGAGATAATTCATCTAAAATGTACTTGGAGAAAATTCAGTTCCCACAGGCTTCTAATCACTGCTTCCTGGAAGCTCATTGTCCTATGAAGAGAAAGAGGGCAAATGCCTTTATGAACATGCTTTTTATTTTGACATTTATGTGAGCAACAACAATGAAACCTAGCAAATTTTGTTCTTAGGAAAAAATGTTCCTTTTAACTTTTGTGAGGCTTGGATAAGAAAAAAAAGCCCTAACAATTTGTATTTCTTCCAGGACACATTCGAGATGCAGAAAATTATGACCAGGGCACATTGGCCTGGTGATTATTGCTTTTTAAATCTACCTTGGAATTATATGAAAGTAAACACTTCTGTGTTCATGTACCATATTTTATGACAATTCCTAAAGTGCTCATCTATTTCCTTCTTAGTTCAATATCCCTCAAACTCTTAAGGAAAATTTCAACCCAACGTAATCATTGGCTCAAAGGGACATTCATGAGGCACTGTCCTTATTGGTGGAGATTGATTATTCAGTGTTCCATACCCACATGAGGAATGGGATTGGTGAAAGTTAAAGAGAAGATCCTAGTTTTCTGACTTTGAGCTTAAAGAGAAGATCTATAGTTCCAACCTCCCTTCAACCTGAAGGTAGAAAAAGATGCTAGGAAGAAGCTGACGTGTAGAAAAGCCATCGTTTTGATTCCCTCTATAAATAAAATACAAAATTGGATATTTACAGATATAGCATCAGATAGAATAAATAAGATCACAGGTCCATGATAGTCGCTTTCCATAACTATTTATGATTCATGGAATATGTATCCTTTTACATGCACTAGCCTAATCCATGCCATGCTTTAGTAATAGTATAGTTTAGTGGTTCCAAATATCTCTCTTGGTTGTCAGTATCTAAAAATAGTCCCTAAAAAGTCTCCATGAAAAGTATCAAATAAGGGAACCTCTCTCAGGAAAGAGGCATTGGTCTTTCACCTGAGAACATAAATCATTTTCTTTTAGGTTACATATACTTTTTTCTTCCTAAGGATATTCAGAAGGGACCTTAACCATTAAACTACCAAGGGTTGGGGAATCCTTACTTTCTACCAAAAATCATTGTTCTTTCTCTTCTCACAACAGAAGCTATTCCCAATCCACAGTCCTGTCTCTTATTTCTTAATGACTCCTCAAAACAATAAAACAAAATTACTCTTGAGTCAAAGCCTGGGGGCAGCTAGGTGGCTCAGTGGATAGAGCAATGATCCTGGATTCAGGAGGACCTGAGTTCAAATCCAACCTCAGACACTTGACATTTTCTAGCTGTGTGACCCTGGACAAGTCACTTAACCCTCATTGCCCCCCCCAAAAGAAAAGAGTCAAAGCTTGGTTGTATCAATGAGATTTTATCTCTCGATTTAAAGTATTACCATGGGAACATTAAGAGTAAGAGAGAAGGGGCAGCTAGGTGGTGCAGTGGATAAAACACTGGCCCTGGATTCAGAAGGACCTCAGACACTTGACACTTGCTAGCTGTGTGACCCTGGGCGAGTCACCTAACCCTCATTGCCCCTCAAAAAGTGAGAAAGATGGCCCTTAAAACATACTTCATGTATCCACAAAAGAGAAAAAAGACCTATTTTTACAAAAAATATTTATAGCAGCTCTTTTTGTGGTGGCTAAGAATTGGAAATCAAAGGAATGCCCATCAAGTGGGGAATAGCTAAATAAACTGTGGTATATGATTGTGATGGAATATTATTGTGCTATAAGAAATGACAAGCAAGATGATTTCAGAAAAGCCTGGAAAGACTTATATGAACTGATGTATAGTGAAGTGAGCAGAACCAGGAAAACATTGTGCAGTAACAGCAATGAAGAACTGTGAATGACAACTATTCTCAGCAATATAATGATCCAAGACAATCCCAGAGGATTAATGATGAAGCATACTATCCACCTCTGGAGAAAACTGATATTAATTAAACACAATCTGAAGCATGCTACTTCCACTTTCTTTCATTTTTTCTTTTATTCACGTTTTCTTATACAAAATGAATATGGTAATGTTTTACATAATTGCACATGTATAACTTATATCTGATTGCTTACCACCTCAGGGAGGGGATAGAGGAGTGAAGGGGGGATAGAATTTGGAACTCAAAACTTTAAGTAAAAAAGTTTATTTAAAAAAAAACATACTTTGTGTAGATTTACTTCCTTCAGCTCAAAACTCAACAAAGACACTTAAAACCAGTCAAACAAAAAAGATTATATCCTTAACTGGCCTATCCTAACACCCCATGAACTGTCTTGGAGACTGGGAATGAAGGTAAATTTTCTATTAGCCTTAGGAGAGATTCAACCAGTGTATTATACTCCCAACCAACTTGGGCTTAAGAGTTAACCCATTTCACTTGGATCATCTTTGTTGGGCCCACACGGTCCCCCTTTGATAGTGTTCTGTAGTGTACCAAAGTAAACACCCTTTGTTTATTGACACCCCCTAAAATAGTTTATTGTGCTCAGGCTTTGTCTTACCCAGTAAAGTCTTATGGCTTACCTATTGAGAATGTGCAAATGTTTCTGCAATACTATTGTTGATCATCTCCCAATAATGAATGCAACAGAAACTACCTGGAAAACTCCACTGATGCTGACACGTGCTTCATTCACTCATTTGAGAAGCCATAATTTGAGTCTTCTCCTTTTCTCTTCTGAAAGACATCATCAAGAACCTGGTAACTTAAAAAGATGAGCTAATAACTCACTGAAGATGAAAGGCAATAGTACATTCCAAGTGTTACAGTGGTACCGTCCCATCTTAAATGATTAATAGGGGCAGCTAGGTGGTGCAGTAGATAAAGCACCAGCCCTGGATTCAGGAGTATCTGAGTTCAAATCTGGCCTCAGACACTTGACACTTACTAGCTGTGTGACCTTGGGCAAGTCCCTACCCCAAATTGCCTTACAAAAAAAAATGATGAATAGAAATGTGGTGAATTGGCAAGGGCACTGATGTTGGTATTGTAAGAATTGAATTCAAATCCCAGCTCTTCTACTTATTATTTGTGTGACCTTAGGCAATACATTTAAACTCTCTATGCATGGGATTGATAGAGAAACATCTATGGCTCTATAGCCCTTCAACAAAACGAAGAAGGCCAATGGCAATGCTTACAACCAAGGGGATTACAAGATGGTCCAATGGATGGCATGCCCCCATTGATTAACTCAGATATCTTTCTTCATGCCTAGTGGCCACGTCATGGAAGGCTTCTGAGGGCAGCTGTGATCCCAGCAGAATTCCCTTGACAAGTGAACTACAAAAGACACTAGCTGTAGCAGCAAGAGCAACTTTATATAGTGCTAAGCATAGTGCCTTACATGTAGTGGACACTTAAGAAATGTTTATTGATGCATTGATTGATAACGGTGGCCTCGATGCAGGAATCTTTCTTCTCCTGAAATTATTACACTTGGTCTTCTAATATTCAGCCCATGATCCCACTGAGCTACCCAACACTGTGAAGATATCTTTCTTTTCATTCAGACTCATACTGTGTCTACCAATGTATATTGCATGACAGCCACAAACTGGGCTGATGAAAGGTCATATGCACTTTTTGCAATTCTTTGAGCACTTAGGATCATGAGATTTTAAGTTATAAAAGACCTTGGAGGTCATCTAATCCAGGATTTTTCCAGTACACCATTTTGAGGGAATTTATTTTGTTCAAATACAGATTCCCTGGCTTTTAAAATCTAAGCCTTCTTTCCCATTCAAATATTATCTTCATTTGTAATTCATATTTTTAAGAACATAATGATTTTATCAATGTTTCTAAGTGGTGGGAAGGCATTAGGATAACAATTTTGATAATAATACTTGCCCATGGCTACAAAAAGGAGAAAACTGACAAAAGGTGGTTACTCTGCCAAGCATTACTTATTTTATGAAACTAAGATAATGTAACACCATCATATCAATATCTAGTAACAATTTCACAGAAGGATAGCTTAGTGTGTTAAAAAAAAAAGACTACTAGATTTTGGAATTGGGTGACCTAGGTTCCAATCCTTGCCCTGCTATTTAATAGCTCTGGGACCTCAAACAAGTCACAACCTCCATGTTCTTTTTTCTTCCTCTGTCAAATGAAGGGGAGGTCTGTCAGTCAACAAGCATTTATTAAGCACTTACTACACATCAGACATTGTACTAAGTGCTAGATATACAAAGAAAGACAAAGTAATTACAAAGAATAATAGGGAAATTGGAAAGAGGGGATAGTTTGGGAGAAAAGTTAAAGACTTCTGTTGTGGATATATTGAGTTTTAGATGCCTATGAGAAGCAGTTGGTGATGCATGTATAGGTCAGAAGAAAGAAAAGGTAAGGGAGATGGTGAGAGAAGGAGGGGGGGAAGGAAAAAGGAAAAACAGAGGCGGGGAGAGAGATGAGTAGAGGGTGGGTGAGGAGAGAGAAAAGGGGGGAAGGAAAGAAAAAAGAGAGAGGCTGAAGGAGGGAGAGAGAGGGAGGGAGGGGAAATAGAAAAGGGGGGAAAGAGAGAAAGATGGAGGAGAGGGGGAGAGAGAAAGTAGGAGGGAGAGAAGAGGGAGGGGGAAAGAGGGAGGGAAAGGAGAGAGGGATAGAGAAGGATGGAGGTGGAGAGAGAGAGAGAGAAGCACAAAAATAGAAAATAGCTCAAGATAAACTTGGAGAACACTAATAGTTGGTTAGTTGGTGTTACATAGATGAAGAAGGAACTTTCCTGGTTTAAATAGATCAGGATTCTTAATGTTTTCTGGATCATAGTCACTTTGGTTGTCTGATGTAGCCAATGGACCAATTCTCAGAATAATGTTTTTAACTGCATAAAATAACATACATAAGATTACAAAGGAAATTGTATTATATTGAGCTAGTTATCAAACTATATAGTTTTTTTTTAAGTTCATAGAGGCCAGTTTAAGAATCCCTGGACTAGATTATGTAATATAACTTACATTTTTTTTTTTGGAGGCAATTAGGGTTAAGTGACTTGCCTAGGGTCACACAGCTAGTAAGTGTTAAGTGTCTGAGACTGGATTTGAACTCAGGTACTCCTGACTCCAGGACTGGTGCTCTATCCACTGTGCCACCCAGCTGCCCCCGCCACCTAGCTGCCCCGATAACTTACATCTTTAAATCCTATGATGCATTTGCATTCAACTCATTCAAAAGTAACCCCCCCCAAAGAAGAAATATAATAATGATGGGTTTGGTTTATCAAGTATCATGGCTATTGTTTGCTAAATTGAGGCAGAGTGGGATATATGTCGTGTATTGAGTCTTCTGTTATTATATTTAGATGTCTGAGAGATTTCTGCTTAGGATAGAGAAATACATTTAAAGAAAAGTAGGGTTGATGCGTTTCAGCAAGTAGGAAATCCTTCAGAAAGAGATTAATTGCTCATTTGTCATATTCTCCCAGTCACAATAAATGGAGTTGTTTATAGGTATCGATTTTTGTTATTTTAGGACAAGGCCCCACACTCTATTTTCTCTTGACCAAATCAGAATTCTCTGTTGGCTGGGCTTCCTGAAAAGTTCACATCTTTTTTTATTTACTCATGGTCCTAACAACTCCCTACAGATATCTCCTGTCTTCTGCACAATGTTATTCTTGAAAGTAGATTGTAGAGTGTAGAACAATCCAAAAAAATACTACAAGTCCATGCTTGACATTAATTACTTAAAAAATAGAATTGGGAGGGAAAATCTCTGTAATGTAAATACTATGTGGAACAGTACACTAATTAATAATCATGGTCATCATTTAAGATTGGTTTTCAAACACAATATTAGTCAACATGAGAAAGGTCAAAGATTCTTTATTTGGAAGGGAGATCTATGACTCAGTTTTACAGCATACTAAATTACACAGAAGTGTTTGGGGGTGGGGGGAGGGTAAGGGAGGAGGGAGTAGAAACTAACGTCAAGTAATTTACATAGGTCTAACTAGAATCAAGTCCTGACAACAGTTGATTAGAGAGTAGGTGAAAGCACACTGGACCTAGAAAAGAAAAACCAGCTAGGTGATATTTCTTGCTTTGTTTAATGCATCCCGTATTACCTGAGTCAACATCAAACTGACGGATAACACTTATTAGAAGGTAGGCTATCTGGGGCATAGTCTAAACTGTAAAATGTCTCCCTTTCCTTTCCTGTTGATGGTGTCAATTACCAAATGCTGAGCTAAAGTATTTGCTTTCCTAGGACTTGTTCAGCTTTTTGTATTTTCTCACATTCATGCTAGACTTTTCCCTTAATTATCTGTAGGTTATTATTCTTGGCAAGACTGAATATTTCCATTATGATACATTTACCTTCCAAACAGGCCCTACTTCTTTCTTATCTTCATTAGCTTATTGAAATTTCCTATCCTGACCAGGCTTTTCCTTTTTCCACCCTGTGCTTGAACATTCTCCCTCTAGTCAGTCATATCCTTCTCTCTCTCTCTCTCTCTCTCTCTCTCTTTCTGTCTCTGTCTGTCTGTCTGTCTGTCTCTCTCTCTTTCTCTCTCTCTCTCTCACTCTCACTCTTTCCTCTCCCTCCCCTCTGAATAACAAACTACTTCCCCTTTCATTTCCTCTCCCAGAAGACGTTTTTTGGATGTATTCCTGAAAATCTCTGGCATGAAACTATAGCCATTCCAGCTTTGTGTTCCCATTGGGCAGATTTCCAGATGTGTTTCATCAGCCTGGGCCTCTTGGCCTTCAATCCAAGAGTACACTTACCTTTGTAAATCATGTTCATTGCTCAACCAAGCCCTCCTGGCAAGAGGGCAGAGTGGTGTCAGAAGTGGCACTGCTTTTCCCCCCTGGCAAGCAACTCCATGGTTCTTGTATTCTAATCAATTTCAAGAACTCACTTGTGGTATCTTATGAAGTGCTGGACTTTCTTTTATGTTACAAGTGAAGAGGCTATTAAATGAAGCAAGGACATGCTGAGTCAGCGATATTTACTCACCTAAGCCACGTCTTTCAATTTATGGAATGATAACTGTATTATGCAATTACTTTTGGTTCTTTATAGGTTGCCTGGTCTGGCAATACATTTTACAGGTCCATCCAAGCAGCAAGGAAAACTTGTAAAAAGAGGCTTTCATAGAATATAGAACTCAATTTTAACTATGTGACAGGGAACCACTTTTGAGGAAAATAGATGTATCTCTGTCTCTTTAAACAGCTAAGGAATTGGAGGAGTCATATTCCTTTCATTGGTTATGTAAAAATATGATGGAAAACTGACCATTTATGATGCTTTTTGGAAATGAAAATTTTAATGTTCCATTTATTTTTATATTAGATAATAGAACATTAGAGCTAGAAAGGGCCTTAGATATCATCTTATCCAATCCCTTCATTTTATAGATAAGAAAAGTCAGGCCCAGTGAGTTTAAATGACTTGGCCAAAGTCACACAGATAGGTAATGGCCACCACATTTCCTGGACCAGGGCTCTTTCTACTATACCCTGCTCTTTCTTCATTCTTTACTGTTAATTAATATTTATTTTTTTTCCTAAATGTATGTGATAGATATTTACATAGGGACAATGTGGGATAGTAGATAGTCAACATTGGAGTTAAAAAGATATAGAATCTAATTCTTCCTCTGATATATATATACCTTAGGTAAGTCATTTAACTTCTCAATGACCCAAGGCAACTCTCGAAGATTATAAATTTCTGAGCAGATGCCAAATTATATCCGCAAAAGGAATTTCCTTATTGGGAGTTCCTTATACCAGTGTAATCAAAGATCAAGCACAAAAGAAAACAAATGCTTTCTGAATAAAATCTAGTGGCTTTATGGTCTAAGCATATGGCAATTTACTACTGTTACCAATACATACATAGTAATTGAAAGAAGAAATATTCTGCCTCGCAGCTATTCCACCACCTTTTTGACCTCTGGTACCTTTGATAATAAAAAATTAAACTTGCAGATTATATAATATTTGCCAAAATAGCTATGGATAGACTTAGAAGAAACCTGAGAAATCGTTTGGTCCACTTCTTTCATTTTATAGCAAAGAAAGCTAAGGTCCAGGGAAGGAAGGAGATGTGTCCAACTAGTAACAGAGCCAAGATTAAAAACCAAGTCCTCGAACTTCAAAACCAAGGCTCTTTCCACTGTGCTACACTGAATAAATATGGGACATTCAAGCTAAACTAAAAATCTGGTCTGAATAGGATAGAAAAGTTAGTAAAATTAAATAACTTTCTGAAATTAAAAAAATAAAAGACTCCAAATCCTTATCTGGGAGAGGAGGATGGAAGTGGGGATTTTTTGTTTTGTTTTTAGAATGAGGGAAGAAGAGGTTGTAAATTAAGTTACAAAACAATTTGGTCAAAATGACTTGTTTCCTTGAACTAGCCCAGTTTGTCAACTTTTTTTTTCCCAATTACTTTTATATGTTATTTGTTAAGGGCTAAAATTCTAGCTAGTCTGTCTAAAATATCTAATGAGTGGTCGCCAATCAATTACAAGCTTTAGCAAGAGTTAGACTTTTAAGCATTTATTAAGGAGAATAAGAATTTGGTAAAGAGAGAGAGAAAGGCCTAGATTTCTATCTATTAAAGGGAGAGCGCATTTCTAGCTCCCTTCTCCGCCAGCGTCCTCAGGAAAGAGCCCGAGACTGAGCGCCAGTCTCTTCCTTCCTCCTCCCACTAGCCCGCGTCACTTCCTGACTCCTGGTCTTGCCCTCAAAGACCTTCGCTTCATGGGCAGAACTCTTCTACAGTAAGTATCCAGCAGGTGGCGTTATTCCAATCGTTACAGTCCCCCCTGTTGTTCCTCAAGAAACAAAATGTTTCCTTGACGGAACAGTAAAAACAATATGATAACTATTGCTAACTAATAATATGTGAACAACAATATAGAAAAGGAAGAGAGGAAAGTTTTGTCCAGAGGAGCGATTTTTTTTGTCCTCATGAACCGACGCTTTGACATTAGTCTTGCAAAGGGAGGGCCTCTGCAGAGAATACATGTTACAGATGGTGTATATTATAACAGAAAGAGAAAAAAAACAACAAAAACAACAAATCAAAACTGTTCATTTAAAGTCTCTGAAAGTCTTTTCTCAGATGTCCTCTAGGTATAGTCGTGGAATGGAAGTCTTTTCAGGGGTTGATGTGTGGATGCTGGTAATCAGCCAGGAAAATTTCCTACAAAATTGAGCTTAACACAACTTTAAAATAGCTTTGTCAATAATCAAATCAAACAATGAAAGTTCTCAAAAACATGTCTAAGGGAATACAGAATCTTAGTTGTTAACACGTGAAACATACAATAAAACAAAAATTGAACCATTCTTTAAAATTACATTATTATTATAGTCCCCCCTTATGGAGAGTAATTGAGAAGACAATTGCTGCGATATTAATTTTTAAAAATAATTTTTTATCTTTGTTTCATCACTTTTTGCATCATCTGCCTAATTATCCTCATGCCATTATGAGAAATTAAAAAATCTAATATAATTGGTAACAGGTGTCAAGGCCAAATTCAACACTGTATTTATCGTGACACCTGAGATAATTATGGGGGTTACCATAAAAGAACAGAGAAATGATGGGATATGAGCATTCCCACACTTGAGCAATATGTACTGCCCATACAGTATGCCAGGCTTAAAATAGGTGGATGGAATATATGTCCATGCCACCGAACATATTGGAAGAAACTGAGTCAGACTTAATCAGATGCATGGGATTGAGATGTCCATGGCATCAGGCATATAGGAGGGAGCATAGAAGCCAGGTGTAGAAGTGAGATGGGTGGGATGAATACTTCCAGCCATCTGTACAATATTGTGGGGAAAAAGAGAATAAAATATTAAACCAAGAGAATCCAACCTCAACATTTGTCAAAAGCCGTTCCCTCGGCCATACCTTGACTTCATGCATGTCTCCCCTCATGTGACAGTTCAGTGTCTGCTCTTGCATGTATTCCTCTTGTGATTGGATGGCATCTTGGCCAACTGGCATCTGATAACTCAGAATAAAGGCAATTAATGTCTTAAATGATAAGTTCCCATAATCCAAGTCTCATATGGATTTAAAATTGAGGATAATAAATGATTGCAAAAAATGTGAATACATCTTGACTCAAAATATAATATATAATTATGCAACAATTTCAAATAATACCCTTTTTTTTACTTAGTATACAATTACTTTTGTGAAAAATCAGAACATACTTAAATACAAGTTAAAGCACAACAGAATCTCAAAGAACTTTTTTTTTTTTTGAAAATAGAAAACTTTTACAAATGTTCCCCTCTTTTTTTTTTTTTGGGAATATGCTTATCAAAAATAATACTTCTAGAATCAATTTACACTTGCCATGGCAACCAATTTGCCAGGGAAATGCTTTAAAGAGTTTGATCAAATAATCAGTTGAGAAAAAATAACAAAAACAAACAACTCAGAATATGGGAGCACAATACTCCTAGAATTAACATTGTATAATAAAATCAAAACCATCTTGCAATGTTTCAAAATTAGATAGACAAATGAATAGAAGAAAATACACATGGAACAATAAAAGACAATGAAATTCAAACTAGGGAAATCTAAATGAATATGAACTTAATATTAATAAGAGTATTATAAAATATAAACTTGATCACATGACTATAAAAAGCTTTTACAAATATTCTCCTTGTTTTAAAAACTAAGTATAAGACACAATCTCAAAAGCATGAAAATCTCTATGAAAATAAACCCATTACCATTAATTTCAAAATGTAGATGTAATAGCATAGAAATCCTATGTAACCTCTGAACTGATACAATTACTCTGAGTGAATTCAGAACACTTTTGATTCCGATATCTAAAATCCCCAATACTCATATCAATACCTTGCTGCTTACTTCTACATTTCTGTACAATATATATCCTTCCATGCCAAAAGAAGCATTGTCTTGAACTATGTTGATGATTGTCATTCTTATTCAGCTTAAGTTTTTCTTCTTTAACCCCTCTATATTGTCTGTCGGGCTTTTCACCATACAAATGCTTTATAAGATTACTAATGAAAGACAAAAGCAGGTTAGCAAAATTATGAACAAAACGAGCATATCTGGAATTTAAAGAGTTTTCTAAGATTGTCTCAAAAGCACAGCCAGGATGGGGAAGGGCTGAGCCTGAAGCTGCAAATGCAGGTAGAAAAAGTTGAGCATGCGCATCAGATCTCTGGACTTCCCAGGCAGGGGAAGCTATGGGCTTGGCCATAGGAGGAGTAGAGGGTGGGGTCTGGAGAGGAGGGGAGGGACCAGCGCAATTTGAATCAGACTTGATTTTGAACTCAGGCCTGGATTCCTCTTCCTCCACTTTGCCTCCAGGTGCTAGGGGATTAAAAGCTTCTAGAGGGTGGGTCATTGCCTCCAGGCATGCAAAATTAAAGCAACAATTACTGTTAGAACTGGGAAAAGCTGCGGGAATCTCTTCAGGTTTCTCTGAAAAAGCATGGTTGGGAGAGGGAGAGATATTTCCTTGTGTGAGTAAGTTGCTGGCTCTTTTAACAAAAAGAAAAAGAAAAATAGAAAATCCACAAAAACAAAGCATTAACATGATCTTATCTCCCATTTGTCTGGTTAAACAGACTAAAATCAAAAATAGGATAATTAGGGAGTTTAAAAGGTCCATTCGAAAAAATTTAAAGGAAAACACAGCCAGTACACCAGTACTTAGCAGTTAAAGGGAGAGGGAGGGGAAATTTCTTACCCAACTAGAAGATCAGAAGAAGACTGAAGGTTAGCTTTCCTCTTCGTGGTCAGCCATCTGTTAAGGGCTAAAATTCTAGCTAGTCTGTCTAAAATATCTAATGAGTGGTCGCCAATCAATTACAAGCTTTAGCAAGAGTTAGACTTTTAAGCATTTATTAAGGAGAATAAGAATTTGGTAAAGAGAGAGAGAAAGGCCTAGATTTCTATCTATTAAAGGGAGAGCGCATTTCTAGCTCCCTTCTCCGCCAGCGTCCTCAGGAAAGAGCCCGAGACTGAGCGCCAGTCTCTTCCTTCCTCCTCCCACTAGCCTGCGTCACTTCCTGACTCCTGGTCTTGCCCTCAAAGACCTTCGCTTCATGGGCAGAACTCTTCTACAGTAAGTATCCAGCAGGTGGTGTTATTCCAATCGTTACATATTATAAATACAACCAAAAGCAGAGGTCATATTGTAAACTAACTGTACTGATTAGCTATCTTAGGAAGACTAGACAGAGGGTCAGGTGGATAACCATAGAACCAGGTCTCCTTATCTGGGTGGATTAACCTTTATTAGTCATAAATAACTGAACCATTCCCCGCAAAAAACATTGACTCTAGTAAGGGAAATTCAAAAAATTAAAGAAATTTAAGGCAATTCAATGTAAATTTAATAAAATTAAAAGAAGTTAATTTTCACTAACTGTCTGCCATGCCTGGAATTCTTTCCCTCCTTTTCTCCACCTCCTGGCTTCCTTTAAGTCTTAGATAAAACCCATCTTCTACAGGAAGGCTTTCCTACCCCACCCCCAAAAAAATGTTCAATAAGTTTCTTTGATAAAGGCTTCATTTGTCAAAATGGAACCAAATTTATACAAATAAGAACCATTCCCCAATTGATAAATTGTCAAAGGATACAAACAGACAATTTTCACAAGAAGAATCGAAGCTATCAATGGTCACATTAAAAAATGCTCCATATCACTACTGATTAGGGAAATGCAAATTAAAATAATTATGAGGTACCAGATTGACTAATATGACAAGGAAAAGAAAATAACAAAGGCTGGAGGATATGTGGGAATGTTGGGACATCGATGCATTGTTGGTGGAGTTGTGAACTAGTCCAATCATTTTGGATTACAATTTGGAACTACAGCCAAAGAGCTTTAAAATTGTGTACCCTTTGACTAATACCACTACTATGTCTGTTTCCAAAGAGATCAACTAAAAGGGGGAAAAGACCTACTTGTAGAAAAACATTTATAGCAGCTCTTTTGTGGTAGCAAAGAACTGGAAACTGAGAGGATGCCCATCAATTGGGGAATGGCTGAGCAAGTTCCATTATATGATTATAATGGAATACTATTGTGCTATAAGAAATAACAAGGAAAATTGTGTCAGGAAATGCTGGGAAGACTTTTATAAACTGATGCAAAGTACAGTGAGCAGAAACAGGAGCACATTGTACACAGTAAAAGTAATATTATAAGGATAATCAACTGTGAAAGACTTAGGTACTCTGACCAAGACAATGACTCAAGACAATTCCAAATGACCCACGATAAAAAATGTTATGTACTTCCAGAGAGAGAACTGATGAACACTAATTGCTGATTGAAGCATACTTTATTTTTACTTTCTGTATTTTTATTTTATTTTATTTTATTTGTATCTTCTTTTGCAATATGGCTAATATAGAAATGTGTTTTGCATGACTTCACATGTATAATCAGAATCAAATTATTTGCCCTTTCAAGGTGTGGGAGGGAAGGAGAAAATTTGGAATCAAAAATTTTAAAAAGATTGTTTAAGGGGCAGGTAGGTGGCGCAGTGGATAGAGCACCGGCCCTGGAGTCAGGAGGACCTGAGTTCAAATCTGGCCTCAGACACTTAACACTTACTAGCTGTGTGACCCTGCGCCAGTCACTTTACCCCAATTGCCTTGCCAAAAAAAAAAAAAAAAAAAAGATTGTTTAAAAAATTTTGTGTCATCGGGCAATATTTGACAAAATAAATAAAAATAATTAAGAAAGAAAAGATGCCTTTCCCTGATCCCCTTAATTCTAGTGCCTTTCTACTGTTGATTATCTCCAATTTATCTTGTATGTATCTTTTTGTACACAGTTGCTTACACATTGTTTCTATCATTAAACTGAGCTCTTTGAGAGAACGTGTAGTTTTTTTTTACCTTTCTTTGTAGTAGGCATTTATTAAGAAAAGCTTGGTGGCACAGTGAATAGAGCTCTGGCTCTGGAGTCAGGAAAACCTGGATTAAAAACTGATCTCAGACCCTTACTAGCTATGTGACCCTGGGAAAATCAATTAACTTCTGTTTGCCTCAGTTTCCTTGTATATCAAATAGGAATAGTAATAACACCAACCTCCCAGGTTGTTATAAGAACCAAATGAGATAATTTTAATGTGCTTAGCACAGTGTCTAGAACATAGTGCTATATAAATGTGTGGTGGTGCTGGTGGTGGTGATGGTAGTAGTAGTAGTAGTAGTAGTAGTAGTAGTAGTAGTAGTAGTAGTAGTAGTAGTAGTAGTAAATGTTTATTGACCAACAAGTAAAGTTTTATTAAAGGAAACATAGAGTTAGCATTATAAGATCAATCCAAAGTTTCTAGCAATTTTGGTCATTAATACTGCCAAAATAGTATCAGAAATGCTTTATTTGTGTTTTTCCCCCCACAGATACATATACTGTTCCACTATTTCATTTAGTTTTATCAAGCCTGTTTTCTAAGCTTAAGGCAAGCCTTTCTGGGAAAATGAATAATATTCACCATGACCCCTATAATCATCCCCATCGCCTTCCCCAAAATAGGTAGAATTCTTTCTACATAGAATTTTTCAGGCTATGTCTAAAATGATTTGCCCACTTACATTAACTTTCTGTTTACTAACCATTTTTTAGTGATGGTCAAGAAGTCAAAACACCCAAAGCAACCTAAGCATAGAGGTCCATCCATGGAAAGGTCTTGGTTTTACTTGTTGTTGCCCTTGTGATGGCAGGGGAGGGAGGGGTGTAGTTTTTTGTTTGTTTTGTTTTGTTTTTATTTCAGTTGTAAAGAAGGATTAGATAAGCTAGTCATCAGGCTTCACAAGATTCACTCTGACCTTGTAAATGAATACTGAAAAACACTCCACTGCTGCTTGTGTTGGCTCTGTGATTTCTCTAAATGAATAAGCTAGACCTGAAGTTTCAAAACTGTGCACCATTGTGCCCTGTGTTGTAAATTTTTGACTGAACAACAAAACTGTTAAATATTTCTTTTGGTCAAAGGGCACCATGAAAACATCTCTGAGAAACTGAAGGTTCCGTGAACTAAGAAAGTTTTAGAACCTCTGAGATAGAAGGAGGTACTTTTTCCTTGGCATTTACCTTAGAGAAGTCCTTCCAATCTTCCTCCAGTTTCCTTGAGATACTATATACATTGATCTACTATTACTTTCTAATCTTCCTAAACTACATAGTTTCTTATAAATAAAAATGCTTTTGAGTATTTTATACTAGGCACTAGAAGAAACATTTAATATAAGCCTGCAATATACCCTGAATAAGATGCTGAAATGGAATCTTCTGTTGTTTTCCAATATAATCTACAACAGCCTGTCTCTATCTAAGGAATTTTTTTAAAAAACAATAACAACTTTTTGCCCTGCACTAAGTGCCTTTAAAGTCATGAGGCTCAAGGTCCCCTTAGACCACCTTCTATCTTTTCTCTCTTTCCTCAAGTAAAAGCTTTTTAAAAAATGTAAGGGAATATCTTTATGTTCTTCCTAACTGTTCCCAACTGCCTCCTTCTTTTTCATGGGTAGATTGGTGCTTCAGTCAACAGCCCAATTCTCCAGCCCTATCTATCAGCACATTCAAAACTAGGTTGCAAAAAAACAGTACAGCAGGTATCTCAGGGTTCCAGGGATTGAACCTGGGATATACTAGACCAGATTTTTTTCAATTGAGTAAATTATTCCATGAGATGGTCAATACCTAGCATTTATGTCAACCAAAAGTTGTAACCAGGGAGTGTTAGCACAAAGACATGACTACAAGGGATGGGTGAAATTGGCCCAGTGCGAATGGAAAAAGGTCTCGATAAACATTAATTGACTTCTTACTGTACTATGTTGGCCAAATAATATATTAGTCTATCATTTATGTTTTTATGCAATACCTATTCTGGGCAGCCTCCTCAATTTCGTATACAGATATTATTGGTTGGGTCTCCTGGGGGTGACAACTCTCAGGTTCCACAGGTACCCTGTGGGTCCATAAACTCCTTTTACACTATGTCCATAATTGAGAACAAAAAGATTTAAAGACTGGGACCACACTGAGAAGCACCTTAGTATTTAAAGGGGGATGATAAAACTGGCATTAATTCATGGAGGGGTTGTTAAGGATTGAAGGGTTAATGACTAATATATTGGAAAGGTTTTCGATGTTCCTTGATTTAGAAGGTCTACATAAATACAGAAGTATATTTTTCCACCCAGAGATTTCACAACTCCATGTGTTTTGTAATATGAGTAGGAAACTAGAGAGAAAGTAAAAGGAAATGGAAAACATTTAATCATCTGGCAAGTTCATTAATTGCCTTCCTGCACACAGAGAATTGTTCATTAGAAAATACTGTCCAATGTCTACCTGCATGAAATGAGGGGGAAACAAATTATTCAGAAACCTAGACAATTTTAGTTTGTCGTGCCCCCATTTGATCAAATCAAATGATCAAATGGTATGTTTGAAAAGTGTTTAGCACAATGCCTGGCACATAGTAGATACTTAATAAATAAATGCTGGTGAGGGAAAAACAGCTTCACCTCATTGTCTCTCTTCGTTTCTTCTACATGGGCTAGACACTCACATGTTCATACAGACTACATGCCAAACATTCTCACTGAAAGGATTTTGCACCTATCAGATATTTTGGAAGTATTATCACCATTATTTTCTTTGTGAGATTCTGAAGCCCTGTCTTTATGAGTCCTCGCAGTGGAAGATGTAACTTATTCCTATATTAAAAAATTTTGGTGAAATATTTTAAAACTTCATATAGTCATTTAAAATTATATCAGAGAATCCCAAGACAATAAAGTGATGCTCCAGAGAGCACATCTGTTTTCCTCTATGTTAATGTAAGTGTCTGATTGTTTCAGACATTATTACTCCATGTCCCATAAGACATATTCCCATGCAAAACATGACAGGGAGAATGAGTAGTAATGGTTGTAGTGAAATATCTGGGTTTTTAAAATTCTCACATGACCATAGTTCCCCTTCTGGGATGACATGTACTAATGATATCAAAAGTGAACATCAACTACCCAAAACAGGAAGTACATAAGCTGAAATGCCAAAGAGAACCTATTCATGAACATCCCTCCCTTGTTACTTATGAGACTTCCCTGCCATCTCCTACATGTCTCACTTTTTCCTTCTCTAAGGGTAAAATAAGCCAATTTCATAATGTTGACAGCTAGAAAGAAGGATAATACAGGAAGAATGTCAACCAACTTCCTGTTCTGGTAGTTTGAGCCCTTTTTTTTCTGTATCCCTTGACTTCCAGGAAGGGAAGAGTTCAGGGCTGAAGTTAAATAAAGGAAATATCTCAAATTTTATTAAGATAACATTATCCAATGTTTTGGCTCTGATTTGGGGGCATAAATTCATTTGTGGATTGTCTTATTTCTACTTTAATTCTTTGGATTTTTTAAAGCTTTACAGTGGAATGAATGGTTGATTTATTTTTTTAGAAAATAAAAGTAAAATGAATCAATAAATTATAGTTACCAAACTTTCCAGGTTTCCTCTCCTACAAATGCCCTTGGAATTGTGCAATGACTTCACAGCTGCTTTGCCAAAAGGTTCTAGCAAACAATTATTCTGTGATTCCTCTTAAAACCAAAGATTCAAAGCCTTCCTTAGAGATTTCTGTAGTTGAAGGGAGAAGAGAATTTGTGACTGTCGTTTGTTTTGGTAAAGAATATATGGAATATTTATATATATATATTGAGACAAAAAAAAGAAAGGGAAAGGGGGTCACATATACCATGAGTCAAGGAATGGGAGGGAGGGATAATAAAATGTGTGGATTCCTGTAAAAATCATTTTCCCTTTACCACCAATAATAGAGACAAATGGTTGATTGCATACTATCTAGCCAAATCTTACTAAGTCTATGTGTATTAATGGATTTAGAGTGAAGAAACAATAATAGTCAATTTAAATGACTTCCTACCATTTTATGATGAGTATGGCCTTGCTAGAAAAAGAAGGAAAAGGAGGAAGAGGAGGAGGAGGCGGAGGAAGAGTTGGTGGTGGTGGAAAAGGAGGAGGAAGAGAAAGAGGTGGTGGTGGAGGAGGAGGAGGAAAACAAGAAATATTTCATCTCCTACACATGATCTGTATAGTCCCTGAGCCTAGCAATGGAGAGGGAAGAGGGGAGGAGGGAGGCACTTAAATGATTGAATGAGATATACCAGGCATTATTAGTATAGTGACAGCTTTCTTCAGTTTTTATTTACAAATATAGCAAATCTCGTAGAGAGGAAAAAACAAGGTAATAAGCATCTTCTTAGCAACTGGACCTACTGTGAAAAGCAACATTTGTTGAAGCTGTCCATGAGTGACAGACACTGGAGAAGGTTACATTAAACAGAACAAGCAACCTACTTAAAGAATTAGAGAATCTCAATATGAGAGGAACTTTTAAAAGTGATTTAATCAGTGCTATTATACATATAAACACATACACACACACATGCCCCAACCACCTTCAGCCTAGACTAACAGAATTTCATCTTGTTTTAAAAGACTGTTCATGATGATTACTGTTATTTGAAATCCTATCCATCTTCTGAAGCCCAAGATAAATGCTGTTCCATTAAGACTTCCCTGATTACCCTTAGTTAACAATGATCCCTCCCAACCTCACAGAGTTTTTAGTTTGTAACTCTCTTGTTTACTTATTAAATCTTATATATGTAATTTATGTACTTATTAAATATTGTTTCATATTAGAGTACTCTGTGCATGGACCATCCCATTCAACTTACATGTAGGCTGTAGGTTCCATGAGGACAATGGCCTTATCTTCAAAGTTTACAGTATCTGTTAAAATTACTTTGCATGCAGTTTCATGTGCAATCAACTTTTTTTATTATACTATGTTATTAAAATGTTTTTCTAATTCCATAAATTAAAAATAAAGTAATGATGAAAAAATTTATTTTGCATTAACTAAGCAACATTTACTGGCCTGTATCTTCCATACATGGTCTAAATAGTTACTTGCAATTTGTTATTCCTTGCAAATTGCCAAACCTAGCAATATATTCTGGGGTTCAGAATTTTGGGGGCGGTAATGAGGGTTAAGTGACTTGCCCAGGGTCACACAGCTAGTAAGTGTCAAGTGTCTGAGGTCAAATTTGAACTCAGGTCCCTCTGAATCCAGGGCCAGTGCTTTATCCACTGCACCCCCTAGCTGCCCCCTAGCAATATATTCTAAATAATGTAGGTGCTTAATAAATGTTTGTTTATTGATTAAATGAATGAATGAATGAATGTTTTCTTTCAAGTCTACTATTCTAGGGGGCAACTAGGGGGTGCAGTGGATAAAGCACTGGCCCTGGATTCAGGAGGATCTGAGTTCAAATCCAGCCTCAGACACTTGACACTTACTGTGTTACCTTGGGCAAGTCACTTAACCCTCATTGCCCCCCCCCAAAAAAAAGGTAATAAGTCTACTAGTTCCTGTAGCTAAATGAAGGATGGTATCTGGTTCAGGTTCCTTAGATTAAGCCATTAGACTTATCCTAATGGGAGAAATCAGAAATGCAGCCCATAGCCTTTATAAACAATTTCTTTATTAAAATGACAGGTGGTATGGTATAATGGATACTATAAAGTACCATATTTAGAGTCAGAAATACTTGGGTTCAGTTTCCACCTTGACACATAATTAGACAAGTCATTTAAATTTTAAGTGCTTCAAGCAACTCATAGATTATGAATTACAAGTAAGTTACCAATGTGAAGCAATCAACTTCCATACTAGGAGTTGCCTACATTGATACAATCAAGCATTTGAGCCCCTCCTCAAAAAAAAAATATAAATATTAATTAGAAGCTAATTGCTAGGTCACTTTATAACAAACTGAAGCTAATAAACAATATAGAACAATTATAAAAGGAAAAAAATCACCTCAGTACAAAGGAGTACCTTTGCTAATCTTCAATTGTTATCAATCACTTATTTACCTAGCACAAGTATTTATTTTGTTTAAGAAAAGCCCTTGACTTCTCATTTACATTGTTTTAAGAATAAGAAACATCAGGGGCAGCTAGGTGGTGCAGCGAATAAAGAACAGGCCCTGGATTCAGGAGGACCTGAGTTCAAATATGCCCTCAGACACTTGACACTCATTAGCTGTGCAACCCTGAGCAAGTCACTTAACCCTCATTGCCCAAATGTTTGGGGGCAGCTAGGTGATGCAGTGAATAGAGCACCAGCCCTGGATTCAGGAGGACCTGAATTCAAATTTGACATTTACTAGCTGTGTGACCCTGGGCAAGTCACTTAACCCTCATTGCCCGGCCTACATACATACATACATAATAAGAAACATCACCCACAGTTTCACAGCTTTCCTCAGCTTCCTATGCCCATTTGTGTCCACAATGTAGGCTTTAATGGTTCCTTACCCTTCATAGGTAAGGTATTCAATAGGGGTTCCCAAATTAGTCCCAATTAGCTTTCAGGGCATTTCTTCATCACTCCCCACTGTGTCTCTTTCTGCACGGAGAGAAACCTCATCATTTCCTCCATGAGATTAAGCTACCAGCAGCTATCCATTACCTTCACAGAGCACACAGCCTGATACTCTTGATCCCCACCATACAGTGCTGGTTGGCTAAAGACAGTATAAAACACCCTGACAGTATCTTTTCCCATCAGAAAAAGTTTCCTTGTCAGCACTTTCTAATCATTTTCTCTAATATCCTTTGAAATTGACAATTTCCATAAAAGTAATCTTGCATTAACCAAACAACCTTAACTAACCTATCATCTCTTAGCTATTTACCAGTCTCTTAAATGAGCTCTTTGCCTTACCTTTTCTCTATTTTAAAACACATCTAAACAAAACTTAACAATGTTCAAGTGTAATGCAATGGTTCCCTTACTCTTTCAAAGATTACCTCCACTGATAACCCATTGTAGTGAATCAATCCACAAATCATTGATTCTGCTTCCCATCTCCATCCCCTTCTCTCTACTCACATGGAGACCAACCTAGTTCATCTCTTCATCATCTGCAGCCTGGAACATAACAATACCTCCTTACCAATCTTCTTGCCTCAAATGTCTCCTCTCTCCAACCTAGCCTCCACACAGCTGCCAAAGAGATACGGTGAAAAAACAGGTCTGACCGTGTCTTTCCCCTTCTTGATTAACTCCAAGGACTCTTTGTTTCCTCCAGAATCAAGTACGAACTCATCTCCTTAAGCACTTCACAGTTTGGCTCCAACCTGCCTTTCTAGGCTTTTCTATATTCCTCTCCATGTATTCTACTAGTCAAATTGGCACTACTGTTCTGTTCATGAAATATATCTCCCCCCTTTCCTCTAAGTCTTACAATCCCTAGTTTCCTTGAAAGCTCAGCTCAGTCACCATCTCCTGTGTGAGGCCTTTCCTGATTCTCCCCTGCTAAAATTCCTTTGCTATTTAATCTATACACAAAAACTGTTTATGATATGATATAATATGATATATAACATGACATAACATAGCATAACAAAACAAAACAAAACATATCATACCATAACATAACATAGGGGACAGCTAGGTGGCACAGTGGATAAAGCACCGGTCCTGGATTCAGGAGGACCTGAGTTCAAATTCGGCCTCAGACACTTGACACTTACTAGCTGGGTGACCCTGGACAAGTCACTTAACCCTCATTGCCCCACAAAAACAAAACAAAAAACAAAAAACCCCAACCATAACATAATAAATATAACTGACTGACTCTCCTGGTAAAATGTAAGCTCTTTGAAATCAGGGACAGTTTACTTTGACTTTGTATCTTTCTCTAGCACCAGCATAATGCCTAACACATAGAAAATGCTTTAAAAAATGCTTGTTGATAGATTTATAAATTGAGTCTAGGACTTAGCAATTCACAGGCTTTCATTTTCTCCTCAAAACCAAGGAAAGTGCATCCCACGAACTTCCTTTATAAAACAACTAAACTTTATAAACTGCAACTAATGAAGGAAGTGGCAATAGGATGAAACTAAGTGAGATAGCCTCCAACTTTCTCTTCAAGCATCTGAAATTATCCCACTTCTTTTTAATCTCATTTGTAGTCCTAATTACATATCCTGATTCACACTTGCTTCCCAACTTCCAGAAACAGCCACAAAGCATTATTTTACCACTATAAAACTCACAATCCCATCTTTTTTAGGGATTCTCATGTTCCTTATTCTAGACATTCCATTTCTTGGCTCGGAGCATTTTCACTTGTTCTCACCCCATTCCTGAGACTCCTTTCTGTAAGGAATTAATTGTGATGTGATTTGGGGTTTTCATAATACAATCTTTGCTTTATTATGGTCAGACTAAAAGAAAAGCCTAAGAGAAGATAGGTGTTTTGTTTTAGGAGATAATTGAACAAGTAAGAGGAGCTCTGACCACAGGGAACATCATATATTAAAACATTCTTTCAAAAGCCTCCCTCTAACAGTTTCCCTTGCCCACATGGGTCTGGCTAGATTATAATGGGGACAGACCATGTGGGTGTGCTGAGCCAATAGGAGACTCAGCAGGGCTAAGAACGGCCCCTCCCCTTCTGGTGAGGGAGATGGTTAAGATACCATTAAGCTTCAGTTAGAGGGACAGTTAGGGGTTGGTGTTATAGAGGGGTTAGAAGAAAAAATGAGTTAGGGAGGATTCTGAGGTAAACAGGGAAGAAAGGCAGACATTTTAGAGGAGCTGCGGGTGTTTGACCTTCGGACTAAAACAGAAGAGACTAGAGCTACGGATTTCAGGTGTGGTGAATGAGTTTTTGTTTTTTAGGCAGAGCTAGCTTTTTTGAGCTAGCTGGGCTGGAGGCAGGTTCGAGTGCCTAGGATCTTCTTTTTACTTCAGAGGTTTATACATTGTTTATACATTGTTTTTAGTTCTATTAATCTCATTTGTGTGATTCAGATAGTGTTTTAAACTTGTTTCCATTAATAAACATATGTTATTTTTGAAAGAGGTTGTTTCTTTTCTCATATTATTACTAAATTTGGCCCTTACACTTTTCATCTCATCTTAGCTTCTGAGGCTTCCTTCAAGTCTCAACAAAAGCTCTACCTTCTGCAAAAATCATTTCCTGATCCCATGTAATGCTAATGTCTTCCCTCTGCTGATTTTCTCCAATTTAACATGTATATATCTTGCTCGTATGCAGTTGTTTTCATGTTGTCTCTCCCACTAGACTGTAAGCTCCTTGAGGGTAGGGACTATCTTTTGCCTTACTCTAAATAGGTCGCCTGTTCCATCCCCTGAACAAAGAATAGACTTTTCTCAGCAGCTTGGGTAAACTAATATGTACCCACCTACCTGTGATGGTTAGTCTGGGGCAACAAGAAATTGGGGTAGCCTATGTTGTAGGAATAGATTTGGATAGCTATTATCTGTCATAACCCCATTCATGTGCCCAAGTGATACTGTGCTTTCCACCACTGGATCAAGCAAGAGAAGAACCATATGTGAATGACTTACTCTTCCACTCTTCTAACTCAAAGAGGGTTATTGGCCATATCAACAACATATTTTGGGTTGAGAATGAAAGCCATTTTATCTGGTCACTCTAAAAAGGAAGCAATTTCATCTCAGATTGACAGGGTAACAGCTTACTCTCAAAAGCCAGCTTAACTACCTCCCACCAAACATTTATTACTCAAAAGACAATCAAGGATAGCAAGCAAACAGTAAACAGTAAAACAGAAATTGGGGAAGTTTTACAGATTAGGATAGACAATAGAATACACTCTAGTAAATGAGCTCTTCAGCAGAGAAATGGAATAAAATATCCATTCAACCAAGGAATAATGTCCCCAGAGAAATCTACTTTTAATAGTCTCTGGGGTTTTAGGGGCTGGTAATCAAAGGATATATTGAGAAACTGGCTTTCCCAACATGTCTGCATCAGCAAAGGTAACTCATGTTACCTTTCTGAAAGTTTACATCTTCTCTCACCTTATCTCTCTAGAGTTTCTTCTCCTCCCTCCCATGTGCTGTATAGTATCTCAGATTTCTCGAACAATCAGGAGTCACATCTCCCTTTGCGCTCACAACACACAGCATCATGGTGCTTTATTTCAAAGAATAACCAAACCCATCAAGGGTTTCCAGACTTATTTCACATTACTCCCCTTCTCATCTTCAACATTCCAGACAAAGTAGTTCATTAGCTGTTCCTCCAGTAGAACTCCTACCTCCAAGCATTTGCACAAGATGTCTCCTATCCTGTTATGCATTCCCTGCTCGTCTCCAAGTCTCATCTTCCTTCACAGTTCAGCTTGAATACCACCTGCTCCCTGAAGCTTTCCTGGATCTCCTAGTTGTTAGCATTTTCTCCCTCAAATTAATTTGTTCTTACTTACAGGTGCCTATATTAAATAGAAGTAGCATCTACATTCCTTTACCATAGGACCTGTTTTGTTTCTGGCTTTGTTTACCCTATACCTAGCACAAGTGCCTTACATATAGTAAAGGGGCTGTACAAATGAGCAGCGAGATAAAATCTCAGCTTAGCCAAGGAGAGAACGATGTAACCAGAGAAATACACACCAGATAAATTTAACAGTAGGTGCTTAATAAATGTTTATTCAATTTAATTACATGTAAATACAACTTCTATCATGCAGAATGCAAGTGAACCTTTAATTTAATGGAAACCAAAAAGAAGGGGGAATCCAGAACATCAGGAGCTTGTTTGAAAGAACATTCTAAATTGGTTAGAATTTCTGATTTTAATTTCTAAAAAGCAAGAGAGAAGACTCTTAATGCATGTGCATGCCTTTGTTCCAGAGCAGCACAGAGCTATTCTGATTTGTGTCAGAAAAAAGAAGACATCTTATGAGAGCTGCCTCCACTGATAGGAATTCCCTGACAGTGATTTTTTTTTTGCCACATATGAATTCACTGAAAGGGGATTTATGTGCTTATTAAATTTAAGATGGAGTTGCATATGTTTTAATAACACTTACGTGAACATGAATTGAGCACCTGCATTAAGGAAAGAAGAGGAAAAGTAAAACCAACTCATATGGAATAACTTTCCTGTGATTTTGTCCAAGACAAAAACCTGAGGTAAAGTGATTTTCCCTTTTAGAGAAGAAGAGAAAGAAAAAAAAAAGGAAGAGGAGGAGGAGAAATAGGAGAAGGAAGAGGAGAAGAAAGAGGAGGAGAAGAAGAAGAGGAAGAGAAGGAAGAGGAGGAGGAGAAGGAGGAGGAAAGGAAAGAAGGCAGGAAGGCAGGAAGGCAGGAAGGCAGGAAGGCAGGAAGGCAGGAAGGCAGGAAGGCAGGAAGGCAGGAAGGCAGGAAGGCAGGAAGGAAGGAAGGAAGGAAGGAAGGAAGGAAGGAAGGAAGGAAGGAAGGAAGGAAGGAAGGAAGGAAGAACCCATATGGGTCCATCTATATGTAGCTCGCAGTGCAGTATGAATAGATATATTAGAGTCTCCTCTATGTTCCCTTTTTCAAGGGAATCTTTGATTCCTACAGCAGGAAAAATAGGAGATTGGGACGAGAGGCTGAATACTCTTGTTCTCCTTAGAAAGAGAGGAAATATTAGCCATAAATTATATCTATCTGCCTCTCTAGATATTGCCAGTCTAGGAAAAATAATTTTAGGTTCAAGCTGAGCTTCTAATCACTATCTCTTAACAGAGAAGGAGTATCCCAAGCTTCATATTCAAGGCTTGACTCTCTTCCCACCAAATGCCAACTGCACATAGAACACACATAGAAAATAAACCCAGGGCAGGTAGGTGGCGCAGTGGATAGAGCACCGGCCCTGGAGTCAGGAGTACCTGAGTTCAAATCCGGCCTTAGACACTTAACACTTAGTAGTTGTGTGACCCTTGGCAAGTCACTTAACCCCAATTGCCTCACTAAAAAAAAAAAAAAGAAAAAAAAAAGAAAATAAACCCAATTACCCTAGCTAATAACAAAGAGAAATCAAAGAAATTATACAGATGAGATGTATATTAGACAATATCCAAAGAGAATGAGCTCTCTCATTAGAAGTGGGATATCTCAGTTCAACTAAGATAGAGTCCCCCATCTCACATAAGTTTCTAATGTAGCAACCTGGGAATAATGACATGATCAAAGTGCTGGCTCCTCCACATGTTGGCTTTTTTCCAGACTTTCTCTCCACTCAGGGACCTGAAGATAATCTGAAACCTCTTTTCTTCTCTCTCAAAACTGGAAGCCAGAAGACCAGAATCTCTCTTTTCCCAAACTCTTGCCAACTCTACCCCCCTCACACACTGACTAATCAGTTTGGAGCAATGAAGAGAATCTTATGCAAATTTGCTTTAAGTTGCTGGTTACATGGGGAATTCTGATTAAAAATGAGAACGAAGAGGGCAAAACCTAGATGGTGGAATAAGTCAGGAACTTGCCTAAACTCTCCCAAATTCATCTCCAAACAACTATAAAATTGCCTCAAGGTGAATTCCAAAGCAGCAGAACCAACAAAAGGATAGAGTGAAACAATTTTCCAGTCTAAGACAACTTAGAAGTTCATCATAAAAGATCTGTCTCACTTTGAACTATGGTTCAGTGTAGGCAGCATCTAGGCAAGTCACCAGTAGGCCATGCCCCAACAAGCCAGAAGCTAGGCCCTGATACCCCAGTGCAACAGTCCAGGAGTGAGGCCATGCAGCCCTGAGGGCAGCTATATAGTGTCTAGGCCCCATGCCCCCAGTTAGGTCCCATATCCCCAGCAGAGTAGGCCAGCAGAAAGATCCCCAACATAAGAAGCTTGGGGCAGTGCCCCTTTCAAACCCAGGAACACAGCCCAAGTTTAATGTGAAAATTAGGTCTCAAAATAAACTGGAAAATGAGAAGAAAAAAAAACACTAATCATAGAAAGTAACTGGGGAGGGCAGCTAGGTGGCACAGTGGATAAAGCACTGGCCTTGGATTCAGGATGACCTGAGTTCAAATCCAGCCTCAGACATTTGAGACTTAACTAGCTGTGTGACCCTGGGCAAGTCACTTAACCCTCATTGCCTGCAAAAAAAAAAAAAAAAGAAAGAAAGTAACTAGGGTGACAGGGAAGATCAAAACACAAATTCAGAAGAGAACAATGTCAAAACATCTCATGTGGAGCCTCAAAGACAAATGTGAATTGGTCTCAGGACTAAAAAGAACTACCAGAAGAGCTCAAAAAGAATTTTTTAAACCAAATAAGAAAGGTAGAAGAAAAATGGGGGGGGGGGATGAGAGTGATGCAAGAATATCATGAATGATAAAGGAAGCACAAAAAATAGGAAAAGATATACAAAAGTTCACTGAAGAAAACAATTTCTTGGCCTGGAAATTTTTTTTTTATTTGAAGGTTGTGAAGGGCTTTTTTGTTTTGTTTTGTTGTTTTTTGGTGGGGCAATGGGGGTCAAGTGACTTGCCCAGGGTCAAGTCACTAGTAAGTGTCAAGTGTCTGAGGCTGGATTTGAACTGAGGTACTCCTGAATCCAAGGCCAGTGCTTTATCCACTGCGCCACCTAGCTGCCCCCAGAAAACAATTTCTTAAAAAGTAGAATTGATTAAATGGGAAAAGAGGTACAAAAGAACACTGAAGAAAATTATTCCTTAAAAATTATAGTTGTGTAAGTGGAAGCTAATGAGACATCAAGAAACAATAAAACAAAACCAAAAGAATGAAAAAATAGAAGAAAATGTGAAATATTTCATTGGAAAACAACTGATCTGGAAAATAAATCCAGGAGAGATCATTTAAGAATATTAGACTTCCTGAAAGCCAGGATAGAAAAAAAAAAGAGCCTGGACATCATATTTTGAGAAATAATCAAGGAAAACTGCCCTGGTATCCTAGAACCAGAGTGTAAAATAGAGATTGAAAGAATCCATCAATCACCTCCTGAAGGAGATCCCCAAATAAAAATCCCCAGGAACATTATAGACAAATTCCAGAACTCCTATGTGAAGGAGAAAATACTGCAAGCAATCAGAAAGAAACAATTCAAATATCGTGGAATTATAGTCAGGATTACACAAGATTTAGCAGATTCTCTATTAAAGATTTGGAGGGATATTCCATAAGGCAAAGAAACAAAGATTGCAACCAAGAATTACCTACCCTGCAAAACTGAGTATAATACTTTGGGGCAGAGCGGGGAGGAATGGAGATTCAATGAAATAAAGGACTTTCAAGCATTCCTGATGAAAATACCAGAGTTGAACAGAAAATTTGATTTTCAAGTAGAAGACTCAAGAGAAGCATAAAAAGATAAACAGGCAAGAGAAAAGAGGAGATTCAGTAAAGTTAAATTGTTTACATCCCTACATGGAGAGATGATTCTTATAACTCTGAAGAACTTTGTCACAATTATGGGTCTTAGAAGGAGTATACATAGACAGAGAGTGTGAATATAGGTTGACTCTGATGGGATGATATCCCCCCAAAAATATTAAGGAGTGAAAAAGAGGACTGCACTGAAAGAAGAGGAAAGGGAGATGTAGAATGGGGTAAATTATCTCACCTATTACAGTGAAGAAGTTGAGGGGACAGGGCATTGCTTGAACCTTATTCTTATGGAAATTGGTTCAGAAATGAATAACACACACTAAATTGGGTCTAGAAATCTATCTTACCCTGCAGGGAAGTAGGAAGGGAGGGGGATAATATAAGAGTGGTAATGATAAAAGGGAGGGCAGATTGGGGAGAAACAAAATGCTGGTGAGGAGGGACACAGTAAAAGGAGAGAGAGAGAGAAACAGAGGGAAAATAGGATAGAGGAAAATACAGTTAGCAATTATAACCATGAATGTGAATGGGATGAACTCACCCATAAAACATAAGTGGAGAGCAGGAGAGCAGAATGGATTAAAAAACAGAATCCTACAATAAGTTGCTCACAAGAAATACATTTGAAACAGATAAACACACACAGAGTAAAGGTAAGAAGCTGGAGCAGAATCTATTTTGAAAAATGAATAATTTTTTGAGTGGAAGTTCTTAAAAATAATTCTTTGTTATATATCCTTTACAATTCAAAAAGATAGTCTATCAAAGAGTTTACTACTTTAAAACTATATGATGACATTCTTATTAGTACTTTAGAATATTCTTAGGCCATACCTGTGCCTTGAAAGTAAATTTCACTAAACTGAAACCCAAAATTTTGATTAAAAAAAATCATGGGCAGCTAGGTGGCGCAGTGGATAGAGCACCGGCCCTGGATTCAGGAGGACCTGAGTTCAAATCTGGCCTCAGACACTTAGCACTTACTAGCTGTGTGACCCTGGGCAAGTCACTTAAACCTAATTGCCTCAGAAAAAAAAAATCACAGAATTTTAGAGTCAAAATATACCTTAGATATCAGAGTGTAAGTGCCTTGATGGCAAGGATTGTTTTGTTTTTGTCTTTGTATCCCAAATGAGATAATATTTATAGAGTATTTAACATGGTAGCTGGCACATAGTAGGCATTTAACAAATTTAATAAAATTTAATAAATGTTTGTTTTCCTTCCCTTCCAAAATGCCTGGTATATGGTAGGCATTTAATCAATAATTAATTAATTAATTAATTAGTTTTGGTTAATTGATTGATTGAACACATCCAACCCATTCATTTTACAGAAACTGAGTTTGCTGAAGCTCTTGATAGAAATGACTAGAAAGAACTAGTCTCATTATATTGAGATAATCCAGAATTAACTGTATTGGTCAGATAGCAGGGTCCTTCCTCTAGTTTTCTGGGGTTTGTAAGTTTGGCCTCATCTGAGAGGTGAGGTGAATGTGCTATCAAACACTAGTTCAGTCAGGGCATTTGCTTTATCAGACTACCTAAATTTGTAAATCAGGGCTTCAGTTGTACACAACAGCAGAAGGGTTCTAGAACCCTTACGATTATATGTAAGGACAAGGTTGCCTAATTTACTCAATCAATTCATTCTACCCCACCCCCTAAAATGAGGTCCCCTGATAAGATGCTCTGATACCCTCAGGAGGTAAGAATAAATGTCAACCTATCATGAACTTTAGATTAATTCAGTCAGTCAACAAGGATTTATTAAGCACTTATTATATGCCAGATATTGTGCTAAACACTGGGAATATAAGAAACAGAATGGAAGACAGTCCCTACCTCAAGGAGCTTACATTTTAATAAAGGAAGATAACATATAAACAAGAGCTGAAAAGTAAGAGTGGGGGAGAAGGTATAAGGCCCAGGGAAATAGTAGAGAAAGTCTTAGGGAAATGAGTCAGCAGTGAAGCCTGGACCTTCTCCCATATATTTGAGGTCCTGGAAGGAAACTGCCAATCAAAAGGTAAATTTTCAGAGAAGGGAAGTACTTCCAATGTGAGAAGTAGTCCATGGGTTGCATGAGCTTCCAAGGTGAAGAGATTTCTATGGAATGGTAGACAAAGTCCTGTGGAGGTGAGTCAACAGTACAGCCTGGAGAGGGATGAAGTACTAAGTAGAAACTGGGTCACACCTTAGAGGTCTTCTATAAATTATCAGGATATTTGAGAACTGGAGTCACCAGAGAATGGAACAGGTGAGAGGTCCCAGTAAAACCCCTTATGATAAAATAATGGGATTTGGCAGATGCCTAGGAGCCCCACCTGAAGACTGATTTGAAATTGATTGAATTGGGTGAGACTGAGAAACTGACTGAGAACCTACTTAAAATTGATAAAATCTAGACCACACCTGGCTGGCCCTGAGTAAGGTGTTGTTCTCAAAGGCTGTGCACTACAGCATCAACAGGAGCCCACCCTCAATCATCTTGAAGGACCTCCCCTTTGGGGGGAGAGAATCAGGAATTAGGAAGGTGAGGGTGGCTCACTGGATTGGCTTTTTTCGTTCAGGAACTGACTTGTGGTGGCAGAACTTCACGTGTTAGGTTAAGTTGAGGTTTTCTCTCTGTCTATCCCGCAGAGATCTAAGTTAGGGTTTTCTATTCTATAAGAAATCTGTTCTCACTCTCTGCACTAACTTCTAATACACTTTAATAAATACTTAAAAGCCTGAACTGTTGCTGAATTTATCAGTAACCTTAGCCAGTTTCCCCAAAAAAAACTGAGGGGGGGGGGACAGGTAAGGACACACATTAGATTTTAAGCATCACACCCTAAAGAATCATTTGGGGGAGTGGAAAGGGGGTGTTAGGGGAGAGGAAAGGAAAATCCTCGGAGCTTACCTTGGTCCATATCTCCCCATCCTTTCACTGTTGAAGGACCTTGGCAGCTTTGAAGAGGGGCAGAGAATTCTGAATTTACCATCTTCCCAAAGGTATTTTAGTACCATCCTTGGAACAGTTAACAATGACTGCATTAGGAGTCAACGAAAGACCAGAATTAGATTCATGGCTCCCCAAGGATATCAGCAAAGAATCTATAACATGCTTGAGGGGAACTTCTTGAGATCCTATGAAGGAGGAGTAAAGGACTTTGAAAAGGCAAGAGTTGTGAGTTAACCCTTTGCCACTTGTACTTTCTAACTTTTAAGGCTTCTCCCTTGGCCTTTGTGCTCATGGGAACATGCATCACAAACTTTTATGGTTTTTATTTTTACCACTCCAGTGTATTGGGGATGTCGATCGTGTACAGAGCACCTGAGATGGCATCTCCCCATGGGGAGAAGTTCAAGGGTCTGTTTCTTAGACAGTCATCATGATATGAAATGGAAGTGCCTTGGACATATTGTGGCAAATGTGTTGACATTCTGTGAGGGGTAACCATGTGGTTAGGAGAAGGAGCTTTTTTCAATTAGCTGCATAGCCAGAACTTGGGAGACAAGGGAGAATTTTTAGAAAGGCCTGAGTCCTCCAGAGCATAGGCTCTCTTACTAATTTTCTTTATCTGTGTTCCAGTGATTTGACTTCTCTGAGCACAGACAGAGTCAGGTGAGAGACATCGAAGCCTTTGGACCTTGCCATCTGCATTAGATATTTTCTCTTCCAAGTGAAGGGAGTGGTAAAACCACTCAGGAATTTCAAAACATCATGACGGGGTCCTGGTATCCCAGCACTTCAAAATTTGGGTTTTGTAGCAAGTCTAGCATTGATTTCCTGAAGAGCAAGGAGTGACTTTTGACATGGATCATCAATGCCCAGTCTAAATAATAACTGAGAAAAGGGTGGAGTAGAAATAATATTTCTTTTGAATATGAAACATCCCACTTGGTGAGACCAATGCTATGCTCCCCAGCCCACAACACTCCCCCCTGCCCAGAGACAGAGGTGTTATCAAGGAGAATATGCTCCCTAGGTATAAGGGGAAATGTTTGTCCTTTAATAAAATGTTTTGCTCTATCTTCTAAATAAATATCGCTTTGTAAAAGCTAATTGATGTTAAGTAGCTAATTGGAACTGTAGTCTCTGGCACCTAATAGTGGGGGGAACATAGCCAGTGGAGATATGAGCAGATGGCAATAGAAAAGAGGCAACCCAGATTCCTCAGGGTACCCTAGAATCCCAGGCAGCACATTTAGTCGGCCTAGCTGTGGGATAGTGGGCCAAAGCAGACTCACTACATTAGTAAGTACTCCTTTCTCTAAAAACTATTTAAGACTAGCTGTCTAAAATCTTTCTTAACCGATAATCTTGGGAGCGAGCACACCAAAGGGGATTTATGAGCTATCTTGCTTGAAGGGTGCATTCTAGCCCCTCAGTGGTGCTGCTAGAGCAAAGATACAGTAACTGAGCTCTAGAGATCCAATTCATCAGGACAAGTAGGAATTGTAATAGTGAACCCGGAACGTGTGTTACATATAAAATGTTTTAAAGTTTATAAAACCCTCTCATTAAGTAGCTTAGCACACTTCTTATGACATAGTAAGCACCTAATAAATGCTTATTCCACCTATGTATTCTCACAATAGTGCTTCAAGATAGAATGCAAAGAATCTCCCCATCTTACAGAGGAGCAAATTGAGGTTGAGAGGTTTAGTGACTTGCTTAGGATCATATAGATAGAAAGCATAAATGTCCAGAACTGAACCCAGAACTCCTGATTCAAATCTATCATACCATTTCTCTAATAATGGTTTACATTTTAGAAACACTTAATAGTTACAAAATGCTTGCATAGATTAGCTTCATCTGGTCACAACAACATGGTAAGAAAGAGAGTGTCAACATAACTAACATATTTTTTAGGGATAGGAAACTAATGTTCAGAAATGGTAAATGCTTTGACCAAAGTCACACATATAACTTTTTTTTTGGTGGGGCAATAAAGGTTAAGTGACTTGGCCAGGGTCACACAGCTGGTAAGTGTCAAGTGTCTGAGGCTGGATTTGAACTCAGGTCTTCCTGAATCCAGGGCCAGTGTTTTATCTACTGTGCCACCTAGCTGCCCCCCCCACACACACACACATAACTTTCAAAGGAACTCTCCCTGGGACCATGTTTCATCCTTACCCTACCCATTTTCCACTCTGATTCTTCTGTTATTATTGTTCTCCACCCTCCAAACTGGACCACCAGAGGCCATGCCTGGAAAGAACTAAGCCACTCAGCTCTGATCTCCTTAGATCCTCATCTTCATTCCACCCATTTTCTGCCCTTCCTTTATGGAATTCTCTGAGAAAACTAATCAAATCACTACTACCAATGCTTCTGGAAAGTGTTTTAATATACTGATCTATTGTTTCAGCAATCATCTTTTTTAATTCCCAGATCATAACTCCTTTGCCTGGCCATCACTCCCCTAAATGCTGTATCTTGCATTAGACTGTAAGCTCTTAGAGGAAGAGGGCTGTCTTGCTTTGTATTTGTATCCCTAGCACTTAGCATGGTGTTTGGTCTGAGCTAAGTTTTTAAAAGTGCTTTTAATTCATTCAGTTGATTAGTCATCTACACAGTTGACTATTAAATTTTACTCTCTGCCAATTACAGCTATGTAAAATCAAGTTATAACTAGCCAAGTGATTTAAAGTTACAACTTATAGGATCTGGATTTTTAATTTTTTAACTTATTTTATTTTTAATTTATGAAATAAAACAACTATTTCTATAACATAGTATAATTTTTTAAAAGAGGATTGCATATGAAGCTGCGAATCTATTATGTACAACTTGCTATCCCTTTTAAATATGTATTACAGTTATCTTGTAAATCTTTTTTTTTCTTCCCTCTCCCCACCCTAGAGATACCTACCATTAGACACAAATATGCATGTATACATATACATAAACGTATCACATACTATCATACTTATTAGTTCTTTCTCTAGATACAGATAGCATCTTCCTTCTTATGCCCTTTGTAGTTAATTTGTGTATTTATAGTAGTCAAAATAACAAAGTTGCTCAAAGTCCTTCATAAAACAATATTGCTATTATTGTATATAATGTTCTCTTAATTTTGCTCATTTTGCTCTTCATTATTTCATTAAAGTGTCTCCATGTTTTTCTAAGATCATCAAGCTCATCATTTCTTTTAGCATAGTAGTATTCCATCACAATCCTATACTACAACTTGTTCAGCCATTCCCCAATTGATGGGCATCCCTGCAAATTCCAGGTTTTTGCCACCACAAAGAGAACTACTATAAGCATTCTAGAACATATAGGTTCCTTTCTTTTCCCCTAATCATCCCTGAAAATAGACATAATAGTGGTATTGTTGGGCCAAAGGGTATACACAGTTTAATAACTCTTTGGGCATAAATCCAGATTGTTCTACAAAACAGCTGAATCTGTTCACAATTCCTCCAACAATGAATTAGTATCCCAATTGTTTCACATCGCCTCCGATGTTTGTTGCTTTTCCCTTCAATCATTTTAGTCAACCTTATAGGAATAAAATGATATCTCAGAGTTGTTTTAATTTTCATTTCTCTAATCAATGATTTAGAGTATTTTTCCATATGACTATAAATCATTTTGATTTCTTCACTGGAAAACTGCCTGTTCATATCCTTTGACCATTTATCAATTGGAGGATAACACATATTCTTATAGATTTGACAAAGTTCTTTGTATATTTAAGATATGAGACACTGGGAAACTGTCCATAAATTTTTTCCCTTGATTTTCTGCTTTCCTTTTGATTTTGGCTACATTTGTTTTATTTATGGAAAACTTTTTAAGTTAGTGTAGTCAAAATTATCCCTTTTATACCTCCCTCTGCTATCTATCTATTGTTTATTCATAAAATTATTGCCTATCTA
This sequence comes from Dromiciops gliroides, assembly GCF_019393635.1. NCBI lineage: Eukaryota > Metazoa > Chordata > Mammalia > Microbiotheria > Microbiotheriidae > Dromiciops > Dromiciops gliroides. The sequence continues at coordinate 456,246,441 of NC_057861.1, forward strand.
TATGTCTGATAAGTAATATTTTCTTCAAATTTTCTTGTAATATCTCTCTTTATATCTAGATAATGTATCCTTTTTTTGTTTTTTGGTTTGGTTTGTTTTTGTGAGGCAATGAGGGTTAAGTGACTTGCCCAGGGTCACACTGCTAGTAAGTGTCAAGTGTCTGAAGCTGGATTTGAACTTAGGTCCTCCTGAATCCAGGGCCAGTGCTTTATCCACTGTGCTACCTAGCTGCTCCGACATGTATCCATTTTGACCACAGTAGTACCAAATCCTAAACTATATTATAAGGCAGTAATTATTAAAACTAACTGGTACTAAGAAATAGACACAATTTATAGCAGCAAATGAATATAGTAATCTTGTATTTGACAATTGTAAAGACTTAAGTTTGGCTAAAAATAAACACAATTGTTGGGAAAGCTGAAAGGCAGCATGGCTGAAATTAGATTTTGTCTACCATGATGAGTTATCATAATGCTGTAAAACGTATGAGACAGCTGCTTCTAAGTCCCACTATCTTAACTTTTGCTGTTGTTGTGTTGAGTCTTTCCTTTGTGTCTGACTCTTTGTGACCCTATGGAACATAACATACCAGGTCCTTCTATACTCCACTCTTTCTCAAAGTCCATCTAAATTCATGTTTGCTGTTTCCATAGCACTTCTATCTATCTCATCCTCTTCCATCCCCTGTTCCTTTTGCTTTCAATATTTCCCAACATCAGGGTCTTTTCCAATGAGTCCCATCTTCTCCTCATGTGACCAAAGTATTTAAGTTTCAGCTTCAGTATTTGACCTCCCAGTGAATAGACTGAATTCATTTCTTTAAGTATTGACAGATTTTATCTCCTTGCTGTCCAAGGGATTCTCAAAAATCTTCTCCAGCACCACAATTCAAAAGCAGACCAGATTAGAAAGAAGAGGTGGTGGAGTAGTACATCATAAAGATAAGCAGCTATGTGAAATCCGTGCACTTGATAGGGATCATCTGGATAAGGATCAAAGGAGGGAGACACTATGACTGTAGATCATCAGGTCAGGCTGAGCAACCCAGCACTGAGTTCCTGATACTGGCACAAAAGCAGGATAGAGTTATGTTATTTCAACTATCCAGACATCTTCTGGGCATGATTCCAGTTAAAAATATAATATCTGATAAATTATTAGTTGCCTTGCTAATCATTTCAGAAAGTGGAGGAAGCAGCAAGAAGGACCGCTAGTTTATTCTGGACCTGATTCTGACTAATAAGGAGGGACTGTTTGGTAAAGTGGAAAGCTGATGAACATGCCATCTTAGAGTTCATAATGGATTGAAAGGAGAATGTGGGTAAAGTCTCCTCTAGGAGAGTGAGCCTCAGAAAGCCCAAAGACGGAAAAGGCAAGCTGGCATAAGACTCTACAAGAAGCACAGTTCTGAAGAACAAAATTTTGGCAATGTGATTGCACGTGAGTCCAATGACAAAGAAAGGTGTCTAAAGAGACTGATATGATGACACTAGTGGTTCACACACAGATTTTTTTTTTAAATGTGTCTAAGACAAAAGTGTGAATAGAGGACTGAGGAAGAATATCAAAGGGTAGCAAGAATAACTCTTGGGGGTTTTTTTGTTTGTTTTTTTAGTGAGGCAATTGGGGTTAAGTGACTTGCCCAAGGTCACACAGCTAGTAAGTGTTAAGTGTCTGAGGCCGGATTTGAACTCAGGTACTCCTGACTCCAGGGCCGGTGCTCTATCCACTGCGCCACCTAGCTGCCCCAAGAATAACTCTTAAGAATTGTCATGGGGCAGCTAGGTGGCGCAGTGGATAGAGCACCGACCCTGGATTCAGAAGGGCCTGAGTTCAAATCCGACCTCAGACACTTGACACTTAGTAGCTGTGTGACCCTGGGCAAGTCACTTAACCCTAATTGCCCCGGAGGGGGGGAAGAATTGTCAGGAAAGCTAAAGTCTAATACATAATAAAATTAATAATAATAATAATAATAACAATAGCTCCTTTGTAGTCCTTTATAGTGCCAGGCTCTGTGCTAAGGGTTTTACGATTATCTCATTTGATCCTCACAATAACCCTGGGAGATAGATACTATTATTACCCCTATTTTACAGATGAAAAAATTGAGGCAAACTTGCCCAGAGTCATACAGCTAGTTTAAAAAAAAAAATTGGAAGCAAAAAAAAAAAATTGGCAAACTGCATTTTCCAACCTCTCTCTTTGTTACAAGGGGTTGTTCACTGGGTAGGAAAGTGAGCGAGGATATTCAGAAATGAAAGTAACATAAGAAAAAAGGGCGTCAATTAATATTTTCAAAAGCATTGAGTAGGGGCAGCTACGTAGCACAGTGGATAAAGCACTGGCCCTGAATTCAGGAGGACCTGAGTTCAAATCTGGCCTTAGACACTTTGACACTCACTAGCTGTGTGACCCTGGGCAAGTCACTTAACCTTCATTGCCCCACCAAAAAAAAAAAAAGCATTGAGTAGATGCATTAAGCTGAATGCTTCTGTTTTTTTGTTTTGTTTTGTTTTTGCTTCTCATGTGTTATACTAAAAAAAGCACTGGATCTATGGTCAAAGATCCTAATTTCTAATCCGGACTCTGCTTCACATAATAACACTGATAATAATAGTTTTAAGGTTTGTAGAGCACTTTAGAGAGAGGTAGCTCATTTAATGCTTCAACAAACCTTCGAGGTAGATACTTTGTTATTCCCCATTTGAAAGACAAGAAAACTGAGCCTATGACTTAACTAGGGTCAAGCAGTTAGTAAGTATTTGAAGCAGGATTCAAACTCAGGTCTTCTGACTGCAAGTTTAGCACTTGATCCACTGTGCCAACCAAGCCTGAGTTACCTTTGAAGACTAAATGATCCCTAAGGTTTTTTTCAGATCTAAATCCTATGATCTATTTTAGAAATAATGCTAATCTCTGAACATCTGCTATCTTAGTGAGCACTATTTATCACCTGGAGACAGTTACCATAAATGAAAGCAAAGGATTTGTGAGGAATTAAAAAACATACTTCACAATTGGCCTGAAATCTCAACATTACTTTGACCACATTTTGGGATCCTAGGGTAGTTCACTGGTGGTGAATAGGTTGGTGAATAGGTATGGCCTAAGAACAACTTAGGTCAGGTAGGTGGCACAGTGGATAGAGAAGTGGGTCTAGAGGCAATTAAGACTTATCTCCATGAATCCAAATCTGGCCTCAGACACTTCCTAGCTGTGTGACTCTGGGAAAGTCATTTCACTCAGTTTTCTCATCTGTAAAATAATCTAGAGAAGGAAATGGTAAACCCCTCTAGTATTTTTGACAAGAAAACACCAAATGATCTCAGGAAGAGTTGGAGATGACTTAACAACAACAAAAGAACAACTTAATTATGGTAGGAACAAGAATAAGTCATCATGGTATCTGCAAAGAAGCTGAATTTTTAAGTGAATCCCTAAATTTCAAAAAGAACCTGTCGGTCAAGCTAATAGTAACCCTTTGGGAAGTTTTCTTCTAACACCTATCTCAGATTTTGGGGGGTACATTTTCCAAACCATGTTGTTGTTTTTTTCTGTATTCAGAATCAACCTTTTGTTCTCCCAGGACAAATGGCACAATATGAGTGCCTTTTCTATACTATCACCATTTGTTTGGGTCAAAAAGGGCCATTTTCCAAATGGGATTGGGGGGGGGGAGGAGAAAGATGCTTACAGAAGGATTTTGTTCCTATTATTTGGCTTTATAAATGACCTTGTATAATCACTTAGCCATGAAAAAGCCTAAACTTTTGAAAAAGTGAGAAATTCCATGAGTCTGATTTTATATGGTTTATCTTTACTAATAGTATTTATTTGACTAAAACTGAAAAATACAATACAGCTAGGCAACACTCAAAAGCTAATTCTCAAGGAAAAGCGGGAAGAAGAAATGCAAAAATTGCTTTGCTAGTTACCTGTTTCCAAACATTAGTTTTCTTGCTATGTTATCCAAATTCTCCAAATTGAACTTACTCAATAATCCAATTATTTGATATGTCTATGACAGCAACATTAAGCAACCTGAGGACTGTGACCTAATAATATCAGGCCAGCATGGGAAACTCTGATTTCTCTTCATTCTAACTCTGCCCTTCATTTGTTTTGGTTTCTCAATTGCTTTGCATATTTTTCTAAATGTGACTTCTCCCTTTACGACCCGTTTCACCTCTGAGAGCAAGATGGGAGATGCACACTGAAAAAAGAGAGCTTCTAACCCTCTGACAAAGTGGTATGGATATGCTATTTTTCAAAGCATAAAGTATAGTAAAAGCATGAAAGTTGTGAATGTGGAATGTAGTATTTTTATCTAGTGAGAAATTTTTAAGTGAAAATGTTGGAGTGGTTTTTCATCAACCCAGATAAACTGTGATTATGCCTGTGCCTATAGGATGCCAAATATACTAAAGGAATCACCCAGATATTATTCTATATGATATCATGTAGAAATAGCTTATGATGAAAAAGTTTCTTATTCAAGAGACTGCATATTGTAAAACATTTTGCAAATTTTAAAAGTGTTATATAAATGCTAACTCTCTGCCTTTTCCTACTCATCATTATTCTACCCCAATATATCTAGGTCCTGATTAGTGCAAATAAGGACTCCCGTGAAGTGCTTACATTATTCAAATTTGCACCATATATTTCCACTGGGATAGAACCCATCGCCATATTTTACATATTTATAACTTTGAATAGTGTGAATCCAAATAATGTGACCACTTTGCTCACAGGATTCCTTCTTCAGACTAATTGAGATCTGGCTGTGTATGTGAATATATCATTATATTGGGGGAAATCATCAAAACTCTGTAATATACTTAACATGTTTAGCTAGTACAGCTTGGCGCATTGTAAGCACTTGCTTCCTTGCCTTGTCTTCCTAATATGATATTCCTCCTCCCCTTTAAATGAAAGTGCTTGATGCACTTTTTTTGGTGGGTAGTATAGAATTTAAGCATCTCTCTCCCTCCCTCTCCCTCCTCTCTCTATCTCCCACTCTCTTTCTCTCTCTCTTTGCAGAACCACTTCTCAAAAAGTACCTGGTGAATCAAATTGTCTTCCCTTCTAGGAATCTGAATTGAGCCCTCTAGAAGGTATTTTAACCCTAGTATACGAAAGCCATAGGATCATAGATTTAGGGCTAAAAGGGACATTAGAAGTCACCTAGTTCAACTTCCTCATTTTACAAATGATGAAATTGAAGCCAAGAGACCTCGAGTGACTTTCCCAAAGTCACACAGTCAGTAAGTGGCAAACCCAGTTCCTTCTACAACAAATATAGTGTTTCTTTTGCTGCATCATACCTAGCTACACACAGGCACATGTGAAGTTGGGTATTTCCTCAGGAAGGGCTAAAACTTGAGAAAAATCAGACTCCTTAACTTGTGCCTTTCTTTTTTTAAAGAAAACATCAACAGTGGAGAAAAACAGCACCTTTCAAAAACTCATTTGATTAATATAGCCAGGTCTTATGCGGACAAGAAAAAGGCATCTGGTCTAGAACAGAAACTTCCTAAGTGCCCCTTACCCCTTTCGAGGCGTCTCCCTCCATCTCTCTGGGGAAGTGAGATCTGACTGTACAATGTGATCAGAGCTGACCCCTGAATTCTCTTACCATTAAAGTGTTCAGTCTTGGGAAGTCATGTGGGCTTTGTAATATGTACCGGAGACCTTAGGGGACTGGAAAAAGATCAAGCTATTGTGTCCCTGACACGCCATTCTAATCTGAAATTTGAAATCTCTTCTTGGAAATGAATTGAATCAGCAAGTCTATAAATCAGTGGCACACACACACATCTAAAGAGAGAGCTAAACAACTGATTTGTTCGTACTATAGAGTAAATCAATGATGTGATTTAATTGAATTAATGAGATACTTGTTAAGACTTTGGGCTCTGAAACACTACCAACACAGTCCTCCTACAAACCAGGGTTTAAGTGCTAGCAATGGGGGGGGGGGGTGTGGAGAGAAACATTTCTTAAAACCATCGAAGAGCCAGAGATCGTTGCAATTTAGAAGGAGGGTCATTTGTCCTATGGCACTATTTAATCAAACTGAAGAGGGGCACCTCCAACTGTGTTTATTCCCACTCACTGTTCTTTAAAATCAGAGCCCCACGACCTCCAGAGCAGAGCAGGGTGGGGCCTGATAAAACCATATGGTCTCCTAGAGCTGGAAAGTTCAAGGGAATGCCCTGGTCCCATTATCCATCCTTCACTAGCAGCACTATATGCACCCACCTATCAGAGACTAGGGAAAGAAGCTTTTTCTTCTTGGAGTAAATAGAGATCGGCTTTTCTTTTCCCTGTTCAAAATGTGTGGGATTTTAGAGCACAGTGCTAGACAAGCTCTATACCTGATTGAAATAACCCAAGAGGAGGATACATATTGAAAGCTGAATTCAGAATGCTCTGTGAAAGTACATCTGTTTTATATGAGACACACAATCTGTCTCATTCCAACCTGCATTTCTGGGTCACTTGAGACATTTAAACTGCACTTATAATTAACAGCTATTTTTAAACAGCGAAAAAATAGAGCACTGGTAAGGTACAAAAGCATTAAAATTGCCCCAGTTTCGCTTTTCAATAGGACACACCACCGCAATATGCTTCAAGATCAAAGAGAGTTCAGAAAAAAGAGACAGGCCGATCAGTGGGGATAAATTGTTCCCATTATGATGGTGTAAGAATAGGGTTCTTTCAATTGAAACAATTTAATAACCACATTCATTACATTGGTGTCCACTTGGTTTTATCTGAGCAGTTTTTGCATAACTGGGGAGCAAGTTCAATTGAGCTTATTCTCTAGAAATTAAGATGTGCAGGGTTTGACATTCAGAAATTAAGCACTAATAGTCGGCAAAGCAGTTGTCTTGAGATTCCCCCTGGATGTAGCTAGATCTGCCTACCACTAATTATGTCAAATGCAAATGTAGTCTCTAAAAGACATACCAAAAAAAAATTTCATTAGCTCATTTCAAGGCAGTTAGGGTTACACAAGTGTGATGACAGATATCAGAGTCTCTTCTTTGAGAGTGTTTATAAAATCACTTTGCAAAGCATCACTTAAGTAACATAAGTATAGCACTGTCATCTGTAAACTTTTTTTTTTCTTCAACGAGAATAAAGATTTTTCAGCCTTGCCCTCTAATGTTCTGCATGATCAAGACAAGCAAAGAGAATCACGAGGAATACATTGAAAGTGCCAGTTTGACAAAGAACAAGGGAGTCATTGATCAAACAAAAAGATCTCCAGGGCTGACTTTAGCAGCGGACACCTACATATGAGAAAAGAGTTGAATTTCCTGCCAACCAGCTTTCCTGAGAAGAGCAAAGTTTGCCAGTTCTCAACTGCACTGCTGGGCATTATTTGTCACTGGAATGGTCATTTATCCTTGGGTGCTCTAAAAAATGAAAGGTGGCGGGGAGTGAGGAATGGAACCACAGAAATGGTGCAGCCTGGAGGCCCCCACCATATTAACACGAATCTTAGTGCACACACCCAATCAGCTTTGGCCCTACTGGCTCTCAGAACTTCCAAACTCAACTTCCATCAGCCTCAGCCTCCCCCAACAACAAGGACTACCACCACCATGCCTGACTGGCAATAGATTTGTACAAATCAGTGGAAAGAAAAATAAGTCATATAGATCAATAAATAAATGCCAGTCTGAAAAAATCAAACTCTAACCTTCCCAGCCAATTAAGATGTTATTTACTGCTCGTATAAGTTTGCTGCTTCCCTTATTTCTTTTCACACTATGGGAATTTGTTTTGTTGAAAGATATGTAACTGATTTGTAAATAGAAAATGATATAGATAGATTTTATGTCCCATAAAACTGTTAATCTGTGCTCCACATTAAATATATAGTACATTTTTTATTTAGACACCGAACTAGTATAATTAAAATAAAGTATGCCTGTTTAATTTTTTTCCAGTAAGTCATTTCCAACCATAGAGATCAAATAACAGTGCAACTGCAGCATGAAATGTGGTTATAATAGCCTGAGACCACATTTCCTGAAACTAAAACATGGGAGATAATAGTGTGAAGGTACAAATTAATGCAAATAAAACAGATTCCCTATTGTTGTTAATCCCTGGATTGAGTTTCAGTGAGGAAATTAGCTGTAATGTTTAACCTTTCTCTATAGTAATCATTGACATGTTATCAGTTACATTTTGAGATCTTTGATGGAGAAGTGTTTAAGACCTGTCCTGTCCACCTCAGGGAGAAAGAATCAAAGTGGCCTGGGGCAAGTCCCATAAAATATATTGCCCAGGCTGCCTCCAGAACACCCTTGGTAGTCAACATTCACTGACTTGCTTTATAATCAATAGGCATTTTTGTACAAGCTACTTTCATTTGCCCAATAGGAGCATGTTTTACTTGGAGTTGTACATAAGGCAGTGGGTCCTATTTTAGAAGACAATTGTTCTGAAAACACCTCAGATTTTTGCACTAAGGCTGTCCTAGCATGCTTGTGATAAGCTCACTGACTTTCTCTGGATGTGATAGAAACCACATGCCATCTTAGAGGGAGGCAACATGGGGTTGGGGAAATATGGATGTATTAGAGTTGGCATATATGATTTTAAGTGAACTTAGCAGAATCACCCTTTCTCTTAGCTCAGTTTCATATGGACCTTGCTACACATGTTTAAATGCCCATTGGGCATTTGGATTTTCAGATACACTGACATGAGTAGTCATTTTGATGAGATATAGAGTCATACAAGACAAGAAACTAAATCACAACTTGTTGGTTTTCTGGTAAAGAGACTCTTCCTAAACTTCTGTAAAATGGCATTCATTTTATAATCCTGTAACTTAAAGCTTTCTCTTGACTCTCAGAGATATTCCTGTCCATATTCCTGTTCCTTCTGTGATAGTGGTACTATCTCTCTCTCTCATATATATATATATATATATATATATACACACATACATACATACACACACACATACATATGTGTGTGTATTTATATGTATGTGTATACATGCAGATTTCTTTCCTCCCCCATCAGTGTATCTAAAAATTCACTTTTGACTTTGAGGCTTTATCCAATTTGAAAGCTATAAAATAGTCATTCTTCTTTACAGAGCTAGTGCAACTTTCAACTTTACTTCTTAGCTTTTTGTAGTCCATATATTCACTGATGGGATGTGTTAAGAAACTGAATTAACACACAACGAAATTCCAAAGGTGCTTCCTGCTTTGATAAATGTCAAAAGATAGTGTGTGAAGACAGACTCAAATTTCCCAAGCATTAATTATACTGAAATTGGAATCATTTCAATATCTCTTGGTCAACTTCTCAAGATCTGATTCTCTTTAGAGGAAAATACTAACAAAGTCTCACACCATAATTTGACTAGATAATATTGCAGAGATGGCATTAGATTAGGAACATGCCCTACTCTTGGCCAGGAAAATTTAGTCACCCTCATAGAAGATTTCTTTTCCAGTCATCTGAGCACACCCCAGAAGCTCCTAGTGCCACCCAGGCATTCCACCTGAAAACACTGATGTGAAGGAAACAGCTGATCATGGAATAAAACCGAAGCCACCGAGGAAATTTTTAGATCCACTCTTTGATCTACATTTGGACCTCGAAAGGCAAAATGTCCCGGAATGACAGTGTCATGCCAAAAACATTAATGCTCCAGCATGAAATAATACCATTCCATAGGAGGTAATAAAGGAACGAATTATGTCAAATTGTATTTGGTTCACGGATGTCGTTGTGCTTTTCTCATGGGCAGATACAGCTCACAAGCGCTAGAACACCTGCCTGTCTCCATCGGAAAATTAAAGTAGTGTGCACAAACATCAGCGTAAGAAATTACAGGATAGTGTGTAGGGAAATGAAAATGTGTGGTGTTATATATACCCCTACTGTAAATGTGGAATATCTCTTGCTGCAATAGAACATCATTTTTCTTCCAGCCGCCTGCTCATGTTAGAGAGAACCATTAAGCCATTTACAAGTGGTGGCTTCTACCCCTGTTAGGTAATAGAAGATGCTAAAATTAACTTGCTGCTCGCTATATAGTGCTGCCATTATGGACTCCAGCCATTAAGTGGTTTAGGGTCATTGGTCGCAGTAGTTAATGTGGGGAATCTATTCTTCTTTAAGTTAAACGTTCAGGAGCAGAGCATCCTGAAATGTACCAGATTCATAATCGCTTCACGCATCACCCTTGTGTGTGCCCGTGTCCGTGCGCACGGTATTACTTTCATTCATTTATACAGGCCAAGAGGACAGAGTGCATTTTGAAAAGTTGATATAAAGCATTTACAGGTGCCATTGTGTAACAAAGTTGTTTAAGAGTCTGGGAAAAATGCAGTACAAGGAAAATGCAAATCTGCATAAGCCTCATTGTGATTTAACCCTTTTGGAGCTAGAGCGCTCTCGGGGAAAGAAAAAAAAATCGCTGCCTTTCAGGCGCATGGAGCCTGCACGACAAACGGAATCATCCCTTCTGAATGCTCCAACCTTGGCAATAATGTGTTCAGTTAATCTCCACAGCGTAGAGCCATCCCCTCAAAAAGTAATTCACTTCTTTAAAAACTAGGAGGAAAATAAATATGGTGCAGTAAAATTGTTGAGCAGAGGAATCTATCTGGACATTTCACAAAACATTTCATTATGCTGATAATTCCCAGAAGTACCCTCAAGAGCGCTTTAAGCTGAGGATTACAGCACTGGATCTGATGGACTTTTTTTGTAGCCCCTTTAAAGGCAGTGAACCGTTTTCTATTTTATTTAAATAATGCCCCTTAAAATGGATTTTTAGAGGTATAATAACTCCTTAAGAGTCAGTTATGCTAAACAGTTTCTCTTGATAGAAATGTTGTAAAACTCGTTAACTGCACAATTTCAGATGCCGGCTTGGTGAACACTAACTGACATGTGAATGACCAGAGTTTGTAAAAATAAATTGAAATAGTTGTTGTATCACACAGCTAGCAACGCATAAGCTGGAGGCCACGAGGGGCTCCAACCTGACAGAAAATTACTTCAAGATGAATGAAAAGTGCTTGTTTCTTTTTATTAGTTTTTAGAGAACAATGAAAATGTTGAATTGTTTACTAGAAGGGCTGATTAAATGTGGTCAGTAGGGCCATGTCCCTGCTGCTAACTGTTTAGCCTGCTTGGCCACCCCACCACCCCCACTCACCAGCCTCCCCCCCACTCTCCTCTTTCCCCCTATTCTCCCCTCCCCCCACACACCCTTTTCTCTCTACCACATGCATCTTCTTATAGGCTATTATGGCTGCACATCTGTGTGTGAAATGTGCTCATTCTGACATTCCACTGTGGCTCTGAGCTGTGGAGTCCTTTGTTAGGTAAAACACTGTTGTCAAGCCTAACAAGCAGGTCATGCAATTTTGCTGGACACTTGGCAGCAGAGAATAGCCCACTATGAATTGCTTCGACATCTAACAGTTCTCGGTTCCATATTGGAATACCTATGTATTTTTTTCCTCTTTGTGTAGTAGGCCAAATAGTTGCAATATTAAGAAGGAAAAAGAAAGACCTCAATTTAAAAAAAAAATAAGTTGCCAGTTTAGGTTATTCTATTATGGTGCTTTTGTAGTATTTATTTATATTAAGTACTTTCTTTTGGTGAAGGGGAAATGTGTGAAGTTTTTTGAATTGGCCTTTTGTGGTTTAAATTCTGTTTATATGTTGTATCTGAAGCCCAGTAATAACAGGCAAAGTTCTGTGGAACGCTTAGCTTTATCTACATGGTACATTTATGGGGGGGGGGGAATGTCACGATGAAAGCATTTTCAGAGGGGTCAGTCTTTGTGTGTGTGTGTACATCGAAATGTGTATATATACATATATTTATATATTACATAAACTATCCTATTAAACAAAAGACCAAAACTCACTGAAAAAGGAAAAGATAGAAGAAAACTCTTGTCTTTCCCAGACAACCAAGTTAAAGGAGTGAAATCCAGCCAATTTCTTTAAAAAGTAAACAATCTCAGGGAAAGCAATTCACTGTTGTTTCTGTTCAACAGAAATGTCTTCTGGGCCCCACCCCCTTGGCTCACTCTCATCCTGTCTCTTTCCCCTACCCCAACCGCCCCAAAGGAAAAAAGTAAACAGTTCCCATGAGGGGGATCCCAGTGCTGCCCATTCTACTCACTCTGTCACTAACCATAGCATATACCTCGCCCAGAAAAGTACAGTCTTCTCCTCCTATCTATAGAATGTACATTCCAGACCTATTATGTGTATAAACAATGGTATATGTAATTACCTTTCCAGGGTGGCAATTATTTCTCAGAATCAACAACCAGACTTAAAACATGTCCCACCCACTCCCCTAAAAAAAGATATTTAGGGATCAGATGTGAGTCAATTCCATCAGTTTCTGATTTTTCACATACATGGTACCAGGCCAGTCAGTGCTTCTTCATGCTATGAGGTAGGTAGGCGCTTGTGGTATGATTCAAATTTACTTCTTTCCATTTTTGATTTTTTCTGATTGCTCTGACCTCCTCCACACCCCACCTCCAAATCTCAAAGCAACTTTGGCTCACTGTGCTTTCTCTTAGATGGTCCGTTAAAAGATTTTACAGCTGTTAAGAAGTATTGAGCATAATGAGCCAGAGTTCCTGGACTCAGTCCAGAACTGTACCACTCCATTGGGCCTAGAGAATTTCTCCCAGAAGCTCTTAGTAATGACTACAACAGCCCACACTGGGAGCCCCGGACTTGTATTTTAAAAGACTATCTTGGGCCCAGTAAGGACAAGCAAAGCCTATCTGGGTTGTATGTGTACAACAAGACAGAAGAGATAGGTACATGGTAGCAAAGGTGAGGTGGGCTCTGGCTTAGTTTCCTGAGTGGACTCAAACCTTGATTGGATGAATGGAAAACTTTTTTAAAATCAAGTACAAGGGGCGGGGGCAGCTAGGTGGTACAGTGGATAGAGCACCGCCCCTGGATTCAGGAAGACCTGAGTTCAAATCCAGCCTCAGACACTTGACACTTACTAGCTATGTGGACCCTGGGCAAGTCACTTAAACCCCCATTGCCCCACAAAAAAAAAAGGAAAAACAAAAAAATCAAGTACAAATCAAATAGAGAGTGATACCTCGGACTCTCTGTTGCAAGGCCTTAAATGCTATAATTACAAGGAGGTAAATTTCAGTAAAGAAATAATTCCTAACAATGAGAGTTGCACAAAAATAGAATAGTTTCTTCAAGAGGCAATGAGTTCCGTATCACAGGAGATCTTTGAATGGAGAGAGGTTGAAGATGGAATCCTTGCTCTGGGTAGAGATTGGACCACACAGCACCTAAGATCCTTTCCAGGTGAGGCTAGTCCTTTTGGGACTGACAGCTTTTTAAGTTTATGATAAGCTTAACTCATCTAACCATATATTCAAACGAAAATGCAGTAGATACAGAAAATATTTTCACATGTGAATTTTTTCAGCCCTTTCAATTTAACCAGCTGATGTTTTATTAAAGCACTAAGTATACCTTAAAGTGCTACATAAATGTGAGTTATTATTATGTTATTATTACTACTAACCCATTCAACCTTTTGATGGGAAATCTGTGTTCCATTATAAAGAAATCGCTGCCTTAGTTATTTGTCATAGAGACTCCTTTTTTTACACTTCTGTTCTTACAATTTGGTACAAATCCAGACTCTACAAAGTTTACTTTAGGCATGACTGACTGAGGCAATCTTCAGATAGAAAGTGATGGCTAGGCTCACAACACACTTTTCACTAATTGGACTCAGACTTTGGTTGGCTGGCTTCTCCCCAGCTTTTCCCCCTTAGGGAGGTTAACTGGGAAGGAACTCCAAACTGTGCCAGTCAGATATCTAACATCTGCCAGAGTTTGCCATCAAAGTTCCCAAGACACCATGGGTGGGGAGAGGGGGTGAAGATCAGCATAGGACCTAGGGCCTCACATCTCTGCTAGTGACACAGACAAGGAACAACTGGCACTTCCAGTGCTAGATTACATTCCTCAAATTGCTACTACTGAAGCCTCACTCCCTCTGAGCACAGAATCACTTCTGACGGTCCGATATCCCTCCACATTCACACTCTCCCTCATAGTTTGTTCTCACCTTCCACCTACTCAATAATGAATCTCAACCATGTTCTTTCTTTTTCTCACACTCCCATTACACTTTGCTTACTCGATAACCCCTCCAGATTGTCACCCCAATACACCCCAGGAATACATCTCACACCACCTCCAAACCACCCCCTGAATAAGAAACAATTGGAAAGAACTGGACCCCCCCCCCTCCCCAGGCATTGAAAGTGGGATCTCCCTTCTCTGGTTCTCAGCCCTAACAGAAGATCCTAAAAAATGCAAACTTTGAATTCAAGTGTACTAAATACAACCTAATTTAAATGTGGAGGAGATATAACTAATCTCTAATTCTGCAACATGGACTTAAAATATTTTTAAGTAGTTTTGGAATGAGTGGCATAATCAAAGCTAACTCTACCCCTTCCAAAAAAAAGGTGTCATTACAGGGGAACAAAAGACCTAGAGAAAGCTTAAGCCATGAAAAATTGCTTGCGTGAGCACTTCTCAAATTCTTTTTGCTATAAATATGATTCCTTCTTCAAAGACTGTCGATTTATTCTAGGTAGGGCAGTGGGGATGATAGAAGAGGCACTTGCATCATCCATTTCAAGGGCAATCCTATTATTGACAGTGTATATTGGCAACTTAATTATGAAGTCTGTTAACGATGATGTTAATTAAGTTGTCACATTTTCAATTTAGATGGACATTATTCCAAGATATAGACATAACCAATGTTTGTTCAGTAAAACTAAAACATGTTGGAGTGTGTGAGGAACTGCTTGTTGCCTACAAGAAGGTTACCATTAAATATTTTTAATCATAAAAGTATTTTATTATTTTTCAGTTACATGTAAAGATAATTTTCAACATTTGTCTTAATAAGATTTTTAGCTCCAAATTTTCCTCCCTCTCCCCCTCTGCAAGACAGAAAGCAATCTGATATAGGTTATATGTGTACAATCACATTAAACATATTTCTGCATTATATCATGTTGCGAAAGAAAAATCAGAACACAAAAGAAAAATCTTGAAAAAGGAAAAAAAAAACAAAAAGAAGAAACAGCATGTTTCAATCTGCATTCGGAAATCCACACTTCTTTTTTCTGGATATGGAGAGCATTTTCCATCATGAGTTCTTTGAATTGTCTTGGATCATTGCACTGCTGAGAAGAGCTAAGTCTATTGCAGTTGATCATCATGCAATGTTGCTGTTACTGCCTGCAATGTTCTCCTGTTCGTTCACTTCACTCAGCATCAGTCCTCTTAAGTCTTTCCAGGTTTTTCTGAAATCTGCCTGTTCATCATTTCTTATAGCAAAATAGTATTCCATTACATTCATATACCACAACTTGTTCAGCCCATTCTCCAGTTGACAGGCATTCCCTCGATTTCCAATTCTTTGCCACCACAAAGAGAAGCTGCTAGAAATATTTTTGTAATGTGGGTCCTTTTCTTTTCTATGATTCTCACTGGGATACAGACCTAGTAGTGTTGCCATTAAATATTGAGGGAAAGTACATGGTCCTCAGGGCAATATTTTTAGGGATAATTCTTTTGGACATTGAACTGTGGAACATAGAACTCATACCCAGTTCATTGTGTTTTCATCCTAATTAGTCTACCATAAAATGCTCTGATAAGTGGTGCAGTACAAAGATAAATAAAAATAAAACAGTCTCTGGTCCTCAGAAACTTCCCATTCTAATCAGGAAAGGCAACATACAAATATATGAGCGTATACAAAATAATATAAGGTAATTTAGATTAATGAAACAACAAATATTTTTATTTTATAAGGCATCAAGCAAGGCCCCTAAGGGTAACACAAAGAGTTTACAACCTAGTTGAGATGATAAGATATACACATAAAGAAGATAACTCATAAACTAGGCGGTATATGACAAAAGCCAAATGAGTGGTATAGACACTAAATGCTGGAATATTTCAGAGGAAAAAGGGAGTACTCAAAGGTGATAAGGCAGTCTTCACGAGCCACAGCAGGTCAGACATCCAATAGTTCACTTGTGTTCTTTGCACATACAACTAGCAATGTATATTATTGTCTAAGAAACTTTAGTCACATCTACTTTAGTATGCCTAATTTAGCTTTAAATCAGGTTGTGTCTCTATGGTCTTACAAATAAAATAATATATTAGAGAATCAAAGAGAAATTTTAGGATATCAAAGAAAGATTTGACTCAGAAATGGGACTGATTAAACAATTTCTATGAAGGAATTATAAAGTAGTAATAGAGACAGGAGAGCTGGATAGAGAGAGGGCCTCCAAAATAGAAGAATCTGGGTTCAAGTTCTGACTCTGACACATACTGACTGTGTGCCCCTGGTTAAGTTATTTGACCTCATAGTGCGCACAGGCAATTCTCTAAGGCTATACATTTCAGGTGAGGTGCTAAACTGAACTGGTGAGGGATAAACTTTACCAGATTCTCCTTACACTAATAAAATCACAGGTGCAGTCCTCCTCAGAACACCCCTTGCCCCTCCAAAAAGCGAAGATGGAGTCAAGAGATAGAGGGTGGCATAATACTGAAGAATCAGAAATACTTTTTTTCCCTTGTATTTATTTTATTTTTAATTTATGGAATAAAACAAGCATTTCTTTGACATAGTATACTAAAAAAGAGAGGAGTGCACATGAAACTGCAAATCTGTTATATATAATTTGCTATTCCTTTTAAATATATGATGAAGTTATCATGTAAATTCTTTTTTTCTTCCCCCTGGCTACCATTAGACATAAAGAGGTATATGTATGTAAAATTATTCTATATATAATTCTATTTATTAGTTCTTTCTCTGGATGTAGATAGCATCTTCCTTCATATGTCCTTTGTAGTTAAGTTGGATATTTATAATAGTCAAAATTACATACTTGCTCAAAGCTATGCTTAAAACAATATTGCTGTTATTGTATGCAGTGTTCTCTTGGTTCTGCCATTTTACTCTTCATTATTTCATGCAAGTCTATCCACATTTTTCTAAGATCAACAAGCTCATCATTCCTTATAGCACAGTAGTGTTTCATCACAATCATATACTACAACTTGTTCATCCATTCCCCAATTGATGGGCATCCCTGCAAATTCCAGTTCTTTGCCACCACAAAGAGAGCTGCTATAAGCATTCTTGAACATATAGGTTCTTTACCTTTCCCCCCCGATCATCCCTGAAAATAGACCTAGTAGTGGTATTGCTGGGTCAAAGGGTATAGGCAGTTTTATAACTCTTTGGGCATAATTCCAGATTGCTCTCCATACAAAGACTTTCAAAGATCTGTGATTTTATCCTCTTGACTTGTTCCTCCAATGATGAACATCAGAGACCTTCCATGTAGATGTAGATGTAGATGTTTCCTAATGACTCCAGCCAAAAAAAGTCATCACTAGATGGTAAAGTATCTTATGACACTCACCAATTAGATCAGAAGTTTTAATGTGGCCAAATATGTTGCTTCCTAACTTTTATTCTTTTCTTAATAAAAAAGACTAAGTAGACATAAGAAGACTATGACCATGGTGTGTGAAATACTTTTTATAACACCTTTCACCCCATAGGAAAGAAAATGCCATATTCTACAAATAGTACATATCTACCAGGAATCATCTTTGTCTCCTCTCCTTCATCCTCTGTATCTAATCTGTCAAGACCTTTCCAAGTCTAAACTTATTTGTCTAGCAGTTAAGAATTTCCATCCTACCTAGCCAGTATTACCTCATAGGACTCCCCTCTGTATCCTTTCAGTAGTGTCAAACTAAAATATAAATGGGGGCCACTAAACCATTCAAAAATATCCTCATGGGCTGCATGTTAACTTAGAAAATCATATAATAACATTATCTATGTCCTATTGCATTTTATTTTATTTTTTGCTAAATAGTTCCTAATTACATTTTAATCTGGTTTGGTTACACTGGGAAAGGCTGCCTTTTTGATACCTCTGCCCTCAATAATAGGAACTTGTATTTATGCAGAGCTATCAGATTGATAAAGCACATCATATTCATTATTATCACCTTTGTTCCTCACAACAAACCAGTTAGGTAAATGCTACAAGATCTATAATGCTCATTTTATACATGAGGAAAGATTCAGAATATTTAAGTGCTTTGCCCATAGTCACACAGTTCAATTATCAGGAGAATTCAAACCTACTTCTCTACAGATTCTCAAGTCCAGCACTTTTTACCGTACTACTATAGTCCAGTGCCTCTTGCCCACTTTTGGTCAAACTGAAATGTTCGCTTTCCCTGGTACATACCCTGTAATTTCCTACATTTCTGCCTTTGATTTGAGAGGAAGAATTGCTGATGGAGAAACACCTTTCTTTCCTTCCTTCCTTCCTTCCTTCCTTCCTTCCTTCCTTCCTTCCTTCCTTCCTTCCTTCCTTCCTTCCTTCCTTCCTTCCTTCCTTTCCTCCTTCCCCCCAAGCTAAGCACTAGCCAACTGAAAGTCCTTGCTTCCTCGCCCAGACCCTGATTGTCAATCATCACCCCCACCCCATCCCGACACACATGCACACCACAGCCCTTGGCCCTAATAATCACTTTTCCAGGGTCCATCTTACAATTAGGACAGACTTCACACAATAATAATAGCTAGTATTTACATAGCACCTGCTATGTACTAGCCACTGTGGTAAACCTTTTACAAAATTTTACTCATTTTATCTTCACATCAACCCCAGGAAGTAGGTATTATTATTATTATGATGTCTATTTTATAGTTGGGGAAACTGAGGTAAATAATAACTTAAAAAATAAATAGTTAAATAAAATAAATAGTTAAATGACTTGCCCGAGGTCACACATCTAATAGTGTAAGAGGATGGATTTGAACTCAGGTTTTCCTTACTCCAGGTCCAGAGCTCTAGCCACTGCACCATCTATCTGCCTTACACTATACAACGTAGGTGACTTATGTATTCCTTGTAGCAGCCATTCACAAACTTTTCAATCTCAGTATGCCCTTATACTCAAACAATTATTAAAGATTCTTTTGCATGCTTGAAAATTATTGAGGACTCCAAAGAGCTTTTTATGTGGATTATATCTATCATATCTTACTGTATTAGAAATTAAAACTGCTAGAAAATTAAAACATTTTAAAATATTTGTTTTTTCATTCATTTAAAAATAATAATAAACCAAGTACATTAACATAAATAACACATTTATAATGAAAATAACTACATTTTCCAAAACAAAAATATAGTGAGAAAAATGGCATTGTTTTACATATTTTTGTAAATCTCACCAGTACTTGACTTAATTGAAGACAGATGGGATTCTCATATCTGCTTCTGAAATCAATCTGTTATGATATACGTTGTTTCGTTTGAAGTATATACAGAAGGTCCAGCCTCACATAGATACGTAGTTGGAAAAGGGGGGAAAATGTTTTAAGAGGCAAATAACATCTTGAAATTGTGATGAAAATAGTTTTGACCTCAAAAGAGCCTTGGGCACACTCAGGGTCCTTATTCTCTAAGAATGAGAGCACTTTTGTTTGTTTGTTTTTTGTTTTGGGGGGATTTTTTTGGCAAGGCAATGAGGTTAAAATTACTTGCTCAGGGTCACACAGCTAGTGTGTCAAGTGTCTGAGGCCGGATTTGAACTCAGGTCCTCCTGAATCCTGGGCCTGTTCTTTATCCACTGCGCCATCTAGCTGCCCCATGAGACCATTTTTGAGAAGAGAACCCCTGCCTTATAGAATGCCCAGGACTATGGAGGAATCAACAGAAAAGGCACTCCCCTCAACCCATAGGAAACTAAGTCTCTATTCCCTGTTGCCATTTTATTTCCCTCTCCTGAAACCCTACTCTATTGTCAATAACTATTAAGTCAATCTGACAAGATTGGTTACCATTTTATGAGAGGGGTGATATCTCTAACATTACTGGGAGTTGTAATTTCCCCTACCTAGGAAAAGATTAAGTTATTGTGGACCTGGAACTGGAGGGCAGAGCTTTCTGATGAAGAAACTGTTTTTAATCTGACTTCCAAAGATGCAGAGGAGAAAATCAGAGGGGGTCAGTGAGGGTCAGTGAGAGAGGGGCAGAGTAGCAGCAGCAGAAACAATAAGGAACAAATAACAGTAGCAGATGAAGGACACTTTCCAGGAGGCTAACTGTAAGCCATATAGTGGCTGGAATCTTTACCTTCCCTTGAATTACTGTTTGGCTTATTAAGAAGCTCAAGAATTAAGAAAAGTTATTGTGGAATGATGGTTAATTCTCTCTCTCTCTCTCTCTCTCTCTCTCTCTCTCTCTCTCTCTCTCTCTCCTTCTCTCCCTTTCCTCCTTCTCCTCCTCCTCCTCCTCCCCTTCTCTTCCCTTTTCTCCTCTTCCTTCTCCTCTTCCTCCTTCTCTTCCTCTTTCTCTCCTTCTCTCTCTCCTCTCTCCTTTTCTCTATCTTTTTTCTCTGTGTGTCTCCTTATCTGCCTCTTTCAACATCCTTTACCATTAAGTATTATTTGCTTATTATTTAAGCTTTTAAATTTCCTTACAGATTGTTTGTATTTTAATGATGTTTTTTATATAAAGAGAAGATAATTTTATTGTATCCTGAATGAGTGTCTTTGCTATAGACAGTGTAGGTAAGGAGGAAAGCCAGTGGTTAATTGGCTACAACAAATTTAACTGGCTGGAACATCTCATTTCCAGCCTGGCAACCAAAGCATTGCCTGGGTACTCAGAGCTTTTATGAATATTATTAATAATCAGTATTTTAATCTTTTTGACTGCAGAAAAAAGAAGCCAGGTGAAACCAAGACTTTTGTCCTAGACTAAAATCTTCATGAACTAATTTCTTCATCACCCAGCCAACAGGACATTTACAGATGGAGTCTTCAGGTTTTTCCATCCCTCATAGGGTCATGTTCTGTGTTGACCTTAGTGGGTGGACATAGATATGGTCAATTCAAATCAGTTCTACTCAATTCCCCCAACTCAAATAAAGTGGGAGAAGTACTCTCCAGCCCAAATTCTCTCCACAGCAACATCTTCTGGATTTCATTAACAGTGGCTTCCCACTGTCACACAGTAGACAGAGCACTCAGCCTGGAGTCAGAAAGGCCTGAGTTTAATCTTCAGACACTTGCTAGCTGTGTAACCTGGGCAAATGACTTACCCTCTGTTTGCCTCAATTGCTTCAAGTGTAAAATGGAGCTAATTAAAATGTCTGTTTGCTCATCTATCAAATAGGGATAATAATATAATCTACTTTCCAGGGTTTTTGTGAGAATCAAATGAGATCATATTGTAAAGCACTTTAGCAGCCTGCCTGACCACATAGTAGGCACTATATAAATGATTGTTTCTCTTCTTCCATCTCTTTCTTTCATCTTCCTTCCCTCTTTTGGTGCTCAATGGAAGGTAGCTTTCCCATTCATTCATTCATTCATTCATCCAGCATTTGTTGTATACCTGCTATATGCAAGGCACTGTGCTAAGGACTGGATATGCAAAGATTAAAGTTAAAATAATCCTGGCCTTCAAAAAGTTTATAATATCCTTTTGGAAGAGGGAAAGTATAAACGCATATACTGATAAGTTAATACAGAATTATATACAAAGTAGATTTTATGTATAGGAGGGAGAGAGCTATTAAGTGGGGATAAATATAGGCAACCTGGGATTGTGGTACCTCAGTATTCTTCTGTAAGAGCTAGAGAAAGGGGAAACATTGTAAAAATAGAAGAAAGCCTATGCCAAAGTCCAAAAGAGGAAGATGCAAAGCTGAGAACTCTAGGCATCTTCTCCAAGGCTGGTTCCTCCTTTTCTTAAACTCTCTTGACACACAGGCACTATGTTAAGCACTTTACAGTTATTTCCTTTGATCCTCACAACAACTCCAGAAAGTAGGTTCTATTATTATACCCATTTTGCAGAGGAGCAAACCGAAGTTACATGACTTAAGGTTACACAGGGCCAAGAGCTGTCATACTCCTTGCTCCTAATTGTCACTTTAAGACCTTTCTCCTCCTTGAAAATTCACTCTGTCCTAACCCTATCCTTGTTGGTGATCTAGTAGCTCAGGATGACTCTATGTCATTCTAATAAATTCTTCTGGTTCAGTTCTCTCTCCCCTAATTCTTTTAAATATCCTGCCCTGTCCCCAGTTCCAAATTCCAATGACCTCTATCTCAAATCTACCTCAGCCATCAACAAAACTAGTCATAGAAAAATGTTAATAATGAATGATTAAATTTAAAAGTCTGTCCTGTATATATTTTCCAGAGAGCCAATTGTTAAACATTTGCTAGCATACTGCTTTGTGAAATCCCAAAGCTTAATTAAAATGTAATTAATTCTGCAGTGCTACTTCTAAGAATAGCATTCTTACAATGTGTAAACTTCAGTGTGAGCTGACCAGAAGGATTAAACATGTCATACTTTTGCTTCTTAACCAGCTTGTTCCAGCTGATATGGAAGGAAAAATTCAGGATGACTGAATTTCTGCTAATGAGTAAGGCTGATGTTTTTTGTCCATGGACATTTTTCATCTGTTCTTGCAGGTAACTAGAAATATGAAAAAACTTGCAGCTAATCCTCATATGTTTTTGGAAGCATGTAATATAGAATCTAGATAAAACATTGATTGTTATTTCACAGACCAGACATGCCAATCAAAACTGTTGGGTCCTCCAATTCCCTTAGACCAATTGGCCAAGTCTCTTGCCAAAAGTCAGATTTCAAATATTACTTCCAGTAACAATGCCCTAGACCAAACAGACACTGGCTCTGGAGAAAGAAGAGCTGGATTCAGATCCTGTTTCTGACACTGTGACTTTGGACAAGTCATTTAACCTTAGTTTCTTAATGTGTAAAATGCCCTTGAGGTCCTTTTCAGCTCTATGGAATCTATGAGCCTGGTTTTCCAAATAGCTATTAAACCCAGCTAATGTATAATAAGCTTTTAAGTTAATGCTTAAAACTAGTTAGTGAGGTAGATTTTAGATTTCTCCCTTGGCCAATTATAATAAAAGGGAAGTTCCCAAATTTCAAATTGGTTCTTTGGGAACAACAAATAAAAAAGTTTTTATCTATCAGTTATTTGGACCTTGAGATGTATTTTCCCATATAAACAATGTTACACATGGAAGTTAGAGTTTCCAGTCTGCCCACAAAAACATTTTTCAATGCCCAATGTACCGAAGGGATAGTGCTAAGACTATAAGGCATGGCGATTAGAATGTTCAGAGACTTGGATTCAAATTTCACCTTGTACATTTACTGGGTGTGATGATGGACAAAATCACTAATCTCTCACAACCTCAGACTCATCTTCTTTGTTTTTTTAGTCATTTCAGTCATGTCTGACTCTTTCTGACTCCATTTTGGAGATTTCTTGGCAAAGAGATTGAAATGGTTTGCCATTTCCTTCTCCATCTGATTTACAAATGAGGAATCTGAGGCAAACAGTGTAAAGTGATTTTCCCACGGTAACATAGCTATTTAGTGTCTGAGGTCAAATTCGAACTCAGGTCTTCCTGACTCCAGGTCTGGTACTCTACCCACTGTGCCACCTAACTGCTCCTTCTCATATCTACTACCTACCCTACCTTATAGGGTTATTGTCAAGAAAGTATTTTGTAAACCTTACATTAACATAAAAACCTGAATTATCATCATCATTAATAACAATATTAACATTACCATGACTAAGTCACACTAGAGTCTGCAAAGAAATTAAGTGGATATTGACACAAATGGAGACATGAAAGATGGGTGTGAGCGAGCTGTATAATATCACAAACAAGGAATTACATGGGATAATGATGCCATTAAACAAAAACATGACCAAAAAAGAGAGTCTAATCATGATCAAAAAAGGTTCTGAGAATATTGGGTGGACCCAATGTAGCAAATCTATTGTGTTTTTTAATTTATTTGTGCTAAACTGTGTTTTCTAAAATTATTGCTATTTATATATTAATGGCTATCGAGCGCCTTTTTGCAGTAAGCATTTATTCTTTTTGTTTGTTTGTTTTTGTGAGGCATTTTGAGTTAAGTGACTTGCCCGAGGTCACACAGCTAGTAAGTGTCAAGTGTCTGAGGACAGATTGGAACTCAGGTCCTCCTGAATCCAGGGCTGGTGCTCTATCCACTGCACCACCTAGCTGCCCCTATTCTTAATTAATAACATATATACCAGTAAAGAATTGCTCGGGTGTCTCCCTAACTTCCTCATAGTCTCAGGCCTTCAGGCCTACATACCTCAGAGCCTACCAAGCAGCAGCATTCTGAGCCAAGGGCATGGGTCCAGGAAGCCAAGATAGAGCTGAGATGGTGACCATGGTGTGGTGAAGGCTTTTATCCTATTTTGATAGAGGCAGGTCATTACCCATTGATCCAAGCTAATTGGTTAGCATCATTCAATTCCATTGGTTGACATGACCTGAGGGTGGTCCAAATTAAAATGAACTCTACCTTAATGGGAGAGACCCTCAGCAAAGTCAAGTCCAGTATCCAGTATATGGTTTAATCCTATCAGCTCAATTTAGCTAGACAAAAGAATCAATCTTGGGAGCAGCTAGGTGGCGCAGTGGATAAAGCACCAGCCCTGAATTCAGGAGGACACGCGTTCAAATCTGACCTCAAATACTTACTAGCTGTGTGACCCTGGGCAAGTCACTTAACCCTCATTGCCCTGCAAAAAAAAGGATCAATCTGCATTTCCTTTGTTCCTCTGGGTTCATCCTAGGCAGGAACTGAACTTTCCAGGGTGAGGGGGAGAGAGCAAGTAAACTAATCTCTGTCTTCCCTAGAAATCCATTATTAATTATTTTCTCACACTATGGAAAGATAAGGATGAGAGTCACACAGAATTGGGTAAGCATAGTGCATAGCTAGGTTTTTATTTGAATATATTCATTTGTTTATTTATTTATTGCTGGACTTAGAATTTTATCTGTGCAGTGAGCTCCTGGCAAGCAGTCCCACCACTCCACTAATAAAAATGGGTATCTGGTATATAGGTTTAGGGAACTGCCTGGAATACTAAGAGATTCAGTAACTTGCTGGAGGAGGAAGGAGAGTCATACAACCAGTTTGTTTCAGAGACAAGTCTTGAATCTATGTGACTCCAATGCCAGCTCTTTGTCCACTAAGCCATGGTGCCCCTTGTGGTTTGGACTGTTAGAAATGAATACTCACATTCGTGGGGTAATCCTTTGGAGTTACTGGAGTACAGTAGGACTAAAGAACCTTTCATCATCCTAGGCCCTTCCTGGCATTTCCTATCTACCTAAGTCCTCTCAGATGGTTCTAACAGATATGCAGCTTCTGCTAAATCTAAAACCACAGTGTTATGATAGACAATGTTAGCTTGGTATTAACCATGACTAGGCCCTAGAATAACATGTCAACCGGACCACAGACGGACAAGATACCACCTATTCATTACAAAAGTCAGCAGTACAACAGAACCCAAGGAGAGAGAATAGCACAAATCCAGGGCCACAGCAGCCTCTTTGCCCTGTGCCTATCAAAGGTTTCCTTGTCTCATAGAACTGTAGAATTAGAGCTGAAAAGGAATCTCAATTAGAGATTGAGTCCAAACCCTTCATTTTGTAGATGAAGAAAATGAGGCCCACTATGGCTGTCAGTCAGTGAGTCAACAATCACTTTTTAAGCTCTCCACTTGACCAGGGTCATATAGCAAGTAAGTATCTAAGGTGGGATTTGACCCTGTTCTTCCTGACTCCAAGTTCAGTTCTCTATTGACCATAACACTGCATTCTTTTCTCCATGTACTATTAAAGTGTTCTCCATCAGAAGTATTATAAAGGGTCAGTCTTATGCCACTACTGATTATGTTGCTTTTCTTGAGTAAATATCTTGTAAAACACAACTTCAGCAAGGGTGAAAATGCCAGATCACTCCCCAGCTTTCTGTCCACTGCATCCTGTTATGCAGTCCTTAGCCCAGGCAGGGGCTCTGAGGACCTCTGAAGAACTCAGCTCATCTGAACTGGAGCATGGATGTCTTTACTCCTTCCTCATGACCACAGAGAGAGCTCTTCCACTCCACCAGGTGAGATGAACATGCAGTGAAACCCATGTTTCTTCATACAATTCATCTTTTTTATCATCTCTTTCAGTATACTGATACTGAACCCCTTTTGTGTGACTATTGCGGTGTCTTTCTTCAAGTTAAAGGTGGGGCTACCTTCCCTTCTTCTTTGTCTTTCTTGGTCCTTTTTCAGCCAAGCTAACAGTTCCCTCCATGACCCAGATACTTACTTTAATCTCCCTCGTCCACTACCAGAGTTTTACAGTCTAGATGCTCTTACTACTCTCAAAACATCTTTTGACATCCCAAACTGACATTTAGTGACAGGAACAGCTTCCCAGCCCAATAATAAAGATGACTTGGGTAGCTGTGCTTGCAATTAGTGGGAGAGCTGGTCCTGGATATTTGTTTTTTCACCAGAAAGAGCTTAGGGACCACATTTTAGGATGGATAATGATAAGTTGAATGTATGTTCTTTGAGGGCAAGATTACATCATTTTTGCCTGTAGTTCTCTCCCTGTTGCCTAGAACATTGCTTATACAAGAAGTTATTTAATAAAAATTTGTTGAGTCAGCTGAATTGATTAAAATGACAAGGATCATGAGGGGATGCCAACACATGGCATAAGAGAATCAATTAATGGACCTGGAAATGCCTAGAAAAGAGAAGATTGGGGGAAAGGGAAGAAGGGAAGGTTAAGGTGAGTAGTGTCTTCAAATACGTAAATTGGAATAAAAACGCTCTTCTTGGGCTCAAGGAATGCTTACAGGTGAAGAGATCCAAGGTAGATTTTTAAACCCAATAGAGCTAGGTCCCGATTAGTAACAAATAATCAAGCCTATGAAGAGTAGCATTATTCAAATTTGTGCTCCACATTTCTATTGAGCTGAGGCCAATTATCATAGTTCATATATAATTATAAGTTCATAAAGTATAAATTTAAATAATGTGACTACATCACAGAATTTATTGTTTACACTAATTGGGACCTCACTGAATAAGAAAAAATTCCTTAACAATTAGAGCTGCCCAAAGATGGAATGCCTCAGGAAGGAATAAGATCTCCTGTACAGGAGATCTCCAAGTGGAGATTGGATAATGATTTTCTGAGATGTTGTAGACAATATTCATGGTTTCAATAGAAGATGAACTGGACTGGATCTGCTAGGATTTAAAGGGATTATGTGGAAACCCACACTTAATAATACCAGCAAAACAGTGTTTTGGATGGAAGACCAGGGCACACTTAGGTACTGAGTGCCACCTCCTTTGTGCTGTATTGCTTTCTAGACTGTGCTAACATTAATCACCATATGTGTAAGATTTCCGGAGAAACTATTCAAGATTTCAATTTAGGAGGCCAGCAATGCATTTCCTTGCATCTCTGAGGAAGGGGAAAGGGGGAACAGGTAATCTTGCTTCCACCATCTGCCCATTAGTGAGAAGTAGAGACTCCTCTATCTCTCTGCCCATCTGGGGGGTGAATGGCTCCTTGTCCCAGGGGAAAGACTAGGAATATTCCTTGAGAATAGGAAGAGTCAAGGAAAGCTGAGGAGAGGAGACAGGATTCTGAAGACCAAGAAATGTATGCCAGACTCTGGGGTATACAAAGGGAGGGGACAGTGAATTCAGAGTCCTTTATTGGCACCATAGGGACAGATGTTATCTATTTTTTGACATTACTCGCCCCCATTAGAATGCAAATTTCCTTATGAGTAAAGATGGTTTCATTCTTTGTACTTGCATCTCCAGGGCCTAGTACAATGCTTGGCACATATTAGGTGCTTAAAAACTATTTGTCAGTTGATTGATTGGTTGAGGTCAGCCCCTGGATACATTTCTTTGTCATGGTATAATCCCCTCAGTCACTCTCTTTCTTTCTTTTCTTTTGTGAACATGGAAGCCAAGAATTGTTCCTCCCACTTCTCTTAACACAGTGCTCATCTTTTTCTTCTAACCAGTTTCCTATTCTCACTGGTCCCCCAAGAAATAGAAAAATCTCACAACTTCTCCCATCTTGTGACTAAAGCAAGTACATAATACTATGGAAGTTTCCTACAGTTTTATTGCTTGTAACGGTGGAGAACAGGGGCCAAGAAAGGCAAGGTGAAGTAGTGGAAAGAGCCCTTGTAGTCAGAGCTTGTATGGATGAGTCTTAGCCTTTCTACTTACTGTGTGACCTGGACAATAACTTAACCTCCCTGGGTCTCAGTGTCCTCGTATTTAAAGGGTTGGATTAGATTACCTCTAAGGTCCCTTCCAGATCTGATTCTATCATCTTAAATGAGGGTTAATAACCTCCCTCATCCTATTATCTGCTTCTCCTTTTTTCACATATACAAGTTGTAAGGCTCTAGGATATATAAAGAACCAAAGTGATGCTCCTCTGCAAATCACTTGAAACATGGACTCAAGCTGTCTGGGGGACTTCCTTGCAGGAACTGTGTTAGGTACCTTAGAGCAAAAAACAGGATGGGGCCTGTGGAAGAGTCTTCTGGAGTGGGGGAAAAATGGGTCAGAGGCTGGGGCCTCTATCACATGAGACCAATCTGGACGCGGGGAAGCTTCATTGATGAAGAGAAAGGTATATGAGCCAGGCGTATCTAAGCAAAGAATTGACTATATGAATTTATAAAACCAAATATCACCTAAAATTTAACATTTAGGAACATAGACTTAGAGCTGGAGGTACCTAAGAGGACATCTAATCCAATCATTTTACATATAAAAAAAAAATAGGCCCAAAGGGGTTAAGGGACTTGTCCAAGCTCACACAGGTATTATGTGGCATAATAAACTTCAACCCAGGGTCTCTGACTCCAGTCAGGGCTTTTCAACTGTGCAATAAAGTTTAGGTGTATTTCAAGGTTGCTCTGATCTCATTGACATAAACAATTTCTTAGTAAGTACAAATCCCAACCCAGCCATGCTTTCTTATCCTGTCTAGTTCTTGATCATGTATTTCTGTTAATTCTCTACCAATGCCTTCTACTTAACATGTTTTACATGGTATGCTGTAAATGTTTAACAACCAGCGCTTGGAAACACAATACTCTTGCTAAATTAATCCACACTATTAACATTTTTCTCCATCACTTGTTTAGATAAACAACACAATAAATCTAGCCCTGGGTTTTTTTTGTTTTGTTTTTGTTTTTTGCATTTGTCAGTTACCAAATTCTTGTATTTAATAATTAATTTAATTAATTAATTATGTAATTAATACTTAAAATTTAACAATCAACTCTCTCTTGAGCAAGCTGACTCCAGAACACCCCAACCTACCCAACATGCTAAAATATTAAACAGAATTTTAAAAATATAAAGCCATCATTTTGTATACTTCTAATGAAATTATTGGAGATTCACCAAAAAATCAGTAGTTTGTTTTGCTGTGTTTTTCCCAAAAAGAAAAAAAGCAGTGTCTTTGCTTCTTGAAAATAACAGATGAGAGTTTTCAGTAAAGCACACATTTCTCCTACTGGCAAGCACTTAATAAGCCCAAACACCTGGCTGCTGTTCTTTCACCACATGAGTAGCTCCCATTTGCCAGTTGTTGAAGTAATTGAGTCTGATCTGTTGAGATGACGGATTCTGAACAAAGAGTATAACCCTGTCATTAAGGGAGGACAGATTATAGCTCTACACAGGACATTACAGCACTCGTCATTGTGTCCCATATGGGCCCGTGGAATACAAGGGCAAAGAAACAAGCTGAAGATAAAGTTAAACAGTACATTAATTAGGCCTCTGAACTCCCACTGAATGATAATAGATGGTCACTAGTTCACATTTTCTGTAATTTCTAATAAAAAATGTTTCAGTTTATTTCTGTCCAATGCAATGACTTTCCAGTGGCAAACATGGAAATCAATTTCACCATGCACAATTTTTACCTGTTCATTAACTTGGGGACATTTCCCCTGTTTTTTTTTAAATATTCATTTCATCTTTTTATCTATTATTGTGACCTGTTTCTGCCTCTTTAAAGTTCTGTTCTTTGGTGCCCTTTGTAGAAGTTACTTATATATGTTAGAGGTTACATCTAATCTATATACTCTATATTAGTAAGTTCTAAAACTCATAATTTGGTACCAATTAAGAGAAGGCCACTTTGAACTAATGAGACATTTGGCAGAGATTATTTTTAGAAGTGCAGTAGGCTTTCTTTTAAGTAGAATAATTCAAACTAGGGTAAAAATGTTGTCTAAAATAGTTCTGATAGGGACCTACTTTAATGATGAAATAAGAATGATTTGCAACTAGTTTACTGATTCATTTTTCTTTAAGTAGTTTCTTTTAAAATGCTTTTTAAAATCTGCTCTCTAAAACTTGCTAGTTTTTTCCTGCAGTATTTGTTGTTGTTCAGTCATACCTGACTTTTCATAATCCCATTTGGGGTTTTCTTGCCAAAGATACTGGAATAATTTGCCATTTCCTCCCCCATCCCATTTTACAGATAAGGAAACCGAGGCAAACAGGTTTAAGTGATTTGCCCAGGGTCACTCAGCTAGTAAGTGTCTGAGGCAAGATTTGAACTCAACTCTTCCTGACTCCAGGCCCAGTGCACTTATCCACTGTGCCACCTAGCTGACTATACTCTTATTTGCCCTTTATAAAACCCTTAGCTTAAAAAACCCTTTGTCCAAAGATGTACCAAAGTAAACTCTAGACTCATAAATTTCAACTATATTGGGGCCCAAATTAGAGGGTTTTACTACATATAGAAAAAAAAACTTGAATAGTTACTCAATCCCTCTCCAAGACTATTAAGAATATGAATGCCTTAAGGAAATGAAGAAGAGTGACTCTAAAACCAAGACAAATAAAGTAAGTCTACAATTTGTCCTCAAACCCAGAAATAAAATTTTCAACTGCCGCTCCAACTACAGTTTCAACTCTACACGTTTAAACATTCTGTTCATCAATTAAAGAAAGCTAATCTGAATCAGATGCTCATATTCAAGGAATATAGCCATAGCAAATCAGCAATCATAATTAAAAGTCCATTTCCATTCTCTTTGGTGAGCAGTGAAATGAGCCAATATATTCAGCATTATTGGGCCTTTTCTGCAGTGCCTCATGTATGTGTGCACATGGGAGGATTCTGGACTATTCATATGGGTTTCTGGTCACTCACCTTGCATCTGTCTCTAATAAGCCATGTTTACATGATACGCTTAGCAGAGAAAAAAATCCACCTCAATGTGACAATCAGGCACATGTCCCAGTGCATTTACACATAGTTTCAAAACATGTGCCTTTTTCATTTGGGTTAATGCCATGTTGCAAAAATTCAAAGCAGCATTTCACTGTACTCCTTCTTGAAGTGGAGAGTCCTGCCTTCTTTTTTGCAATCTCACCTTCATTTCCCTTGGGCAACCTTGTAAAGGAGTCACTGCATGCTTTCTCTCTAGGATGACTTTTGAATGGGACCACATGAGGGATGACACACCCATGAGCTATTTTTCTCCCTTTCCTTTCATAATCCTAGGGTAACTCGGGTGTTCACAGTGACTTGATTTCAGAAGAGAAATGGTCTTTAGTGGGCCTGGAGAGGAGTGGGGATGGAATATCTCATGAGCCAGAGGTATTCTGGGCATCCCAGGGTTAAAGGACACTGTGGTTGGCTGTGGTATGCACCCAATCATGAACCTCAAACTTTAGGTTCTACCCGGTGTGATCCTCCCAACAAGTGTCCACCCCAGACTGAACCAGACCTCCTAACCAGTCTAGAGTAGATTCCAATGTCAGCCTTCTGACCTGTTGTTTACCTGAATGGCTTGCTAGACCATGATCCAATCACCTGCTTGGTTATACTAACATTGCCTTTGGCTTTAGGCCACCTTTTCTTCTGATCAATTTGGGCACAGAATCATGATAATTACTATTCCTGGCATAGCCTAGAAGATTCCAAACCATTGGAATGCATTACTAAAGGGGAATGTGGAATCTCATTCTCGGGAGACTTTTAAAGAAAGAATAATGAGAAAGTGCTACCCTGCCTGGAATTGGAAAGTATGGGGGAGGGGCAAACAGCATAAACTCTCAAAGTCCTTTCTAATTTTTGAATTTTTTAATATTATTATTATTAATCCATATTCTCACTCCATTAAATCCTATAGTAACACCTTACATATTCCTATAGAAAATCTCAAAAATCTGGGCTCAATATTTCTTTTACATGAGAAGTTAAAAATAAGGCTGTTTGGACCTCTATTTCACCAAGTAGAAAATTGAATTGTGCTCACTTTTTCCTTCTAAGTAATACCCCTGAAGATGAAAATAATATGGAATGATCTCATGTGCAGTTGTTGACAGTTATATAAGAAAACAAACACATCACCTAACTGAACAGTCATATTATTGCAAATGGAAGTGATAAATTCTATGAGTTTTCAGAAACTGGGAAGTTGTCCACTACTTATAGTCAACTAATGACTCTTCAGGTCATAAGGTCCTGAGCAAATGCATCAATAAGGTTTCTGGAGAGGTACAGATTGGATCCTCTGTCAGGATGCTTTAAAGGGGAGAAAATGACATAAATGCCAAAGATGTCGACATAAAAACAGTGACCACTCACCCCCTATGACTCAGTTATCCCTGAAGATGTCTGGATAAGTTTATACAACCACAAACACTACCACCATCCCTAGGAATAAACAAATGGTCAGATCTTTCTTTGTTCTATTTCTTTGTGAGACAGAATAGATGTATGAACTACAAAGTGGAGGTGACTCCTATCAGCACCTATTATCATAGGAACCTTCAGTTTAGGAATTGTTTTTACAAACACTGAGATAACGGAGAAAGCTTTGGAAGATCTATGCTTCTCAGTGAACTTTTTCATATAATTAGATTATAAGCACCAGGAGGGCAAGAACTGTGATTTATTTCCTCATCATATTTTCAGAAACTTTTCACATAGTAAGCAAGCACCCAACAATTTTTTTACATTTTTAAAAATACATTTCTTTGGTGAGCATGTGACCATATATCTGTAATCTCTTGTTCTCATCTCATTAATATCATTAATTGGCCATGCTAGCAATAATATGGTGAGCATTTGGGAGAGAAGAGCCCCCAGGATGCCTATTGAGGGGCAAACTGGCCCAAGTCAGAAACAGAGCAGGTCTAATTTCCCAAGCCTATCAGAATTGGTTTGACTCAGTAAACAACTGCTGTACTTTCAGCCTGGGTGTTACAGGAATACCCAGTCTCAATTTTGTTAATATTAAATACATTTGTATTGTTGATATGGCATTATTCACAAATTAAGACTATATATCACAGAGGATAGACAACAGACTCAGAGTCAGAACATCCGGGGTTTAGTCCTACATCTAACACATATCAGCTGTATGACAACCCTAAGATGAGTTACATGACCTCTCAGGGCCCTAAGCAATGTTCAATCTAAGAGTATAATTTGAAGAAAATATCGAGGTCCCATTGGTAGATATTTTCTATAATAAAAGTTTCCATAACTGGTGAAATAACAAGCATACATACATACATTCATACATATACATATATACATATGTGGATATATAGATACATGCACAAATATATAGTATATACATATAAATGTATAAATATATAAGCATATATAAATACACATAGTATATCTTGTTCCCACATATATGTATACATACATATGTATATACATAACATACATATGTATATACATATATACATCTGAGAACAAGATATATATGTGGTGATATAGATATAGATATATAGATATCACATTTCTATGAGGAAAGAGGTACATTACAAATAATTTTCAGCTTACATTGGTCTGGAACATGGTCTCTTTGGTTCCTAAGATCCCTAGAGACCAAAGCATTACATAAACACAAATGCTCAAACTATTAGATAGTTTTTAAATTGGTTATTTGTGATTTCCAGATTTAACAATTCTGATTATCTCAATCCTACTTCCTAGACAAACCTTTCCGAGGATTCACTAGTAGCACAAAATAAAATCAAAGCAACTAAAGAAATTGGTGAAAAGAATCAAAGTTTAAAAGCCCTACTCCACACTTTTGCTGGACTCAACAGCAGTGGGAGATTTTCCCTGCTTATATTCATGCCATGGCTTAAGTGCCCACATGGCCTTAAGAAATCCAGGTCTCTGGAAACAAATCCCTGTTAGGTGAAGGATAGGGGAGAAAAAACTTTCCATTTCCTATTAGTTCCAAAATTCATATTTTCTTGACCAATTTTTAAAGAAATGTTCAGCCCTCAGCACCTCCTTTCCATTAGCCACACAACTAGCTGCCTCCTCAGGCCAGTAAGCTCTGACATCACAGGCTTAACAAACTCTGTGCTATGGCTCCTGCTTGGGCTACCCAGCTGCTATCAAAGCATCACTGCATTGGGGTAAGTGTGAAGGTTGGCATGAGAGAGGATCCACAAGTCTGATTATCATGCAAATCAGCCTCACAGAACCCAGGCTCCTCTTTGGGGGCCATCCAGATCTGTTTCCCCAACGAGGCTGCCACTGTCACGGAGAAAGCTAACTATCTTCTCTTTTGACACTAGGAGCTCTAGAAATTGGCTCTCATGACAGAGATTAGTAGGTAGCAATGAATCTTTCACTTGGGATAGAAATATCATTTTATTTAAGAAAATAGCCATCCATAATTGGGCTTCTGCCACTTTAAATTTTAATGGCGAGAGTAATGTGGAGGCTTCTGGAACTTTAAATTACGGCTTTCAGAGGTTTCACAGTGAATCTTTCAATTATTCTTCATAAGTACTTTCTCAAAGCCTGTGCCACCATGACATTGATATCACAATTCAAATCTAAATTCAAAACTGACTGCAGGGTTATGAGCTACGGCTGGTGTGCAGGAGCAGACTTACTCTATCACCCACCATCAGAAGAGTGAAAGAGGAAGCTTCCTTCCAAAGCCATGTTTGTTGCTTGCCAAAGATTCAAATATCCAGGCAAGCAAGACCTTGTAGGTTCTCTCAAATCAGAATTAGTGATGACCCTCTATTTTCCCATTAGCATCTGGCTCACTACATCATTTTTCCAGTGACTTTGCCTGACTGATTCAGCTAGTGTAACATCCCCAGTAAGTGCTCTCTCCCCAGCTCCTTTTCCTCACTCTGTCGATTGGTTACAGTATGTGCTAAAGAATGGTAGCCTGTTCACACAAAACAGTGGGAGAGATTTTTTGAGTAAGTATTTCCTGTGAAGTGGATCTGAAATAGGGGCTGGGCTGACATTCCTCACAGAAAGGCAGGGGGCAAAGGGAGTCAGTGAGTTTTACTTAAAATACATTCATTAAGCCACAGCAAAAATGGAATTGGTAAGAAAGGAGAAAGAGGAAGGGTTTTTTTTTAATTTTGGTTTCATCTTAATATATCTACCTTCAACTTGTCTTTTTTATATCTTTTTCAGATTCTACATTCACAGGGATGGAAATTATGAATTTAGTTATGTTCATATCTAGATTGAGACTGCTCCAATGCTGTGAGCCCCATATGACTGCTCCTTACTAATCATGTGACACTGGAAAAATTATTTAAACTTTATGCACTTCAGTATTCCCTTACGTAAAAAAGGTGTTTCTGACCCAAAACTTTTCCCAGGAGCAAAAGAAAAAAAGAAAAACCCCAACAAATCAGCAACAACAACAAAAATATCAATGCAACATCATTTTAATACCAATATTCCACCTGACTTGATGTATGGCTGTCAGTCATGAAACCCAAGAGTTTCCAAAGAATTAAAAATGAGCATCACCCATAGGGCAATGGAAAGGTACATTGTGGTTATAAGCTGGCTATAACATGGAACTAAATAAGGAACTTTGAAGAAGAGCTGAAGTAAAGACTGTTATAGAGAAATGTATAATTAAAAAAGAAGATTCCATGCTCTGGTGGCAAGGACTAGGGGTAACAAGTGAACAACTGGTAAACCCTTGTGTCAGGAAAAAGTAAGAAAATCCCCTAGCATGTTACATGGACCTCCTATGTTGAACTTAACAGAGGACATGGCCAAGAGTCAAATGGGCAGGATGAACAGGAATGGATAAATTGTAATCTGTATCATTTTTGAGGCAATATCCCACATATCTATTTGAGAAAAATGGGTCTAGAAGTCCATTCCTACCTGCCTTACAGAATGTCTGTGAGGACGTTCAAACTATAAACCACTATATAAAGATTAGCAATTTTTTTTTAATTTTTAAATAATAATTATTATTTTTATTATTTAGAAAGTCTCCTCAATATAAATGTCATCTTCCATATTAAAAACCCATGCTTTCTACTTCCTTCTTATAATCAAACCTATCACAATTTTAGATAAAGTTCAGTTATATTAATGAATCAGAAATGAAATCCAAACTTTAATTTGAATTTTGAAGGTCCTAAATGAATGTTCATTCTACTATCAAAAGCAAAAACTGTAGAGAGCACTTGGGAGTTTAAAAGGAGTAAAGGACTAATATGCTACCATGGAGAAGATAAAATCCTAGTTTTCTTAGCTTTTGACCACTGGACACCAAGATCTTTGTCTCCAGCAAGTCAAAAGGTTCCCTGATCCATTTCTTAAAAGTTTAAGTCTTTAAGTGTTAATTTCCCATAATGTGTTTGTATTGGACAGGAGGACAAAGTAGAAGGAATGTTTTAGGACCATTAAAAGGAAAACCAAATACACTGGAATGGTGAATGCCTGCCATGATATCTCAGCACAGAATTCCAGGGGCACCTTCATCACGACCTGAGATAACCCTGTTACTCTCATCTTGGACTTTTCTTCACCTGTAAATGAAGTTGAATTTAAATACATTTCAATTTCTAAAACTACCAAAAATTTTGTATTGCTGACTTGGGGATATTTCCTAAAAACAAGATAGGCAGATGATACTCTACCTAATTTTGTTTTCAAAATACATTAATCCAAGGGGGCGGCTAGGTGGCGCAGTGGATAAAGCACCGGCCCTGGATTCAGGAGTACCTGAGTTCAAATCTGGCCTCAGACACTTGACACTTACTAGCTGTGTGACCCTGGGCAAGTCACTTAACCCCCATTGCCCCCCCCCAAAAAAAACCAACAAAATACATTAATCCAACCAACCGAAATCATCAGAGCGTAATAGTTGTCTAGGTTGGTATTTTCCAACCACTGGACCATGGCTAATTTTTGCTAGTCCACAAAACTTGAACTAACCAAAGTCCCTACTTTCTAAAAACCTATGCATTTTTAAAATTAACACCTCTTCCTCTTTTTGCATTACTTAAACCACCTAATCCACTGTAGTGCTGAAGGATTTACAAGAGTAGAACAGTCCTTAGCAGAAAATCTTAACATTTTGCTAGTTTGCTGTGAGTTTGGCATTGGAAAATGCTAGACTAAGTTCCTTTTAGATCTAATATTTTATGAATCTGTAACAAAGACTTAAGGATTACTAACCCAATCCCAACTCACACTGGTAGTCTGTATCCCCATAAGGTGGTTGCTATTTCTCCACTCAATGTTTTAAGAGATCCCAAGGATCTGGATCAATTTATTTCTATGCTCATGAGCCCCTATAACTGTATTTCACTCAGTGGCTGTCATTTAGTAGTCAGAATTAATTAGATTTCAGAAAAAAGTTATTTACTAAAGTGGTATAGCAGGAAAAGCATGCATTAAGCATTTATTATGTACCAGACACTATTAACACTGGGTACAAAACAATACCCCAAAAGTCTGGGACACATTGCTTCCATAAGAACATACAGGGGAAAGTGGGCTCAAGCTTAGAGCACATGTGGAAAAAGAAGGCAACTCACAAAAATTGGAAGTCCTTTTTCTTGAATCTTCAAAATCTTCTCCTTTAGGAAAGTGGACTTTTCTGATGGGCTCTTTATGGAGTCTTTTTTTTTTTTTTTGCGGGGCAATGAGGGTTAAGTGACTTTCCCAAGGTCACACAGCTAGTTAGTGTCAAGTGTCTGAGCCAGATTTGAACTTCAGCTCCTCCTGTATCCAGAGCTGGTGCTTTATCACTGTGCCACCTAGCTGCCCCCCCATTTATGGAGTCTTGAAGCTAACTTTCTCACTGTCATTTCTTATTCTTGGAGCCTGATGAAAACATTGCTGCCAGTCACTACTGCCCTAGAGACACTGGCTAGGATGATGGTGAGAAGTTTATAGCTCTCTGACAACCCTCCAAAGTTCACAGTGACTTCTATCATGGGAGAGAGAGGGAAGAACATTGATGTGCTAGTCTTTTCTCCACCTCAACCTAATCTTTCTCATGAACTTGATTAGAATTTCTTTCTCTTTCCTCCTCTAAGATACTGGAAACCTGAATGTCCCCATTCTGAGCAGCTTGCTATTTATACAAAACAGAAATGATATAATTGGAATACAATAATTAGTTTAATGCCTTTGGTTGATTGCTTGCAAATGTTCTCACTCGATAAAGGTATTAGGGTAAGAGTATTTTGTTGTTACTGTGAGATAGCATAATTAATGGAATCAATTGACCCCACACACACACTTACACCCTTACAACAGTAAGAACTATAAAAACATGTTTTATGGTGGTGGGAAGAGAAACTGAAGTATGGAATAGTTTTAAAGTTGTGTGTAGGAAATAGATGTTAGTTCTTTTTTTAAAAAAAATTCTTGAAAATTAAGATTCAAACATTATTAAGCAGCTTTAATAGTTCAACCTGTTGTGTGGAGGTAGGAAATCAAGATACCATGGGTAAATTTTTATCTAAAATTCTTAAGCCTTAGTTTCTCTATCTCTAAAATGGAGAATGCAATAATTTCTAACCCATTTTGGAGTCTCTGAGGAAAAAAAGAGCTTGATCAAAAAAAAAATCATGTTCTTGTGATGCACATTTCACTACCTGTAATCAGAGCTCAATGAAAAGAAACAGACATGAAAAGGTAAATGTGTGTGTATATATATATATATATATATATATATATATATATATATATATATACACGGCATCTTCCTCAAACTCATTTGACTTCAATTTTGACTCAACCCTAATTTAAAATATATCCCACTACTCAATACTCAAATGAATCTATGATCTCATTGATATGGATGTTGCTTTCCATGATGCAGATTACAAACTATCCATGACTACATATTGTGTGTGACTCTTGTCTATATCTTCCCAAAAGTTCATTCTTTGGGGTTCACTCCTGGAGCTCCTCCT
Organism: Dromiciops gliroides; assembly: GCF_019393635.1. Taxonomy (NCBI): domain Eukaryota; kingdom Metazoa; phylum Chordata; class Mammalia; order Microbiotheria; family Microbiotheriidae; genus Dromiciops; species Dromiciops gliroides. Next base: position 456,285,789 of record NC_057861.1, read on the forward strand.
CATTTTCTGCTGACACCGGGAAGATGTCAGTAATGGTATACCTGATATAAGTTCCACATAATGTCAAGAAACCATAATCTCCATATAAAATCAGAAAGGCGGGGCAGCTAGGTGGTACAGTGGATAGAGCACCAGCCCTGGAGTCAGGAGTACCTGAGTTCAAATCTGGCCTCAGACACTTAACACTTACTAGCTGTGTGACCCTGGGCAAGTCACTTAACCCCAATTGCCTCACTAAAAAAAAAAAAGAAAAGAAAAGAAAAAAAAGAAAGGCATAATTATAAATCCACAGTGATGAATTTGAAGCTTTATTTTTGTTATTTAAGCAAAACAAATATGGTTCCTAGTTGAATTGCTTCCTCAGGCATTAAGCATGTGCATAGAATGACAATAATATTCTTAAACAATCCTCCAACCAGTTAAGCACAACTCAAGTCTACTCCCTGATTCTCTCAATGGCCTAAGTTGGGCAAAGCAATCCAGAACCCAAAGGAGTTGCTATTAATTCCTGTTTGCCACATATCTTCAAGCCAGGTTGCAAGGCTTACAGAGTGTCTCCAATATGAAATAAGTATTATGAACAAATTTTTATTAAGTGTGCAGGGATTGGGGCAGCTAGGTGGCGCAGTGGATAAAGCACCAGCCCTCGATTCAGGAGTACCTGAGTTCAAATCCGGCCTCAGACACTTGACACTTACTAGCTGTGTGACCCTGGGCAAGTCACTTAACCCCAATTGCCCCACAAATAAACAAACAAATAAATAAATAATTTTTTTTTAAAAAGGTGTGCAGGGATCTAAAACATAGATTAGATTTTCTTCTGAAATCAGCTTATATGTAAAAGGGCTTTAGGACTGGGATCAGTAAATGGAGTCAGCTTTCATCTACATGATCTAGTGCAGTGGAGGGAGTGCTAGATCTGAAGTTAAGAAGACTTGAGTTCAAATTCAGCCTTAACTTACTAGCTCTGTGGCCATAATCAAGTAGAGTTTATCCTCTGTCCTTTGTCTGCCTATGTCTCCGTATGCCTCACTGTCCTCAACTGTAAAATGGGGATCATGATAACACCTTTGTCCCAGGATCATTGGGAAGATCAAATGAGCTACACAAAGTGCCTAATGCAGTGCCTGGCATATAATAAGTGTTCAGTAAATGTTTGTTCCCTTTTTCCTTCCAATCCTAACATAGGGTTTCCCACTTTTCACTGCCATCCACCAATCATCCCTGGGAAAAATTTTGCAAACCCAGGGGCAATACTTGAAGTAGTTATTAGCTACCTCCTGATATGACTGAGAGGAAGGAAGGAGGTGGACAGGAAAAATGCTGAGAATATAACTGGAAAGGTTCCAAAAGCAAATTTTGCCTACTTCACAATCTTGCTAAGAGCATCCCTGAGACTCTCACCTAAACCCTTTTTGCAGTATTCAGGTGCCCGTAAAAGATAATATTTCCAGGTGCTCCAGTAGGGACAGAGTTGGATAATTTTACTTGGGGGGACTTGGAACTTAAATATATGTTCCCCTGGAACTTAGTCCCCCCCCCAAAAAAATGGACAAGAATGAACAATTTGATCAAACTAAAATACTCCTCTGTTCTCTCCTTTGTTTAAAGGGAGGTAATTCTTTAGGCACCAGTAAAAGGTTTAGATTTGAGGAGACAGAAATATTCTCCCTACTCAAACTTAGAATACAATGTTTTTTAAAGTGAAGAAAAGAACACGAAACAACTCTAAACATTAAAAAAGATGTCACTTCTATAAGAAGTTTGCATTAAGTAAAAAGTATAGTTAAATGAATAAAATGAATTGTAGCTAATCCAGTCTTGATTTGAAATGAACCCAGGTTTGAAGAAAACAGACAACCTCTTCCTTCAATCTGACTCACTTCCTCTAGGAAAGCTACCATGACCATCTGAATTTGTTCACTTATGTCCTACTCAGTAGTAACTTCAGTCTTTGTGTATTCGGTTTGGGGTAAATGAATTTGCACTAACTTATGTGTAGCTCTGAAAATGTGACCTTCAGTTGTTTCACATGGGATATGTCCCAAATGGCAAGGATCCTGCTCTCTGTTATTTGTTTGTTTGTTTCTCCCAGAGCACCTAGGACAGCATTATCAGGTCCTCAATAAAAGTTAGTAAATGGCTGCCTAGGAAAATATATCACTAGTACATGCCAATGAAAAATTACTAAAGGTTATATAAGAACAAGAGACATCCATAATTTTAAATAAAAATTTCTTTGTCTGCCCGAGAAACTCTTTCTCAGAGTTCTACATGAAAGATAGAGAAAAAATATCGACCATAATTCATGTGTATATTTGTTGCACTCTTAAATGATACCAAATCCTATAGAAAGAGTATGTGGTGGGATAGTTAATATAATGTGAACAGAAGCAATATGACATACCATTCCTACATGACACCTCTTACCTTTTTTAAGCACTGGGGCTTTGTTGTAGAAACAAGAGTGACAGAAAGGGGCTAATAAATGTCATCAATGTAAACATGAACAGGTAAGGCGGACAAGGCTTTGCACTTTATTAAATCAAACCACAGTACTTGATAAAAGCAACAAGCACTGACTTATATTTAGAAAATTGTTCCATAAATAATATGTGTTTTCACAGCAGTCACAAAGTCTAGAATTTATGTGCTAATTACAGACCTCAAATCATCACACAGATTTGCAATTAAAGCTGAAGTATTTTCACATACAATGTGATCCGCCTCTTCATAGCAGCAGATATGAGATGTCGGCTAATATTTGCTAGTAAATTTCAATATTTTATGTTTGGAAACAATTGTTTCAATTTATCTGTTCCCACTTTTGATATTTTTAAGCTGAAAGTGTTCTGTGACATGTTGACTATTTCATTTTAATATTCCTTGGCAGGCCTCTATCTATAGCAACTAAAGTAGAAAATGATAATTGGACACCTGCAATAGAAATGCAAAGGAATCTGAAAATTCTTGTGTGTGATTGTCTACTGCCTATAATATATAGGCAGTTTAAATTAAAAAGGGGGGAAAACTGTGTTAAAGCCATGGGCTAATGGTGAAGTAATGTAAGAATGCAAATTTAGGAAGGATGTTGAATAATTCAGTAGCTTGTTATGTGATTAGATCTGATTGGTTCCCACTAAGATGTGGTCCATAAAAATGATTTCCCTGGGTAGCATTGGTCTAAGGGTGGGGGTTTATGATGTCCATAAAATGGGAGAACAAGGCTTACTTGAACTAATAATATCATGGCTACGCCAAATGATTGATGGTCTTTAAAAAGGTGTGGATTGGTTTCATCTTTCTTCAGATTTTATCACTGACTTGTTCTTAGTCATGTGCAATCAGTAAGGCCAAGAGAGGTAACAAGTGTTTGATGTATGAGACTTGAGCCACTTTTGTCAGAGCTGCATTTGTTTTAAGCCACATTCACATCTGATACTCTAAAATGTATATATTATTAGGGTTTATTTGTATCTTCTCCCCAGTATTTTTCCTACATGCTGGGGCTGGGGGCAGGGGTGAGGAGAGTGAGGACTCTCAGTAGGTAAGGCAACAATAATTATGTTGCCCCAGAGGTAGAGTAAAAATAACACAGATCTTCCTTCTGGCTGGAGAACCCTTCCCATTACAGATGAAATGGATGAAAGGACTGAGCATGGGACAGAACCTTCCTGGGAGGGCCTTGTAGTCTTTCTTCTTTGCCATATTTGCACATCATTCAAAATACTACTTACCTTTTAGAATATATTATCAATTTCAATTCAATCCATCCTTCACAATCTGCAGCAAGCCACAAAAGCTCTTTTTGAGTCAAAAAGAAATTTCAAGGGGGGTAGTGGGGGGTGAGGAGGAGGGAATGTGAAGAAACACATTTAATTTATCCTGTTGAAAAGAGACCATTCTAAATGGTTTCTGAACACTTTTGCATCTTCTTATATACTGCAAATCAGCCCAGATATCTTAATCAGTGGCTGGAAACATATCCTTATCAGTAACACATTCATGAAAGATTGTATGTGTGTGAGCAGCAAAATGTTTGGCAGAGGCCCAGGAATAAAAGAGAAAGAAGGAAAGAAAGAAAATGGTAAAGGGTTGATGGAATAGCTTTGTGTTTCAGCCTATTCATTTTGGGAAGTTTCTATCATCCCTGTTTGTTCTAAAGGATAATAGACAAACAGCAGCATGTCAGATTTCTATGACTTGCTCTCATCTATGTATAGCTATACATATGATGCAAAATGGAAATAGACCTATATGCAATTATGGGAGGGGGGGAGATATATGCAAGTGCACATATCTCTTTACACACATCTCTTTCTATCTAAGCATTCCTACCCCTGATGATTTTTATCTCATGCTGGGTTTAATGCTTTGCTGTTTTGACAATTTAAACACTGTCTCAACATTGTTTAACAAAATCAAGGGCAGTTCTTGGCAATTAATTTCTGCAGTCAATAGTCTTCTCAAACTGGGCAACTCCCCTTGGAACTGGGAGCCACAACAGCCAGGGCTGTGTGAGTGAAAGGGCGAGACAATTCATTAGACGATTCTTGCAGCAACTCAAAGTGGCGGAGGATGTCAGCCCGGGCTCCCGCGCTTCAATACTAATGAGAGTCATTGCATATTCATAACCCCAAATACAGTCAGCTTCTTGTAAAAAAAAAATAGAGAGAGAGAAAGAAAAAAAAAGAAAAAAAAACTTTTGTTACCCAGGCTTCATGGCAAGAGCAAAGCCCCGCGCTCTCCGTGTCGTGGCACTTCCGCCAAGTGAGCGCAAGAGCAAGATGGATTGTTTCGCAACGCAGCCTGACAGGGAACTAAGAGATGCTGCCCCAGGGGCCTGAAACTCAGCTGAGTTTGATTACAAGACTCTGGATAATCAAAGAAACAAAAGGGGTGGCTGAGAAGGGGCGGGGAGGGAAGGAGAGGGAGGCAGATAGAGGGAGATTTTTTTTTAATTTTTAAATATCCAAAGACACAGCTTTCTTCATTGAGTGTTGGGAGTAATTACTTATCTGTGAGGAGTTTGCAGCGGTTTAGACCCATTTTCATCCTGATGGAAGAAAAGTGTTGTGCCCCAGTAAACCAGTCCCCACATTGTAGGAACACCGCTCCCTGTCTTAACAGGTACAAATCTCCAGAACGGTCTGAAGTTTCCCCGTCATTATCAATACCAAAGCTTAAAGAGTTCAGATTGTCAGAAAGGAGCAGCAGCCCCAGCGAGGCGCGTGCTCCCTGGAATCCAGTGCCTCCAGAAGTCTTTGGTTGTTGGGTTGTTGGTTTTTTTCCTTGTCTGCTTCCTCTTTATCATCATCAACATGAGTTTCGAGACCCTATCATTACTATGTGCTTGTCAATAAATCCTAAACTCGCTCTCGCTCGCTCGCTCTCTCTCTCTCTCTCTCTCTCTCTCTCTCTCTCTCTCTCTCTCTCTCTCTCACACACACACACACACACACACACACACACACACACACACTTCTTCCCCCACCCCCACCCCCACCCCATACCTGTGTGCTAGGACAGCTATTAGCATCCCCTGGAGTCAGAGAAGGGAGCGTTACTTTGAAAAAGCCTTGAGCATTTTCTCACTCATAATGATGTCTTCAGCTGGAATGCCAGCACACTTCCACATCTTTCTGACAGGCATACAAGCTCTAAACTACCCATAAAATTAAATAAAACAGGACATCAAAACAAAAGTTTCTAAATCTGATTATATGTGAGGTTTCTAAAAAGTTACTTCCAAATGCCCCTGTGTATAAATAGTTTCATAGCTGTAGAGAAGCTGAGAAATATTAGGGGATGGGGGGGGGGGCTCATCAAACTGTTTTAATATCCTCCTCATTTGTATACAGGCTTTGAAAATAGAAGATTTTGTAGTTATGATTGATTGAGGTAACTGATTATCCACAGATATTTTAAGTGTTGAGACATTAAATTGTCAGCCATATCAGTTTGATTGCAGTAAAACATGAAAACATTGACTTTTGTCTAGTTAGAGAAATTTATTTTTCCCAGAATGACAATCCTTTAAGTAAAAACCAGGCAGCCTGCCAGCTTTCCATGTCATACATTGAAGTTTGCAAATGCAACCCATATTTTCAAGTGTTTTTCAAGGTTCAATGAATGGTGCATAGGTCCTTTGCAAATAGTCTTGTAATAAACAGACTCCTGCAAAATGTTTCATTCTTTAAGCCCGGCATAGAAGAGCATTTATTCATTTTAAATGAGTAAAGAGCATCATGGTTTTGCATTCAAGGGGTATAGTATGTAGTTCAGAGCTCCTCCCTTCTGAAAAGTGTTTCTCTAAAAGAAACAGTAATGCTCCTTGGACCACCACTATCTGAACAAGTTTGATTAATATGTTTTACAAGCCTGAAGTAAATGCTCATCATAACTGTCAGTAAGCTGACAGCTTTCGAACAGAGTCTTTGTTCCAAGAATGAGTAATTTGTGGCATCCTCTTTAAGATACCATATTCAAAAATGAGGAGGGAGAAGATATCACATTCAAGTGAATTCCACTCAAAGTATGATTGCTGCTAAATCAGCTTTGTATCCTGGAATCCTAGCTCTATCTGTACTGTTTGGCAGAATAGCAAATACTATTTTATTTGTCTTGGTAGCTTGTCAGAGCACCTGTGCTTTGTCATAGGCATGGTTCTGCTTTACACCCAGTCCATTAGAAGAATCACAAAACGTCAGATATCACATATTAGGGCCTTTCAATAAAATCCAGCAACTGGGAAATTATCACTAGTTTTAATGATGATGATGATTTAAATGAGAAGTTAAAAAAAAAAGGAAAAACTGGATGCGGTTGGTAAGCTAACTAGAACACCAACATGTTTATACATTCAGTATTTTCTCAACCCTTTACAATAACAATCATAAAAAAAATACAAGATTTTCCATTCTCAGCCTGACGACTAAGCTTTCTGCGTAGGGGTGTAGATAATAATATCTAGTTGTGGAAGGAACAAACAGCCCACCTAGCCAGCTAAGCATGGCATCTGAGCCGAGGGATAACATTGCTTCCTGACCCCTAGAGGCAATTAGCTTGCGTCCTGAAGCATAAGATTTGATTGCCCTTCTTATCTTAGCTAAGAGAGCTATAAATATTATTAGTGGTCATTAAATTATCCAGCCCCTTTTTCCTTTTATTTCAACCACCACTGGTGACTCAGTAGGGTCTATGTTGAAACTTTGTAGGATATCATATCTGCACAATGCATCGAATTGCCTTTTCTTTTCCAAAGGTGTTTTTCTCTCAGTATAACATTCCCTCATTTCATCAAGTGTCCCCAAAAGATAAACATGATAGAAATTACTATATTCCACTTAACCCTTTAACTTTTTAAAATTATTTGGCCCATGCTTTCCTATTTTTTTCTGATCCCCAGCCAAGACTCATTTCCATAAAGTCTTGTCACAGATCGATAATAGTGCTTTTTATTTCTGTATTATTTTAGTGCTATAATGTCATTTCCATTATTAGATTATTACTTTCCAAACTGTCAAAGAAGCACTTTAAATTACATAATTTTAATATGTGATCTATTTTATATGTAAGACATTATAACCCTTTTTCTTCTTATTTTTAGAGATATACATGTGTGTATATAAATATGTGTTTGCATATATTGACTTTTATTGAAGTTTATCGTCATTCTTTCCTAAATCTGCTCTTTGTTATTTCACCATCCTCTGTAATGTCTAAAGTATCTCCCACAGACAATTTGTATCTAGTAGCTTCATATTCTAAATTCTCATTTTTTTCTAATCCTATCTTTTATAGTAGTCATGAGATAATTTATCCTATTTCCTTTCTTGTCTCCTTTTTATTCTTTGAAAGAGGCTAGAACTATTCTATTCAGTCAAAATATACTCTGCAACACTATACATATTTATAATAATTTTAATTCATTTCAGTGTTACTATCTCGATTTGAAAATCTTTTAGATTTCCATTTTTCTTAAACAATTTTATTTATATGCATGTGTGTATATATATGTGTGTATACATATATACAATTTAATGTGAGGTTTTATTTTTATATATATTAACAAAAGGTGATCTTCTTGATCCTGAGAAACTTGAGGATAAATGATACAGCATAGATATTCTTCCTCTTCCCTTTGGGCTCTGTGAGGATTGCTTCCAACAAGAGCAAGGCCTATACAGATTGACTGTCGTTCCCTAAAATGGCCTCAAGGATGATGTTTTTAACATTTCTCATTTGACTGCTCTTCTATCTGTTCTGAATCATTTTTTCTCATCATTTATGTTCTGGCTTTTAAAGTTCACCATGACCTTGTAGCTCCAATGATAGCAGCTATCCTCCATCCACTCTGAGTGCAGACCCAAGTGTTTCTACAGAAGTCAGCAGTATTTCTGTATCTCACTGCTACCTATATGTCATCTCAGTTACACATATCTACCAAAATTGAGAGCAGGGTGTCTTTCAACTGGATCATAATCATCTGTATAGTTAGCCAGGCAGAGGGGCCTTTTTGAATCAACATGATACAATGGAAAGAGCATTGCCACTAATTCACTGTGTGACCATGAGCAAAGTACTTACTTCTCTCAAGGCGGCTACTTGGGAGTTGTGTGACCCTCGACGAATCACTTAAATCTCTGTTTGCCTCAGTTTCCTCAACTGTAAAATGAGGGGAAATAATAGCACCTACCTCCCAGAGGATCAAATGGGGTAATATTTGTAAAGCACTTAGCACAGTGTCTGGCACATAGTAGACACTATAGACATGCTTATCCTTTTCTCCTTTCCCTTGTCTGGGCCTCAGCTTACGTATCCAGATGAGTATGTGAATCTTGGATTCCCTATAGGCTTCTTCTTATTGGACCCTCTAAAGGCAGCCTGATATTTTTGCTACATGTCCAGTATAATCTTAAATATTTACCAACAAAAACCTTCCCTTCTCATGTTTTATCAACATACATGGATGTCCAGTTTCTAGATGGACTCCTTTTTTTTACAAGATGAAATTGGTTTCTGCCCCTTATTTGTTAAAAGAAGAAAGATCACTCAAGTGAAAATCATTTTAATTTATCATTTATTCGTGTCAAATTGGTAACAATAGTAATTCAAACTTTTGTAAGCTTCAAAAATTAAAAATTAGATGAAGTATTTTGCTTGTATATTGATCCACCCAATATCCTTATCTAGAACCTAACTTATTTATCACTTTGCTATAAAATCAATCATTTAAAATAATCAGCCACATGCTTATCACCAAAGAACTACCATGGTAGGCATATACAGAACTACTTGTCTTTAACTTATGGAAAGCTTGCTCGGGAAAACTGGAGGAAAGGAGTTAGTGAATTGTGAGGGAGACAGAGAAACTTCCACTCTCTAGCATTCACTAACCATTTGCTTTTTCCCAAGTAACATTCTCAAGAAAATCTCACCAGACAACCTCAGACAGTAATCAACAGCAGTAGAGACACCCACAGGCTTTGTAAGTAATCAAATGCTTTCACTCAGACACTCTGCAGAGACACTCAGTTCTCGCCTGTCACAGTCCCTCAATATACATTTCAATGTGACCTGTATTTCATCGATTAGAATCAGAGGTGCCCCTAAGATACATAGCAAGTTCTATGGCTCGCTAGGTTTGTCCAGTATTGCTTTTCTTAATGAGAGTTTTCAGCAGGTAGTGAAACTCCTTGCAAAGTTTGACGCTTTCTCACTGAATGGGAACCCTGTAGTTCATCTGGCCATTATGAGTTGTCAGTTAACTAACCTTTTTAAAAAAAAAAAATTTCTCCTACTTCAGGACTTCAAAAGAAGATTATTTCCAACTGTTGGAGTGAAGACATGAAGGGCCCTGTATGGTGGCTGATTCTCTCCCTCAGTGTTTATTTTTTATGAATGGCTTGACAGAAATATGTTTGGGGCTTTCAAGTGATGTGTTCCAGAGATGCTTCTGCCCTCCAGAGCCAATTCCTTTCCAAGGATGGTAAATAAGTAAATGTTTACCAGCCACAGAATCGAGAGGCCCCTCGTTTAAATAAGATAATCAGCTAGATTCTACCAAAGCGTAAAATTCCCCAGGAGTAAGTGAAACACTTTGGGCTGTATATTAACTCTCCTGGGTTCACCAGGGTGCCGATTAGTGAAGCCTTTTATAGTTTACTAAATGGTACCCCAGTGGCCATATTGACCTCCCAAAGTACATAATCTATGGCCTGGCTTTAGGAGAATTCCCATGACCTCCTTAAATAAAGGAACCATATTAATTCAAGGTGTCACCTTGCTCCCAAATTTCAGTGGATCTGAAATCCCAGGGATGAGCGTATTCCCTCCATTGGTGCAAATTGGAACCCACCCATTCCTTCTCATGCTCTTGTACATAGTCACCTGTAGACCCTCCATGGAGGTTCTACCTGGCAGCTCAGAGCTTTCCTCTAGCTCTTCTTACATTTAATGGATATCAGTGGTGTATTCAGGCTATCCATCTATTACTCCTACCATACAACTGGCCATGTCATTGTTATTTTAATAATTTTAGCAATTGCAGTACCATCTTGCCAAACAAAACCATCTCCAGTATGTTCTCTTATTTTAAAGTTATGATCAACAATCATGCTATGTGAGCAATGAGACTAACATCTTATATGTGCTCACATTCAATAAATGTTGAACTGAATTAAAACGAAGAATGAACATAAACTTTTTAGATCTCAAAGGGACCTTAATGATCACTTAGTCCCTTTTTCCAGACAAAGAAGCTGAAGCTTAGGAAGACAGTGATTTGCCTGAGATCACAAAGCTAATTGTAATGGGGTCTGGACTCCAAGCTCTCCTAACTTCCCTGTTTGTTGCTAATTCATATACTATCCCATACAAGGTTTAGTGATGCAATCAATCAATCTAATGTATAGCAACAATGCATAACAGTTTTGTGCATATTTATTCATTCAAGAAACTGTTTATCATACACCTCCTCCATAAAAAAGAATTGTGCAAGGTACTGTAGGAGATACTAATACGGATAAGATATAGCCCTTGATTTCAAGGACCTTATCGTTTAATAATTCACAGTCCAAATAACTATAAGGCAAAGTAGAATATGATGAGTGCCCTAAGGAACAAAGTCTATGGTGTGAAGAGTGGTTAAGATGATAGGACAATTACTATAGAGCAGGAAGAATATGATAATTAGTCATTATTAGCAGTTCTCACATTTATAAATAGTTAACCATTTTCATACATTCTTGCACCCTCACTCATTAGATACTAGATCCTATGTTCCATATCTAGTGTTTCCTGTTGCCTAACATGAACACTGTAAACACGAGCTAATACTGAAGATTCCTTTTCTTCCTGGCTCACATATACTTCAAAACTCAAAATCTCAGTTCTGAGCTCACATGAATTAAAATCAATCTCTGGTGCTTATCTTACCAAATAATGCTTATGGCTCATTCCTCACCCAAGATAACCCCCTGAGAATATAAAAAACTTGATGGTCTTGGTCCCCTGTTCTTGCTCCTCTCCTCTTCCTGCTCCTCCTGAAACCTATGAGGCTTATAAAACAGTAAACCAGAAACATTTGTTAAAATAGCAATAACAAGAAGAGGTAATAAAATGGCCCTCTCTGTTTGGTGAGCTTTCCTCATGCCAAAGGGTCAGTCAGTACTCCATAAACTTATGATTTAGCCCTTAGTTACAATGAATTGGAGAATTGGCATCTCCAGTGGTATTCTCCTTACTCTCCTTCTGTCATTAATAACAACAATAACATTTATACAGTGCTTTAAGGTTTGCAAAGCACTTTACAAATATTGCCTCATTTTATTCTCACAACAAATTTATGAGGCACAATTATTATCTCCATTTTACCACTGAGGAAGCTGAGGCAGACAAAGGTTCACACAGATAGGAAGTCTCTGAGGCCAGATTTGATTTTGCTTTCCTTTCTCTACATCAAGCACTCTTTTCTTCTGGCTCTATGGTTCCTGTCTCTTCCTTTCTGAGAACTCAGTCTAGTTGGTTTTAGTGAATCAGTTGGACCCTTGTCAATTTCAGCAAACTCTTCTGACAAAAATGCTAGTTTATTAAATAATTTTACCTTTCTAGCCATAGGATCCTGAATCATTTCCCAAGATAGGCCATTGACATGAAGATGCATCCATTTTGGAATTCCAAGTATGAAACAGCACACTAAAACTGTGCCTATAAAAGCCTATAATAATTTTGAAAATGAAAAGAATTCAAAAGTCAATTCAGTTATCTTAGAGATATCCAAAACATTGTCACTAAAAATGGAAGAACCTGAGCCATTAAGACTTTAAAGATGACTTGAATGGGCCTTTTTTTCTTAATCTAGATCCAAATATGTGATTATAGGGTGTCTGAAATTGATTAACAGGCATGGTAATGCAAATTTTATTCAAGCTCCTGTTCTTTGTGAGAATTAATGTTACAAGTATGGTATTTACTGAAGCATAAGATTGTACAACATACTTCTAGGTCAGGAAGTGAGGAGTCTCTCTGTTCCTGATTACCAGCCTTTGAATGTAGCTTGAGGTAGCCAAAAAGGAGAGCTAAGTCTACTACAGATTCACATCATCTAAGCTAAACTGGGCCTTCAACATTGCTCAGCAATCCTTTTCTGACTGATTCCCAATGACATTCCCCTTAGTGGCTGCACCAAACTTTCAACTCAGCCTCAGGCTACTGATTCTATTCCCTCTGCACTCCCTCAGCAAATGAGTTGGAGTACTACCTTAATGAGGAGACTATGATCATCCTTCATGTACTCTCACATTCTCCCCACCTCAGAATTTCTCTCAGTCTTCACTCATCCTCTCAATTTTCTATAGAGTCTTAGAGGATAAGGTAGACTTCCTCCTTGCCTAAACTGACCTCACCACAGATACCCTTGATCCCAATCCCACTCATTTTTCCAGGATCATGATCTATCAACTATTTTCCCTATCTACTTTATATTTAATTCTCTACTTCTCTACAAACTCCTTTCTCTCTGCCTATGAATATTGTTATCTCCTCTACCAAAAAAAAATTTCCCTTGATCCTGCTATCCCATCAAGTTATCATATAAGTCTTCTCCTTTTCACTGCTAAATTCCTATAAATGATATTCTACACTTATTGCCCTCGCTTTTTCTCAACCCAGAATAACTACTTTCAAAATGTTTGTCCCATTGAGCCAAATTGAAATAGATTGGCTTCTAACCTCATTACTATGCTGAAATCACTCTAAGGTTACTGTCAATCTCCTACTTTAATGATCTTTAATTAATCCGCATTTTCATTGACTTGTCCATAGCATTTGATACTACTGATCATGCACACCCTTTAATATTTTCACCTTCCATGGTTTATATGCCATCACTCTCTCATGGTTTTTATCCCATCAGTCTACCTAGGTTTGTTTGGTTTCCTTTACTGATTCATCTTATTTCTCCCACCATTTAAGAGTGGGTATCTCACAAGACTCCCTCTTTAGTACTCTTTTCTCTATATACTTTCTTCTTTGGCTACTTGACCCATTCTAATTTCTCTAATTATCAGGCTTATGTAAATGGCTGTCCAGTGCATACATCAAGCTCCAGTATTTTATCTGTTATTTGGTCTATCATCCTGAAAAGCTTGCTAGACATTTCCATGTGGATGTCCCAATGCTTGGTGGAGCAAATTACAAAGATTGTTGAGGGAGGGATAGCTAGGTGGCGCAGTGGGTAGAGCACCGGCCCTGGATTTAGAAGTACCTGAGTTCAAATCCAGCTTCAGACACTTAACACTTACTAGCTGTGTGACCCTGGGCAAGTCACTTAACCCCAATTGCCTCGCCAAAAAAACAAAAACAAAAACAAAGATTGTCTAGGTGATCAGATACCCATCCATTCCCCAACATTTAGCAATAAATGCTTTCTAAATGGAGTCAGATGATAATTATTACCTCTGTGCCAATAAAGGAAGAAAGCAAAACAACACACAACTCATATCTGTTCCAAAAAGGTTTATTGAATGATATGTTGAAGCTGATCGGAATTTTAATAGGTAATGAATACAGGCAGGAAGAAAGCTGCCAAGATCCCTTTGAGTACTTCCATATAAGGAAGATGACTTTCTGAGCCTATAAATGTTCTGAGTCCCCTTTATCACACTCATCTAAGCACCAATATCACTATAAAGGTCACAGGACCCCAGTCTTCAGTAGTAATGTAATTTGAGGTAGGATTACTCTTTCTTAATATAAGAAAAAGTAATCCTTTTAAAATTACTCATCAGCAAAATCCAACTTTTTGGTCAGTCTTAAAAATTTAGGAATGCCATCTGGCCAAAGTATGTGTGACTAAGCTCATAGACAAGTTTTATTTGTTTGTTTGTTTGTTTCTGAGTTCATCATTCATATTTCAGGTAACTCAGCCTTGGCATGAATTCAAGAAGCTGAGGAGGTACAGATGCAGAAGATTCTTTATCTGGGGGAAAACCCATGACGGGCAGGTTCTTATAATTAGTCTAAAGATAATATATATTCAGTGACCTTGGGAGACAGTTATTATCTCATAGAAGACCAGTTGCCCATTTCAGGTATTAATTACTGTCCTGAGAAAAATCTTGGAAGAAGCAACGATTCTCTCTGAGTGGGGGTAGAGTATTTTTTTGATTACAGAAAAAATTTTTAAATTGAGCTTTTTAGTATACAAACTATGAGGTTCCAAATGGCAATTCTACAAAGAAAACTATTAATTCTTAATATGCAAGCAAAAAGGAATTACAATGAACTATACTTAATCAAATGTTTTTTCTACTTAAAAAAGAAATATCACAAAATGAAGAGCTGTTCTTGCAGTTTCAATAAATAAGTGATAATATAATAATAATAATAACAATAATGATTTGATCCATCATTTGGCTTCATTTCTATCTAGATTTCCTATTGATATATCAGATACATCTCAAATTGTGGTGTGGGTCACAGGAGTTTGAATAAGGTAATAATAACTGCTTCTAATAACTGTCTAATAACTGCCTCTTGATAAGAAAAAAGACATACTTTCAATTTTAATCTACATCATTAACATTTTATCCATAACTTTCTTCTTTTGTATTGTACTGTATTTTTATTTTTTTGTTTTGTTTAAGTAATAAACTTTTATTTATAGTTTTGAGTCACAATTTTCATCCCTCCTTCCCTCCCTACCCTACCCTCTCCCTGAGGTGGTAAGCAATCAGATATGGGTTATACATGTACAATTATGTAAAACATTACCATATTAGTTATTTTGTATAAGAAAACTTGAATAAAAGCAAAAGAAAAGAAAGTGAAAAATAGCATGCTTCAGTCTGTGTTCCATCAATATCAGTTCTTTCTTTGGTGGTGGATATTATGTTTCATCAATAGTCCTTTAGGACTGTCTTGGATTATTGTATTGTTGAGAATAGTTAAGTCATTCACAGTTCTTCATCAAACAATATTGCTGTCCCTGTGCGCAATGTTCTCTTGGTTCTGCTCACTTTGCTATATATCAGTTCCTGTAAGTCTTTCCAGGCCTTTCTGAAATCATCCTGCTTATCATTTCTTATAGCACAATAATATTCTATCACCATCATATACCACAGCTTGTTTAGCCATTCCCCAATTGATGGGCATTCCTTTGATTTCCAATTCTTACTCACCACAAAAAGAGCTGCTATAAATGTTTTTGTACAAATAAGTCTTTTTCTCTTTTTGGAGATGTCTTTGGGATATAAACTCAGCAGCAGTATTGCTGGATCAAACGGTATGCACAGTTCTATAGCCCTTTGGGCATAGTTCCAAATTGCTCTCCAGAATGGTTGGATCTTTTCACAACTCCACCAATGGTGGATTAGCATCCAGCTTTCCCACATCCGTTCCAACATCCAATATTTTCTGGTTTTCTTATATTTTCAACTCTGATAGGTGTGAAGTGATACCTCAGAGTTGTTTTAATTTGCATTTCTATGATCAATAATGATCTAGATGATTTTTATATGATTGTTAATAGTTTTGATTTCTTCTGAAAACTGCCTGTTCAAATCCTTTGACCATTTATCAATTGGGGAATGACTTGTATTTTTATAAATTTGATGCAGTTCTTTATATATTTGAGAAATGAGGCCTTTATCAGAGATATTTGTTTCAGAAATTCTTTCCCAGTTTTCTGCTTCCCTTGTAATCTTGGTTACATTAGTTTTGTTTATGCAAAAACTTTTTAATTTTATATAATAAAAATCATCTATTTTACATTTTGTTTTATTCCTATATCTTCTTTGGTCCTAAATTCTTTCTCTTTCCATAAATCTGACAAATAAACTATTCCATACTCTCTTAATTTGCTTATGGTATCATCCTCTATGTGTAAATCATGTACCCATTTTGACCTTATTTTAATATACAGTGTGAGATGTTGGTCTATACCCAGTTTCTACCATACTTTTTTCCAGTTTTCCGAACAGTTTTTGTCAAATAATGATTTTTTGTTCCAAAATTTTGGATCTTTGGATTTATCACATACTAGATTACTATAGCATAACTTTCTTAAGTCTAGACAACCAGCAAAACAATAAAGCAAGCCCTAATTGGTAGCATTTGACAATCTCTGAGATGTAAATTCTCACACTGAAAATTTAATGATCAGCTCAGAACTGACTCCAAATGGTTCTGGTAATAGCTACTTAAGGACAAATACCAGCACCTAAAACTCAAAATGCCCCAAACTGAACTCATCATCTGTTTATTTGATACCCATCCCTCCTCCTAACTTCCCTATGCCACCAATCTCCTAGTCATCCAGGCTCAAAATCCTTCATTTTTGGCTTTTCCTTCTCCCCTCAATATTCACATCCAATCATATGCCAAGTCCTGTTGATTCCAGCTCTACCAAATCTCCTGTACCTGTCCTTTACCTTTCCAGCTACACTACAACCATCCTAGTTCAAGTTTTTATTGCCCTCTAACCTGAACTATTTTTATAATTTCCTAGTTCATTTACCACATTCCAGTTTCTCTCCTATATCCTTCCCACAGCTTTCTGAAATCACATCTCTGTTGTATAGGTTTGATGATATAACTTATCTGGTCAAAAAGCATCAATGTCTCCCTAGTACTTTAGAATAAAATACAAATATCTCATGCTGGCATACCCTTTACAATCTAGTTTGAATCTATTTTTCCAGAGTTATTTAACTTCATGCACTCTTCAGGACAGCCACAATGAACTACCAGATTCTCCATGGTCTTGCTATGCTTTCTCCTGCCTCTACATTCACACAGGCTGTCCTCCTACTATCATTCCCATAACATACTCCATCCACCTCTGCCTGTTGAAATAACCTTTTTCATTCAAGTCCCAATTTAGATGATACTTCTTCTGTGCAGCCTTCCCTTTCTCTACTTCTTCACATTTTGTTCTGTGGCTAGATTCCTTTCTTTGCTTTAATCACATTCTCCCTTGTATCATACTTTTCTCTGTACATGTGTTTTTTCTCTTCCTGACCCATTAGGTCTTTTTTTCTATATTGGTTTTTATCTTTGTATAATGAATACCCAGCATAGTGCCTTGCACACAGTATATGCTCAATAAACATTCATTTAATTGAATCATAGGACGATCCTCTTACCAAATCCTTCTCTGTGAAAATTCTGGTCATTACTAGGTAGATGTGCATTTTAAGGAGCTTTATACCTACGTGTTTGTTGTATCTAAGCTCTACTCTGCTGTTTCATTGTGGTATGAAGGTGAAATCTTGAAATCTTTAGCAAAAAAACCCAAGGCCTAGCAGGTCCAACCAAACTAAAAAGGTTTTTGAGTATAGACTTGACAATGTATGTTTTCATGTCTGCTGTCTGAGTAACAGGGTAGTTAAATTCAGAGATGATTCTCACCATGTTGGTTAAAGAGTGACATATTTTTTGGCCACAGTGACTCTTGAATAGCATGTAATAAGGCATAGAAGAGATTCCATCAATGTCACTGAAGGAAATATCTGCAATGATGAAATCACTGATCTTTAAAGCATTGAAATAATGAAGGACTGACATGTTTGAGTGAGTAATTCCACATCAGAATGATGTAGAGCCTAGAAAAGAACATGAGAATGAGCACCTACTGAAGCTACCACAAAATTTTAAAAAGGTGACTGAGTGGAAAAGTAAGATGGAATATATTGAAAACAGTAAGACAATTAAACATACATATACATACCCATACACACATGTGCATGTAGCCCCTGGACTTTTGAGTAACCAAGCAATCAATAAACATTTATTAAGTATCTACTATGTACCAAGTATTCTTTCTTGTAACACTCTGAGAGATGGCATTTTCAACAGCAGCATTGTACACAATGCTGTGATATTGATTTAGAATTGATATATGGGGGGGAAAGCAACTACATTAGGAAAACAGCAAAATCAACCATGCAGTAACTTCTCCTCATAGCTTTCTTACCTAAATACTTACTAGGTCTAATGCTCTCTCAGCTTTGAATTCTTTTGAGGTCGCTGCCCAAATATCCACGATTATAGAAATTTCCTCTGTACTTAAAATATCTATTAAAACTTTCAACACCCTGCTGCTGATACCCTTTAGAAAAAGCAATCACTGGCGTTTCTCAAGAAACTGCAATGTTTTCTGCTCTGCTGCTTCGAAGCCAGCAGAGTAAACACATGTTAAGTAAGAAATTCTATTTCCAGAGCTATGCTGACATCATTGATTATTGTTTTGCATAAACAAGGAAATATCTATTAGGGCTGTGTACTCAGGCCAAGTATTAGATTCAAGAGCTGGGGTGGGGGGAGGTGGATAATATAAACCATCAGTCTTTAAAAACATTTTCTTCCATTGCCTCATCACCAAAAATTAATGCAAAACCAACATCCTGTGTATCATCCTAAACGAACATAAATAAATATCTATATATACATATATATATTATTCTAGAGCAATCATATTTTAACTTGCTTTTTCTCTGGGTAAACCTGTTATTATTGTCATTTGATGGGCTTTCCAATGGAAGTAAACTCAAAGAACTTGCATTCCAGCACATTAAGATTGGTTAAGTTCCCTCTAAATTCAATTATTCATTTTCTGGGTCTTCACTGGAATTTTAAATTAGGGATGAGTGAGTCTGCTTGTATTTGGGGATCACTTCACATCCTGAACTTTTTAATGTTCGAATTCAACAAAACAAAAAACACATTTTGCCAAAGCACTTTTCTTCATCTTTCAAACTTTGAATTCATGTGTATTTCAAAGGCTATTTAATTCATGTGTTTCTGATTCATTTACACTTAACTCATCAAAAGGTTGTGTTGTATGAGTGAGTTAATATCCAAGGCATTTTATAAGGTTTGGTTTTATAAGCCTCTTTGAGAGTCTACATTAAAACAGGAAGTTACACTCAGCATTTCTAAAAACTTGTTTCCTAAAAATTTAAATTTGGTTTGAGTGTAGTCTATTTCTATTCCTTCTCTTAATTACCTTCCATCCATATGTTTCTTACAGTTTCTAAAGCCCACATGCAGCTACAATGTAAATAAACACTATACAGGCCATCTCAGTGTTTTTTCTTTTCCCTACCCTTTTCGTTTTCCCTCCTTTTCTCTATTCCTACTCAGACTGTTCTCTTCTTCCCTCCTCACCTCCATACATCACCACTGAGAAGGTCTCCAAAGTTTAATGAATAGATGTTTATATACATATTTCCTTTTCTTTCTAGCTATGCCTATATTTGTCAGTGTGAGTATACATCTAATTAACAGAAATTTTTTAATTCTTCCAATTAGGACTCTTAATTCAGCTCAACTCAATTTCTTTTTCTTTTTCTTTTTTTTTTTTTTGTGAGGCAATTGGGGTTAAGTGACTTGCCCAGGGTCACACAGCTAGTAAGTGTTAGGTGTCTGAGGCCAAATTTGAACTCAGGTCCTCCTCTTTCCACTGCACCACCTAGCTGCCCCCATCTCAACTCAATTTCAACAAACATTTATTAACCTACTATGTACAAGGCATTATGTCAAACAGTAGGGTACAAAAGCAAAAATAAAACAATCTGGCCTGTCATCAGAGAGGAGGATAAAATTACACAAATAAATAAATATAAAGAATATACAAAGGAACACAAAAATAATTTCAAGAAAAGAAGAGTGTTATTAACTGGGGGAACCAGAAAAAAACCTGTAGTAGAGATAACACCTGAACAGTGTCTTGAAGAAAGCTTGAGAAAGTTTGTGGTACAGTCAAAAGAACACTGAACACAGACCCAATTATATTATAAAATAAATGTATGGACCTCTTAAGAAAGAAAAAGGAGGACAAAGAGATGAACCAGGGTAAACACAAATTCAAAATATGAATTGATATGAATTATATAATCTAATGAGCATTTTAGTATGGAGTAGCTAAGACCTATGCACAAAAGAATTTTGGAGGTACCAATGGACGTCTAAATTGTGCAAACTGTAAAGAAGACAATGTACTTAATGGGCTAAAAATCATGGGTCATAATCATTTTTTATTATTATTATCATAATTATGTGAAATATCCACAGGCTGGCTTTTCTCTTTCTTAGTACCTTGAGTTCACTTCCCACACCACCAACTTGTTTGCACTCAGAGAATGCATACTGATTTCAATATTACCCTAAGCAAAGCATAATTACCAAGTTAATCTGATGGGGATTTGGAGGAAGTATATCATTCTAAAGCCCCTTGTAAATGAATGTTGAAATTGCCTGGTATTGTGTATAAACTATGACACACTGTTCTTCATCATGGATAATTAAGATTCACCTATGGGGGCAGCTAGGTGGTGCAGTGGATAGAGCACAGGCCCTGGATTCAGGGGTACCTGAGTTCAAATCCAGCCTCAGATTATTGACACTTAATAGCTGTGTGACCCTGGGCAAGTCACTTAACCCCAAATTGCCTCACACACACAAAAAAAGATTCACCTATGTAGAAATGACTGTAATCAGGGATTCCTATATATTTTCCTACAGGGGAAAAAGAGGGCTTGTAATAGAATAGAGGATTTTCAAGCATCCCTGATGAAAAGACCAATGCTGAGTCAAAACTTTGAAATGCAAACACAGGAGGCAAGAAAAATTTTTAAAGGTAAATATATTTGAGAAATTGGAAGGAGCCAAATGATAAAGTGTTTACATACTAATATAATAAGAAGAGTGCTCCCATCCGAATCTATATGTTAAGAGAATATAGGTAAATGATATAAGTGCAGGACCAGGTTGTGGGTATGTTCAGTTTCATTAGTTTTAAGAAAGAAATGGACATAGAAATGAAAGGGCAAAATATAAGATAGAAAACGGAATTGAGGGGGCAGCTAGGTGGCACAGTGGATAAAGCACTGGCCCTGGATTCAGGAGTACCTGAGTTCAAATCCGGCCTCAGACACTTGACACTTACTAGCTGTGTGACCCTGGGCAAGTCACTTAACCCCCATTGCCCTGCAAAAAAAAACAAAAACAAAAAAAGCAAACAAAAAAAGAAAATGGAATTGGAAAGAGAATAATAACAAATAAAACAAATTTTAGCCTTGGATTGTTAATCATAAAGGAGGGTTATAAAGAAAGAATATAAGAAATAAAACATGAGATTGGATTTGGGGTGAAGGGAGCAAAAAGGAGTATAACAGGTGATTTTAATTATATACTACTAATGCTCTGATTCCTCCTCTTTCTCCACCCCTTTCTTTTTGGTGAAGAAATGGTAGTAGTAAAGAAGAAAAAGTATAAGAAATTATGATAGAGAGAAATATACAATTAAGAACTATAAGGGGGGGCAGCTAGATGGTGCAGTGGATAAAGTACTGACCCTGAATTCAAGAGGACCTCTGTTCAAATCCGGCCTCAGACACTTGAAACTTACTAGCTGTGTGACCCTGAGAAAGTCACTTAACCCTCCTTGCCCCCCCACACACACAAAAAAGAACTATATGAGCGAATGTAAATGGGATAAATTGATCCATAAAACAGAGGAATGTAGCAGAATGAATTAGAAAGGAGAATCCAACAATATGTTGTTTATAAGAAATGCATTTACAACATAAATGTTCATGAAGAGTTAGATGAAGGGCTAGGGCATAATTTATTATTTTTAGACAAATTCAAAAAAAGCAGGGGTAATAATCATGATTTCAGACAAGACAATAGTATAAAGTAGGCATGGTTAAAAGAGATATGCAGGAAAACTTGTTATTGTTCACCCTTCATTCTTGAAGTGGACTAATGACATCACAAGGATGATATCTTGACTTGCATGTGAATTGGATTTAAGTGAGACAGAGTTGCAGAGTCATCAGCCTCACTCTCTCTTCCAGAATTCAGCAGGAAAACTATATTATACTTAAAGGCTCCATAGATAATCAAATAGTATCAATATTTAATATACATGGACCAAATGGCATACTATCTAAGTTCTTTAAGGAAAAGTTCATCAAATTACAGAAAAAAACCTGGTGACCTTGGTGTGCTCCCCTTTAGACCTAAACAACTCTTTAAAAACACAAATAACTTCCATAGTGAATACCAATAAAAACTATTGAATAAAACATTTTAAAAAGAGGTTATGGGGAAGCTAGGTGGCACAGTGGATAGCGCACCGGCCCTGGAGTCAGGAGTACCTGGGTTCAAATCTGGTCTCAGACACTTAACACTTACTAGCTGTGTGACCCTGGGCAGGTCACTTAACCCCAATTGCTTCACTAAAAAAAAAAAAAGAAAGAAAAAAAAAGAAAAAGAGGTTATTATTTTAAAATGATACACTAACCAGACTGGAATTGTACCAAGAAATTGGTACCTTTTTTTACAGTTTATACATTAAAATTTTGTACAATTGGTACATTGGAATTGTACCAAGAAATTATGAAACGAATAGATTAAGAGACCTCAGAAAACTTATATAAACCAATGCAGAATGAAATTTGCAGAACCAGGAGAGCTATCCATACAATGAACATACCAATGTAAAAGTATACTATTGTAAATGACTTAAGAATTCTGAACAATGCAATGTGTGACCAAGAACACAATTACAGACTGATGGGGAAGTATATCTCTTAAATCACAGGAGATGATGGAGTGTTGGTATAAAATAAAACATGCATTTTCAGGTATGACAAATATGTCACCAATTTGTTTTGCTTAACTATACTAATTTGTCACAAGGGAAGGGTGTTGGGAGCAGCAGCAGAAATGTTGGAGAGAGAGTGGAAGATAATGATAATAATGAAAAAAGAAGAAAGTAGAGTATCAATAAAATTTAAAGTACACAGAAGAGAAGTTAAAAAGATAACAAGACAAGGAAACATACTACTGTGCACACATATAGTGAGCATGAATTTTTTAAAAAAACATGCGTGCAGTTATATGCACACATGTAGTGTATATGTGTTTTTAAAACGTACATGCAGTAGATAAATGACTTAATTAATTAATTAAATGTATATTAATTAATTAATATACATTTTTTCTGTACTTCAATTTCAGAATTCAAGTAAACATCAGACATTTAGTCTACCCCATACCTAAAAAAGTATCTGCTCCTTAATATATCAGGCAAGTGGTCATTCTGTCTTTGCTAGAAGACCTCCTACAAGACAAAGGCTACTCTACCTTGAGACAATCTATTCCAGTTCTAAACAATTCTAATTGTTTAAAAGGTGGGTTTTTTCCTTATAGTAAACCTAAATTTTTCTCTTTTCAGCTTCCACCTTTTGCTCTTACTTCTTCCCTCCTTAGGAAATGCAGATTCTGACCTATTGGAAAAATAACGTGGAAGATAAATTTAAACTGTGACTGGCTAGCTCAGTTGTCATTATGTTGATCTCCATATGTACAACTTTTCTTGACTCTGTTCCACTTCCAAGTTTGACTCCTAAATCTTGCTATAGGTGTGTTAATGGTGTGCCATTGATCACTAACAGAACCTCAGCTAAAACATCTTAAACTATTGGAAAAGAGAACTAAGTGTTCTTTTTTCCAAAAAAACAAAAAACCTTTTACAATTAGCTTAAATTTATCTTGCATCTATCTTGTAAGTACGTGGTAATTTGTATATTGACCCCTCCATAAGAATGTGAGTTCTTTGAGGGCAGAGATCATGTTTTTTTCCTCTGGCTCAGTGCCTGAAAAATAGTAGATGCTTAATTTTTTTTTTTTTTTGCGGGGCAATGGGGGTTAAGTGACTTGCCCAGGGTCACACAGCTAGTAAGTGTTAAGTGTCTGAGGCTGGATTTGAACTCAGGTACTCCTGAATCCAGGGCCAGCACTTTAACCACTGCCCCTGTAGATGCTTAATTAATAGTTGCTGACTGTTGACTTTACTTGAGTCGTGATTCAATGAGTAAAACAATATTATATCAAATTAAAGGTATGTCATTATTCTTAAGAATTAATATACAAATAAAAATATGAGATGAAATTTCATTGGGTTTTTGTGCATTCTAATATGATAACAAAGGGGAAGGAAACTGAAAAGTATGGGGTTTCTCTCTCATCATTGCTCAAATCAAATAGAATGCTTTAGAAATCAGATTCTCAGGGTAACTGTACAATTTCTGTAATATATGATTTTACTGAATGATGTTGATCCAGACATACTTTAGGAAAAGATTTTTACTATAAATTCATAATCCTATAGCTAGAGTCCTGGAAATTCATCTCATTGTTCTTCAATGGGATGTTCATGCGGTCCTTTTAGATTGTCTTTGAAAAACTTTTGCCAGGCAATTGGAGTTGTGAAACATGCTCATTTCGTTTCCCAAAATCATTCACAAGTGATAAATTAGACTGTGCAGTTATCGGCATAGGCAAGTCTGTACAGGGCAACTGAAACAGGTATTTCATCTATATCCAAATAAACATAATTATTAATAATTTGAGAATATATGGGCTTAGACGTGAAGGAACTCTAATTCAAGTGTGCTATAATAAAAAGAACCT
Organism: Dromiciops gliroides; assembly: GCF_019393635.1. Classification (NCBI taxonomy): domain Eukaryota; kingdom Metazoa; phylum Chordata; class Mammalia; order Microbiotheria; family Microbiotheriidae; genus Dromiciops; species Dromiciops gliroides. The sequence goes on from NC_057861.1 coordinate 456,310,776, forward strand.
TGGATGTGAAGTCAGAAGACCTGATTTCCAGCTCACGGTCATCTACTTTCTAGTCACATAACTTCGGACAAGTCATCCTTTCTGGGTATGAGCTTTCTCATATATAAAGTTGCGAGAAACAGCATACCACTTTGTTGGGTAATTGTGAAGATAAAAGAGCTGATAAGTTTCAAATGTCCTGAAAAGCATTAGATATAGTACAATTCAATAATCATTTATCAAGCATCTAACATGGGGATTAGATGGGAATACAATGCAGAAACAAAAATAAGTCCTGCTCTCAATAGGCTGACATTTAGCATTACTATCTAATGTAATAACCCTATACCCCCAGAAAACAAAAAGCAGCCTTTAGGGCCTAATGGGCCCCATCTTTGGACTCACTTGGACCCAGTTTAGTCCTCTGTTAGTCTGGCTCCAAAAAGAGGGGTTAAGGAGGCAGCTAGGTGGCGCCGTGGATAGAGCACCAGCCCTGGAGTCAGGAGTACCTGAGTTCAAATCTGGCCTCAGACACTTAACACTTACTAGCTGTGTGACTCTGGGCAAGTCACTTAACCCCAAATGCCTCACTAAAAAAAAAAAAAAATGAACATTGGGGGCAGTTAGGTGGCACAGTGGATAAAGCACTGGCCCTGGAGTCAGGAGTACCTGAGTTCAAATCCGGCCTCAGACACTTGACACTTACTAGCTATGTGACCCTGAGCAAGTCACTTAACCCCAATTGCCTCACTAAAAAAAAAAAAAAAAAAAAAAAAAAAAAAAAGAGGGGTTAGAATTTATCTTGTTGCCTCTAGTTCATTACACTCCTACCAGAACTCCAGAGAAAGTTTCTTGAAGTTTACATTTGGTTTATGTATATAGTCTCCACCAAAGGAATTAATTGGCTCTCTTCTTATAATACAAATTAATAATAGTAGCTAACATTTATATTGCACTTCAAGATTTGCAAAGCACTTTACATATGTTATTTCATTTGATTCTCAAAACAACCCTGTGAAGTAGATACTGTTATTATCCCCATTTTTCAGATGAGAAAACTGAGGCAGAATGTGGTTAACTAATTTGCCCAGAGTTACACAGCTAAAAAGTAATCTGAGGCAGGATTTAAATTCTGGTATTCCGGAGTCTAAACTCAGCACTCTATCCACCGTGCCACCAAACTGCCTAGAAAGGTATTCAATGTATAAAGTAGATCAGATATCAGATAGCTATGTATTTCTTCTACCACAAAAGAAATGCTGAAAATACAAGATTTATGTGTGTGAATTGACAAACACTCAAAACAAGAAAGAATAACCCATAACTCCTCTACTACTTAAAACACTTTAATGTGAAACTGCTGAAGAATAATTTGCCTTCACCTCAGCTCTGTACTGTCTATGCAACTTATGCAAGGTCCCTACCTTCTGCTGCATTACAGGCATGTCCTTCAGTCACTCTGAGAATCTCCTTTCAGAGTAGAGATGCTAAAGAAAAGTTCCCAGCAAGCATCTTCTGGCAGAAGAATTAGTAGTGAAGAAAACAGTGACAGTAATAGCAGTAATAGTCATACTACTCAAGGCACCAAATCCAGAAAAGGAAAGTAGAAGTCTAGATGACAATAAGGATCTGGACAGGAAGAAGTAAGATTTAGAGTAGGAAAGATGGTTGCTGCATGATGGTGGAAAAGAGAAGGTGTGAAAGTGGTACTAAGAAGCAAGGCTAGCCTAATTCCTCCTCCTGGCCTATGTATCAGGGGCTTTGAGAGAAGAAGAAACCAGTGTTACAAAGGGTTCTAAGAGATGTGATGTTTTCAGGAGAAAACTAGGTGTCAAGGAGTATCTGAAGATAAAAAAAAGAACATAAGAGCAAAAGACCTACATTGAATGGGAATTTATTTTAAAATAAAGAAGGGTTCCAGATGGCAGTAGAAGTTAGAAGGTCCCTTATAGAGTTGAGAATGGTAGGGAGAAGTAGAGAAAAAAAAGATTTCAAAGGCAAAATAAATTGGATTTAAGTGAGGGAGGGCTATGCAAGGTCATCAACCTCACTCTCTCCTCCAGAGCCATCTGCATTCAGTGGCAAGATATATATCAGGACGACTGAAGTTGGCCCAGGAAGTTTAAGGCAATTGGGGTTAAGTGACTTGCCCAGAGTCACACAGCTAGTAAGTGTCTGAGCTGATATTTGAACTCAGGTCCTCCCAACTGCAGGGCCTGTGCTCTATCCCCATCTTCCCTTTTCAAAACTGACCTGTGCTTTCTCCTACTTCTTTAATTTCTACTTTCTTTTTTAACTCTGTTTTATTTTACTGTTGGAGTGTCTAGCACATAGTAAGCACTTCATAATGCTTCTTTCCTTCCTTCTTTCCTTTTCAATGAATGAAGATCAATTTTCTCTTGCTCATACATATTTCCTCACATTGAGGAAGAGGAGGAGGAGCAAAAGGAGGAGGAAGAGGAAAAGGAGGAAGAAGAGAAGGAGGAGGTAGAAGAAGAGGAGGAGGAAAAAGAGAAGAAGAGGAAGACAAAGAGAAGGAGGAGGAGGAGAAAAACACAAGCCTTGAAACAAATGTACCTATACAAGCAAAAAAAATTCCACCTTTGGCCATGACAAAAAAAGGAAGGTCCCTTTCTGCATCTTGAATCCATCACCTCTCTGTCAAGAGGTAGGTGGCATGTTTCATCATCAGTCATTTGGAATTATGGTTGGCCACTGCATCGATCAGTATAATTTCTACTTTGTCAAAGGGCTAAATCAATGTTTGTCGATTGACTATTAACTAAATATGTGACTTAAATAAGCCACTTGTCCTCTCTAGGCCTCCATTTTCCTAACTTAAAAATAAAGAGGAGAATAAATAAAGAAGAATCTCTAAGGTGCCTCTAAACTCTGCTGTCCTGTGACTTTAAGTGGCAGTTAACTAGTCTGATAAATTATTCTATCCTAAGGTATTAATAGGTGCTAATGGGTTCATACATTATGCATCCCAGGAAACACACTTGTATTTTAACACAGTACTTCTGTGGACAATACCTTAACTAAAAAAATGACTTAAGGGTAGGAATTTCAAGTAGGTTAGATTATGTGGAGGGTACCCTCAAAACACATCATGATAATGGCTATCTACTCTAGCTATACCTCAGGTCAACCCAGGACACAGCCATACAGCTTTACTGCTGCACCTTGGTTTCAGACTAGTAGACCTAATGAAAAAAAATTAACACGAGCAATCTATGAGCAAATTTATTTTTATTAATATTTGTCATAGTTCTAGAACTAAGCACAGAAGATATTACTACCTTCCCCAAAGACCCAGCCCAAATGCCACTGGGTCTAGGAAGTGACATCTTCTCTGATCCACTCCATCCAAATCTAAAATAACCACTCCTCCTAAAATCCAGCATGGTGTAGAGCAAAGAGCATTGAATTTTGAATCAGAGAAACTAGATTCAAATTCTGGCTCTGCTACATACCACCTATGTGACCCAAGGCAAGCCACTTACATCTGGGACTCTACTCTTTTATACATGAGGGGGTTGAACTAAGTGATCTCTAAGGTCCCTCCAAGCTTTAAATCATATGATGCTTAGTATTTTTGTATGCCTCATGCATTTATTATATTCTCCATTATATTATGATTGTCTAATTTTTTTTATTTCCCTCAGTCCTTATGTTAACCTAGGACCTTAGCTCCCTGTGTTAACATGGGAACTTACATACATAGCTTCAGTATTTTGAAAGTTTTGTGATTTCATTAGTGGAAATACTCCTTCCACTGGCTCAAAACATAACCCCTCCACACCTTCATAGAATCTTCATGAATTACTGCGGCCAAAAAAAAAAATCATTACCTGGTAGCCAACCTTCTGGTGATGAGACTTTCCGAATTTAGCTATGCTGTTCCTGAGGTGAGAGACGTACAATATGTCTCTAGGGCATATTCAGAACCTTTCCAGCTTGGTGGAAACTGTCAGAGCTTGTGTTCATCTGGCACTGGCTTCAAGTACGTAGCTAGGGTCATCGGGATAGTCAGGACAAAACATTAGACATTAGCGGACATCTCACATGTGCTAGGCTTTAAATGTTGGTCAGTTGTTTTCAGTCATGTCTGACTCTTTGTGACCTCATTTGGGACTTTCTTGGCAAAGATGGGTAGTACAGTGAATGGAGTACTGACCCTGAAGTTGGGAGAACCTAAGTTCAAATCTGACCTCAAATACCTATTACCTGTATGATCCTGGGTAAGTCACTTAACCCCAATTGCCTTAAACATCCAGGGTCACCTCCAGTTGTCCATATATCCATCCATACATGCATGCATATATTTGCATATATGTATATGTATACACACACACATATATATATAAAATCTTGTCACTGGACCCAGATGGCTCTGGAGGAGAGTGAGGTTGGTGACCTTGCTTGCACATCCCTCCCTCACTTAAATTCAATTCAGTGCATCACCCTGATGTCATGGTCCTCTTCAAGAATGAAGGACAAACAGCAACAACAACGCTTTAAATAAAGACTTCTTGAATTTGAATTTCATAGAATCAGAGAGCATAGGTCAACTAAGAGGTGCTAGGCATAGAGTGTTGGACCTGAAGTCAGAAGACTTGATTTCCTGCCTCAGACACATATCAGCTGTCTGACCCAGGACAAATCATTGAACCTCTCATCCTCAGTTTCCTTATGTAAAATGAGGATGAGATAGATAATATCATCTACCTTCAAGAGCTTTGTGCTTTGCCAACCTTAAAGCACTATATAAATGTTAAAGATTATTGTTATTATTTATCATTGTTGTTGTAGTAGTAGTTCTATAGCTAGAAGGGATTTCAGAAATCATCTAGACCAATGCCTTCAGTTTACACATGAAAAAACTGAGGCCCTTAGAAAAAAAGTGACTTACTCAAGGTAACAAAATCAAGTCTTGAAACTCCATATTCAGTAAGCTTTCCACCATGCCACGCTGCCTCCAATTGGAGATAAGGCTTTTCCAACCCCTATATATTAAGAGCTGACCTCTGGGCAACCCAAAGAAGATCAATATCTATTTAGTAAACTATACTTTTTTTTCAGGTACACTATTCTGATAGTCACTAAAACATGGCAGCTCAGGTTACCAACAAATCTGCTAAGGCCCTTGGCTGTCTCCATATATTCAACAGAAAACTTGGCAAGTCTAGAGAAAGATAATTTGAGTTTTATTATTTCCTTGGCCATTTGGCCATAAAAGAGTTTCCAATGCTGGTAGAATGACCTATTTACCTTCACATAGCCCAGGGAACACAGAAAACCATAGGTCAAAGCCTAAATTAGCAACTAATTTGGCTAAAAAAAGCCACATTTTTCCCTAATGTATTCCTCTATTGAAATAACTCATCACCATAAAAATAAGTATCTACTAGATAGAAATCTTGAACAACAGTAATAGCAGCAAAATATTCTGCTTTTCTTTTTTACTAACTTGGTGTTAACTTAATGAAATGTGACATTGCTCTCAGTGCAATGCAATAAAAATGAAATGGTACCCAATGTGCAAAGACACTGTGGAAATTTCAAATGACAACAGCAACAACAAAAATTGTATTTTTCTCCTTCCATTCCTTATGCCCTTTGCATTAACTTAAGAGTATGCAACTTTGCTATTCATGCATTGCAGTGAAAATGAAATTGGTTGCCGATGTGCCTAGACAGAGACTTCAGAAACAACTGAACTGAAATTACGTTTCTTTGTATGGTATAAAAGTACATAACTTGAACTCGAGTTTCCACTTTACTAGGACATCAAAAGCTCTATAGAATGTGATCACCATATGACTTGTGACAGTAGCATGTATACATTCAGAGCATTAGAACTGGAAAGGGCCTTATCTAATAAAATCCTCCCTCATTTGACAGGTGATGAAACAGGCCTATAGAAAGGAAGTGGTATATTTACAAACCATACTGCATGCTTTTAACATTGTGGGGTTTTTTTTAACATTCTAAACCTTAAAATACATTTTAAAAACAGATTTTTTGACATTCAATTCATATTGTGTTTATCCATTCTTTTAAGTGGAATATATTCTTGGTAACATGTTTGTTTCTGATGTTACCCATATAAATAAAAGGATTCAGTGCTTTGGAGGGGGGGATTAATAGACAAACAGACATCTGCATGCAACATTTCCCTTATTAGATATAATTATGTTGGTGTATTTTTCCAATTTTTAAAATCTTTGCTACAAAATAAAATGAGCCAATTTTTGCCCCCTCTCAAGTTACTCTGCAATGTATTTTCCTAATGATCAAAATTACCTAATGCAGTACACAGAATAATCCCAATGACTTTTAATTGCTAGAAGAAATTAGACCTACAAAACAAAATCAGTATCTTCAAAATGAAGGTAGAAGACACTGTTGAATTGGCACCGGCTACTCTTTGTACCATGAACATGACCTCACCTGGATTAAAAATTATAGTTTTGAAAATTCCAGGTGAGATTGTCAATGGAAGCCTCTTCCTGAACTGAGTGCTAAATCAGATGAGTAGCCACTAGGAAAAGAAGCCATAAACTAATCAACCATCCTAAACAGTCAATTTGCTTGTTTAGACAGCGTATCGAGTCCTGTTAGAAAGCCCTACTTCATTAGCTAATAGTTACAAAATACAGCATAAAGTAAGGACTGCTGGTACAAGAATTTTTGATCACATTGTCTCAATAAGAAAATTATCATTAAGGGTCATCTTCAAGCATGCAGGACAATAATATCATGAATCTGTAAATATGCATCAAGCATTTGCAAAGTATATTTTGCCTGTGTTGACATTTTTATTCTCAACTAAGAGAGATGTTTACTTAACAGATGGAGTCTTACCTGACATGGTATTGTTGGCTCATAAAAACAGTGTTTAAATGAACAAAGTGATAAATTATAATCATATTTAATCTTTTGATCCCATGGTTAATTTAAACAGCCTTTTGATGTGCTATGGGTCTATAATGTAGATCCTGGAATCAGTTAAGTCAGAAAAGAACTAGATTGTCAACATATGTGTCAATACATACAACCTGCTAATTAGTAAACTACTTTTAAGGTATTCTCAAGATCTGTTGCCATCTTCAGAAATTACATACTTCAGGAGAATTCAGAAGTCTGATTAAATGTGCCAATTGTTCATTACTTTATACTGTAGAAGCTAAAATTCATTCTTAATGTTGCTAGTGGACACTAGTGGTTTACAAAAGTTAGACAGATGGGCATTCAGACCTACAGAAACCAGGAAGATAGATAGAGGATCTGCCCCTAAATAGCAATGAGACCTTGTGTAAAATCATTTCAACTCTCCCTGCCTTTTTATCTTCATCAATAAGATTAAGGGGTTATATTAGATGATCCCAAAGTCTTTTACCACTCTAACATTCTTAGAAGTTACACAGTATAGTTAATTGTTGGGCAGCAGACTGGTGTTGGACATTAACCTGAATGTCTGGCTAATATTCAATGAGAAACAAAACAAAAGAATCTCCCTCCACATATTCATTCTTGAAATGGGGAGAGTTTAATTTACCAAGTCAATCTCACAATATATAGTCATGAAATGTTGGGCATTTAGCCTGTTGTTGAACATTACCTAAGAAACATGTTTGTATAATCACATACACATACACATACATAGGATAGATTAAAAGTACATGTGCTCACACACATAATTTTACATTGCCCAATAACACCATTCACATAAAAGACAGGAGAGGATGAAAGAGCACTTCTCCATTTTAAAAATTCTTCAACAACTCTCAGGAATAGAATGAGTTTTAAACTAAATTTTACTTTCCTTTCAAGGTTGTCTTCCATGGCTTATTTGAGTCTTTTTGTTTGGACATATATAGATATAGATATATAGATATAAAATTTTAAATCGTATCTACAGTGATTTAAGTAATCTGCTAAAAAAAAAAAAGCTATTAAGTTCCCCGAATACTAACCATTTAAAAATGACTCAGTTTGATTCATGAACAATGCATGATCAGCACAGGATTTAATTGCAATTTTTATTAAGAACCTCAACCATAAAAGAATATCCAGCTAAGTTAAATCCATGTGTCTTGTTGCCTTGAACATTTTTTTTTTGGTGAGGCAATTGGGGTTAAGTGACTTGCCCAGGGTCACATAGCTAGTAAGTGTTAGTGTCTGAGGCTGGTTTTGAACTCAGGTACTCCTGAATCCAGGGCCGGTGCTCTATCCACTGCACCACCTAGCTGCCCCGCCTTAAACATTTTTTAAAATAGTCATGCCTTGGGGGTCAACTTTTCATAGACTAAAGTGGGCAAGGACCTCAGCATTCCTACAAAATATCAAGGAGCTAAAATTTTATGGAGCTGATTCTGGTGATCCCAGTATTGTTAATGCACATGCCTTTGACATTCAGTAATGAGTTAATATTGCCAAAGTCCCTAATCATATTATAAAAATATTGATCTGAAAAAATTTTCTTATCTAAAATAAATTTGAAATCATTTTTAAGAGTTCACACCAAGGGCAGCTAGGTGGTGCAGTGGATAGAGCACCAGCCCTGGATTCAGGGGAACCTGAGTTCAAATCCAACCTCAGACACTTGACACTTACCAGCTGTGTGACCCTGGGCAAGTCACTTAACCCTCATTGCCCTGCCAAAAAAAAAAAAAAGTTCACACCTATTATTTATGGAGCCCTAGTGCTGAATAGTAAATAAAACTTAGACTTTCTTCTTTATATGTGTTGCTATCGTAATTTGTTTTATCTAGTGCATGTTACTTGTAAGAGTTAGGGGAGAGTGTGGCATCATTATGTAACAAACACTTATGTCTACAACAGGCAACAAAATTAGGATGATAGATACAGAGCTAAAGGGGACTTTAGAGGTTACTGAAGCTGGCCTTCTTGTTTTACAGATGAGGAAACTGAGGTCAAGAGAGGCCAAGGAACATACAACCAGTAAGTGCTGGAAGCAGGATTTGAACACGTCTTCCTGATTCCCTTCTCTAGCGCTCTCTAAAAACTAGCACCAGAGTACTGTTTATACTTACATTGTCAATGAAAAACTTTTGTTTAACAAAAAAGTCTTGGCTTCATCAAGAGTATTTAGCATGTGTCTGCATAGTACATAGGCCTGTGCACCAGACCACATAGTTCATGCTCCCTTTACACCTACAGTAATTAGGACCATCAGCTACTGCATAGCTATAACACCTTTTAAACGTGATATCGTCCTGTTGCAGCAGGGATCTAGGTTCAATCAATATCATCATGTAATGACAGATTAAATGAAACCTTCTACCTTGATTTCAGTTAACAAATTCTTCTCCTTCATGAAAGAACTATAAGCAAACCCAATTCCTGAATGTATTAATTTTTCATCCTTCCTGAAGACACCAGTCTCTGTTTGGACTTCAGCTTTAACATATCCTTCTCAGGCATCAGAGAATAATTCTAAAATGTTTGATCTATTTTCAAGTGTTTGCTGAAAAATCAAATACTTGCAGTCCAGTCAAATCTTAATCATCCAGACAGCCCTGGGGACAAATTGTGAAGTAGATGGTGTTTGTCTTTGGAGCTCTCCTATCTTCCCCTATCAATGCTCCTTTCCCCCTGGCACCCTAGGCAAATACCCTTGTCCCAGGTGCAAATCCTGGTAGCTATTCCTGTTCATCTCTGCCAAACAATTAACAGGTTACTGAAGCATTACTTAGGGTGGTGTGAGGGGATACTTTGAGTAGAGGACTCTTTCAGACCAAATGCTTTCAAGACTCATAGAAATTAAAGGTATAATGGTAAACTGAGAACCACTGGAATTTGGCTAATATTTGGGGAAAGAAGGACCTGCCCAAAAGATACAAAATATCAAAATATTTAAATTGAAACTGGCACAAAAATCTGCAAATGGAGAATATGAAGAATATTTACATTTGGCTTTGAAATGTGCTTTGTACTTACATTTCAGTAAGCATTTATCTGGCAGCTGTGAATTCACAATGCTTTAAAATGAAATAATGAAGCCAAACTGTGAAGGCCCACTTGGGAGGCTTGAGAAAGCTGTTGGGATTTCTTCTCCTATCCCTCTGCTCATGTTCACCCTGCTTAGTCAACAGAGGTTTGAGAGAAGGTTCAATCACAGTCCTTTTCCAGAGTGAGCTTAAAGATTTACAAAGTTAAATCTCAAGAAAGCAATACAGCATGTGAGGTGAAGAGGTGGTATAATGTTATAGACATATATAATATGTGTATTATATTTTAATATAATATACATTTTATAAATATGTAGGTATATTTATATAATATATATTTTATAAATATAAATAAATAAAAATAGATACATTTTTAAAACAGCCAACCCACATTCAGAGGAATCTAGGTTTGATTTTCAGCTTCCCCTCTGATTACCTGAATGACCCTGGGCAAGTCACTTAACTGAGTTCCAGTTCCCTCACCTACAAAATAAAGATGATAATAACGCTTGTACTACCAATCTTATAGGGTTCTTGGTAAGGTTTCAGTGATAGAGTGGATGTAAAATTCATGTATTGGAACTGTAAGATACTATATAAATAATATATTTACTAGTGAATTCCTAATATTTTGTAATGATACTTAATTTAATAATGTCATAATTAATCATGGATAAACTTTTTTAAAAAGTTATCTGAAACCATAAGCATTATTTCTTTTACAGCATAAAGATAGGGGATTAGGAAGTTTTGTATCAGTGCTCCTTGTATCTTCTGTAAAAATATTTGCAAGTGGTGATATTTAAACTTATGAGCAAAACTTCAAAAGAGACCACAATAATATTATTTATGAATATACATGACAGGATTATGCCAAAATAGAGTTGTGAATAGGTCATATGGAACATATTAAGTTGTTAACTTATTGTCACAGTAGGCAGGATGAACTATACTAATATCTCAATAAATGGCTTCTTCAAAGGCCAATGTTGTACAAGATTACTAATCTTGTCACTGCTACAGACTTGTACAAGATTTGTGAATAAGTGTGGATCAAAATGTAGCCATATTAGCCACTGGGAGAGATAAAACAATAGAATAATATATGGGAAAAGCTTCCTACTATTAGATTGCTCAGGTACTTTCAAGATCTATTATAATGGCCATAAGAAATGGAATCCTATAATAAAGTTCAAATTATTTAATTGGACTTGTTGACACATTTAGTTAATGTGAAAAAGACTTATTCCCTTCTACAGAGGTGGCTGAAACTTTTTTTTTTTTGGAGAAGATTTATTGTGTATTTTTAATAACAAATCCAATACGATTTTTTTGGACAGTGTTGCATTCCAATTTATTTGAATAATGGAAATCACCTGCATCCTAAGCCAAGGGTCTCTTGATTTGTTTTGTTTTTGTTTTTTGCGGGGCAGTGGGGGTTAAGTGACTTGCCCACGGTCACACAGCTAGTAAGTGTCAAGTGTCTGAGGCCGGATTTGAACTCAGGAACTCCTGAATCCAGGGCTGGTGCTTTATCCACTGCGCCACCTAGCCGCCCCAGGGTCTCTTGATTTAAAATAATAGCATTTATGGTTTACAATACAAAATTCTTCTATTCAATAACTCCCCTGAGTCCTCAACGTTTCCTGAAGAGTTAGCTGAAATTGGGTTGTGTTTACACTAAATGAAGTAGAAAATTAAAACATAGATAGTTGTAAGATATAGATATATAGTTGGATACATATGTAGATAGCTGTAAGAGAGGGAAGCAATGAAGGAACCTACTATTGAGGGGAAAGATAGAGTTGGAAGGGTCAGTTGTCAATGAAATCTGCCTTCCTTGTTAAGATTTTTGGACCTCCCTGAATTACTTTGGGAGTTAGATGAAACAGCCAATGCAAATACTTTTGTGGATCAAATTCACTCAAGGCATACAATTCTCCATTTCACTTTATTGGTATTTACACAGCTACCACCACATTAGTGGCATATCCCACTCTAGAAAAGGATGCTATCATTTGAGTTGAGTTAATCAGCCCTATCGGAGGAAGAACAAAGTATCAGGATACATAAAATATCTTACTAGATAATCCTCTTTCGAATCCACAGTTGAGCTATTAAGTATTCCTTTCACTAATCTCTGTAATCCTCACTTGATATAGGTCAGTAAAACAGTGACTAAAGCTCACATGATAAAACGAAGCTAGATTTCCCATTAATTCTTTTTTTTTTTTCCCAGTGATATCTCTCTTAATGCTGTTCTCTTACTGGAGCACACCCACACTGCAGGTGAAACCCTAGGCCTTATCCAACATGTAGGCTGCAGGGCAATTCCTTCCTCATGCCAGTCATGGCTAAAACCCTGTAATTTCACATCACTACATTAGGCAAGAGCCAAGATTCAGATTTTACACTGTCTGATTACCAATATCACATTAGCTCACTGGTGGTTTCAGCCACTGTATCAACTATTGGTATTAAATCTTTAGAAGCAATGAAAGTTAACAATGCTGTTTTTATGTTGTGCAAAAAAAAAATCATTCAGACTGTTTTCCCTTTTTGATTACAGTTCATTTAAGGGAAAAATGTTGCTGTATGGTTTGACAATGTTTTATGTGTCTTTGGCTGATAGAACACACAAAACGTTTGAATAGGCCCATTTATTTGAGCAGACATATTAAATAATACTTTAAATGTGAACATGCATGTCATAAATTTTGTAGTCTCTTTAAAGTAGGATAAATCTGTGTATTTAAAATAGTCTTTGTTCAAAGCCATTTTTTTTCAAACAGTCATAAAGGGACTCTGATTTGTGCTGCATGAACAATGCCAGCATCATCATTTTAATGCTATCCATATGGGCTTCTAATAATAGATAAGAGACTACATTTGTATTGTATGTCTTAGAGACATTTAAAATCTTGATAAGGAAAGGCTGATTTCATTGGCCCTACAGTTAAAGGAAAGCAGACCCTAATTAAAAGAATTCTGTTCTGAATTAACTAGTTTGACATGTGCTAATTGACAGTTCCTGTGAAATGGTTCTAATTAAAGTCAATATGTCTTTTTCAATTAAAAGGAAATTAAGAATATACTAATATACATTAACAACTTAATCTGCCTTCAATATCCCATACATCAGCTGCTTTTTTTTTCTAATGTTATTGGAGAACCATCTGACATGAATCTTCTACTGTTTGCTTATGGTATCTCATTATTACTTCACACGAACACAGCAGTGGTGTATGTCCCCTTGAGCAAGAAGATAACCTGCATATGCATGCTTTAATTTGCAGGGCTTCCAAACTCTTAGTTCATTAAAGATAAACCCACCTTTTTTGCAGGAAAAAATAGGGACATTTCTTAATAAGAGGCTATCCTTGCTAATTGCAAGCAAAAGCAAGTGTTCTCAATTAGCCAGGGCTTTTTTTTTTTTTACTAGGGGCCTTCAAGGTAATTGCACACTCCTGGAAAGGAGGCTGGACTATGTTTGCATCATTTAGCCCAAGTAAAGGCAAAACTGGATTTGAGCAATGGGCAACTGGAAACATCTTTCTAATCATGTCCTGTTTCCCAAGCGAAACTTTGGGGGAGATCTCAGGTGGGAATGTTTTTCCTTGTGTATACAACAGGAAAGCAGACAGCATGATTGCTTGAGATGCCAGCACTGGAAGAAGGACCATCATTGTCGATGGCATTAGAGTGGCTGTTTATAGCAACATAATTAAGTATTCAAATTTACATTTCCAAAGCGATGGTGTTAGCAATTTTAATGATAGAGAAAGCAATATTAAACTCAGGCATCAATACTAATGTACAGAGCATTAACATCATATGGAGAACTATGGAAAAGATTAAAACTATTTGTTTTTAGTGGATCATTATAATTTAGGCATTTTAATTATAATGAATAAACAGAGATTTTTAAAGAAAGTTTTTAAGCCATCAAGATGCTATTTAATAACAGCTTTTTTCATATAGCTATAGTTAATATTTTGACAGGAGTTTCATTATAAACCCCCATTTCCAGGGGTTTATAATTCAACCATAAAATTTGACTGTTTATACAAGGAGAGAATTGTTTTACTTAATTTCACCAAAATTGGATTGTTGGGTTTTAACATCTATCAGGAAAGAAGGAAAAGTCATTTAAGATTTTTTTCCTGCTTATGTTTATGATTTGAATTTTAAAAGGATAAAATTTAATGGCCCCACCTGTGGGATTTTGAATGTACATATATTATGCACAGAGTAGCCACATTGGAATGAACTTCAGGAGCTACCTTTTGCAAGAAAGCATTCCAAACGACCTTTACTCTACTTTGCAGAATGGTCCTCAAGAGCCTTAATGAAAATCATTTTTATCCAGTCTCTAAAAAGAAAGTACATTCTAATGCATTTCCAGAAGGAGTAAATGCATATTAACCATTCTTTGAAAAAAAATCACCTCTTCTTCAAATTCCCAACATGATCAGTGCCTCTAGCCAAAATGTTGTGCTGTTCATTGCCATGTGGAGCCTCCAGTTTGGTTTCCAATCCTAGGCTCTTGCTCCGCAGGCTGGCATAGAGTGGAAGTGCTGCAGTCACAGCATGTACTCAGCTTTTTGAAATGGGAGAGAGTCCAATGCAATAACTTTTGGGGCCAATTCAAAGAGCATTGTCTACAAGAGAACTACATGACATACTGCCTGCAGGCTGCACACGGCCCAGGGAGCAGTTGTCCATGATCCGCCCTCAGCAGATTTGGGGAGGGCAAGAGGGCAGAATAAAAGCCAATGTGCCATCCAGGAGGCCTTCTTACAAACTCTTCCCCTTCGATTTGAAGATTAATAGTAATATTTAAGGGATTCACAAGGGCTGCCAACCTGAAAATGTATCTACCCTGGCCTGAGGTAGCCATGCTGTTCCCCAAACCTACCCAGTGCATGGGTCCCCCAGGGGGCAGACTACACACAAAACTTTGTTAGCTTCATTGGACTTAGTTCATTGTCAAATGTGCCCCAATCAACAGTCGATAATGATCAATAAATCTCTTGGTTGATGCATTTTCCCAAGAGCTGATTTTCACTTTTTCACTCAAGTACAAGAGACAAGAAAGCCAAGTCCACATTCATGAGCCCAGCCCCTTGCCTCTAGACCCAGGGGGAAGTAAAGCATTTAGAAATGGCAAACACATAGATAGCCAGAGGACAAGGCATAGTTTTGTCCTATAACCTTAGAGCCAAAAGTGGCAAATAATTTTTAAAAGACCCCATTATCATGTAGATTTTTAACTTGGTCTAAGGATCTTGAAAATCAGAAAGGGAGTGTGGTAGGGTGAGAAAAATGCTGAACTTGGACTTATAAGACTCGAGTTAAAATCTCAGATCTGTCCCCTCATTACCTTTGTGAAATTCACTTAACCTCTTTAGGCCTCAGCTTCTTCATCCATAAAAAGGAAGGGGGGGGCAGCTAGATGGCGCAGTGGATAGAGCACCAGCCCTGGAGTCAGGAGTACCTGAGTTCAAATCTGGCCTCAGACACTTAACACTTACTAGCTGTGTGACCCTGGGCAAGTCACTTAACCCCAATTGCCTCACAAAAAAAGAAAAAAAAAAGGAAGCGGGGATGGCCTCCAAATTCTGGAGTGTGCTAAAGCTAGCTCCAAGCATAGGGGAGTCCATTGTGATCATTTACAGCTCAGAAATTGGCAAAACCTACAAATCAGGGCTTGGGTTTATTGTTCTAATTGTGACTCTATACCTGAGAAAGTAATGGAGAAAACATTAATAATGCTTGAAACTTTAAAATGTGCCCTGGTTTTAGGATAGTGAGTTGTTAAACATTTACCAGCAAACTCCACTACCTTCAGGCACCCATGGAGCACACTGCCTCTGATATCTCTCTAACCAGCTCTAGTTTGTGATCCTGACACCTTCCACTCACACCTCTGCCTGCCTGGTGAGTGGCTGTGATCTTACCAGCTCAGAGTCGATTCAGACAGAGGTTCCACCTCCCACGACTCTGAGTCCTTTGGGGAGCTAGGGTGGTTTGGAGAGAACCATAAATACTCAAGTGTTAGTAAATGAATTGATCTAGATAGTTTCCAACTCGAAATCTGTGATCACATGACCACCAAATTCTACCTACTGTTCTAATCCAACCTTAAACATTACTAGCTATGTGACGCTGGGAAAGTCACTTGACAAATCCGACTCAGTTTCCTCAACTATAAAATGGGGTGAAAATAGCATTTACCTCAAAAGTCTGTTGTAAGGAAGAAATGAGATATTATTTCTAAAACTCTTAGCACACTACCTGGTGTTTAAAAATGCTTGTTTCTTTCCTTCTCCCTTCAAGTCATTTAAGAGAGCATTGGGGAGGTGATACCATAGGTAAATTAGGAGAGAAAGGAATAGTGTACCTATCAGATCTTTGGAAAGGAGAACAGTTTTTGACCAAACATGAGATAGAGTATATTATAAAATGCAAAGTGGATGATTTTGATTATATTAAATTAAAAAATTTTTGTACAAACAGAAGCAATACATCCAAAATTAGAAGGGAGGCAGAAAGCTGGGAAACAATTTTTGAGGCCAGTGCTTCTGATAAAGGCCTCATCTCTAAAATATATAGGGAATTAAATCAAATTTATAAGAATCCAAGTCATTCCCCAATTGAGAAATGGTCAAAGGATATGAACAGGCAGTTTTCTGATAAAGAAACCAAAGCTATCTATTCCCATATGAAAAAATGCTCTAAATCTCTAATGATTAGAGAGATGCAAATTAAAACAACTCTGAGGTACCACCTGACACCTATCAGATTGGCTAAAATGACAAAAAAGGAAGATAATAAATGTTGGAGAGGCTGTGGGAAAATTGGAACACTAATGCATTGTTGGTGGAGCTGTGAGCTGATCCAACCATTCTGGAGAGCAATTTGGAATTATGCCCAAAGGGCAATAAAGCTGTGCATACCCTTTGACCCAGCAATCCCACTTTTAGGTCTTTTGCCCAAAGAAATCATGGAAGGGGGAAAGGGACCCACATGTACAAAAATATTTATAGCTGCTCTTTACGTGGTAGCAAGGAATTGGAAGTTGAGGGGGTGCCCATCAATTGGGGAATGGCTGGACAAGTTGTGGTATATGAATACAATGGAATACTATTGTGCTGTAAGAAATGATGAGCAGGAAGAGTTCAGAGAAACCTGGAGGGTCTTACGTGAGCTGATGATGAGTGAGATGAGCAGAACCAGAAGAACATTGTACACAGTATCATCAACATTGAGTGTTGACCTACTGTGATGGACTATATTCTTCTCACCAATGCAATGGTACAGAAGAGTTCCAGGGAACTCATGATAGAAGAGGATCTCCAAATCCAAGAAAAAAAAAAAAAAGAAAGAAAGAACTGTGGAGTATAGATGCTGATTGAACCATATTATTTCTTTTGTTTTGGGTGCTGTTGGTTTTTTTTTTCTATTTTGAGGTTTCGCATCACTGCTCTGATTCTTTCTCTTGTAACAGGATTAATGCAGAAATAGGATTAATGTTATTATGTGTATATATATGTGTGTGTATATATACATCTATATGTATATGTATAGAGATATATAGATATAACCTATATCAGATTACCTGCTGTCTAGGGGAGGGGGGAGGGAGGGGAGGGAGGGAGAAAAATCTGAAATTGTAAAGCATGTATAAACAAAAGTTGAGAACTATCTTTACATGTAACGGAAAAAATAAAATATCTCATAAATATAAAAAAAAGAGAGCATTGGGAGGGAAGGAAAAACAAGGGGAAAAAGAAATTTACATGATAACTATTATTTATTTAAAAGAAAAAACAAGCTGTGCATAATAGATTTGCAGTTTCATGTACAATCATCTTTTATTCACTGTTATGGAAATACTTGTTTTATTTCATAAATTTAAAATATTTTTTTAAGGGCAGCTAGGTGGCGCAGTGGATAGAGCACCGGCCCTGGAGTCAGGAGTACCTGAGTTCAAATCTGACCTCAGACACTTAACACTTACTAGCTGTGTGACCCTGGGCAAGTCACTTAACCCCAATTGCCTCACTAAAAAAAAATTAAAATAAATATTTTTTTAAAAAGAGGGCATCATTGAGGGGGCACCTGTGTGGTACAGTGGATAAAGCACTGGCCCTGGATTCAGGAGGACCTGAGCTCAAATCCGGCCTCCGACACTTGACATTTACTAGCTGTATGACCCTGAGCAAGTCACTTAACCTTCATTGTCCCAGAAAAAAAAGAAATAAAATAAAATAAAAAATAATAAAAGAGGGCATTATTAGACCCAGTCTAACCATGCAGAGCAAATATTCATTGTTCTCAAAGTTAGCACACTCCCAAACACTGGAGAAATGAAGAGATGAACTCTCCTCAACTATTACCTCTGTTATAAAAACTTCCATTGCCTTGGTCAACTCATCTGCTCTACTTTGGATCAAGTGAATTGTCAGCAGTACTTGAATTTAGATATTATGGGATTTCATTGGTGCAGCTACTCCCTCCAACACAGACTGAAACTCCTCCTCTCTGCTTTGATGGAAGACCTTTGGGAGTGGTTATGACCGACAATTCCATCTGTTCCTAGCTAACCTGTCCATGCACCTCTTTCAATTTGACTAGGATAGTATTCAGCCAAAAGACATATCTGAATCCATACACGAAGCTTTTTTAACTTGGTATGACATGTCAGTTTTCCCTCCATTAGACTGGCATTCAAAAATCTAGGATCACCTCCACACCACAATGAGGCCTAGAGAAGGGAAGCAATTGGCCCAAAGTCACAAAGGTAATAAATGGCAGAGCTGAGATTCAGACTTGGGTTCAATAACCAAGTTCAGGACTCTTTTCTGTTTCGCCTCTGAACACAGATCCTCTAACTCTACTGTACCAAGCTGTTGTTGAGTCATTTCAGTCATGTCTGACTCTTCGTGACCCCATTTGAGGTTTTCTTGGCAAAGATACAGGAGTGGTTTGCCATTTCCTTCTCCAGCTCATGTTCACAGAGGAGGAAGCTGAGGCAAACAGGGTTAGGTGACTTGCCGAGGGTCAAACAGCTAGTAAGATCTGAATTCAGGAAGATGAGCCTTCCTGATTCCAGGTCCAGTGATCTATCCACTGCAACACCTAACTGTCTCTCAATCATTACCCCCATTTTAGAAATCAATCAATAGGATCAAAGTGCCTTACCCATTATCACACAGCTGACTGATGAGAAATAAGGATTCAAATTCAGATCTCTCCTGACTCTGGGTGCAGTTTCCCATTTCACCATACTGTCTATAAAACACGCTCCCCTCGGAGTTCAGAGAAACCTGGAGGGTCTTGCGTGAGCTGATGATGAGTGAGATGAGCAGAACCAGAAGAACATTGTACACAGTATCATCAACATTGAGTGTTGATCTACTGTGATGGACTATATTCTTCTCACCAATGCAATGGCACAGAAGAGTTCCAGGGAACTTGTGATGGAAGAGGATCTCCAAATCCAAGGAAAAAAAAAAAGAACTGTGGAGTATAGATGCTGAATGAACCATACTATTTCTTTTGTTTTTGATGCTGTTGTTTTTTTTCTATTTTGAGGTTTTTCATCATTGCTCTGATTTTTTTCTCTTATAACATGACTAACGCAGAAATATGTTTAATGTTATTATGTATATATATATATATATAACCTATATCAGATTACCTGCTGTCTAGGGGAGGGGGGAGAGAGGGGAGGGAGGGAGAAAAATCTGAAATTGTAAAGCTTGTATAAACAAAAGTTGAGAATTAGCTTTACATGTAATGGAAAAAAATAAAATACTTTATTAATTTAAAAAAAAACATGCTCCCCTCAAATACTGGAACTTTCTATTTTAAATGCCTACATTTTCAAGTTCTTCCCTCTTTTTGCATTATATTCATTTGTATGTTTCTATAAATGATTATTGAACCATTCTTGTCTTTTTCATATGTACACGTTCTACCTATCTGGCGAGATGTAAGATCATGAGCCACATATTCTGCTAGTTCTCTAACCTCTGTTTTGAAGTAGTTCAGCCCTCTGAACACAGTAGACATTCAATGAACCATTTTTTGGCCCAATTGACTGAGAAACATCATTCCCATCACCCTGGATATTAGGAAATCTGAAGTAGGAAGCATTTTCAGCTAAGTTTGTCTAATGCCAGAATGGGTCACTCACTATGCCCTAACTGCTCTCCACATCCCTTTTCACAATAGATATCTGTCAGACACGTGGACTCTCTTCTCTTCATTCCTGATATCAGGCAAACCAGGCCTGTTCAGATGGAATCAATCAATAAGTATTTACAGTGCATAGATAACTCATGGATTACAGCATAGCTGTCCTAAGAATGGTTGACCCCATACATTACTGGACACCTCACAGAAGTACTTATGAAAGCCAAAGTGAAAATTCCACATTTACAAAGATAGGCTACTCTCCTTTCCAATAATTTTTCCCCTTTTTTCCATTTTTGTTCTTCTACATTAAGGAAAAAGGGAAAGTAGGATTATAATTGCCCCTAGTCTAGACTACTGCAATACCAACTTTTCAGATTTATAAATTTTAAAAGTTCAGAAAAATCAGGTCAATCATATGGGAAGAAGGGGGATGTCTTTGTGACAGCACACATTTCCCAAGTCGGTGCTTCCAACATGGTCACAAACTATCTATAGCACGCCAGCTAATTCTACACTATGGCCCAGATGCCTTTCACCTAGAGAAATGAGACCCCAAGTAAAAGTCCAATTAGGCCCAGGATATGAAATGTGGGTGTTACCAATGTTAAGAGGAAACTGAATTGAGCTACTCCTGACCTTGCTTATTTCCATTTTGAAAAATTAATTTATGACTTCAACTGATCTCCATAGAAATATGTTATTATCCATGAAAATCTTATCCTAATGTTCTGTTCTCTGCACACAAAGCTGCCTACTAAATGATGGGTGCCTTTTTGTGATAATTTTTAAATATGAAAATAAACTCATTTCAAAGGTCCCTGCATTGTGCTGATCTGCAGAACTCTTCCTGACACCACTGCTTATCATGTAATTAATTTCCTGTTATAACATTCTGAAAGTGCTCTCCTCCAGCCCTACTAGAAGCTGTTCTCTCCCAACACTGTTTTACAACTTTGAAATGATGAAAAGGACATGTCACTCTTGCTCCTTGCACCTTTCTCAAATCCAAAGACAAAATCATTGCCCATTAGGATTATGATCCAAACATCAAGAAAAAACTCTGTAACTGTAAATGCTAAAAGATTAGAAGAGGAAATAAATGAGTGAATTACCTTTCCCAGGCTGCAATCCAATTGTTTTTCAAAGAACTTGCTGCATAGCCCTGAAAGTTAGCAAAGTCAGAGGGAGACAAACAGAACGAAAATGTTCAGTTCCATCATTGACTCGTAGGCCAAGCAGTAATATGAAATAAATACAAGAGCCAGATTGCATCTCTCTGTGTCTTTATGTAAATAATTAGCAAAGCATCCTTTCCATTTATGTCTTGCCTTGCTCAAGAGGGCTTGTTTGTGAAGGGAAGAAACTGCTGGGTTCTTAATGCAAGCTAAGCACATCCTATAAATTCTAGAGTCCAGAGATAATTTATCTTGGCAAGAGGTCTATTCAAAAAATCAGTATGTGGGACACGGCATGCCCTGGCCCTTGAAGAATCATGATCTAGCAGGACAGCTTTTGGTCAAGTACTTTCTTCTTTCTTATTACTCCTTTCTCCCTTTACCAAATTTCCCTGCCTCAAATGATAGGAAATAGCTATGGATTCTCTCTTAATATATGCATTATGGGAATTGTTTGTTTTCTCTGTTAGACCAGATAAACATATTTTTAGCGTATATTTATTTGTTCATGAGTTGAAAACAAAGAAATACAGGGTATTTTTAATGTCGCACTGGCTTTGCCATGCAGAGTAATTGCTCCCAGGCATCCTTAATTTACACACCATGACTTTTGTGATTTTTTTTTTGTTTGCTGTTGTTCTTGTTAATTGAATATTCATATTTGGCATCTCTGAGCACAACAAACTTCTCTCCTAGTTCTGATCCCTTTATAGCATTGAAGCTCCCTGGGTGCATGATAAAGAGGCAGCAACTTCCTTGCCAGGGACAGAAAGAAAGACATACTGTATGCAGCTACGTGGGTCATTTGGTGAGTGGTTACTTCGTTTCCCCTGCCTCTTTTCTGTGAACACAGGCATCTGCATTAATTGATGCCAAGTTTCAATAAATCCAACCCTAAGTAGGAAAAATTGCATGGGAAGAAGTCCCAGGCTTCTTTCTGAAATGTCCTGCCCAAGTCTGATACCCAGCAAGTCAATAGGCCTCTAAAACTCAGGCCTTCCCTGTAGTTCTGTAACATGTTCATTTGGTAGATCGCTTGCTTATTTGCTGAGACCAAACCCTTCCAAATGCCTCTGTGATTAGTGGTAACATTCCCTTGTCATTCCCAAAGGCTATTTATAAGGGAGAAGTGATGTAAGATGACACAAGGCCTAGCATGTTGGTGGAGTTTTTAAAGTATGCAGCACATAGGGAGTACATCAGGAATGCTAAAGCAGGAAAGGGCTTGGATAGCAGCGGAGACATTCTGCTGTGTTTGTTTAAGTTAGTGTGTGAAAGGCGAGCCCTCCCAGGCCGCTCATCACCAGGACTGTGATTAAAACACTGGCAGCCTAGATCGAAGAACGAGGTGTGCGTTCCCTGGGCCGGCTGTCAATCTTTCAGCTAGC
This sequence comes from Dromiciops gliroides, assembly GCF_019393635.1. NCBI lineage: Eukaryota > Metazoa > Chordata > Mammalia > Microbiotheria > Microbiotheriidae > Dromiciops > Dromiciops gliroides. Next base: position 456,333,504 of record NC_057861.1, read on the forward strand.
TGGTTTGCAGGTTGTGAGAAAAGACATGCTCCTGTTTTCAGCATGTGAGTGAGACATCCTGCTTTGGCAAATTCATTCTGGATGGAAAACTGAGCTTTTCCCATGTGTTTATACTATACTCCTTCCTCTTTGAATTCTACATCCCCATGTGCAGGAATGACAAGCCAAAGGCTCTGGGATTGTCATCCTGTTAAAACTTTTATTTCTGCTGATTTACTTATAAGTGTGTGATGGTTTTGATGTAAAAATACACATGTGGATTTACATTCTATGACAATTGGTAGATAGGGGAAGGAGGGTACACCCATGTTACTTCATTGGGGTAGGAACTCCCAGCATGGAAACTCCCTTCACTGATGCAGTAGCTCATCTGTAATTTAACAGAGAACTGCCAGGGGCACTGGGAGGTTAAGTGATTTGTTACCCATCCAGTAAGTGTTAGAGGTGAGATTTGAACCCAGGTCCTTCTTGACTCTAATGTCACTCCTCTAGCCTCTATATCATACTACCACTCATTAACTATATACATATAGATACACAATGATCTAAAATATGAAATATGAACTGATATTACTTTGATGCAACTGATAAAATGCACATGTAGAAAGAAAAGAGGTATGGCAAAAGTCACAGCTTGAAAATCAGCAAAAGTCCCTCCCATTCTTTGGGTTTTCAGTAAACATCTCCAATCAAGGGCTTACTGGAACCAGCTGGAACCAGTGCTCAAGGGCCAGCCAGATGTTCAGTTTTCAGTATGAGCATTTTACACCTCAGAGTTCAGCAAAACATACAAATCGGGGCTTGACATTGGTTGGTTGATTGTTTTGTTAGTTTCTACACTGAAGAAAGCAATGGCAAAAAATGTGAAGAATATAGATTCAGCTTAAAAGGGTAAAGTGGTGTAACGATTGGAATGACGCCACCTGCTGGATACTTACTGTAGAAGAGTTCTGCCCATGAAGGGAAGGTCTTTGAGGGCAAGACCAGGAGTCAGGAAGTGACGCGGACTAGTGGGAGGAGGAAGGAAGAGACGGGCGCTCGGTCTCACTCTCTTTCCTCTGGACTCTGGTGGAGAGCGGAGCTAGAAATGTGCTCTCCCTTTAATAGATAGGAATCTAGGCCTTTTTCTCTCACTTTACCAAATTCTTATTCTCCTTAATAAATGCTTAAAAGTCTAACTCTTGCTAAAGTTTATAATTTATTGGCGACCACTCATTAGATATTTTAGACAGTTTAGCTAGAATTTTAGCCCTTAACAGATGGCTGACCACGAAGAGGAAAGCTAAACCTGTCTTCTGATCTTCTGGTTGGGTAAGAAATTTCCCCTCCCTCTCCCTTTAACTGCTAAGTACTGGCATACTGGCTGTGTTTTCCCTTTAAATTTTTTCGAATGGACCTTTTAAACTCCCTAATTAGCCTATTTTTGATTTTAGTCTGTTTAACCAGACAAATGGGAGATAAGATCATGTTAATGCTTTGTTTTTGTGGATTTTCTATTTTTCTTTTTCTTTTTGTTAAAAGAGCCAGCAACTTACTCACACAAGGAAATATCTCTCCCTCTCCCAACCATGCTTTTTCAGAGAAACCTGAAGAGATTCCCGCTGCTTTTCCCAGTTCTAACAGTAATTGTTGCTTTAATTTTGCATGCCTGGAGGCAATGACCCACCCTCTAGAAGCTTTTAATCCCCTAGCACCTGGAGGCAAAGTGGGGGAAGAGGAATCCAGGCCTGAGTTCAAAATCAAGTCTGATTCAAATTGTGCTGGTCCCTCCCCTCCTCTCCAGACCCCACCCTCTACTCCTCCCATGGCCAAGCCCATTGCTTCCCCTGCCTGGGAAGTCCAGAGATCTGATGCGCATGCTCAACTTTTTCTACCTGCATTTGCAGCTTCAGGCTCAGCCCTTCCCTGGCCTGGCTGTGCTTTTGAGACAATCTTAGAAAACTCTTTAAATTCCAGATATGCTCGTTTTGTTCATAATTTTGCTAACCTGCTTTTGTCTTTAATTAGTAATCTTATAAAGCATTTGTATGGTGAAAAGCCCGACAGACAATATAGAGGGGTTAAAGAAGAAAAACTTAAGCTGAATAAGAATGACAATCAACATAGTTCAAGATTCTGCTTCTTTTGCCATGGAAGGGTATATATTTTACAGAAATGTAGAAGTAAGCAGCAAGGTATTGATATGAGTATTGGGGATTTTAGATATTGGAATCAAGAGTGTTCTGAATTCACTCAGATTATTAATGTCAGTTCAGAGGTTACATAGTATTTCTATGCTATTATATATACATTTTGAAATTAATGGTATGGGTTTATTTTCATAGAGATTTTCATGCTTTTGAGATTGTGTCTTATACTTAGTTTCTAAAACAAGGAGAATATTTGTAAAAGCTTTTTATAGTCATGTGATCAAGTTTATATTTTATAATACTCTTATTAATATTAAATTCATATTCATTTAGATTTCCTTAGTTTGAATTTCACTGTCTTTTATTGTTCCACGTGTATTTTCTTCTATTCATTCATCTATCTAATTTTGAAACATGGTTTTGATTTCATAATACAATGTTAATTCTAGGAGTATTGTGCTCCCATATTCTGAGTTGTTTGTTTTTGTTATTTTTTCTCAACTGATTATTTGATCAAACTCTTTAAAGCATTTCCCTGGCAAATTGGTTGCCATGGCAAGTATAAATTGATTCTAGAAGTATTATTTTTGATAAGCATATTCCAAAAAAAAAAAAAAAGAGGGGAACATTTGTAAAAGTTGTCTTTGAGATTGTGTTGTGCTTTAACTTGTATTTAAATATGTTCAGATTTTTCAAAAAAGTAATTGTATGCTAAGTAAAAAAAAAGGTATTATTTGAAATTGTTGCATAATTATATATTATATTCTGAGTCAAGATGTATTCACATTTTTTGCAATCATTTATTATCCTCAATTTTTAAATCCATATGAGACTTGGATTATGGGAACTTATCATTTAAGACACTAATTGCCTTTATTCTGAGTTATCAGATGCCAGTTGGCCAAGATGCCATCCAATCACAAGAGGAATACATGCAAGAGCAGACACTGAACTGTCACATGAGGGGAGACATGCATGAAGTCAAGGTATGGCCGAGGGAACGGCTTTTGACAAATGTTGAGGTTGGATTCTCTTGGTTTAATATTTTATTCTCTTTTCCCCACAATATTGTACAGATGGCTGGAAGTATTCATCCCACCCATCTCACTTCTACACCTGGCTTCTATGCTCCCTCCTATATGCCTGATGCCATGGACATCTCAATCCCATGCATCTGATTAAGTCTGACTCAGTTTCCTCCAATATGTTCGGTGGCATGGACGTATATTCCATCCACCTATTTTAAGCCTGGCATACTGTATGGGCAGTACATATTGCTCAAGTGTGGGAATGCGCATATCCCATCATTTCTCTGTTCTTTTATGGTAACCCCCATAATTATCTCAGGTGTCATGATAAATACAGTGTTGAATTTGGCCTTGACACCTGTTACCAATTATATTAGATTTTCTAATTTCTCATAATGGCATGAGGATAATTAGGCAGATGATGCAAAAAGTGATGAAACAAAGATAAAAATTATTTTAAAAAATTAATATCACAGCAATTGTCTTCTCAATTACCCTCCATAAGGGGGGACTATAGTAATATTATAATTTTAAAGAATGTTTCAATTTTTGTTTTATTATATGTTTCATGTGTAACAACTAAGATTCTGAATTCCCTTAGACATGTTTTTGAGAACTTTCATTGTTTGATTTGATTATTGACAAAGCTATTTTAAAGTTGTGTTAAGCTCAATTTTGTAGGAAATTTTCCTGGCTGATTACCAGCATCCACACATCAACCCCTGAAAAGACTTCGATTCTATGACTACACCTAGAGGACATCTGAGAAAAGACTTTCAGAGACTTTAAATGAACAGTTTTGATTTGTTGTTTTTGTTGTTTTTTTTCTCTTTCTGTTATAATATACACCATCTGTAACATGTATTCTCTGCAGAGGCCCTCCCTTTGCAAGACTAATGTCAAAGCGTCGGTTCATGAGGACAAAAAAAAATCGCCCCTCTGGACAAAACTTTCCTCTCTTCCTTTTCTATATTGTTGTTCACATATTATTAGTTATCAATAGTTATTATATTCTTTTTACTGTTCCGTCAAGGAAACATTTTGTTTCTTGAGGAACAACAGGGGGGACTGTAACGATTGGAATGACGCCACCTGCTGGATACTTACTGTAGAAGAGTTCTGCCCATGAAGGGAAGGTCTTTGAGGGCAAGACCAGGAGTCAGGAAGTGACGCGGACTAGTGGGAGGAGGAAGGAAGAGACGGGCGCTCGGTCTCACTCTCTTTCCTCTGGACTCTGGTGGAGAGCGGAGCTAGAAATGTGCTCTCCCTTTAATAGATAGGAATCTAGGCCTTTTTCTCTCACTTTACCAAATTCTTATTCTCCTTAATAAATGCTTAAAAGTCTAACTCTTGCTAAAGTTTATAATTTATTGGCGACCACTCATTAGATATTTTAGACAGTTTAGCTAGAATTTTAGCCCTTAACAGTGGGTACTTTTTTTCCTGCAGAACCCATTGTTAAACATTTACCAGCACACCACTGCCTGTAATCCATTCTCTACAATGAAAATTAATTCTCACTATCATAAAGATTCTGTATCATATTTGCTAACCAATGTTCTACTTTTGATTTTCTAACTTATTAAATATAGAAATTTCCTAAAATATATATCTATGTGTGTATTTCCCTTACACATAAATGGTGAAGAAGATGGAGGAGAGGTAAAAATGTATTTTTCAGGGAAACACGAAACATGCCAAAACCAAATATTTTAGAGAATTGGAAGGCAGGAATAAGCATTTATATAGCACCTACCATATGCTATATGCATGTCCTTTTTTTTTACAAATAAGATCTCACTTGATTCTCCTAACAACTCTAAGAGGTAGGTGCTATTATTATCCACATTTTCTAGTGGAAAAAACTGAGACAAAGATAAAGTGACTTCCATAGGGTCACAAAGCTAGTAAGTGTCTGAGGCCAGATTTGAATGCCAGCTTTACTGACTCAGACCTAGCACTCTATCCACTGTGCCACCAGCTACTAGGTCAATGAACCACTTCCTAACTAGAGCTTATCAGGTACCCTGAAAGTAATTTATAATATTTTTTAAAAAACCATTAGTGTGAGGAGCAGCTAGGTGGTGCAGTGGATAGAGCACCAGTCCTGGATTCAGGAGGACCTGAGTTCAAATCCAACCTCAGACCCTTGACAATTACTAGCTGTGTGACCCTGGGAAAGGCACTTAACCCCAATTGCCTCACCAAAAAACAAACAAAAAAAGCCCTTTAGTGTGCTTCTTCATTCTTATGGAGTTACGTAGTATATAAATACTACAAATATTTTGTAAAACAAAGTCAAACAGGAATTGAAAGATTATGTTTATAGTAACTTCAGGGACTCAGAAATAGCAAAATAATAATAAAAAAATTTCTCATGGTCTGTTCATTCACCTTTACTTAGAGATCACAGGAGAATGTACTATCCTGCAGAGGAGACGTTCTCTAAAAGGTAGAGGCTGATTTAAATGGAGATTAAAAACATTAACTATGACTTATACTTCCACAAACTTTCTAATATGCCAAGTCACAGAAATAATCCCAGCCATTGAATACTGACATTTACTTTTTTAAACCCACACAAAAAATACATACTGCAAAATATCTGGTTTCCATTGATTTATGAAATACAAATGTTCCCTTAGTTGGCATGCCAAAACCAAATGCAATTTTAATGAAACACCTGCACTACAAACAGGAAGAACCTGAAAAAACAAAAAGAAGGGAAGAGGCAGGTAAAGGGAAGAGACAAGTGTAACCCAAATATGGGAAAAAATCAGTAAAGATCTTTTTCTTCCATGACTTAAAAGATCAGAAGTACTTTTAAAGCCTCATAAAATGCCCCAGACTTAGAGTGTCTGTACTAGTACCACAAATTATGAAAAACTAGATTTTTTAAAAATCCATCATAGAAACAAAATTCACATTTTACATAGCTTGAAACTGCCTTCAATAACATGCCATTCAAGTCCTCATAAATATTAGTCTGGGTCCTCATGTATTAGATTTTTTATGAGCAAAAGAGGGAAGAGAGAGAGAAAAAAGAAGAAAAGAAGAGAATATTCTGAATAGCCTGAAAAATCTCTCAAAAGAAACTTTCCAATTTTGAGATTGAAGAATGTTTCTTAGCAAGATGGAAAACGAAGAACTGGGGAGGGAGGAGAAAGGTTATAATTTTAGTTGTACATGACTACAGCTTGTAAAATTACTATTAAGAATGCCTTTGAGGGGCAGCTAGGTGGCACAGTGGATAGAGCACCGGCCCTGGATTCAAGAGGACTTGAGTTCAAATGTGACCCCAGACACTTGACATTTACTAACTGTGTGACCCTGAGCAAGTCACTTAAGCCCATTGCCCCACAAGTAAAATAAAATAAAATAAAATAATTTTTAAAAATTAAAAAATAAAACAGTGAATGAGCATAAAAATAGAAAAATATTTTTAAATACTTACTGTGTTCCAGATACACTATACTTAGCACTGGGGTTACAAATTTTTAAATAAACACAGTACCTGCACTCAAGGAGCCTACAATATAATATACAATATAATATAATAATACAATATAATGGGGGAAAACATGGTGGCCAGGGAAGAATTGGTCTCAGAAGTCACAAGAATGATAAGTGAAGCCATTGGACTTCAATTCCTACATCCTTTCCAGAAGCAATGGTAATATTGATTTGATTATTGTTCCCAAAATAAGAAGAAAGTGAGAGGAGGGGAAGATAGGAAGAGGTTGGGGGGGAAGGCCCTGAGTTCCAAAGCTGAGAGGTTTGCTTCCTCCAAGGAATGATCTCTGATGGTTTATTTCAGAAGGTGTAGTAGTAACAGGAAATGATATAGTAGAAAGAGCATTGCATTCGGAGTCAGGAGACCTGGGTTCCAATCCTGATTCTTCTAAGGAAGGAACCATCACTGGATCCTAGATTTAGAGCTAAAAGGGACCCTAGAAATCATCTATTCCAAGAAGCATTTTGTGCCATGAACCCTCTGGCAATTTGGTGAAGCCAATGTGTTCCTTTTCAGAATAATGTTTTTAAATGCACAAAATAACAAACATGGAATTACAAAGGAAACCAATTATATTGAAAGGTAGTTATAATGTTTTAAGTTCATCTACTACAAGTTAAGAAATCCCTGACTTAACTCTTTTTGTAGTGGCAAAGAGCCGGAAATTGAGGGGATGCCTATCAACTGGGGAATGGCCAAAAATTTGTGGTATATGATTATGATGGAATATTATTGTACTACAAGAAATGACAAGCAGGATGAGTTAAGAAAAACCTGGAAAGACTTACATGAACTGATGAAAATGAAATTAACAGAACCAGGAGACCATTGTACACAATGATGGCAATATCACAACTATGATCCACTGTAAAGACATAGCTATTCTGATCAATACAATGATCTAAGACAATTCTGAAGGACTCATGATAAAAAAAAATGATATACATTTCCAGAGAGAGAACCGGCAAAGTGTGAGTACAGATCAAAGAATATTTTTTTCACTTTTACTTGCTTTTTTTTGCAACATGGATAATATGAAAATATATTTTGCATGATTTCACATGTCTAATTGACATCACATTACTTGCCTTCATTATTGCCTTTTCAATGAGTTGGAGAGGAATGGGAGGGAAAACTTTAAAAATTTAAATGAATGTTAAGAATTCCTTGATTTTACAGGTGAAGAAATCAAAGCCCAAAACAGTAGAAATTAACTTCCAAATGTCACACAGGTACAAAATAACAGTGCAAAAATCACCCTTTAAACAACTATGATGAATTGCTCTCTGAACAATTATATAAAGGTAATAATAATACACAAAAGACACATCCAATCATCAATCTGTTATCATATGTATGTTTATTTCACAAAATAATATGAAATTTAGGTTATAAAGAACAGATAGATTCTCCTATCACTAAGATCCATATTTGTCTGACTGACTACTTTTAATACACAAAAATATAAAATCCATGTATGTTTCTACAATGTAGTTCAGTGCTAATTTCTATGACATAAATAAAAATCATGATGAAATAAGGGTAACATATTAATTATGTACATTTAATAGATATAAAAGTATTAAGTGTTTCAAATATTTGAGTTACTTTTCAGAAAAGTGGAGCATTTATAGGATTAATTTCATTTATGTTATCATTCCTCATAATTTTTCAATGATTTTCCTTGGAAAGGGAATAATATCAAAAATTTGCAGTCCAGACCAAAGAGAGAATTTTTACTCTTTTTCTGGTCTAATGAGGACTATTCTATATCAATTCTCTGTCAAAATTTCTGTCGTGTATAGGTTTTTACCTTTTGGGGCCAAACCACACTTTTAATAGTGGATCAATTGTGGCAATAGACATAGTTGTGTAGCATGTTCCTCTGCATTTCTCATGTTAAAAAATTAATTTGAGACATCCATGGCTTCTATAGCTTTTGACAAACGAGAGGGAGCCCAAGCTAAGAAATTCCTTCTGCAGTAAATTAACTTTGTAATCTTGATTTAAGATGTTAAAAAAACAAATAAAAAAGCCCCAAGGTCTTTTCCTATATGACATAAGTATTCTATTAAAAAGTGAGAAAAGTCAAGATGAGAAGAGTCAGATATGGGGACAAGGATATTAGATGGGAAAGGAGAAAATGTTCTCTCCTCAAGGATGAGGATGGAAACACGAATGTGCATATTTTATAAATTATCTCTATAAATTCCTAATTGAAGTTGTTGACCCTTAAGGAAAGTGCCATGACCCAAAAGGTGATAGAGAAGATTACAATGTGTTTGAAGATATACTTACTGTGCAGTCTTTGAGACTCTGAACTCTTTTTCCCACATTTTATCCTATATACAAAGCCATCATTTTAAGGATAAAAGTAAAAGGGAGGGCCACTTTGAAAGAAACTCAGAAAAGCCCAAGGAAAGAAAGGAGGGAAAAAATATATACATATATACACATATATATATATATATATTTATATATTTCTGCTTAGTACTTGCAATAACCCGGTACTGAATATTCAATACTGAATACTAAATTCTCAATAAATTGTTCTTCTTGTTTGATAAATCTAAATTGGAAATGGCCCAGCAAGGGAGAAAAATGAGTACAAGCCACCCTACCAGCATGATTAAAATATACTGCCCAAAGGCACACATTTTTCTTTCCCCTGCTTCTAACTTACTAAACAAAGACTCTTTACTCACCCCTCAGCACCCATTAAAAAAATTCTGTACAGGGTGCTATGAGATGTTTCCCTAAACTTACGAGAAGAATGCTATTGCAAAGTAAACCTGGTCTCTGCTTATTCCCAAGAAAAGTTGATATTGAATATACCTTGATAATATTTTGTATTTTTTATGTTTTCAATCATTTATACCCAATAGGAATTCAGATATTTTTAAAATATTTGTTCATTCCAACAAAAGACTGAAAAGTAAAGACTCTTTTCATTGCAGTAATATTTCATTAAGGAGTTATATGCCCAGAAGCAAAAAAAAAAGTTTTTAATATCATGTTATAGTATCTGAAAAGCCATCGAAAATGCTGAACAATTTTGTGAAGAGCTACTAGCAAATAAGTTGTGGCATGGGAATGTGATAGGATATTTTTATGATATAAGAAATGATGAAGAGAATGGTTTCATAAAAACTGGGGGAGACTTGTATGGGCTGATGCAAAGTGAAGTGAGCAGAACCAGGAGGACCATGTATACAATAACAACAATATCATAAGGATGATCAACTCTGAAAGATTTAGGAACTTTGATCAACACAATGACCAACAGTCATTCCAAAGAACTCATGATGAAACAGACTCTCCACCTCCAGAGAGAAAGGTGATATACTAAGAGTTTGGATCAAAGCATATTTTCTTTTCCTTCTTTCTTTTTCTTTCTTGGACATGGCTGCTGTTTTGCATGACTAGACATACGTTTAATGGGCTTTACTTTTCTTGCCTTCTTAAGGAAAGAGAGGGGGTCTGGGTAGATAGGGAGAGAGAGAGAGATTTTGGAACTGAGAATAAAATAAAATTTTAAAAATGAGAGAGAGAAAATGAAATAAAACTCTGGAATTGTCAGCACCAAAAAAAGTAAAAAGAGCTACTATTGAGACCTTCTGGGAATCTATGTTAGGCTTGTCATTTTTCTTCTAACAGAGGACAGATATTTTCTCATTTTTTAAGAAAATCAAAATCAATTAATTAAAAATTCTTCCAAAAGTTCAAAATTTTCAGTCCAAATGTTAGACTTGTATGTGACACGATAAAATTTATAACTGAAAAGAAATTGAAATATTCCAGTTGTTTCCCTCTTTAAGTTGAATTCTACCAAAAGGAAATAAGTAAAATAATCAATGACCAAAATAAATTAAAAAAAAAACAATAATTTTACGTAATTTGATTTTTTCTTAATAGCTGGCATTTATAGAGATCTTTAGGATTTATAAAGTGCCTTATATGTGTCATCTCATTTGATCTTCATAACAACCCTGAGAGTTTGTTTCTCCTATTATCCCTATTTTAAAAATCAGGAAACTGAGATTGAAAGAAGTTCTATAATTTGCCCAGGTCACACAGCTTCTAGGTGTCTAAAGAAAGATTTGAACTCAGGTCCTCCTGACTCAAAGTTTTACACGCAATTTCATGTGCCACTGTGCTGTCTCAATTTCATTTATTTTAGTTTTTAGTAATCTTTGGGAAAGACTCTGATTTTGATCAATTTTAGACTGAGACTCAGAAGACCTGAATGTCAATTCTAGCTCTCACATTTTCTAGTTATGTGACCTTGGGCAAGTCACTTCAGTCTCTGAGTCTCGTAAGTTAAGGGGGATGGACTAGATTTCTTAGGTCCCACCTAACTCTAAAATTATATTAATCTCTGGCTTTAATCAACATGTTTTGCCACAGATCAGGGATGTTAGAGGAAGCACCATATGAGGGAAAGAAACATATGTGAAAAGGACACAACTAGGAATAAACCCCTGACTTCTATAAATTTCTAGTTTATATTGAAAAATCATATTTTTTCTAATGTCCGGGCCAGAACACTCCATTTTGACATTTCACATCATTTTCATAATCTTCTTCTTTACTAGGTCAAAACTGTTAAAGGTCTAGATGATCAGAGAAAACTACACTCTTCAAAATTTTATTACAATCCTTAAAAATCAGAATTCTGCTTGCAATTGCATTCTTTGGCATGAAATGTAAGATAGTTTTAACATTGTGAGAGGATATTAATAGTTGTGTCTCATTCCTATTTTTATCATATGCACTAGTGGCCTTATCTGCTTCTGTCAAACATTAAGTAGACTATAGCAAACCAGAAGTCTAATAATGAAAACGTTCTGGCAGATAGACAGGGATGAACTAAATGAGAACTTGCCATGTGTTACATTCAAACAGACATTAGTTCTCACTCCTGCTTTTAATAGCTCTCTACCTTTTAGTTTTACACTGATGGGGCCCTCAATAAATATTAAATTGAATAGGCACCATGACCCAGAGCTTTCATAAAGTGGGATGATAAGTCTCAAGATGAAAAGTTGTTCATGTGTACCACTGTCAGCTTACTCTGCCAGTTGCATGAACTGTCACTCAAATCCCACCTCTGATACTCACTACCTGTGCAACCTTGGGCAAATCACTTGAGCTCTCTAGGCCTCAGTTTCTGAATATATGAAAGGAAGAGGTTAGACTAGATGGCTTGAGATCCTTTCCCTCTAAATGATCTTCCTAAAGCACTACCCCACCCAGACACACACACACACACACACACACACACACACACACACACACACACACACACTTCCAATCTTTTTACTCTTAACACCCCCATCACATATTCCTGGATCCAGTCACACTGGTTTCCTGGCTGTTCCTAGAACAAAACCCTCTGTGACCTGACTCCTAGCATTTCCACTGACTATCCCCCATTCATGGGATACTCTCCCTCCTCACCTCAACCTCCTGGCTTCTCTGGACTTCCTTCAAATCCCTACTAAAATCCCACCTTCTACAGGAAGATTTTCTTGATCTCCTTTAATTCTGATGTCTTCCCTATGCTGATTATTTACAAACTGCCATTACTAACTATATTGTGTATGTGCATAGATGTTTTCATGCTGTTTCCCCTACTAGACCATGCAGAATTCATTGAAAACAGGGACTGTCTTTTGTTGTTGTTGTTCAGTTGTATATAACTCTTTGTGACCCCATTGGAGGTTTTCTTGGCAAAGATACTGGGGTGGTTTGCCATCTCCTTCTCCAACTCATTTTGTAGAAGAGGAACTGAGGCAAACAGGGTTAAATGACTAACCCAATGCCACACAGCTAGGAAGTGTCTGAGGAAAGATTTGAACTCAGAAAGATGAGGCTTCCTGACTCTAGGCCTAGCACTCTATCCACGGGGTCACTTTATAGATTATCTTTTACCTTTCTTTATATCCTTAGCACTTACATAATGTCTGGCACTTAATAGGCACAATAAAAGCATACTGACTGATCAAATCAGTGATCCTATCATCCTGTTGTTTGGCCTTCATTCTCAGAGACAATGACATCAGGGTGATATCATGACTTGTACTGAATTGGATTTAAATGAGGGAGGTCTGTGCAAAGTCACCAACCTCACTCATTCCTCTAGAACCACCGGGATTCAGTGGCAAGATATAGATCTGGATGACTGGAAATGGCCCTGGATGTTTAAGGTAATTGTGATTAAGTGACTTGCCCAGGGTCACACAGCTAGTATCAGGGGAGATTTTAACTCAGATCCTCCTAACTTCAGGGCCAGTGCTCCATCTACTGTGCCTATTATCCTAAGCTTTCTATAAAAGGCTTGAGATAATTAGCACACCCTTAACAATATCAATAACCACTGAAAAGTTTAAGTTTCTGCATTTTAGAAATATTGCATATAAATAGAAATGTTGACCAAAAGTAGAATAAAAAATATATTGACCAGAAGAAAAACAAACATAAACCCAAGTCTCCATGCTATACATGATCAATTTAAACTAGTAAAATAAGGTAGTCAATAATTTCCTACTTTTGCTACCTAAGGACACTTTATGTGGTGTAGAGATATATTTATCATTTACTGACAGAACTATGTGCTGTGCAGAATTTATCAGCTCTTATATATTCTTCTTGGCATATTTAAACTTTAAGCTCACAACTGCATATTGACTTTCAAGACACCCTATACTTTGTTATGTGGAAGTTGCGTAGCAATAAAAAGATAGATATAGGTGATACAGATTGAGATAGATAGAAATAGAGATTTCAACTTCAGAAGCTCAAGGTTCTGCAAGAGTAAAGGGTGGGTACTCTCTCTTACCACTGACAGACATCACAACCCTTCTGTAACTTAACAGATGGTCTTCCTGAGTTGCTACAGCCAAAAAATTCATCACTTTGAGGCCAAACTGGTGATGAGCCTTTGTACTTAGCTAGACTGGTCCTTGAACAATAGACAAACAATTCATCATTAGGCTTATGTGCAAAGCCTTTCAAGTTTTCTAGGACCTGCTGGAGCCTTCAAGAACCCAGGGTCACCTCCACAAAATAGGTTGTTGGTGGAAGATGATACACACACACACACACACACACACACACACACACATATATATGTAGGTATAAATTAGATATAGATACAGATGTAGATGTAAATATAGATACAGATGATAGATACAGATATAGATGTAAATAGATATAAAATAGAAACTAGATAAAGCAGGGAGGACTGGACCTGTGTTTCCATTGTCATATGACATCTCAGTGAAGAACCTTCCTCTATCAATGCAAACTAGTGACTGTTCTGTAATTTTTAATCTTAGCTAACTTGATTAGAGCACTGAGAAGTTAATTTGATCATTAACATGCCCAGAGTAACCCAACCAGTGTGCCAGAATTTAGTTTGAACAAGTCCTTCTTACCTCTGTAGCCAAACCTCCATTCATTACACAATGCTACCTCTCAGTTATAGATATATACATGTATGCATACACACTTAAAGGGCAGCTAGGTGGCACAGTGGATATATCTTCCTGAGTTCAAATCTGGCCTCCAATATTTACTAGCTGTGTGCCCCTGGGAAAGTAACTTTCTAAACATTTAAACATTTTTATTTAAAGTTTTAAATTCAGATTCTATCCTTCCCTCCCTCCTTTGTTTTATTTAAACATGTGTCAAGATAATGGAATATGATAGGTGAGATTTAGCAGATAATCAGGGGCCCACCTGGAGACAGTTAAACTGATTGAATTGGATAAGGCAACTGACTATTGACTGCTTACTAGATTGTAAGCACATCTGGCTAATACTTAAGGGTACTTAAGAAAGTAATTGTTCTCAGAAGCTGAAAACTTTGAACTTTATATCAGGTCCAGTGAACCAATGAATTTGAATGACACTAGCCAATCAGCTTGAAGAACCTCCCATTTCTGGGAGGGGAACTTGAAGCAGGAAGCGGACACTGGGGAGAGGCTTCTGGTGCTTTTTGGTTTGAGAGATTGGCATGATGGCAGAAGACTTCAGAAGTGGGAGTTTAGGAAGGTTAGGATTGCCAGGATATAGGAAATCTGTTCTCAATCTTTCTCTTTCTTTTACTATCTTTCAATAAACCCTTGGGCAGCTAGGTGGCACAGTGGATGAAGCACCGGCCCTGGATTCAGGAGTACCTGAGTTCAAATCTGGCCTCAGACACTTGACACTTACTAGCTGTGTGACCCTGGGCAAGTCATTTAACCCCCATTTCCCTGCAAAAAATAAAAAATAAAAAAAAACCTTAAAAAACCTAAATTCATTTATCAGTGATTTTTATTCAGTTTCCCCCCAAAACTGGGGGGACAAATTAGAATCCACATTTAGAATTTTAAATAACACAAACATTTTTTAAAATTTTGCCTGGAAATCAAAGGAATGTCCATCTATTGGGGAATGGCTAAACAAATCACCTCCTGAAAGAGATCCCAAAAGGAAAACTTCCAGGAATATTATAGCCAAACTCCAGAACTCCCAGGCCAAGGAGAAAATATTGTAAGCAGCTAGAAAAGGAGAATTCGAATACTATGGAGCTACAGTAAGGATAACACAAGATCTAGCTGCATCTATATTAAAGGACCAGAGGGCATGGAATATGATATTCTGGAGGGCAAAGGAACTGGGACTATAGCCAAGAATCACCTACCCAGCAAAACTGGGTTTTCCTTTTGGGATCTCTTTCAGGAGGTGATTGGTGAATTCTTTCAATTTCTATTCTACCTTCTGCTTCTAGAATATCAGGGCAATTTTCCCTGACAATTTCTTGGAAGATGATATCTAAACTCTTATTTTGATCATGGTTTTCAGGTAGACCAATGATTTTCAAATTCTCTCTCCTGGATCTATTTTCCAGGTCAGCTGTTTTTCCAAGGAAATATTTCATACTGCCCTCTATTTTTCATTCATTTGGATTTGATTTACTGTCAGGGGGAAAAATGGGCTTCAATGAAAAAGAGGATTTTGAGGCATTCGTTATGAAAAGACCTGAACTGAATAGAAAATTTGACTTTCAAATACGAGACCCTAGAGAAGCATAAAAAGGTGGGGCAGCTAGGTGGCACAGTGGATAGAGCACTGGCCCTGGATTCAGGAGGATCTGAGTTCAAATCCAACCTCAGACACTTGCCACTTACTAGCTGTGTGACCCTGGGCAAGTCACTTAACCCCCATTGCCCCGCAAAAAAAAAAGGAAAAGGAAAAAAAAGAGATTGCCTAAAAAAGGTAAATAGGAAAAGGAAATCATGAGGGATGTTACAAGATTAACTTGTTTAGATTCCTACATGGGAAGATAATACGTCTAACTCATAAGAACTTTCTCAGTATTAGGGCAGCTGAAAGGAATATACTTAGACAGAGGGCACAGGTATGAATTGAATATGAAGGGATGATATCTGTCAAGCATTTATTTTTTGTTTATCCTTGTTTTTTGTGGGGCAGGCATGGTGGGGTGGCTTATTTCTGGGGCCAGATTTGGGCTCAGGGCCTCCTGGGTCCAGGGCTGGTGCTTTGTCCACTGTGTCACCTATTTGACCCATGATGACAACTTTAAAATAAACTTAAGGGGTAAGAGGAATGCACTGGAAGAAAGGGAAAGGGAGAGGTGGACTGTGGAAAAGAAACTCACTTAAAAGAAACAAGAAAAAGCTTATGGAGTGAAGGGGAAGATGGGGAAGGAGCAGGGGAGTGAGTGAACCTTACTCTTATCAGAATTGGCTCAAAGAGGGAATAACATAAACACTCAAATGGGTATTGTAATATATTTTGCCCTGAGATAAAGTGGGAGGGGAAGGAGATAAGGTGGGAGGGAGAGGCTAAGGAAGCAAGAGCAGATTGGGGAAGGAGACAGTAAAAAGCAAAACACTTTTGAGGAGGGATAGGGTATAGGAAGATAAAAAATAGAGTAAATATCAAGGGGAGGGAATAAGATGGAGGGTAATACAGTTAGCAATAGTAACTGTGAAAGAAGTGATGAGCAGCATGTTATCAGAAGGACATATGAAAAATGAAAACCATCAACAGAGGAAGAACTGATGGTATCTGAATAGAGACTGAAGTACAGTTTTATTTGTCAGCTCCTCTTTCCAAAGTTATTTTGTCTATTTTCTTTCACAATCTGACTAATGTGAAAATGTTTTGCATAACTCCACTTGTATGACTTATATAGAATTGCTTGATTTCATATGGAGAGTTGAGGAAAGAGGGAGGAAGAAAATTTAGAACCAAAGTTTTAAATGTAAAAATTGGGTTTTTTAATTTTTTTACATGTAACTTGGGGAAAATTCTAAATAAAATGAAAAAAAATTTTTTTTAATGACAAGAGGGTTGGGCAGCTAGATGGCGCAGTGGTTAAAGCACTGGTCCTGGATTCAGGAGTACCTGAGTTCAAATCTGGCTTCAGACACTTGACACTTACTAGCTGTGTGACCCTAGGCAAGTCACTTAACCACCACTGCCTGCAAAAAAAAAGGGGGAAAAAAATGACAATAGGGGGCAGCTAGGTGGCGCAGTGGATAGAACACCGGCCCTGGATTCAGGAGGACCTGAGTTCAAATCCGGCCTCAGACACTTAACACTTACTAGCTGTGTGACCTTGGGAAAGTCATTTAACCCCAATTGCCCTGCAAAACAAAAACAAAATTTAAATTAAAAAATAAAGTATAAAAAAATGACAAGAAGGGGGCAGTTAGGTGGCACAGTGGATAAAGCACTAGCCCTAGATTCAGGAAGACCTGAGTTCAAATCAGGACTCAGACACTTGACACTTACTATCTGTGTGACCCTAGGCAAGTCACTTAACCCCCACTGCCCAGCAAAAAAAAAGAAAGAAAAAAGAAAAGAAATGACAAGCAGGATGACTTCAGAAGGGCCTGGCAAGACTTGTATGAAATGATGTATAGTGAAGTGAGAAGAACCAAGAGAACATTGTGCACAGAGACAGCAATATTTTTTGATGAAGAACTCTGAATGAATTGACTGTTCTCAATAATACAATGATCCAAGACAATCCCCAAGGACTATAGATGAAACATACTATGCACCTCCAAAGAAAGAGCTGATATTGATGGAACTGACTGAAGCATGCTATTTTTCACTTTCTTTCATTTTTTTCTTTTAATCAAGTTTTCTTGTACAAATGACAAATATGGTAATATTTTATATAATCATACATGTATAATCCATATCTGATTGCTTGCTGCCTCAGGGAAGGGGTAGGAGAGGGAAGAAAAGAGGGATCAAAATTGGAACCCCAAACTATAAACAAAAATGTTTATTACCCCAAAAAAAGTTTTTTTCTGGGCAAGTCACTTAATTGTTTGCCTCGGTTTCTTCATCTGTAAAGTGATCTGAAGAAGGAAATGGCAAATCATTCTAGTATCTTTGCCAAAAAAAAACCCAAATGGAGTCACAAAGAGTCAGACAAGACTGAAAACAACTTAAAAACAACATCCACACTTGATACCTTTATCTAGATGTTTCGTTGTTGTCATGTCTGGCTCTTTGTGACCCCATGGACCATTACATACTGTGGGGACCAATTTTTAATTGGGGAGTGTTAGCTAAGCGGCTTGCTGCAATATTGGGGCAAGGAAGGAGACCGGCACCCTCCCTCAAAACAGAGCAGGATTTATTTAACAAGAACGAACTTAAAAAAAAACAAACACAAACAGGATCAGTAGGATCAAGGGAAAGGAAATAAAATGGGGAAAGGGAAATTATACAACCTGAAAAACACCACCACCAGGAATCAGCAGAGAATATACAGCAGTGCTCCTGTCGCCTTCCAACTTCCAGTTAGAATGCCAGAAAAGCTCCCTTCTTCCCAGCACACCTCACACAGTCCCAGCCAATTGGCTGGCCGCTCTGACAGTCATATGACTGCCCTCACTAGACTTCCAATCATTATAATTTTGCCAGGCCCATGTAGGCATCGGCGAGTGGTGATGACGTGAGGTGTCAGCACCATGGCAAAGGCTACAACCAGTGGGTAGAGCACCATACCATTTGCAGAGCCCCAGGTCAGTGTGCGCCAAGGTTGTTTTTTTTTTAATTCTAGCCAAAAGATGGGGTCATAAAAACCTCAAATAACAATTAATTCTTTATAATACATACATAAATATACCCATATATATGTATATACATACACATATATGTGTGTAAGCATATATATGTATATATACTAAGATATATTTATAACTTCTACCCTCATTTGCTCTTGGATACTGAGCAAAGATAGTAAGTGTCAAGTGTCTGAGTCCTGATTTGAACTCAGGTCTTCCTGAATCTAGGGCTTTTGGGGCTATGCCTCTATCTGTAGGAGAGATATAGATAATAGATATAGGATAAGAATGTGACAGATATAAATAGTGAGTGTGATATATAGATACAGCATAGACTTAACTATATATGTTATATGTATATGCACACACTGTCAGTATATTACATATTGATCGAGAAGTAGATGAACACATAAGAGACAGCAACATCAAGAATTAAAGTTTTAATAATTCTATGAGTGGGCATAAACATTATCTGAGATCAGTTTCTAATGTACCTCCCAGCTTATTAGTGGACACTGGCAAAAGTGTTTAGCCTAACTGGGCTATTCCTTCATCTGAGTAGAGTAAAATTTTTTCTGTAAGACACTTAAGGTGAACAAAGTATTTGAAAGAAGCATTTCCTTTGATCTTCATGAGAAGACAGTAAAGTAAATAGTAAAATATTATAACCTCTCTGGGTCTCAACTTCCTCCTTGGTAAAATGAGGGAGTTATTAGATTATCTCTAAACACCCTTCCCATCTTGAAATTCTATGGTCCCCATTCATGTCTCAGAGGAGGAAACTGACATTCAGAAAGCCTAAGTAATTAGTCCAAAGTCACATGGCAAGTTAGTAGAAGAACTGGAAGTCACCCACCAGTCTCTTGATTGTTGACTCCCTCAACATTGTGTGGCCTGTCTGGAAGGAGCTGAGCTGGTAAAATACTTGGAGTTATTTGACAAGTTGAGCTTCAGTACAGAGTATTAAGCCATCAGTCCTCCCCAGCAGTCCTCCAGATACTAAGATAGACTAATCTGACTCCCGCATAGCTCTATAAAGAGATCTTACTGCTTCATTTAGAATAATTGCATGAGCCTCACTGGAAAATGGACTCACCAGAATCATAGAATGCCCCTCGCTTATCTCAAAAGGAAAGTTAGTGCCAGATTCACTAGTTTACACATTCTGTATAGTTTTATTTATAGAATGTGATAGTCTTTTCCCTACATCCCCCACTGATGGAATTTTATCTTTCCAATTAAATTCATACTTTCCTATGTTACACACATTTCTAGATGGGTATTTACCTCATCTTATTCTTTACCTCTCTCCTTCTCCCCTCCCTAACCCTCTGGAAGTAAAAATCATGGATGTGGATCTAAAATGGAATAAGTAATTGCTTGATAGCTTCTTGCTCCCTCTTTAAAGTGCTGTGCAGCTGTTGGCGTGTGTGTTTGTGCTGGGACTGCAGAGTAGAGGCCTGGGAATACGGAATCTCATTTCAGAGAAACAGGAGCTAGCTTCAAAGGAGAGATCCCCTCTCCCCAGCTGATGAGACTTTTACTGAAAGAAAACAACAATGGAAGTAAGAAACACATGAGTAATATCTCCTGTTACTCCTCTGCAATCCTTCTCTAAACTTTCCCCTCGTTTATCTGATTATATCCTTCCGTCTCCAAACTCTCCCCTGTTTTGGTTTTACCTTCTTGTTAGTTTAGGTGCCTGATTGTGGGCTTCAGGGTGGAGACCATATTACTTCAAAGCGCATTATATGAGTTAGTTAAGGGAAAACAGCTCCTATAATTGCAGTGTATCCTCAGAGGTCTCATCAGGAAGGGAAACGAATTTAAGAAATTTGAGGTATGTATTTTTCTTACAGATTAGAAATATAATTAAACAATAATAATTAGGTAACCTGGAATTTGCCATCACCCATGTCACGAAGTTCAAATGTGATAACTAATCTAATTTATATCCCCCTTTTTAGAGGAGATAAATGAAACAAATTGGTCTCAAAGACATTCATCCCACAGACTAGAAAAGCTCTGGTTCATGTGGGAAGAATGAAGTGTATGGATGACCTATCACATACCTCATTTGTGGTTTAAAAGTTCACATAGTAATATCTAGCTTTTATATGGCACTTTAAGTTTTGAAAAGCACTGCATACATGTTATCTCATTTGATCCTCACAAAACCCTAGGAGATAGGTGTTATTATTATCCCCATTTTATAGATGAGGAAACTGAGGTTAAGCCACTTCCCTGGGTGACACAGCCAGCAAGCATCATGGGTTGGATTTGAACTCGTTTTCCTAACTCCAGACCCAGCACTATCTAGCTGCCTCTAAGAGTAAAGAAACATTGATTAGCTGTGTTTTAAGTGTTATTATTCACAGGACTTCTGGAGTTCATTGTGTACATAAAATGACCTTTAAAACGTGGCTTGTGAGAGATTTCACAAGATTGTCTTTCTAATCATGTGATACCATTGGCATGGTCATCCAGCTTTGCACCAGAAATTGGACTAAGCCAAAAAGAACTCTAATTAAAAGCTGAAAATATTGTCCTGATCGCCTCCAACAAAGACAGCTAACCCTCTCTGACTTGGTAGATGGTCTTTGAGAGCTGATGTGACCTAAGATTTCATCACCCTGCCCCCAGCTTGAAGATGAAACTGTCCCACTTAGCCAAGATGGACTTTGGGTGAGAGCCATTCAGTTTATCCACCAGACCTGTACATGAAGTTTTTTTCCAGCTAAGGAGAAGCGAGCAGTGCTTGAATTCCACTAGCAGTCTTACGAGAACTCAGGGTCACCACCAGGTCAAAATGAGGAATTAGAGCAGAAGATAGGTAGACAGAATGTTAAAAAATCAGGCTGGTTGTTAAGACATTTCTCTTTTAAATAAAAAAAAATCTATCAATTCCTGAAATACCAATTGTGTGTGTGTGTGTGTATACTCAAACTTGCATGCCCATACAGTTTGGAAATGGAATTTATAAGTTATTAGTGTCCTGCTTACACCCTAGATGATTCTAAAAGTCCAAAAGTGACTCAGTCTCACATTTTTACCAATGATTGTGCTATTTATTATCTTTTGTTAGGTCTTTCCTAGCATCTTCCCACCAAAAAAAAAAAAACCCCAAAAAAAAAACAACAAAAAAAAACAACTTCACTCCAATCATAGGTGCTTACATCACTTTCCAAAGGAAGATCTCCCAAAATGATGCCTTCTATTCTCTCAAGAATGGTGTGGCTCCAACCTTTTACAGGATGTGTTTACGTTACCTTTTTTCAGCTTTCCGAATGCTCAATAAGCAAAATGTCCAAAGTGATTTAAAGAGAAGATGGGAACTTTTAGAGGCAAGGGGGCTGTACAAGTGCTACTACAAGTTCATTTTGTCCAAACTGACCCTGTCAAAATATAATTTACTGCTTTTAAAAAAATGAGACCAAAATAACATTTGAAAAGTCTAAAAAGGAACCGAAAAAAGAGAATTTCTAGAGTTATTACTCATCTATGATGACTAAATACAGTTGACATTTTTCCGAGCAGAGGTTTCGAGAGATCCTTGCTATTTATAGAAAGACGATTTGAGCATTACTCTGTCTGAAGATTTAATTCAGTGCAATGCTTTTTTGGTCTTAGTCACAACCAGTATCGTCTTATTAACACCTCATAGCTCCCACTAAATTCTGTGGGAATTAGTAAGTATCCAAAAGAAAAATGCAATCCTACCTATTTAAAAACTATCCTGCAATATGTCAGTATTTTCAAAAGACACCATTACTTCAGTGTAGCTATTTCCTCCAGCAACATAGCTCCCAACAACTTCTTTTTTTTTTCTTTTTTTCTTTTTTTTGCAGGGCAATGGGGGTTAAGTGACTTGCCCAGGGTCACACAGCTAGTAAGTGTCAAGGGTCTGAGGCTGGATTTGAACTCAGGTCCTCCTGAATCCAGGGCTGGTGCTCTATCCACTGAGCCACCTAGCTGCCCCAACAACTTCTTAATGGATTATGTTCATGAGTTGTTATGATCACAAAACTTTGTCATCTGGTAGATGGCCTTCTATTTGCTGGTTTTCAAATAGACAGACAGACAGACAGACAGACACACACACACACACACACACACACACAAAGAGGATCACTGAGCTCAAACCTGATATCTCTCTAAAGAAAAGAAGACCTTTCAGGGCCTACACCTATAAGCCCAGCCCCTGAGAACCCAGGGTTACTTCCATGATACATCAAGGCATTCTAGCAGAGAACGTTGCCATGTCACTGTTATTATTATAACTATAAGTGGTCAGAGATAAAGATTGTCTACAATTTTTAAACTTTTGCACTTGACCTGATCATTTACTCATATATTTTTAGCTCTGCCATGTAATATTTTGCTTAGTTTTACTTTTAATTTGAGGTCAGTTTCATTTTCTGTTCCCCATGAACTAGGACTACCTCAAGAACTACTTCCAAAAAGTGGCTAAAAACAGGACAGCTTACTTCTTTTTAGCATGATGCATAAATATCCCTACCAAATTAGAGGAATTATTAGACAAGTAGAAAAATCATTCAAATGGAAGAATAAGTACTCATTCCGATGGTACCTAAGAATTTCCAAAATCTGGTTTTCGTGTCTCTCAACAGTAGGTAGTACCCCCATTGTTGCTATCATTTTACAGTAGAGAAGACTGAGTTTCTGAGTGGTTGCATTTAGTGTATGTCTAAAGAAGGATTCAAATTGTGTGTGTGTTTAACTTCAAGCCTATCCCTCTTTCTACAATACCAGGTTTCAAAAGGGCATTGTGATAAGCAGAAAAAATACCGGACTTAGAATCAGATTTCTGGGTTCAAATTCTCCCTTGGACATTTATTAGCTATGTGAAACTGGGTACACCTTTCAACTCTGAGCATTGGTCTTCTCACCCCTAAAAGGGATGATGATATTTATGTGAACTTCCTTACGGGGTTGGCACGATGAAAGCATTTGCTCAAGTATAAGGTATGATATAAACGAAGCCATTGTTGTCACTGGACTCCTTTGTTCAACAAGAAAAGCAGAATTTTTCTAATCAGAAAATGCACTAACCTAAATTAGGGGACATTTACTCATATATTAAACACCCATATAAGTCGTATACTCTCCCATAGAGAAACTCAAACATGTACACGTCTCCCAACAAAAGCAAAAGCCTAAAAGAGGACATGAGTGAAACACACAGAGAAGATATGCCAACAGCCTTCTATGGAAATAGGGAATGAAAACCAACCTCTTCAGATTTCTCAAGAAACATGTCTAAGTAACCATGATCTCCAATTCCTTATAACTAAATGAAAGGCCTCAATGAGAAACTGTGAATCTGGGGCTGTCATGTCTATGAATATAATCCTAGAATATCTGGGGGCAAAAGAAGGAGAAATAAAGAAGAAATAAGGGAATAGATTATCCTCACCCATTGTTGTCATTTTACACTATTAAAGGATTCACTAAGGCCAGTTTTGATTAAAGAAGCAAAAGAGGACTTATTAGCTATATTATATATTTCATTCGACTATTTCAGGATTCAACATATAAGGAATAAAAAAAAGTACTTTCTCTGAGGAATGCTGAAAAATAACACCAGTAGTGAAATAAACAGTATGTCTGGGCAACCCATGCTTTTGGCTTAGAACAATTCAAAATAGGATGTGAGTAATGAAGAGGAAATTTTGTATACATATATTGTGTGTGTATGTATAACTGTAGTCTTGTTAGACATATGCTGGCTATGCGGGTTTGGTGATGCTGAAGATTATTTATTTCTCACATAATGCAAATGACAGTTGGTAAAGCTGCTCTGTTATTACTGCTAGAGAAATAAGGAGGCGAGTCATTCTGAAACAGCCTTTTAAAAGAAGGCATTTGGCTAACGGAACCTTCAGAAGATGACATGGGTTAATTGATGACTGAATTTGACAGAATAAAAAGATAAAGAGTAAGAAATATCAGTTCTATTGGGGCCCAACATTGACTCAGGCTGATTGGTCTTACACAGTGAAGAACTAAGTAATGAATTACCCCAAGATTGAGTTTATATTCATTGATTCAGGTGATTCAGATAACACCAGCAAAAACAAACAAACAAAAACCTTCCTTTTTCCTTAATAGTTTTTTTTTGCCTGAATTATCAAAAAAAAAAAAATTAACTATCTCATTTCTCCTTTTCCCTTTCCTTAGGTAGGCATAGGCAATGTGATCAAGTCAAATCAACAAGCATTTATTAAGCCCCTACTATGTGTCCCACAGGGTGCTTAGAACAGGGATACAGGGGCATCTAGGTGATGCCGTGGATAAAGCACCAGCCCTGGATTCAGGAGGACCTGAGTTCAAATCTGGATCCAGACACTTGACACTAGCTGTGTGACCCTGAGCAAGTCACTTAACCCTCATTGCCCCTCTAAAAAAAAGAACGGGGATACAAAGAAAGGCAAAAAGTCTCTTCTTCCAAGGAACTCAACATGGAGAGGACAACATGCAAACAACCGTGCACAAACAAACTCTACACAGGAGAAACTGGGGGAAAGAGGGGTAGCCATCTCAGAAAAAAGGCAGTAGCATTGAGAGGAGAGGGATAAATTGCTCCCCTGTACAGTCTCATTCTACTAATCTGGAATTCACTTAACATTGTAGAGATGCTGTAAAGATTAATTAGATAATAAGTTCAAGGTTACTTTTAGTCATTAGGTGATAGTGAATACATATAAATGTATCTTTCTCCCTTTCTTCATATATATTTGTATGATACTATCATATATAATTGGTGTCCCAACTTCTATACATACTCTGATCCCATCATTTCCCACCTGGCTGCTCTCCTGGACTTCATCACCATCTCCAGAAACTCCTCTTCCTGTGACATCACATCAACTCCCTTGGAATCCCCTACCTTGGGAATCCCTCCCTCTCATCCAGACCCTCTATTTATGGAAGGCACTCACAACCAGCTGCCAGACTTATCACACCCCAAACACTGCCCCCCTAGTCCTTCCCCCTTCAGAATACTCTCCCTCTCCCCCTTTTCCGACTGCTTTTCAATTTTTTATGTATTATCTTCTTAACTTAAATTATGAGTTTTTTGAGAGTAGGGACTATCTTTTGCCTTTCTTTGTATCCCTACTGCTTACCACAAGGGGAAACTAGGTGGCATAGTGGATAGAGCACCAGCCCTGAAGTCAGGAGGACCTGAGTTCAAATCTCACCTCAGAGACTTACTAGCTGTATGACCCTGAGCAAGTCACTTAACCCCAATTGCCTTCAACATCCAGAGCTGTCTCCAATTGTCCTGATATATATCTTGCCACAGGACTCAGATGGCTCTGGAGATGACTTTGTACAGCCCTCCTTCACTTAAAAAAAATCCAATTCACTCCAAGTCATGATATCACTCCCAATGTCATGGTTCTCTTTGAGAACAAAGGACAAAACAAGTGCTAACCAGAGTAGCTACTACATAGATGTTTAATAAATTTTGTATCAATTGCCTGTCTTATTTATGTAGGAAGCTCATAAAAAGACACATACTATAATAAATTGCTTAGGTCTTGGTCAGAAGGAAGTGAAAAGAGTTTATTTTTGTAGTTGCTTTTGTTTCTTTTTTTAAACTATGTTGTATAAATTCATTCAGAACATTGGAGGAAAGAGCACATGTAGCAAGGCCCAGCATCTGTAGTATTGGTTAGGGTTGTGTGCTCAAAGGGAAGCATAATGGACATCACAAGCCTCTTCCCCACACCCTTTCTCCAAGGGAGACTCATTTTAGCCAGAAATGGAAGCAGGAAGTTGGGGCTGGAGGCCGCACTGCTCTCCTTAGAGAGAGGGGTATCAATCTAGAAGTATCTCTGTTTGTCCCTTAAATATTGTTGATCTAGGGCATATGATCATGTTCAATCTAATTTCTGCTCATCAACAATGAGAAAAGGGGACCTCAGGCTCTACATCCAAGGCTTGACCCCTTTCCCACCAAATACCAATTCCACAATGAATACACATAGCAAAGAGCAAAGAAACCCATTTTTCCAAATCATAGCAAAACATCAGAGAAAGGAGGAGAATATATACAGAGTGAAAAGAGCTCTCCCATTGAGAGCTAAAGAACTCAGTTCAACCAAGAGGGGAGCCCTAGATCTTACCCAAAAGGCACCTCCCCAAAGCCTCTCCTGTAGCAAGCTGGGAACGGAGACAAGATGGAGACTGCCAGCTCCTCTCATGTCTTCCCAGAGTCTTTTCCTTCAGCATCCTAAAGTGGGGTTGGTCTCTTCTACCTTCCCTCTCAAAGCCAGAAGCCAGAAGCACCCAAAACAACTCACTGCCTGAGGAATCTTGAAAAATACTTGAAGCTTGAAGAGTCCCAAAGGAGACTTTTAAAGGCTGAAGCTTTTTCTACTCTCACCAACTCATCCCACCCCTTAATGTAGGGCAGGGCATTCATCTCCACCAATAAGGAAAGAGCCCTATATGAATGGGCTTTGGAACAGGGGTTACACACACTAAAAATTTACTTGTTAGAAATTAAACCTCGGGGCAGCTAGGTGGCGCAGTGGATAGAGTACCGGCCCCGGAGTCAGGAGTCTCTGAGTTCAAATCTGGCTTCAGACACTTAACACTAGCTATGTGACCCTGGGCAAGTCACTTAACCCTAATTGCCTCACTAAAAAAAAAAAAAAAAAAGAAAGAAAGAAAGAAAGAAAAAAAGAAATTAAACCTCCCTTGAAGTCCTGTAGGTGCTTCATCATGGAGCGAAGATAATCTTGGGTTAAGACTCTGCCGGGGAGCACCAACTGACAATTCCTACCAAGCTGAATGACTTACAGGCCCTGAAACACATTTGAATGTCCAGCTTGGTCTCTCCTCACCTCTCACCTAGATTATTGTAATAGTTCCTTGGTCACCCTGTCTCAAGGCCCTCCTCTCTCCAATCTATCCTTCATAGAACTGCCTAAGTGATTTTTCTAAAAGATAGGACCGGCCATGTTTCTCTTCTGTTCAGTAGACTCCAATGCCTCCCCATCATCTCTAGGATCAAATTTAAATCCCTCTGTTTTACATTTAAAGCCCTCCAATACCTGGTTCCTTCATAACTTTCCAACCTTATTACGTATTACTCCTGTTCATTCACTTTTTAGTCTAGCCCTTCTTATTGAACCTCACACATGACATTCCATTTACTGTTTCCATAGTGTTGTACTGACTATCCCTATGCCTGTAATGTTCTCAGTCTCTGTGTCTCTATGTCTCTCTCTGTCCATCTCTTTGTCTCTATCTGTCTCTCTGTCTTCTCTGTGTCTCTGTGTCTCTATGTCTCTTTCTGTCTCTGTGTTTCTCGTCTCTCTATCTTTCTATCTCTGTCTGTCTGTCAGTCTGTTTCTCTCTGTCTCTCTGTCTCTCTCTCTTCTCCACCAGCTAAATTTCTTAGCTTCCTTCAAAGCTCATCTCAGGTGCCACCTTCTACATGAAGCCTCTCCTGATCCTTTAACTATTATCTCTCTTTTTTGTACATATTTTGTATTGAGCTATGTCTTCCTTATCTGACATCTGCCCAAATCTCATCTCCCCTCCCTATGGTATTTATTCCTTGAGAGCAGAGACCATTTCACCCACTTTGTATCCTCACCTAGGAACAGTCCCTGAAACACAGTAGGTGCTTAATAAATATTTGTTGATTGATTGATTGAAAGGCTCATTACCAGGACATAAGCTACTAGGTGATAGATTTAATTTTTTGTGGGGGTATTTTTATCCAGAGAAAACCACTCAGAGTGTCTTCTAAGCTGAGCAAGAGTTAGGATCCTCACTGATAAAAAGACGTCCCACAACAACAAAATCAAGGATCTTTTAAAATAATCAGGAATCAAAGCTAGTATTTTCTTCATTACTAAATCAGAGAACAGTGTACTCAAGGCCTTTAAAGCCTATTAGTGTCCATGGACAAGCTAGCACCTTTCCAAAAGTTTACTTCCCCTTCCCTTTCTGCATCCTGACTTCTCAAGCCCAATAACCCAGCTTCAAGCTGTCATGTGTAGCAGCAGCAGCAGCAATTGGTACAGGGGAGTTAGAGACTGTACCAAAACTAGAACAAGCACAGCAAGGAGAGCCGGTGAAGTGTTCTCTCAAAGGGTACCCAGAGCCCCAGTTTTAAGTATTGGCAAGCATTGTAATTGATCTTAGGATATTTTTTTAATTTACAATGATAGAAAGAGCCTTCAACTAAGAATCCAGAGATCTGAATTGTCATCCCACTTCTGCTAATAACTAGCTATGTGACTTCTGGACCTTGTTTCCTCATCTATAGAATGAAGAGATTGGATCTCAGAGGCCCCTTCCAGTCTAAAATGCCACAACTTCTCTGAGCTTCAGTTTCTTCATCTATAAAAATGAGAATGTAGGGGCAGCTAGGTGACACAGTGGATAGAGCATTGGCCCTGGACTCAGAAGTACCTGAGTTCAAATCCGGCCTCAGACGCTTAACACCTACTAGCTGTGTGACCCTGGGCAAGTCACTTAACCCCAATTGCCTCACTTAAAAAAAACAAAAACAAAAACAAAAAAAGAGAGAATGTTAGACTAGGTTATTTTTTAAATTCCTTATAAACATTCATACTCTGTGATGAGAGGGACTGTGGTAGACAGTCAAGAGCTTTAGAGGTTTGGAGTCAGAAGATCTGGGTTCAAGCACTACCTCTTATAATTGACTATGATGACAATAATAGCTAGAGATTTAATGTTTGCAAAGCATTTTACAAATATCATCTATTTTATCATTTTAATTGGAGGTAGATACTATTATTGTTCCCATTTTGTAGATGAAGAAACTGAGGCTCTGAACAGTTGATGAAATTGACCAAAGTCACACAGCTAGTAAGTGTCTGAGGAAGGATTTGAATTCCGGTCATTCTAACCAGGGCTCTATCCACTCAACCAGTTGCATGACCCTAAGAAAATGACTTGCCTTATTTTCTTTTGTTTTTTCACTTCTAAAGCTGTAATACTAATATTTGTTTTACCTATTTCATAGAACTTTATAAATCTTAAAACACTATGTAAATGTGAGTTTTGAGATGATGATTATAATCATTGATTTATAATCTCACTTCTACTATATTAGAAGAAAGTTAAAATTATTTTTTAAAATTGTTATGCTCTTTAAGGACACAGAAAAATGAAAAACATGACTCTGTACCCCAGACCTGTACATTTTAAATGTAGAACAAAAGGGTGACTTGATCAAAATGCCCAAGTTTAAGTACAACAAAAATAATATAGAAAAGGAACTTATAAATTTCTGCACAAGTGGAAAATTGTTGTTATGTTATATAATTTTTAACAATAATATGACACTTCAAAATTTACAGAACATTCCACATGCACTATTTCATTATTAGGAAAGAAAAGAAATCTATTACCAATTTGTCTCATACGTGTGTGTTCATGCTCTCAAGAGATCTTAAAAAGGGAAGAGAATGGCAAATGACTTCCCATTCTTCAGGTAATAAATATGATTCTTGAGTTTTTCTGAAGAAAATGGATGGAAGCAAATTAGCAAAGGTCCATGAAATGGGAAATTTTCAGATAATTCCACTTACACAATTTTATTGAAAGACAAAATAGAAGTGTTCCATTGTTCTACAAGTAAAAAAAAAAAGTGTGTAAAGGTTATATGAGAAAATTGCCTTCTTTCTCTCCTACCCAAATCCCTACTATTACATAATGAAGATTATTACTAATCAAACTTCATGCGATGGTTTCTACCATGGTCGCCTCCAATTTTTCTTTATAAAATGTAGGGTTTTTTTAATCTACCTTATTTCAGTCTAACTGTGTTTATGTAACTGAACTAGAGCTACCTTTGAAGAATATGCTTTGTGACGAATCCAATCCATTGGATCTTCCATTCACAGTTGTAGTGCTGGAAGGGATCTCAGAAGACATTGTGTGCACCTCCTTCA
This sequence comes from Dromiciops gliroides, assembly GCF_019393635.1. Classification (NCBI taxonomy): domain Eukaryota; kingdom Metazoa; phylum Chordata; class Mammalia; order Microbiotheria; family Microbiotheriidae; genus Dromiciops; species Dromiciops gliroides. The sequence goes on from NC_057861.1 coordinate 456,364,245, forward strand.
TTTCCTAGTTTAAAAACCTAAAGCACAGAGAAATTACATAACTTACCCAGGGTCACACAGCTAGTGAAAATTTGAAGCTAGATTTGAATCCAAGTCTTCTTGGCTCAAATTTGGCACCCTATCAACTATGTCGCATTGCCTTTCAAATTTCAGCTACCTTATCCTTATCTGACCTATACCCATCCTCAAGGATTTCCTCTGCTCTCCAAGTCTTCCAATAGAATCAACCCTCCAATCCCAGTGATGTTAAAATAACCCATAATCATAGAGAACTAGCTAAACATAAAAATCTTTATGGAAGATAAGTGGTTTCCTATAGTTTCCCTGGCATATGAACAGATCCAGCAAGTTGCTAAAGTGAATGAATATAATACTTAGGGGGATTGAAAAGGTAGGCCTTTAGTGTCAAATGCTAATGCCAGAAAAGCCAAACCTAACATTTATTTTGTGTTTGGTTCTCCTGGAATGCATTCTTTGTCTAGGAAACAACCACCACTCTTCACTGCCAACAACAACAACAACAACAACAACAACAACAACGACAAAAATCTACAGGGAAATAGAAAATATTTGAGGAAGCCCAATTCTACCTTTCTTTCCTTCATCTCACATACCAGGTCCTAACACTCAAGACAAGTATGACATAGAAGAGTAAGTGGGCCCATTAATTACAATATCTCACTAGATCTTTTAAATCAAAGACCCTACCTCTGATGGCTATGGGGCAGTAGAGCTATATAGCCTGATACAATATCTGCAACAGTCCCAAGTTAACTGTCAGTATTTTTTAATCCTCTTAGTTATTTTAATGCACTTATTTTTTTTCTCCCTGGAATGTGGTTTGCCAACAATCTCCAGTTATTACTTTATATAGTAAATTCACTTTTAGGGGCTTCTGTCCCTAGAAAAGAGATATTATTCTGATTATATTTTGTGTGGGAAATGAATTTGTTTACAGGTTTGCTACAGATACATTTCTTTTTAATTCTCTTTTTTGGGGGCACTTTGATAAACCGTCAAAGAATAGAGACAATTTTTGTAATAAAATCCTGCTAAGCCGAGCTCTCACAGTAACAAATCCCTTGGCAGGAGGCCTGTCAATGGCGTGTTTCCAGGACCTCAGTCTGAACGGCAGCCAGAGGCTCCACATAAGAACGGGTCCAAGATGGCTTGTCACCTTTCACCTTTGACCCTTCTCCCAGCTGCCTCATGCTTTGTGAACTTGAAATCTTGTGAGAGAATGCTGTTTACAAACAGCCTATTTATTCCTCAGGAACAGCTTGGCAGGACATATCCAGGTCACCTGACCCTGCGTTGTCACAGAAACCATGAGCTTCAGAATCTTCCTGTAGTTAAGCCAAAACGGCAGCATTTTTGACTGGTTGAAACCAGTGCTGAATTGTGAAGTCATTCTCACTAAGCGGATTCACTTTGGGGCTTCCGGCACACTTCACCAAAGTCAAGGTGTGAAACCTAACAACTGTTATACTTGAATCATAGGCTTTGGGAGTCCATCACTAACTGGAGAAAATAACATGTACCTGTTTAACCCCATTTTATAATTTCAACAGATTGGGGCAGGTAGGTGGTGCAGTGGATAAAGCACCAGCCCTGGATTCAGGAGTACCTGAGTTCAAATCCAGCCTCAGACACTTGACACTTACTAGCTATGTTACCCTGGGCAAGTCACTTAACCCCCACTGCCCCACCAAAAAAAAACAAACAAAAATAATAATAATAAAATAATTTAAACAGATGCACTGTCCTAGACCTTGGTAAGTTTACAACTACACAAACCAAATTCAGGCAATTTTCTTTAGCTATTTCCAAACTGTATGCAACCTTTATTTTGGTTTGATTTTCAACTGTCAGCCACTTACTTGATGAAGTTCCTTGCTTGATCCCTTTTCCTCCAACCTTTGTGACCCACCATCTCCAGGGCTGTTGACTTGTGCATTATTGGTAACATTTGGCAGGAAAGAGTCATCTGGAATCATGAGTGGATATATGACTTTAAGAAAACAATATATGCAAGCCTCAATGCACAATACAGGTAAATTAAGTTATTCATTCATATTACAAAAGGTTTTGCCACTTTACAAATAATAACATCTCAGATTTTCTTTTGTAAATCTTCAATACATTTGAAATCTGATTTGATTACCAAAATCCTAAGCATACACAACTTTCTGGAAATATTTGTTGTGTAAAGCAGGGAACACCTTCCGTGAATTTCCTTGGGTTAGGAACAAGCCATCACAGTGTCTCATTTCTTGTTGCTCAATGAATAGAAAATGAAGTTTGTTGGTATATTTTTCATGTGTTTACAGTACCTTGGCATCAAAATTCACAAATGTTAGTTGTGGAATTTTTAATTTCAGGAAAAGATTTCCTTATTTTGAACCAAGAAAATAATTTGTCAAATCAAATGTTATTTGATAAAAACACATTTATGGTATAAATTGAATGTTTTTTCTTATCTTGCACAGATCTTATCTATTATGGCCTGCAAATATTAGACTTTATTCAGTAGGCCCTCTGAGTGCTGTGGGCAGAGATATTATCCTGTCTGTGATTGTAAAAAGTGTTCTGGATTAGAATGGGGAAATAACTGGAGTTGGGATGATCAGTTAGGAAACTATTGTAATAGGTGGGGAAAAAAGAATGGCCTGAACTAAGGTAGGAATAAAGAATGGGTATGGAAATAAGAGGATGATTAAGAGAGACTTCATGAATAATTGGAGAAGGGAATAGAATCCCAAATGAAATTCAAATCTGGATAAAACCACTAACAGATACAAGAGCATCTAGAGGTTTGGGGATGAAGATTATTTCAATTCTGGATATGTTGAGTTTAAGGTTCTGGCAGGACCTCCAGGTAGAGATGTCCACAGTAGGGTTGAAAATGTAGATCTGGAGTTCACAGAGGAGTTAGGGCTAGAAAATTAGACTTTGAAGCTATACATACACAGATGAAGCTGTGGGAATAAGTGGGTCCTGCAAGGCAGAGAGTACAGAAACAAGAAGTAAAAACAAAACCCCAAATAAAGGTCACTTCTAGTGAAGAAAAAGTGAAAAAAGAAATCAGTGGAAAAGACAGAGAAGAAGAATTAAGAGAGAAGGGAGAAGAACCCAGGGAATGTAGGATCATAGAAACCAAGAGGAAAAGAGAGGGGTGAGGCTTAATAATGTTAGATGCACAGAGAGATCCAAGGGACTAATACTATGAAAGATTGCTAGATTCATTAACTGTCTAGATATTGGATGACCTAAAAGGAGCAGCTGTTGGAGATCCAAATTCCAACCCTTTGTGTGTATATACAGAGTTAATTCCCAAATGTTGATACCTGTTCCTAAAAGCACAGTTGAAAACAAGATTGGAAATTGTCATTGAGTATTTGACTTGCTCTTTGGGTAAATGAAATAATGAAGGTAAAGTGATTTGCAACTTACAGAGATTTATATCACACATATATAAACATACATATGTATGTCGGTTTTCAGTCATGTCCAACTATTCATAACCCTATTTGGGGTTTGCTTTGCAAAGATACTGGAGAGGTTTGCCATTTACTTCTCCAGCTCATTTTTTTAAAGGAAAGGAAAACAGAGTTAAGTGATTAACCCAAGGTCACATAGCTAGAAAATGTCTGAGGTTAGATTTTAATTCAGATCTTTCTGACTCCAGGCCTGGTATTTTACCACTGTATCACCTAGCTGCTCTTGTGTGTATGTGTATATATGTTATTTTGTTATGAATATGTTAATATTTTTATTACTTGGAGGGCTACCTCTGTGAAAGAACTGTGAAACCACTGGATTTTTCAGAATCTGACCCTACCTGGAATCCTTCCGATGAAGAATTTATGCATAAAATGTCCAAAAAATTTTAGTGCCATTTTAAGCTTTAATAATTTGAAACCGTCGTAAGACTTTTGGGACTCCCCAAGTAACATATTCTATAGATTTCATTGTCTTGAACTCTATGCCATTTCAAGATTTCTCCTCAAAGTCTTTTTATTCAGTATTATCCTACTTCTTATTGCCAATGTCTCTTTGCTATAACAAATTACTAAAAACTGAAAATCCCTTTGAAGTTATTGAATTGATAATATAAATAATACAAAGAAATCATATCAGCATTATGTCTGAGACTGCCTCAAGAAAGAGTTGTGATTTGGATAGATTTGCACCCCAAAACTAAGAGAAAAACCCATTCCAGAAATAAAGAGGATTTTTTTTCTCCCTCAAATGAAGTTGGGCAGGGAGTGTTAAAGTAAAAAGTGCATAGCAGAAAACAAAAGAAAACCTACAAGGAAGCAAAGAAAAGCTAGGCAGCTTTGAATGTGTAGTATTTATTATATATGTTTTCTTGAAATGGAAATTTAATGTTTCATATTGAATCTTCTTTTATGTTCTACTGTGTACATGACAATGTGTTTTTTTCTTTTCTTGTTGTGTATTTAAGTTTAAAATAAATTTTAAAATATACAAAAAAGAAAGAAAATATCAATAAAAATTTTTTTGAAGAAAATTTTTAAAAGAAGAAAAAGCAAAATGGTTATGATTGGCAAGGAACACAGCCAAAGAGTGTAACACAACCTCTCATTTGAGATAGTAGCAAAAGATCAAGGCAACACTAGCATGGGTAAACCCCTGGTGTAGGATGGCTGCTGACATGTATGTAGTAAGTCACCAGGAACTGACAAGATGATGCTGAACTTCCTGTTTCGAAGAGAAGATATGCTTATTGACACATTAATAGTCTAGATAAATTGTTTTAAAATTTTTTCTATAGAAAATATGATGGTATTAGTAGTTGTGTGTATGACAGAAACATTTACAGATTTACTATGTGTCGAGTACTGTAATAAGTGCTAGAAATGCAAATGCAAACAAAAAGAATGAAAAAACATTCTCTTTTAAAGGAATCTCTGTGTTTAGAATATGAAACATTACATACAGGGTGGGCCAAAAGTGATGATATTTTAATAACTTTTAGAAAAAATTTCTTTATTTTTTGCCATTTACTTTTCACATATAATGTAAATTAATTTCCTATATATACGGTATATGATGCCAAGGTGTTGTAAATTAAAAACAAAAAATAAAGGCGTTATTAAATATTGAAACCCCTTTGTTACTAAAAGAGAAAATGAGATAAAATTTATAGAAATTATGGGTCTTTAAGTCTCCAGAAGTTCAAGATTATGAACAATTTCCTAGAGTTAGCACGGTAGTTCTCATAGGTTATAATACATGGTTCTTTTGAGGCTCAAATGAGATAATGTATATAAAGTACTTTGCAAAAGTTAAAGTGTCATATAAATGCCAGCTACCATCATTATTGTTATTATCAATTTCACAAGAGTAATTTAAATGCTGCAAAAGGAACTAACTTTGGAAATATACATTAGCCTATTTTTATCTTGGAAAGAAATGAGACATCTCCTCATATCATCCACAGACCTGCCATTAGTTTCCACAATTATTATATTCAGAGGAAATTTGTTAATCATTCCACTAGTAATTATATGGGGGAATTGCTTATAGTCTACCACTAACTAGCTGTGCAACTTTAGGCAAATCTTAGCCTCCATGAACCTCAGTTTTCTCAATCTGTCAAATTAAAGGTTTAGACTAAATGATCTCTAAGATTTCTTACTCTAAAATTCTGTTATTCTACTTCACGTGATTTCCAAGAGAATATTTCAAGAGAATATCTTGAAAAGTAACAAAGAATCATTATTTAAAATCTAAAGTAGCCTAAAAATCATTAAATCATTGATGTGTGGTCTAATTCAGTGATGTCAAACTCAAATAGAAATGAGTGTCATCGATCCATACATAAGGATCCTTGATGACCACATCCAAATGTAATGTTATCTATGTCTTATTGTATTTTTATTTATTTTGTCAAATATTTCCTAATACCATTTTAATCTGGAGGGGTGACACTAGTGTTACTAGACACAAAAAACTACAGTGGAGTATCTGAGACTTCCAGTCTAATTTATTTACCCCACCGCCATCATTATTCAACTTGTAGTTTGTCACATTTGGTTTTTTTAATGTATTTTTGATGCTGGATTCAAAATGCAAACAGAATGTCTCTATTGCCTACCATAACTGAGTGGCATGTATTTTTTTAATTATTCAGTATGAGATGGTAATAAAATGTAGTTTGACTGAGGACAGGCTAGGGGCATATTTAGTGAGAAATCACTAGGTGGCTTATTTGTGCATGTGGTATGAAGTCCCAGCTAATGTGTTATGTGGAAGGGCAGACTAAGACATGTTCATGAATGAGTATTCAATCCTGTAGTGAAAATCTCAATATGTGTATAGGGTATCATTTTGGTAAACATCGTTATTGTTTCTAATCCTATTTTCTCAAGTGTCTTGTATATATATATATATATATATACATATATATATACATATATATATACATATACATATATATATGTTGGTATTTGCTACTTAAAATCTCAGTGTGACTCATAAGTATGGCAATCATTAAAAGTACTTATCATTAAGTATTCAATAACTTTTAAATCTGAGACAAAACCTTTTTCCACTAGTTAAGAAATCATGTGAATGTATTTTGTTCATAAGATAGATGATGAGGATAAGATTTGGGTCCCTCACTAATGGTGTATCACTGTTTCACAACTAAATGTATGAATATAGAGATCTTGTCATATGACTTGAAGAAAACAAAAAGCCCATTTCACAGATTGCTAGCTTTATCTAACAAATCAATCAAAAGGATATCCTCTAATTCTAAACATACCAAACAATATGATTCTAAAACCACCAGAACATAGAACTGAATGAAGATGAGCCTGAAGATTCAGATTATATAAATGATGCTCAATGACAACATATAAGAAGAGCAAGGTGGCAATGCCCTGTTTGAAGTAAACTTTCTGTCTCTAGGTCTTCATTTAACAATTCAAGTAGACCTAAATGACCTTGTTTGTGATTTTTATCCAAAAATTAAGCTGAATTTTTTGCTTCTAAAAGGGTGGAATTTCCTGTAAAAGGGCAACAAAATATATTAAAAACGTGAAATTTCTTTTGAGACACATTTCCTATGAAAAGTACTCTTGGCATATGTGTGGGGATCTGAAAATGTTCCCTCTATTACCAGGATTACAACAAAGGTATAATAAATATGATTTCATTGGTAGTGGGGGCTCCCAGAGAAAAACTTTCTCAACAAATGCAGGTCAGCACCTTCTCTGATATTTATATTAGAGAATTGATTAGAGCACCAAATGCTCAAGCAACTTGCCCAGGATCACATAGTCAGGATGTGTCAGGGGCAGAATTTGAACTCAAACCTTCCTGATACTGAGTCTAAATTCCATCATTTGTCTCTCAGGATTGCTTGGATGTATCAAATATTCATGTTTTCCTTGTGAATGGGATAGCAGAAACAGAAAAAAAATCTCAACATTAAATAATACTATCCTCAAAGGGGGGGAATTATTCTGGGAAGAAAAATGTGCCAATCATTCATTAGTCTCAAAATTTTTTTCTTACCACCACTGAGCATTCAGCTTGGTCTATTGAAATAGTTTGGCAAGATGAAGAGTCAAAATGATGATGATTTATTTACCTGAAAAATAAATTTCCAAGAATCAATGAGGTAAAAGTCAAAAAAGAATTCTAATGAAAGTGATAAAAGATAAACATTTTGAGGAAGAGTTGAATTAAGTTGACAGAACTATATAGCCATTATTTTTAAAAGTAACCAAAAACTTTGGAGGAGAGACAATAATGTAGAAATTTATCAAGAAATTATCCATGATCTTCATAAAGCCTATAAGATTATGGTCTATAATGGGTCATTCAAGATCCATTTCTTAGGTTCATATTTGCACTTCTTCCTGGAAAACCTAGGTCCTATCAGTGATGAGAACAGGGTGTATTTTCATCAAGATATCAACACAATGGAAAAATGATACCACCGAATGCAGAGTACAAACATAACAGCTGACTTTCATTGGACACGAAGAATGTTCTACCAACGAAATACAACAGGAAATCATTAGATGTCATGCTTTAGATGGGTTAAACATGCACACTTTTATTAAGAAAGACCCCTGATTTTCATGAAAATGGTAGGTGATGGGCAAAATCCAGAATCATATTTGAAATCAGCATAAAAATATTTATAGCATCTTTTTTGTAATGGCAAAAAAAATGTCATTTCCACCCATTTCAGGGAGGTGGCACAGTGGATAGAATGCCAGGCTTGGAGTCAGGAAGAGTTGAGTTCAGATCTAGCTTCAGACACTTACTAGCTGTGTGACTCTGGGAAAGTCACTTAACCTCTGTTTGCCTCAGTTCCCTCATCTGCAAAATGAGCATAATAATAGCACCTGCCTCACAAGATTGTTGGGAGGATGAAATGAGATAATATTGCAAAATGCTTATTGCAGTGCACTATATAAATATTAGCTATTATTATTACTCCTTGTTCCTCCCTAATCAAGCAAAACAAGCCTGACTCCTCTTCTACACAACAACTTTTCAAATGTCCCTCCTCAGGCTTCTCTTCCCTAGGCTAAACATGCCTAGTTTCTTTTTTTTTTTTTTTTTTTAGTGAGGCAATTGGGGTTAAGTGACTTGCCCAGGGTCACACAGCTAGTAAGTGTTAAGTGTCTGAGGCCGGATTTGAACTCAGGTACTCCTGACTCCAGGGCCGGTGCCCTATCCACTGTGCCATCTAGCTGCCCCTAGTTTCTTAAGCTTATAATCAGACAGCATGATCTTGAGATCCTTCACCATCCTGGTTGCCCTCCTCTGCAGGTCTTCTAGCTTGTCAAGAACTGAACACCAAAGGGGCTAGGTGGCGCAGTGGATAAAACATCGGCCCTGGATTCAGGAGGTCCTGAGTTCAAATCCAGTCTCAGACACTTGACACTTACTAGCTGTGTGATCCTGGGCAAGTCACTTAACCCTCATTGCCCCACAATAAACAAACGAATAAATAGAATTTTTAAAAAAATTTTTTTAAAGAACTGAATACCATACTCTAGATAGAGTCTGACAAGGGCAGAGTATCACCCGTACTGTCACCTTCCTACCCCTCAATCCTATGACTCTCTTAATGCAATCTCAGATTGCATTCATTCACTTTTTAGCCACCAAACCAGAGCCACAAATAGAAGTTTTAGAGCCTTCGTCAAACACTACAAACTATACCCAGGATTAGCAGCACCAAAGGAGCATTCAGTGTGGAATGGCAGGAAGTGGAAATCCACTTGAGTTCAGTGCAGAAGAAGATCATGGATTCTAGGAGGTGGAGAGGAAGAAGTACATTCCAAGCATGGGGGCAGTCGATGCCTTGGAATATGATTTATCAGGAACAAAAAGAACAAAAAGAAGGTCAGTTGGACTAGAAGTTGGCTAGAAGGACAGAGTTAGTTCCAGGTTGTAGAGGACTTTAAAAGTCAAACAAAGGACTTTATATTTGATAGTAGAGGTCAAAGGAATTTACAATGAAATTTACTGAGTAGTGAAGAGAGTGACACAATAAGATCGATTCTTAAGAAAAGTCTATTTTGCAAATGTATAGGGCAGGGAGGTCAATTAGAGAGCAATAGTCCAAGAGAAAGTTGATAATGGTTTGGAGATAAGTGGTAGTACAGTGGGTGGAAAGAAAGGGAAAGAGTGAGAGATAGAGGTACACACTTTGGAGGTAGAAATGACAGGCTTTGGCAACTGATTAGCTATGTAGGGTAAATAATAGTGACTTTGTGAGCAACACTGAGCTTGTGAACTTGGGAGATTCAAAGGGTAGTGGTGAAACAAGAAAGTGGAGAAATAAGAAATTTTGGAAATGGATGTGTTTAGGAGGAAAGATAATGATTTTTATTTTGTACATCTTTTGTTTGAGATACCAATAACACATTCAGTTCAATAAGTCCAAAAGGTAAGACCTGAGTTTAGGGCTGTATATAAATTGATAATGATATTTTTGACTATATTATCCCCTCTTCCAAATTTCCCTATTTCAGTTGAAGGTACCCCTATCCTAATGCTAGTGTCCCAGTCTAGTGCCCCAGATTTGTAAACTAGACATTATCCTCAACTCCTCACTCACTCTCCAAATATCCAATCAGTTGCCAAATCTTGCTGTTTCTACTTTCACAACATATCTCATATCTCCTTTCTCTCCACTCATACAGCTACAACCTTTGGTAGTTTGGTTCCCTCATCACCTCTAATGTAGATTATTACAACAGCCTCCTAGTCAGTCTCCCTACCTCAAGTCTCTCTCTCCGCTCTAGTCCATCCTCCATACTACTACCAAAATAATATCCTTTTTATGGGGCAATGAGGGTTAAGTGACTTGCCCAGGGTCACACAGCTAGTTTCAAGTGTCTGAGGTGAGATTTGAACTCAGGTCCTCCTGAATCCAGGGCCAATGCTTTATCCACTGTGCCACCTAGCTGCCCCAAAATAATTTTCTTTAAGCACAGATCTTGCATTGCAATTCCCCTACTCAATTAACTCCACTTCCTGTTACCTCTAGAATAAAATATAATTTCCTCTGTTCAGCTTTGAAAATCCTACATAACATGGTTTCAACGTACCTTTCCAGTCTCATTGGACATTACTCCCACTGCTACATTCTGATATGGCCAAACTGACTTTCCCCCATTTCTTCCATGTAAATATTTCATTTTCCATCTCTTGGCCTTTCACTGGCCATTTTACCTCATGCCTGGCATGCACTCCCTTCTTACCTACCACTCATAGAGTCCATCTTTTCCTTTAAGATGCAGCTTAGGCACAATCTTCTGCATGAAACATTTCCCAAATGCTCACAACTGCTGGTTCCCTCCCTCTGAAACTTGATTATAGTTATGTACTGTACTGAACCCAAATATCTGGGGTATAGTCAGTGAACGGTTTGAAAATCCCCTTCTCTTATTTGCTCCCTCTGTGGTTGTTCAGGAGCCTGAGACCTCAGCTGTGTGCACTGAGCTCACAACAGGTCAAGAGCAGGGGCCAGGTTTCCCTCTCCAGAGCTTTACTGCTCAAACTATCCTGTTACCAAGTTCTAGACCCCCTTATTCTTTTAAATGAATATAATCACAAACGTTACCAGAGCCTTCCAAACTACCCCTTTATTTGGGGTAAGGTCCCAGTTGCCCTGACCTGATTTCATCCTTGACTCACATTGAGCATTTCCCCACATCTTTTTCAGAAGAACTATTGTCTAGCCACACCCACACAGCCTGGATTTGTGTGTTCCTGTGTGTGTGTGTGTGTGTGTGTGTGTGTGTGTGTGCAGTTGACATTTTTAATCCCAGTTTAGGACTTTACATTTATATTTATTAAATTTCATCTTATTAGATTGGTCCTAATTTTCTAGCCTATAAGTTAAATAGGAAGAAAAAAAAGGTGGGAGCAGAAAGGCGATGGGGAAAAAGATTGAGTTATCACTTCTTCCCTCATTATATCAATCTAGACAAAATGGAATAAGCTCTTCCAGACATGTCTATATGTGGCAAATATCTCATAGAAACAAAGAATATCAGAGTGTGAAGATGCCCAACAGATGATTTTTGATAGGGAGAAGTTCCTTCTGATGTGTGCTACCCTTCCAACATTAACATAAAAGGAGATGCCAGATAGGGGGCTCATTCTTTTGTAATTTTTGCACCAGTCCCTCTCTTCCTCAATTTTTTTTATGAGGCAATTGGGGTTAAGTGACTTGCCCAGGGTCACACAGCTAGTAAGTGTCAAGTGTCTGAGGCCGAATTTGAACTCAGTTCTTCCTGACTCCAGGACCGGTGCTCTATCCACTATGCCACCTAGCTGCCCCCATTTCCTCTTAACTTTTGTACCCCTTAATGACATTATTACTCTGGAATCAATTCTACTTTTATTAAGCATCTACCATTTTCAAGGCACTATGCTAGGAGCCCGTGGTCCTAAGACAAAAATACCTCCCCTTGAGGAGCTTATATTCTACAGGGGGAAATATAATGCATATACAGTACATTGAAGTAAAGGTGATTTGCAGAGGAAAAGATCATTAAAAACTAAGGAAAGGGATGTGTACAAAAATATTCATTGCAAAATTCTTTGTTGTGCCGAAGAATTGGAGAAGACAAGGGAGCGGGTAATAGTGATGCAAAAAAATAGGTAGATAGATAAATAAATATTAAATTTAAATTAAATTTTAAAAATTAAAAATAAGGGGCAGCTAGGTGGTGCAGTGGATAAAGCATCGGCCCTGGATTCAGGAGTACCTGAGTTCAAATCCGGCCTCAGACACTTACTAGCTGTGTTGCCTTGGGCAAGTCACTAAACCCCCATTGTCCCGCAAAAAAAAAAAAAAAAAAAGGAAAGAAAAAAAATAAATAAGGGGCAGCTAGGTGGCACAGTGGATAGAGCACTGGCCCTGGATTCAGGAGGACCTGAATCCAAATCCAGCCTCAGACACTTGACACTTACTAGCTGTGTGACCCTGGACAAGTCACTTAAACCCAATTGCCTCACCCCAAAAAAAAATTAAATAGGGATGCAAAAAAAAAAGAAAAGAAAGAAAAGGAATAAATGAAGTTTTTTTCAAAATATACAGAAGGCAGCTTAAGAAAATTAAAAATGGGATACAGACCAATAGAATGGCTTTGGAACTTTATATTATTTATATATATTTTTCCTTAAAACAGCTATATGTAAGAGTTGTGATTATGGGATGGAGCCAAGATGGCAGAGGAAAGACATTAAACCCACAGGGCTCCTGATACAATAACCCCAAAAATAGCAATAAAAAAAACCTTGGGGCAGAAAAACACACAAAAATACGGGCTGAGAGTTTTCTCCAGCTATAGATAGATTTCAGGGGGCTGTGCTGGGCCACGAATAAAGCCTAACCCTGCAATCAGGCCAACACACCAGACATCTGCCAGAGGAATTTGCCCCAGTGCCTCTGAATCAGCTGCAGCACCCGTGTCTTCTGGAACCAAGCACGCAGTCGGACTGAACGGCTGGCCCAGGGAGGTAAGTGCAAGGGTACCAGTGGAATGGGGGGAAGGATTCAACTGTCCTACCCCAGCGGGGAATCAGGAAGAAATCCTGAGTGGTGAGAGACCCAGGTGGGGGAGAGGAGCAGGGAAGCAGTCTCATTGGAAGCTAAGAACCACACCACAGAAAGCTTTGCTGGTTGGTTGCTTAGTAAAGTAGGCCTAAGGTTATCTCCAGACCTGAGAACAGGCCAGGTGAGATTAAAGCCTGCCCCCCCCAACCCAAAACACCTGGGACCCTCTGAAGCTGAGAACAGGAGTGGAGCCAAGAAGCAGCTTCCCCACCCCCAGTGGAGAGTTTAAAATCAAATGAAAGTGAGGCCAGGCAGGCTGAGAAGAAGTCCAACCATCTTCCAGGCCATGCTGTAGCTTGAACAGTGTGTCCTGGAAGCAGTGCCACACTTTAAGAAGGAGTTAAAGGCCAAGAAATAATAAGCCAGGATGAGTAGGCAGAGAAAGCAGAAGACCATCGAAAACTTCTTTGGGGATAAGGTAGACCACAATACAACCTCAGAAGAAGAAGATAATAACAGGGTCAAAGCTCCAACATCCAAAGCTTCCAAGAAAAATATGAACTGGTCTCAGGCCATGGAAGCTCTCAAAAGGGACTTTGAAGAGAAAGTAGGAGAAATAGAAAGAAGATGTAGAGAAAAGGAGGAAAGAATGGAAAGGGAAATGAGAGCGATGCAGGAGAGTCATGAGAAAAAAGTCAACAGTTTGAAAAGCCAAATGGAAAAGGAGATTAAAAAACTGTCTGATGAAAATAACTGCCTAAGAATTATGATTGAACAAATGGAAGCTAGTGACCTTATGAGAAACCAAGACACAGTAAAGCAAATCCAACTGAATGAAAAAATAGAGGGCAATGTGAAATATCTCCTTGGAAAAACAGCTGACCTAGAAAATAAATCTAGGAGAGATCATTTGAAAATCACTGGACTACCTGAAAACCATGACCAAAACAAAAACTTAGACACCGTCCTCCAAGAGATTGTGAGGGAAAATTGCCCTGATATTCTAGAAGCAGAAGCTAAAATAGAAATTGAAAGAATCCACCGATCACCTCCTGAAAGAGATCCCAAAAGGAAAACCTCCAGGAATATTATAGCCAAATTCTAGAATTCCCAGGTCAAGGAGAAAATACTGCAAGCAGTACTGTGGAGCTCCAATAAGGATAAAGGAAGATCTAGCAGCTTCTACATTAAAGAACCGAAGGGCATGGAATATGATATTCCAGATGGCAAAGGAACTGGGACTTCAGCCAAAAATCATGTACCCAGCAAAACTGAGTATAATTTTTCAGAGGAAAAAATGGGATTTCAATGAGAAAGAGGTCTTTCAAGCATTTGTGATGAAAAGACCTGAGCTGAATAGAAAATTTGACTTTCAAATACAAGATCCTGGAGAAGCATAAAAAGGTAAACAGGAAAAAGATTTCATGAGGGATATTGAAAGATCAAACTGTTTACATTCCTACATGGGAAGATAATACTTTGAAATCATAAGAACTATCTCAGTAAGAAATTCAGGGGCAGCTGGGTGGCGCAGTGGATAGAGTGCCGGCCCTGGAAGTCAAATGTGACTTCAGACACTTGACAATTACTAGCTGTGTGACCCTAGGCAAGTCACTTAACCCCAATTGCCTCACCAAAAAACAAAACAAGACAAAACAAAAATTCTTCACAAGAAATTCACAGAAGACAGGGCTGAAGTAAATATGAAGGGATGACATCTGTAAAGCATTTATGTTTTGTTCTTTGTAGGGCAGACAGGGTGGGGTGTCTTATGTCTGGGGCTGGATTTGGGCTTGGGACCTCCAGGGTCCAGGGCTGGTGCTTTGTCCACTGTGCCACCTAACTAATCCATGATGACATCATTAAAATATGGTTGAGGTGTAGGAGGAATAAACTGGGGGAAGGAGATGGGGAGAGATGGTCTGGGGAGAGGTAGTTCACATGAAGGAAACAAGAAGAAGAGGGGGAAAGAGTTGGGGAGTGAGTGAACCTTAATATCATCAGAATTGGCTCAAAGAAGGACTAATATACATACTCAAGTAGGTATAGTAATATATTTTTGCCCTGGGTAGGGGGAGGGAGAAAAGGGGGGAGGGGAGAAGGGAAGGAGGAAAGGGCAGATTGGGGAAGCAAAACACTTTTAAGTAAAAAGCAAAACACTTTTAAGAAGATGAAGATGTTCTTCATTACTGTACCAGTATGACATATTGAATTCCTTGATCTCATAGGGAGGGTTGAGAAGGGAGGGAGGAAGAAAAATTTAGAACACAGAATTAGCTCAGGGACCCTGATCTCATTGGAGTGGGCTCATGGAGGGAATAGCTTTCATACCCAATTGGGAGGAGCAATCCATTTAACCCTGCAGGAAAATAGGAGGGGAAGAGGACAAGGAAGGAAGGGTGAAAAAAGGGAGTGCAGAGCGAGGGAGAGGTTAGTCAGAAGTAAAACACCTCTGAGGAGGAATAGGTAAAAAGAAGATAGAGTAAACGTCATGGGAAGGGAGTGGGATGGAGGTAAATAGTTATGATGATTGATTATAATGGCAAAACGTATGGTACCTACTTTGCTGGTCTTTTATGAAGAAAATTTTCTGTCAAGCTTAAGGTACTATATAAAGGTTATGATGAACAGGATACTATCAGGAAAACCTGGAAAGACCTACATGAACTGAAGCAGAGTGAAATGTACTGTATACAAAATAACAGCAATAGTGGAGGATGATCTGCTGGGAAGCATGTGGTTATTTTCAGCAAGGCAATGATCCAATATAACCCTGAAAGACTTATGAAGATTGCAGCCCATCTGCAGAGAAAGAACTGATAGTATCTGAAAACAGATGGAAACACATTTAAAACTTTTTTGTTCTTTTCCTCTTTGACAATTCCTTAATCTCAAGTTTTGGGGTTTTTTTTACTGTTTTCTCTCACAACTAGCTAATATGGGAATTTTTCCATGACTACTCATGTATAACTTATTTTGAATTGCTTGAGTTCTTGTGGGTGGGGGGTGGAAATGGAGGGGGGAAGAGAATTTGGAACACAAAGTTTTTTAAAAACTGATGTTAAAATTTTGTTTTTACATATATTTTGGAAAATAAAATTCTATTCAGAATAAAAAAAAGAATTTTAAGAATTTTGCTAGGAATAGCAAGCCTACTCCTATCACTTGCCTGGAGGTGAAAACTAACCTTAGAGCTGAGGCTCAGAAGGAGCCCATGGGTAGAAATTTCTGTAGATCCCAAGTTATGAGTTACTGTCTTATCTGAAAGAGCTATAGAACTTCAGCTGAAAAAGTCATGGTAATGTTCTAATGGAAGAGATCCAGTGTTGGGAGTATTCTAACTACTGAGAAACTAGTCTAGGAGGAATATCAGTGGCTATGGAGAGGATTCTCGAGGGAGGCAGGTTATTAAACTGTTCAAGGTCCTCAATGATGCAGAGGAGACATTGAGTCCTGCAAAGGGTCAGCCCAGCTGAACAGTGGAGCAGTGATAGAAAACTTCATGAAGACCCTAGAGAGAAAAAGAACATAAGGGCTGTGAATTGCCTTGGCCATGTGTGTCCCCTAAACATGTTCCTTACTACCACTGTGGTTTAGTTTCATGCTCTCTTCCTTCCTGGACTCTGTTGTGTTTGTGGGAGAGTACACCCCTGGCATTGGGGGGAATGCTTTGTAACTAATGCTTTTCCTGTTCATTTTAGTAAATGAATGCTTTTGCTGAAAAAAAAAGAGTTGTGATTACATACAGAATCTTCTTTTTCTGTTTGCACATGAAAATGTTCATCTTATTTTTCAAGTTCAAAATAAATTTCAAGGAAAAATGAAAATTCTCATCAAGTGGGAAATAGCTGAACAAGTTGTGGTATATGATGGTGATGGAATACTATCATGCTATCAGAAATGACAAGCAGGATGGTTTCAGAAAAACCTGGGAATACTTATATGAACTGATGCAAAGTGAAATGAGTAGAACCAGGAGAAAATTGTTCACAGTAACAGCAACATGGTATGATGATCAACTGTGACTGACTTAGCTACTCTGATCAATATAATGTAGAAGATAAATCTGAAGGATTTATGATGAAAAATACTATCCACATCCACAGAGAGAGAGAGAGAGTTGATGAAGTTTGAATGCAGACTGAAGCATAATTTTTTCACTTTCTTTATTTTCTTGTTTTTTTGCAACATGGTTAATATAGAACTATGTTTTGCATGATTTCACATGTATAATTGATATATTTCTTGCTTTCTCAATAGGTAGGGGGCAAGAGGGAGAGAATTCAGAGCTCAATTTTTTAATAGATCTTAAAAATAAATGGTAAATTTATTCTTAAAGAAAAATGATTTTTTTAACTCAGGGAGCTTTATGGAGGGAATAGTACCTGAACCTAACCTTGAAAAAAGATAAGGATCCCAAAGGGTTATGAGAGTGCATTCCATGCATAGGGGAAGCCCTGGAGGCAAGAGATGAATTGTCAAATTAAGAATAGTTAGTGGTCCTGTTCAGCCAGGTCTTAGAATATAAAGAAGACTACTGTGAGATTAAGTTATATAGGTAGGTTGGAGGCAGATTATGAAGAACCTTAAATGACTTTATGCTTCTAACCATTCATTCTCTCACTGGCAAGATCTCTCCCTCTTATGTCAGTACTGTTGCCACACAATCTGAATTAATAGACCATTTTCCTTCCCATCTTCCAGATAGAGTATTATTTTTATAGTTGTCAATGGTGAGGAGGCTCTAGTAGACAAGTGAGCTGACCCACAGATACCAGGGTATCCTTTAGAAGACTGATTTATGGAGTCCTTGAATAAGGACAGGAGGCCAGGTATGTGATCCTAAGTAGTTGTTGTTGTTCAATTGGTTTTTTCCGTCATGTCTGACTCTTCATGACCCCTTTGGGGGGTTTTCTTGGTAAAGATCTTGGAATGATTTATATTTTACTTCTCCAGTTCCAGCTCAACTGAGGTAAACAAGGTAAAATAACTTGTCCAGAGTCACACAACTAGGATGTGTCAGAGACTGGATTTGAACTCACAAAGATGAGTCTTCCTGACTTCAGGTCAGATGCTCTAACCACTGTGCACCTAGCTGTTAACTCTAAGTAGAAGAGAAACCAAAGAGAAGTTTTGATGATCACGGGCTCCTAAATATGGAACTAGAAGAAAATTCTGAAGCAATCTAGTTCAACTACCTCATTTAAAAATGAGAAAGCCGAGGTTGAAGGAGGCTGAGTGACTGTTTCAGATCATAGGTAACCATCAGAGCCCAGTTCTCTGCCTCATTCTCATTAGCATAACATCAGTGGTCTGCACCCTAGGAAGTGGGAGGCCAGAGAATGATCCCAAGGGAGTAAGGCAAAGGGACAAAAGAGTCATGTCAATGGAGCCAGTGGAAGTAGTCTTCATATGTTGGATTTAGCTTCACATATTGAGGCTGTGAGTATAATTCCTCCAGCTTATTTCTCAGGGAAGTCTGTGGTAAAGGGAAAGTAAATCATAGCAAAGTGAATCATTTTCATTGAAGAAGAGTATGGTAAAGACCATATTTTTGACATGTTATTGCAGTTAATACAATTATCATGTTTTGTTGCTATTAAAAGTTCTCATAATAAATTAGGAAATTTGCCTGATGCACTAAAAAATAATATGTACTCTTTGCCCTCATCCAAAAGAAAGGAGAAGACAATGGTAACCCACTGGTCCTAGAAATTTAGTTTTATGGTCTGATCTTAAGGAAATGTAACCATTTTGTTCGGGTAGTTCAATCTTGGGGCAGCTAGGTAGCACAGCAGATAGAATGTTTGGCCTGGAGTCAAGAAGACTCATCTTTTTTAGTTCAAATCTGGCCTCGCTTACTAGCTGTATGACCCTGAGCAAGTCACTTAACCCTGTTTGCCTCAGTTTCCTCATTTGTAAAATAAACTAGAGAAGGAAATGGCAAACCACTCTAGTATCTTTACCAAGAAAACTCCAAATGAGGTCACAAAGAGTTGGCCATTACTGAAATTAACAAACAAACAAAAAAGTTCAATATTGCCTGTTCTAATAGTTTACATATAGGCATAATATGAATATATTTATGCATGATATGCCTCATTGTGACATAAAGAAAAGATAACCTTGGATTTTCTAAAAATTCCAAGCTCCCAACAGTTTCTATGAAACTGCAAAGGCTTCAAGTACAAGCCCATGATGGGTTGGGATCATTGACAGAGCTGAGGAAGAAGGGGAGATGCAACATGTACATTGATAAGTAAGTAAAAAACATATACAAATCAAATCTTGGAGGGAGAGAGAGAGCATTAATATTAACAACTGAAAGCCACAGAGATGAATGGCCTTAAACCATTACATCTAAACATAACTCAATATAGCACATCATAGAGGAGACATGACATTAAGGGATAGAAAGCCAACTTTGGTATCAGTGAGACAAGGGTTTAGTTCATGTATCTAACACATACTCATAGGATCAAAGATCTAGAGCTTCAAGGACTTTGGAGGCCAGAGAGTCTAACACTCTCATTTTACAGATGTGGAAAATGAGGCAGAGAGATGTTAAGGAACTTGCCCAGGATGACCCAGCTAGTAAGTGTCTGAGGGGAGATTTGAACCCAGCTCTTCCTGACTTTAGGTACAGCACCTGTCTACTACAGTACACTATACATGAATGGTCTTTTGCAAGTCACTTAACCTCTTAGTGTCCTAGATAGTTCTCTAAAAATAGAAGTTGTGGATGAATTACCAGTCTGCATCAGTGATAGAAGGTTCTATGGCAGAATCTCTCCATTCTAGTAATAGAGGTCTACATTCTACCCCCAAAAAATGAATAGATAATGCTGCTGCATTTTGTTTCATTGCTTCTATTTAAATTCAAATGAATTTCTCACATTCTACCTGTACTTCAAACAACAAATAACTAATTCTTGACAAAACTTCTCTCATTTTCACCATCCACTGCCCTCTAATTGCGCTGTGAATAATGCACTCCTTCCCCAGAATTAAACAACAGAAAATTTCATCATATCCCCTCACTACCCCAAAAAACAGGTAAAGGAAAGGAGTGGGAAATGTATGATATGTACTAAAAGCATTAGGAAAATCTAGCATAAGGATGTATTATTAGCTTATTTTATATGTCAAGCAAGGGAGCTGAGGTCACTTGATTCCTCCAATTGCCTAACTTTTAGATGGTGTCTCCACAGGCAGAATGAAATAGACACTTGAGGGAATAATCCAGATCATTCTTGCAAAAAGAATTGAGGAATTGGGGGTTGACCTGAATTGATCAAATAATTAAACTCACCAGATTACTTGGTTCTTTACTTCATCTTGCCAGTGTAGACACAGTCCTATGGTTTTCATTAGAAAAATGAACCTAGAAGGCATACATATACATGCAATAAATTAAGGAATTAACATTTATGCACATTTGTTGTTGTTGTTGTTGTTGTTGTTGTTGTTGTTGTTGTTTTAGTGAGGCAATTGGGGTTAAGTGACTTGCCCAGGGTCACACAGCTAGTAAGTGTTAAGTGTCTGAGGCCAGATTTGAACTCAGGTACTCCTGATTCCAGGGCCAGTGCTCTATCCACTGCGCCATCTAGCTGCACCTATGCCCATTTTTGAATGATGTTTCAGAAATGCAAAGTTGTATTGTCTACCAGGAACTCCAAGGAGGATTAAGTCAGCAGTTAAGAGTATAGATTACCTATTTCTTTTGACAGATTTAATTTATACTATATATCCTCAACACACTTATCTAGAAAGACAGATACCAGGAAATTCTTTCTTGATCTTTTCCTTTTAAATTTCATGCCATCTCCATGTAGTCTCTCCCCTTTCTCACCTGCCTTTCCAATACACATTTTCACACAGAAGCTAATAAGTCATTCTCTCCCCTGGTGTTCCTGAATATGTACAGCACACACTAAAGTGAAGATTTTGCCACTATCTATTTAGTCCCATCATTGTAAATGTATTGAAGTGTGCAGACTCTAACTCTGCCTCCATTTTCCTACTCCTTTACATCCAAACCCTATGACATGTTCTTTTCATAGGACCACATGACTATGTTGTTGAGTCATTTCAGTAGTGTCTGATTCTTTGTGGCCTCATTTGGGGTTTTCTTGGCAAAGATACTGAAGTAGTTTCGAATTTTTTTCTCCATCTCATTTTACAGATGAGGAAATTGAGGGAAACAGGGTTACGTGACTTGTTCTGTGTCATACCGATAGTAACTGTCTGAGGCAGGATTTGAACCCAGGAAAATGAGTCGTCTTGACTGCAGGCTCAGCACTCTGTCCACTGCTATCTATTGTGTCATCTAGCTACCCCAGAAAATGTACAGAGACCCCCCCAAAAAACTGTGCTTAGGCTACTCCTAAGCTGTTGGCTTCAAAGCAATAAAGATACCCCCAAAATTATTTATATAGTATTTTAAGTTTTGTTTTATAGATGTCATCTAATTTTATCTTCACAACAACTCTGGGGGGTAGATGATATCATATTTTATGGATGATGAATCTTAGGGAAACAGCGTCAAGTGACTTGCCTAGAGTAAGCATCTGAATCTGGATTTGAACCCAAGTCTGGTATTTGACTAGGTACTGGGGATACAAACATGAAAATTAAGCAGTCCCTACCTTCAAAGAGCTTATATTCTATAAGGGAAACAGTATATATTCCTGTGTATATACATTTACATATACATACTTCTATATTATCTTTACATATACACACACATATATGATGTGTGTATTATCTATTACTTTATATTGTATGCCAGATAGCATCTCAATGATACCTCTCACTTGTGATGTTGCCCAACTTTTCATCTGTGTCTACACAGGGAGAATAGAATAGAGCTTTGAGGGGATTATCCAGCTAATTCTTGAAGAAAAAAAAAGAAAATGAGGAAAAGAGATTTGACCTGAATTGCACAAATTATATACATATATTTTATATACACACATATTTTATGCACAAATATTTTTATATGTTATGAGAAAAATTATATGTAGGATTTGGAGGGAGAATAAAATGGAGAGAGAATCTAAAGTATGCATGCAAAAATTATTTGGCTATTTACATGAATCAGAATACACCAAGAGTAGCTAAATATTCACTCTTACTCTTATTTCATGGCATGAACTTTATTGCCATTTCTTATAGTTCTCTCTTTTTCATCTGAACTAGGTAAATTAGACATATTTACTTGAAAATATTTTGACTGTACAGTAGGCAAAAGGATACATTCAGAAATGACCAGTTCATATATGAATATATATACCCTATATCTGCATATAAATGCACACAAATATGTCTATTCTAAGTGTACAATAATCATGTGACACCAAGACACATCAAATGGCCAACCTGCAATACAACCTATTGGGGGCCCAGTTTGAGGTCTGTGATCATCTCAGAGAACCAAAGTTATAAAAACTTTAAAGTAATATCTTTACTTTTACATTTATTTATCCTTTGGCCACTCCTAAAATCAAGTTTCTAATTCCCTAATTCCAATTACACCAGTGCAGCTTATATTGTTATAAACATCTTTGGGGGATTAAACCTTTAATCACAATTTTTAAATGAATGTAATAGTTGATAATATATATTCATTGCCTAATCAGGAATAAAAATTATAATCCTATAAAAGCTGTTTAATAACAATTTGAACTACTCAGCACATAATTAAGGGTGTTAGGGGATTAGAAATGAGATTTCAAGGTGGCCAAGGGGTAAATTCAAGGACTTTATACTTTTTTAAAGGGAGGGGGTAGGAGGAGAAAATACTGGAACGAAGTATCAAAGCTTCTGAAAGGTGCCTATATTTGTGTTTATATCATTATGCCTAGTGTATAGGCAGTTATAATTAAATTAACAGTGTGGCTTGTGCTTAGTAGAATCTTTTGTTCAAATATACCTTTTTCAGATGATGAAACTCATTACTAAACAATTTAAAGTCTGTTTGTGAATATGTTTAGATTCATAGAAGCAAACCA